>NC_071501.1:94140948-94765948 GCF_028408465.1 Anastrepha ludens
TACACATGCTGCATTTAAATATGGAGTTCGATATCACTCATGGGACCAACCTGATCTCTTTTAAGTAATCGATCTTTGAGGCCCATTTTCTAACACTATTTCGCACATATGGGTTCGGACGTTAGCAAATTTTTATACAGTTTTTTTATTAAACTCCTCTAACGCAATCCCATAAAAAGAGATGCAATGGCGTTGAGACGGATGACTCGAGATTACACGATTACCGAATTTCCTCTTCAACAGATATATTCTTTTACCAGCTATGCGGCTTGTGACACCATCTCTTTGAAAGCACATATCACTGATGTCAAGCCCATTAAATTCTGGAAAAACAAAATATATGAACAAGTCAAGATATCAAACTCCATTGACGCTAACATGGCGATAATTTGGTAGATTCGTTGACTATACACCAATGGCACCTACGGATGGTCTCTTGTTTATTTAAAAAGTTATGAAAAAAAATTAAAAAAAAGAATCATTTTATCCTATCATTAATTGACGCAGTATTCGACACGCAAATCTTATGGACTAAAGTCCGTGGGCGTTAGCTGCTCTTAAAAATTAACTCATTTGCAAATCTTTCCGGAGCTCCTCCTCCTATTTGTGGCGTGCGTCTTGATGTTGTTCCACAAATGGAGGGACCTACAGTTTAAAGCCGACTCCGAGCGGCAAATGGTTATGAGGAGCTTTTTCATGGCAGAAATACATTTGGAGGTTTGCCATTGCCTGTCGAGGGGCGACCGCTATTAGAAAAAACTTTTTCTTCATTTTGGTGCTTCACCGAGATTCGAGCCTACGTTCTCTCTGAATTCTGAATGGTAGTCACGCACCAACCCACTCGGCGACGGCGGTCGCCGGCAATTAAAGAATAATTGTTTGATAGTATACCCAAGGTGGCGCAAAAATAGTCATTAATTTTGTTTTAGAATAATTTTTTGCTAAATAAAAAAACTATGATTTTGAGGGATGGAAATCTTTGGGTTGGGTACGTAATGCTGTATGATACAATATTCTGTTTACAAAATGCTGTATACGAAATTCTGTATTTCAAAATTCTGTAAAAATATTCTGTATTGCCGAAATGCTGTATTGACGAAATTCTGTATTGACGAAATTTTGCATTGAAAATTCAGTTTCGTATTTTTGCGTAGAACTCCTTTTCGCGTGGGCGGCCTTCGGCCGCGCTTCAAAAAAATAACCCTCATCAGTCCGATGTCCACCGTATTTTTGCGTAGAGCTCCTTTTTTCGTTGACTTTTGTCAACACAAAATTTTTTCAATACAGAATTTTGTTAATACAGAATTTCGTCAGTACAGAATTTCGTCAGTACAGAATTTTGTCAATACAGAAATTTTTTAAGACAGTACAGAATTTTGTAAATACAGAATTCTGTAAATACAGAATTTTGTCACTGCAGAATTTTGTTACGTTAATTTACAGTATTTCGTACGAAAAGAATTTTGATATACAGCATTTTGTAGGGATACCGAAATCTTTACTTTGACTTTTACGGGCTCCATTACTTGTCTGTGTGTGTACTGCAGCTATCTAGTTCACAAGCGTCAAATATGATTGACGTACGACCCCATTTACAAGAATTATAAGCCTTCCACCTTATATTTTCGGAAACGTCTTCATCTAAATTTCACTTAGCCGAGTAGTTTTGCAAAGTATTATTTTCCAGCGGTCTAATTTTTTTTCGAAAGATAATTTCTCTCATTGAACAAACTATGAATTTTGCCTAGGTGCTAACCAAGGGCCAATACAGCTGGAATATACCGTCGTAACACCTCTTGGGTAGTTGTAGCTTTATGTATCGGCGTGGAGTCTTGTCAAAAGTGTGTGGGCTCTTCATTAAAGAGGGTTTTTGTTAAACTCTTTCGATGCATTCCCAGATATGATCTTCGTGCACTTTGGCTCCAGTTTTTATTGCATAAATGAAACCGTTTTAGAATACTTTCACCAAATATTACATATTGTGGTTGATGAACTCTCTGTATACTTGAGAACAGTATTTTAATATCTTCACTTTTTAATATGTTCTTGCATATTTTGTGTAATAAAAAATAAAACGCAACAATTTTTTGTAGGGACCGCAACTGTTATGCAACTATTTCCAAACACCCATTATATAATTTTTATTTTTTTACCAAGATGTCTTCAGTCCAAAGTTAGACTTTTATTATTCTCGTAAAATATTTTACCCTTATTTTTTCAATCAGAAATAAAAGATCTGGGATACTCGTATATTATTTATGAAGCGCCAGCGGCATAAGTTAGTTTAGAATGCGCGTTCTCAGCATTTAAGCTGTTCTCATGAACTTTGCTGACGCGCCATTGCACGGTTTATTGCAACATTCCAGTGTAATTTGTTCTAATCGAGAGGTTAAAGATGGTTAGTCCACCTACGAATAGCTTTCATGAAGAGCTTATAATGGATTAATTTTGGCATCGATCCGAAAGTCTTGTACTACTTTCCAGCCTCAAAAAATTTCGGCGAATTCGGTCATACAGAGCTTTTATGGTTCTACTCGTACGAGCAACATGCGAACATTCCGTTCTAATCCTATCCACTACTTGAGATGAGTATAGAAATTGGCGAAGGCTACAACATACAAATGTGCTGAATATTTTTAAATTTTTTAGCAACCTTAATATCTAACTCGCGCTATTTTCGCACTTTTACAATGCAATCTCCGAAACGATTATCTTTGCCATCTCACGCCCAAATCAATCGCGTGAAATTTTAAACCAAACTGAGTTGATTTTATTTTGGAATAAAACATTTTTGCCAAAGAAATGAAATAATGTGAAAATTTAATTCAAAATTTAATTGCTTGAAAAATCTTGCAACAGAACACTTTCATTTATTCAAATATTTCCAAGTTCAAAGCAATCAATTCAGAGACGAAGACTTGAAAGAAAATGTAATACGTGGAATTGTTGTAACAGCAAAAGTGATGGGCTACTTAATTTTTATTTTTTTCAATCGAAAACAAAAGTTTATGCTGCATATATGTATGTATGTATGCGCCTTCAAATATTTTCGCTTCTATACCAAATGATGGTGATGCGGTGACACTCGCCCCAGATGTTCATGATGCGCCGCGTTCAGGTGATGATGGTGATGCAAATGTTGATGTTTCTTCTCATTTGACATATTCACTACAATAAGCTTCTAGTAGAAGTTTCACTTTAGACACGAGTCACAATTTGGAAGACGGATCGGAACAATGCGCCCACACGTTCGAGCGAATCGCGCTCGACTAACTAAACCAAATCTAGTTTTTGGTTAGTTACTTCACCAAAAAATAGACTGAAGATGCGCCAAGTTTCGATATGACAGTTAAAATGGTGAATGGGTTGCAGACAGCAACATAACAATACATATCGACAGTGTTATTAATATGTGTTGTTGTTGCTGGCAATAAAAATCAAACTTATGGAATTTACAGTAACATAACATAAGGCGTTCAACAGTCATGGCTACAATTTGCTAAAAGGTGAATCAAAGTGAGGATTTGCTGCATGAAAACGGAGGGTGGAATGAGGTGAGGAAATGGAAAAATGAGCACAATGGCAACGCTTGTTTGTTTGTTGCTAGCTGATACTTTCGATGTGTGTATGTGTTGCGTGATTTGTTGTTGTTATCTAGGTCATTCACATGACGGCACAGAAATACCATGAAAAGTCGAAATAGGAGCAAGCGGGTCGCATTCAATAACAAAGCGAGCATAAAATGTTCTAAATTATTTCATGGGTAGAGGAAACATGGATGCTTGTGTGTGTGTGGGTATGTATGAATGTATGCGTGTATGCACGTGTACATGTGTGTATGTGTGTAGTGTTTCCGTCATTGTGCGTGAGTTTGTGTTATCCTATGTATTTTTACGTGTTAGCTTGGCAACGCTTCAGAAACGGAAACTCATCGAACACCGATTGAGCACAGGCAACAGGGTCGCTGGGCACAGTGGGGTTTGTTGCATGATTTATTTAAAAATTTATTTATTTTTCTTGTGTAGATAATCTATATAGAAAGTATAAAGATCTTTGGAGACTACGTAGTAGAATATATAATATATATATATATATATATATACCGTGCCCGTATATATATATACATGTAATATATATACCTATATAGAGGGCGGGCACGGTATATATATATATATATATATATATTATATATTCTACTACGTAGTCTCCAAAGATCTTTATACTTTCTATATAGATTACATATATATATATGTATTTGAGGACGACTTAAGAGTAAAGCTAATTAGCTTTTATTTTGAATAAAATTTAATGAAATTTCACAAATTTTTTACACAACATTGACTTTTTAAATTTTTATTAAACCATTCAACAAAATTTCCATTAGCTGCAATAAACTTCTCGATCCAGGTCAGGTAAGGGGGGCAAGCGCGAATCAAACGCTCCTTATTCATATTGACCATAACGATTTTAAGTGCAGCCATCACAGAAGAAATGTTGTTATTTGTTTCACGCTCAACTACGTCCCTTAAGTAATAGTCCTGGGATTAAGGTCTGGGATGTTAAGTGGTTATAAGTATACTTAGGCACTGCAGAGTGTTTAATGTTGTTTTGAAGGCGTTTTGATCGGACAACTCGCTGTTCTTGTATTTGCTCTGACATAAACTGTCTTCTGCGTATAGCGTAGGATTTGTAGCGGAGATCTTCATGGACATTTCTATGGATAAGAGCCCCAGAAACATTAAGCTTCCTTGCAAGAGCCCTCATTGTATTTGAAGGGTCGTCGTCAATGATCTTCTGTACTTGTTGAATAAATTCTGCAGTTCGGCCAATGTCAGAACGTTGATCGTGTTCTTTGCGTTTTGCAACAAATTCTACATTGCCGCCTGTTGAGGAGATCTTTTATGGCAAAAATACACTCGGGGGTTTACCTTTGTCCGCCAAGGGGCGGCCGCTATTAGAAAAAACTTTAACATTTGGTGTTTCACAATTTTTTATGCTCGGTTTTTCGAAGCTGACCTCTACCAAATAGTAGTCACACATTCGGCTACGGCGGCAACCGAAAAGAAAGATAGTAGGTGTAAAATAGCCAATAGAGTTTGAGGGAAGTTTTAAAATCATAGAAGCTTCAAGCAAAAAAAAACAAAAAAATCTAAATTCAATGGGCTCCAATGTATGCTACAATACAATACTGAAATAAATACTATTGAGCAGGACTGTATAATCAATTCCATTGAATTAAATAGGAATTTTGATTGGAAATCTACACATTGACTACAAATTTTGCCAAGAGTGGTTATCCTCTTGAAAGGTGTACCATTTCAAAAATCTATAAATTTTTGGCGCATTTTAAAATTAAAATATGCTTAAAGTATATGGTCCAAATTTACGAATTTTGATATATTAAAAAATCCAACTGGAAGTAAACTGGGTTGACTCTCTGTCGATGCTCAATTCAGCTGATCGGGGCTGAATCGACATTTTTGGATATTCTTCTATACTGGCCGCTACGGTGGCTATATTTTCTACACTTTCCATGAATATCTGTCTGGTTGGTGACTTAAGGTTCAAAAGATTGTATTTACGCTCAAAATTTCTTTGCAGTTGCAACGAATTGCTTGAGCACTAAAGACATGTTGATGACTGATGACGAATTTCAACGTTGCGTATTCCCCACTGACTTTGGAATTTCGTTAATATTTTGAAATAATTTCCATACGTTCGCTAAGAGTGAAATGATGCAATGGTAATAAGGATGAAATAGCAAAGCTCACTGCATATTTTGATAGCTGAATGGCATTGGTAACTTTGGCAGTTGCTGTAACATAACAATTAGACAAATTATCATTGGGTGACTGGTTTCCTATACTGAGCTAATCGAGCAGAAAGTCATACACACTTCCTTATGCACAATAGTGGTTTTTATTCGGTCGATAATTATATTTTTTTGTTAAAAAGTCCTTACTTTATGCTTTATTGTTAATAAAAGCAAAAAAAACGTTTTTTGAAATTTTTTCTTTGAATTCTATAATTTTCTTTTGCAAATTTTAAAAATTCCCCACTTTATTCTGTAATTAAGAAAATGCGATTTTTTTTAATTTTTCTTTTAATTTGGTAATTTTCTTTTGGAAATTTTAAAAAATTCTTACTTTATTCTTTATTTTTAACAAAAAAAGTGCGACTTTTCAAAATTCCTTACTTTATTCCTTATTTTTAACAAACAAAAAAAAAGACGATTTTTGAAAATTTTTCTTTCACCTCTGTAATTTTTGTTCGTAAATTTAAAAAATTCGTTACTTTATTCTTTGTTTAAAAAACTGCGATTTTTGAAATTTTTTCTTTCAATTCTGCAATTTTCTTTTGTTAATTTCAGAAATTCTTTACTTTATTTTAACAAAAACAAAAAAACAGCGATTTTTGAAAATTTTTCCTTCAATTCTGTAATTTAAAAAATGTGTTTCTTTATTCTTTTTTTTAACAAAAAAAAAAAAAAAACAATGCGATTTTTGAACATTTTTCTTTCAACTCTGTAATTCTCTTTTGCATTGAAGTAGACCTACTTGCCATTTTTATAAATAAACTTACTTAAAGCTCAAATACTAGCCCAAGATACTGAGGTACTACCATAAAAGGATACATAATCAGGCAACGTTTAATACAAATAGAAGCATACTTCGTAGCAGCCACCCAGCTTAGTTCACAGACGCCCACCTTGACCGCGCAAAACAAGAGCAAACTACTAACCAATGTATTAAATACAAATTTATCACCATAAAATAAATTACAAGTAAACAAAAAAGTCATGCAACAAATATTAAAAAGTTTATATAACATTACACTCAATTGGGAAAAAGTCCTAAACAGATAAGAATACCCCAGCCATTAATCAAATTGAAAACCACGCAGCACCGGCATTCGAATTTTCTTAAATGACTTTGGCCACCTCTGCTTCACTGTGAACTTAGTGCATACTCGTATACATATGCACGTGTGTGTGTGCTTAAGCTTGAAGAGAAGTTATGTTTAACCTTAGCACTCTTACCACAGGCATTGAAAACTTTCTCGGTGAGCGCATAAATTAAGTGAAGTTTGGTTTTGTTTACACAAAGTTGATAAGCAACTAATCGGCGCAGAAAGTAATCGGCGTAGAAAATTTGCCAATGAGGTGACTTTTTTTCCGCGAAGAATATTAATGCAGCAAATAGCAAAACGATGGTTAGTCATGACTTTGGGCTTGAATAATAGATATATTAACGTTATTTGCTGAATTATGTTACTCCAAGTGCTGGCCCTACGCTCCACCAGCAAAAAACAAACCTCTCTCTAATTTCAAGTTGCCCTGAATAGCCTCTTTTAGTAAAAGTGCCATAACTCCCTCGAATTTGCTCTGATTGCCTTGAAGCTTCCATTGCACTATTGTACAAGCTCCAGCATTTCCAACCATGCTGGAGGATATTATATCCTAGTATATGTATAAATATAATATATATAAGTGCTGTTCTTGTTGCCAATAGATTGCGTGAATTTTCATTTACTCTTCAGTATCCGTTCTTCTTTCCACACTTTATTTTGAGTATGGAGGGCCACCGGATTCCATAAAAAAAAATTTTCTTTTACTCGACACTGACAGAAAATATTTTATTCTGAGAAATAGCGATTATCAGATACACTTTTTTCCATTGGCTAAGATTGAAAGAAAAAAATGTTGAGCTTTGAGCCAAACCAGAGACGTCATATGATAAGATCGTAAAGAACGAAATGCTGGTATGCAAGTGTGTGCCCCATCAATGATAGTAAACTGTGATCAATTGGAGCTAAGTATGCTGAAAATTCGGCTTCCTCAGTGAGATGATGTATTTTATTATTTTTTTTTTTTCATAAAAGAAAACCTCCTTTGTTGTTTCTTTTGAAGATTTTATAGTAAATCGCTGTACAATTCGAATAATTGCTGCCGCAGCTTGAGCTTGTTCCAATTTCACTTAGTTTAGAAGTTCATATTAGATTATAGGTATACAAGAAAACCTAAGGCATAGCTTCGAATGCATTTCTACCAAGAAAGAATGCCTTCTTGGGAAAAACTTTGTATGTTCTTAACTGAATGTTGCTAGCAGAGATTAAAAAAGTAAGGATACTCAGTAGATTTAGTTCGAAAATTAGTCACTCTGCCGGAATATTTATAGTCTTTCCAAATTACGTACGTCAATCATATTTGACACTTGTGAACTAGACAGTAATAGGCGTAAATACAAAAAAATAAATTATTTAGTAAAATAATTTTTTTTTATTTAGTACAATTTTAACTGTGGATACAACGCCCAAAAATTATTGAAGTTTATTATAAAAATGGTCGGTCCTTAAGAACAAAATATCGGAAAATTTGGAAAATTTTGTTGGGGGAAATAATCGTCCGAATGAGTCGACAAGTGAAAGGTTGGGAAAAAAATTTGAAGAAACTGGTTCAGTCGAGGATAGAAAAAGAACAGATTTTACCTGTATACATTTAAATAATGTCGTGATGACATGTTTTATTTTGAAACAACTTCTAGGAACGTCTTCTAAAATATCCTTCAGTTAACGTCCTCAGCATTTTAACCAATTTTTACTATTTTTCTTTGTTTTTTGTTGTTTGAATCTCCATTATTTTATTAAAGTTCTTAAATAAAAGTCCAGCTTCTTGTCTAACAAAAACCAAATCCAAGTTTCACACTTTATAAAAAAATTAGAAAAATTCTATCCCTTTTCGCCACATTTCCAAAAGAAGTTCGAGCATTTATTTAGGAGAAAGTGCGCTGTACCGTCATGAAAGAAAAATTATAACAAATTAAGGGAATTTTTCAGCAACTTCAAATTAGTACTCGTTGTACTAAAAATTAATGGGCTATACATAAAACTGCATATCAAAAAATTGTCTAGAAATTATTATTAAAAACCGTGGAATTGTACATATCAATAAAATTACTGTCTTATTTTTAAATCCTAGCTCCTTCAGGCGATATGTTAAGTCCAGGAAATCATTCTCAAGAACTCCTTTCGTTGTCTATTATAATGAAGCTCAATCATATTCTTTTCTTGATGCGGCTAATCTTTCTGCAGATTTCTTCCGCTCGAATTTTGAAGTAGACCCGGATTTGGTTCATGAGTGTCACTTGAACATGAATTCCTCAGTTAATATACATAGGTTCGTTTTCTGATGTTGAGGAAGGAATCCGGCAACTCACGAAAATCTGATGTAGATCGCCAAATTATCCAAGGTTTCAAAATTATTTGAACTTCTTGTGAAATATCAAATTATTTTGCAGTTAATAGTTTAACCTCTGTAGACCAAAACGGTTTCATAAAAAGTAGATTAACAGCTTCAAATCTGGCAGTGTTTTCTGAAATTGTATATCAGCTTTTCAAAAAACTTCAAGTTGACACTGTGTACACAGACTTTTCAAGGTTAATCACAGGGTTTTAATTTCCGAATTGAGGGTTATAGGATTTCATTCTAATATTTTAAAATATATTAAATCCTATCTCTTCTCTGGAAAATGTGTTGTTAAATTTGATGGCGCGTAATCTATTTCTTTCATTGCGTCCTCTGGTGTACCCCAGGGGAGTATACTGGCTCCCCTACTTTTTTATAATTTCTGTTCATGACATATCTAGTTATTTTAATAGCGCAAATTTTCTTGTGCCAGCTGATGATTTAAAGATATACTCGATGATCGCAAGTACACCGGACTCTTTAAAACCCTTCAATTTGATTTAGAGGACCTCGTTGCTTGGAGTAAAAGAAATAAGTTAGATTTAAATATAAGCATTTGTTTTTACATTTCTTATTCTAAATCTTGTTCTCTTATATCCACTTCCTACCACATTTGGGGATCTAGTTTTTCCAATCGAAGTGAAATTATTGGTCTTGGTGTGGTATTTGATTCTAAATTCTCTTTTCAGAGACATTTAAATTAAACCATTTCAAAGTCTTTTTCCGTACTTGCGTTTATTCGACATTTTAGTTCGGACTTTGTTGATCCATATATTCTAAAATTGTTACATACGTCTCTGGTGCGCACGAAGTTGGAATACGTCGTTTTTGTTTGAATACTTTTGTACTTTGTTTGAACGTCCAGAAAGCTTTTATCCGATATGCTTCACCTTCATTGAATTTCTCTGATCCAATTCCGTCTTATAAAAGTCGGTGCTCGCACTAGATATTTGAGGGTTATTCTCGCTTTCGTTTTCGATTTGATAAGTGAAGCGCTACTCTCCCCATCGCTGCTCGAGAAAGTTAATTTCAATATTCTTCAGCGGAGCGTACGGGGTAATGATATTTTCTGATTTTGGATGGTTAGAACTAATTATGCTTCCAATGCTCCGATTTCTATAACTCTGGGAGAATTTAATTCACTTTCAAAACATAATTGGCCTAGATTTTTCTACAGCAAAGTACCACTTCAACTAAGGTCTACGTATTATCTAGTATTCTTTCTTTATAAATTATAGGAAATTAATGAAACATGTTAATTATAATTTTAATTTATTTCTGGTTCTGTTAGTTTAACCCATGTGCCAATGTCTTTGACAGCCCCTAGTGAAATTTTCCAAGGAACCTTTTTGTAGAACATATTAACCCTTTAATACCCAGTGTAAGAGAACTTTTGAACAATTTTTGAAAAAAAAAATTAGTTAAATAGTAACATAACGGTGGGATTGAACGAGTTAGGTTAGGTGAGGTTGGTATGGTTGCCCAGGGAGTGAGCACACTTGGACGAAGAAAGGATTACGAACAATGACTATGTTTGCGTCAACCGCTTTGTGCTGCTGATGAAATTCATAATATTTTTAATGTCAGCGCCAGCTATATCAGTAGGCGTGGCAAAGAAGTAAGAGCCAAGATGCCTGGATCTTAGCCCCGTCAGAGCAGGGCAGCTAAGGAGAAGGAGCTGAGATGATTCCACCTCATCCTCCATACATCCAGCGCAAAAAAGACTCGAGGTGATTCCAAGTCTCACAGCATGCATTCCTCGCACATTGTGTTCTGTGAGAGAATCCACTAGATTAGAGAGCTGATATTTTGTCAGCCTCAGAAGCTCGCCCGAGCGCCTCCGGTCCACACGTGGCCAGAAGGATTTCGCCACCTTACACGTTTGTGTATTTGCCCAGCGCTCGCTGAGTTGGCGCGATGCCCATCTTTCCAGGAGCAGACCGCAGGCAGTCAGGGGGTTTCCAATTCTCTCCCTTCGCGGCGAAATCACCTCACATGTCCCTTGTCTGACCAGCTCATCCGCCTCACAGTTTCCCACAATGTCGCTGTGACCGGGAACCCAGATGAGGCTGATGTCAAAGAATTCGGACGCAGTCGCAAGTGAGGTCAAGCATTCCTTGACCAATTCCGAATGCACCGTCATAGACCCTTATTGCCGTTGGCTGTCGGAGTAAATATTTACTTTCTTGACTGTTAGACTACAGTGGTCCGGTAACCTGAATTTGCGATTCAACGAGTTAAAACGCTCTACAAAAAACAAAAAAAAAAAAAAAAAAAAAATTGCTTTGCAATTGGTTTGGTTTGGGCCCGAGCCGATGACCAGAAAATTGTCGCACTGTGTTATTTAGCACTAAACTGTTTGTCGTTAGTCTGTAATAAATACTGGATTTTTTGATTATTAAATAAAGCGTAAATAAAGAGAGAAAACCTTGAGAATGTTTCACTTCATCTAATGTTACGATACAAAATTCACCACCCTCTGTATAGAATTCGACCTAAGTATCAACTAAGTTAGAAGCAACTAAAATTTCCATTATTCTCTAAAATCCGTTCTCAGCTCCCGTTCTCGGTCTACGGTGTAGTTTTTTTGTGGCTTATTCCTTGTCACTTAATTTTTTCCGTTTAATTTTTCGTTTCATTTCGTTGTCTTTGATCTACACCTTGCGTCGGGTTTCACACTCATTGAAGCTCACCTTGCTGCTATTTGTCACTTTCACATCTTCACATAAAATCTCAAATATACGCCAATCCTCGGCAGTATTACCAGACGTTTGCGGAAATGGAGTGTCGCGTGACATTTTTATTTAAGCGTATGTTGACAAAAATTACGTATTTTATTTGTTTTGCATATTTTGTTGTCTGTATTTAAATTATATGCAAACCAACTATACACAAACCGACGACCATTGCGATGAATTTTCTTGCAGTTACTCGTCTTCTTCATTCAGATTCTTGGTTTTAGTTTTCGAAAATGTTCTTTTGTTGTTTCTAACAAATTTTAAAAATTGCCTAACAACAATGCATTTACATATGAACGTATGAATGTGCATACACTCGTCGAAAAAAAACTGTACACAACTGTATTTGTAGAAAAAACTTCGTTCACAAATTTTGACCGTACATTTAATTTGAAATTTTTGAAATTTGAAACGGTCGAGCCAAGGAGCACTAGGAGATTTGGTGGCTCCTAAAACACTCAGGCTAAAAAGCCCATTGTATTTAAAGCTCTTGAAAGGGGGTAGATAGTAAAGGAGGGAAGGAGAAAAGTATCAGAGAAAGAGATAGAAAAGAATAGAGACAGAGATAGAGATAGTTAGTCCTGTGAGAATTTTCCAGATTCTTTGGCAAATCTGTAAATATCCTCCAGTTTTAGAGAACGAATATTACTCATTCTCATGACATCGGAATCCAAAACTCGTAGCCAACGCTCTAGCAAAGGCATAACACTCACAAAGAAAATGGTCAGAGCTATCCGCCTCCACCAAGCTCCACAGGCACATTGGGTCTTGAATGATTCCAATGGTGGTCATCTGCTGATCTCATGGGTTGTGTCCTGTAATGATACCGACCATCAACCGAACGTCTTTCCCTCTAAGTTCTAATAGAAAGTTTGACAGTTTTCTGTTCGGACTTCTCACAAAACTCTGTGAAGTTCTACAGCGTTCTAGACCGGACCTTGCCTACATAATCGTGGATCAAATTCATGATTCCTGCGAAACTGATTCCGATTATTGGCTCTGGCCCTTGTGGGGGCACCGTTGATCAACGGTTAGCCAATTCATCGGCAATTTCGTTTCCTTGAACACCGGAGTGTCCCGGAACCCATATAAGTACTAGCCTATTTTGTCTTGCGACAGAATTGAGCTTCTTCTTACATTCTTGAACAATCTTTGCGGTTTGTTTCGTGTTCTCCAGGGCCTTCAGTGCAGCCTGACTGTCACTGAAAACTGCAATCTGTTTCCCGCGCCATCTCCTCTCGATTATCCATTCGGCTACTTTTAGGATGGCAAAAACTTCTGTTTGGAAAACAGTTGCCATTCCCCGCATAGCATAGTGATACTTATTACTATCGTTTAAGTGCCATCCGCCTCCAGACCCTATTTCATTCTTGGACCCATCGGTAAAGTAAATATCCGTCAGAGCTCCCTGCAAGCATTCTGGACTGAATCTGACATCAAATTTCCTTCCAAATGAAACTGTGGGTATCAGGTCGTCTTTAGGTGCCAAAAACAGTGGATACTGCTCAGATAGCAACTTTTTTAATTTAATTTTAACTAATTTTCAATAAAAATAAAGTTTATTGTATATTACAAATCGTATTATTAAAAGTTCGAAACTTGGTAAGAGATTCAGCAATCTTTACCAACTCTTCAGTAAAATTTCCTACTTTTTAATTTGAATTTTTAGAAAAGTTTTGAGTACGCAGATTTATAGCTCATGCAATTTTAGTTTAACAAAGTGAAAGTTTCAAGTGTCTCAAAAATCGGGATTGTTTAAAAAAATTTTTTTTTTGTGATTCTGCCATATAAAACCCATTATGGGACGGAGAAAAAATACGATATTTAAAAAGAAAAAATTTTAAACAAATTGTCAACTGTGATCAACGCGATTTTTTAAATATTTCAAACGGGTTGGGTACGTAATGCTGTATGATACTATATTCTGTTTACAAAATGCTGTATACAAAATTCTGTATTTCAAAATTCGGTAAAAAATATTCTGTATTGCCGAAATGCTGTATTGACGAAATTCTGTATTGACGAAATTTTGTATTGACAAAATTCTGTATTGACGAAATACTGTAAGTAAATGATAAGAAATTCAACAAATTTAAAAAAAAAGTGCCCTTTTTTTTCTTCAGTTTCGATAGAATCCACCGTATTTTTGCGTAGAGCTCCTTTTCGCGTGGTCGGCCTTCGGCCGCGCTTCAAAAAAATAACCCTCATCAGTCCAACTCCGGCTACGCAATCCACAGTTTTTTTGCGTAGAACACCTTTTTTCATTGACTTTTGTCAACACAAAATTTTTTCAATACAGAATTTTGTTAATACAGAATTTCGTCAGTACAGAATTTCGTCAATACACAATTTCGTCAATACACAATTTTGTCAATACGGAATTTTTTTAAGACAGTACAGAATTTTGTTTTTACAGAATTTTGTAAATACAGAATTCTGTAAATACAGAATTTTGTCACTGCAGAATTTTGTTACGTTAATTTACAGTATTTCGTACGAAAAGAATTTTGATATATGTACAACATTTTGTAGGGATCCCATTTCAAACTTACACTTTCTGACAATACAATTGAATGAGCCATAAAACCACATACTTAAAATGTTTCTAAAAATTCTGATTAAAAAGTTGGAAATTTTTCTGAAAATTAGTGAAATTTTTGTTAAAAAATGCCAAATATTTTTATTACAAATTAGTTAAATTTAAATTTAAAAAAATTAAGTATTAAAATTTATAATCACAAGCAGCTCACCAGGCTCATTTTTCGACGGGTGTATGTCGATTCCCTCTATTGCATAAATGCGAAAATAACAAATGGGGTGTTGCCAACGAAACTGAAACTCTTTGAATTCCTTTGGGTACTGAAAGTTCGCATTGAAAGTTCTAAGTTTATTTATATTCATAGACACATACATACATATGCACATACACACTCGAAACATCATACACTTGCCTCCTTTCCAACTACGTGCAGTCCCTCGGGAGCGCAAATACTTAACCCTTTCTCTTCCCTTTCAAGTGCCTGTGCACTTAATAAATAGTCGTTAAATGGACTCCATACACGCAAATCATAGATGCTTACCTTTACTTGGAATTTTTAAAATACAAACATAAATTTTTAGTCATATAAAACTTCATACACTTGGCATGAGCTCCTCCCGGTTTGCATTAGTAATAAGATGTAAATAAATAAATAAATATGGTAGTAATTTCGAAACTATTTACTGAGTACTACATTAATAATAAAGGGTGATTTTTTGAGATGTGCGGAGTTATAAATTGAACTTATATATATATGTATATATAACTGGCGCGCACACCCTTTTTGGGTTCCTCTTCCTATTTGTGGTGTGCGTCTTGATGTTGTTCCACAAATGGAAGAACCTACAGTTTCAAGCCGACTCCGAGCGGCAGATATTTTTATGAGGAGCTTTTTCATGGCAGAAATACATTCGGAGGTTTGCCATTGCCTGCCGAGGGGCGACCGTTATTGGTGTTTCACCGAGATTCGAACCGACGTTCTCTCTCTTTGAATTCCGAATGGTAGTCACGCACCAACCCATTCGGCCATGGCGGCTGCCGTTTGAAAAAATTAATTATTTTAATAATATAATAAAGAAAATAATAAATTGAATAAATTCAACTTAGGAACATTAGTTTTAACAAAATTGAAGTATTTATTTCTCATATAAAGACGGAAGGTTTACTTGCATTAACATCATTTATTTCGTACCCCTATAATTTTTTTTCTTTAATGATAAACGCATCTCTATTTTTTTATAAAAATTTAGTCAATAATACAACAAAGTTCCATACTTTGTACACAATTTCTCAACACTTTTCCAAACATCGTGTTAAGCCAGATTCTGGCAAACCATTAGAATAGAATAAATTAAATAATATTGAATTTAAAAATTGAAATTGTATTAAAGCTTAATATTAAGTTATTTTATATTGTTTATTTATAAGTAGGTATGTAGTATACTTTACTGTTTCTCGCTGTCGCTATTTCTATTTACTTCCGAACATTGACTTCATTCTACAACTATACCTACTTTCCGTTCTTCCTATTTCTATTTACTTAACTGCAAACTCTCTCTAACTCTCCACTTACTGTTCTTCCATTTCCGCTATTTCTCGTATCTTAGTTTTAGGCTTAATATAAGGACAGTACATGTGTAATAAACTCCACTTTTGAAATTGTAATCGGACGTGAACGGTCTTTAATTTTTTATTTACGCGGCGTTGCAGGCAATATACGTGTTATTTCGCGCTTCTACCCTTACAAAGTGTTTTTAAAAAAATTTAAGATAATACAATACCTAGTTTATCTTCTCAAACTAGTGAAGATTTTTCATGGCGCCCGAGCAGGGACTTTAGTGCGAAATTCGAGAAATAAACACTAATTTGTGAACTAAAATCGGAAGTTATTTAAATAAAACAAAGTGATAGTGACAAAAGACCACAAGTTGGCAATTTGTGCGCGCAAAATATTTAATAACTAAGAATTAAATTAAATAACCAACTAAATTAGTAAAAGAATATTGCCTGCGCGGTCCGTTGCAAAACAAAAGTCGTCTCGCAAACAAAAAACCAAAGAAAAATAACAAAACAGACAAACAGACAGCTAAACTAATATATGTACATACATATGTATATGCATATACAAAAACAAGTGCAGTGACGTGGAAAAAGTGCACAGTGACAGTGAGGCCCCAAAAAACAAAACAAAAAAAAAAAAAAAAGAAAAAGTAATATATCTATCAAAAAAGGCTAAAATTATTTGAAAAAAAAAAAAATTGTTTAACATATACACAAAATAAAATATTTATAGCCAAAAAAGTTAAAAAAAAAAAACATATAGAACATCGCCAACGAAGGGGAGTGAAACTACAGCTGTAATATTCATCAGCCACCAACTGTTCACCACCAATACCAACCGTTACACCGCTACATAGGACATCGAGGGAGGAATGACCTGCAACTGCGTGGCCTGCCAAAGGGAAGTTCAAGCTGGAAACAAACCAGTCCACGATAAACAGGTATTGAGTGCGAAAAATTGAAGCTAGAAATTGGCTTTGTGATTGACCGAGATTATTACAGTTGCTAATAATCGTCTCACAGTATAAGGGCTTCAATTGTTGGCATCTCTTGTATCCACTTTTTATATGCAAATAAACTTATATACTTATATATATACATATCTATATACATATCTATATACATATCTATATACATATACATATACTGCCTATGAAGTGAAGGATACAGTGGGACCCGAGGTAGAGGAACTTGTTTGTCGCCAAATAATTTGCGAGTACTATTTTTCGGTTTATTTTCGGGATTTTTTCAAAAAACCAAACGAAATTGCGGTTTGTTAATCAACCACAATATTTTCAAAAAAAAAATTTTTTTTTTGTTTTTTCGACAAGACAAATTTTGTTTGAGCAAAGACTCAATTGTTCGCTGCTTATTTTCGTCTCGTTTTCGTTGGTTCTGGTCAAGTTTGAGCTATTATATAATATATTTCAGTATTATCGCTTTCGTTTTCGTTTTCGTGCTGACAAACTTCCAGAACCGTTTTCATTTCACAAAAGCCACAGGCTAAAGCAGCGAACTTTAATCTCAAAACATGAGTAAACCAAAGTCGGCTATTTCAAGTCTCTCTCCAAGTAAGGAGATGATGGACTTAAAGTCTTTAAAGCGCCAGAGAACTGTTGCAAAAACCAGCATAGTGCGCATAAAAACTGGCCTCCTTGAAAAGACCATGTCGCTAGATCCAATCGAATTGGAGTGCCGACTCGACATATTGAACTCCCACAGCGAAAAACTCATGAAATGTCAGTCGAAAATTGAGGAAATCGACGAAGAAGACATTGCCCGTGGAGAGTTAGAGGACTTAATTGTAGAAACAAAGTCCATTATAAAGTCCATTCTGGCGAGAAATAAATCGTCAATTGCCGAAACATCTTTTACTGCACCTCACAGCTCGCGACTACCAAAAATGTCGTTACCTACATTCAAAGGAGAATATTCCGAGTTTAAAAACTTTATGAGTCTGTTTGAGAGTTTCGTGCATAATGATCCCACAATCCCGGATATTGAAAAATTTAATCATTTAGTATCATGTCTATCCGGTGAAGCCTTAGGCACAGTGAAGTCCTTCCAAATGTCTGAAGAAAATTATCCAAAGGCGTTGGCAAGTTTGAGAAAGGTTTATGACAATAAATGCCTGATATTTTTTAATACAGTGTCGAAACTTTTTGAATTGTCAAAAATCCAAAGGCCTTCTGCGTCGTCTTTGCGATCAATGATTGATACAGTGTCTGCAGTATATGACTCCCTTTTATCGCTGGGTGACGATAAGCTTATTTCAAATGCGATGTTGATTCACATAGTCATGTCGAAGGTTGATCCCACTACTCGGTCAAAGTGGGAGGAGCAACTTGACTATGATAAGCTGCCGCTTTGGGCTGAGTGTGAAGCTATGCTAAACAAGAGATACCAGCATTTATCAGCTGAAGAAGCTTCCTCATCCCAACAAAGGCCAAATAATGAAGATACGCGGCAGAAAACAAAAAATCAACAACTGCGACCCTCAAAGACAACATTTATCGCGACGAATTCCAAACTGCCAACTTGCCTTCACTGTGGTTCCAAGGACCATTATTTGACAGCTTGTCCAAAATTCCAAGCGCTTACCGCACTTAAAAGATTTGAATTAGCAAAATCGATTTCCCTGTGCATAAATTGCTTGCGCAAGGGACATACGGTCTCAAAGTGCAAAGCAAATCGCTGTGGTGTATGCAACCGTTCGCATCACACCATGTTGCATCAATATCCGATCTCCTTTGAGACCGAGCCGCAACCTTCGACGTCACAGGCCATGCATATTAGCAGCCTGCCTGACCGAGTCATGTTAGCTACAGCCGTAGTTAATGTAAAGGCCAGCTCCGGTGTTTACGTGCAAGCGCGAGCTCTACTTGACTCCGGTTCTCAAGTAAACTTTATGACCGAAGAGCTTATGCAGAAATTGCGAATCCGTAAGGAAAAATTCGCTCTAAATATAGTTGGAATTGGCAATTCAAATAAAAAGGTCCAAGGCAAGCTTAAAACTTATATAAAATCGAGGATCAACAATTTTGAATTTTCGGCGGACTTTTGGGTAATGCGTTCGATATCAGTCAATCATCCAGATCGGACTGTAAACACAAATGGCTGGAAAATCCCACAAAATATTGAACTAGCTGACCCAAGTTTCTACAAGTGTCAGAAAATAGACATACTTTTAGGAGCTGAAATATTCTTTGATCTGTTATCGGTGGGTCAGATCAGAACCAGCCCAAGGCAGCCAACGCTGCAAAAAACTGTGTTAGGCTGGATAATTTCAGGCAAGTATGCCACAAATAATAGCTCCAGTGCCCAAGTAAGTAGCACATTATGTCAATTTGAAGAAAGCGTTGCTAGTATTGATACCACAATCCGAAAATTCTGGGAATTGGAAGAAATACCTGCACAAATAAATTCCACACGACTGACTCCAGAGCAGGCAAAATGTGAGGAATTTTTTTCGAAAACCACACAGGTTTTACCATGTGGAAGGCTTCAAGTCAGACTGCCTTTCAAAACCGACCGTAAATTACTCGGTCATTCGTATGAAACCGCAGCTCGGCGGTTTCAGGCGCTGGAGAGAAGGACGCTGAAAGATCCAGTACTTCGTAAAATGTACCTGGACTTCATGCAAGAGTATCTCGAATTGGGGCATATGAGTCCAACAAATAATCGACTCCCGAGTGAGCCGCACTATTTCATTCCGCACCAGTGTGTGTTAAGACCGCAGAGCACAACTACCAAGTTGCGCGTAGTTTTTGATGCTTCGAGTCGCACATCAACACAAGTTGCGTTGAATGAAACCTTGATGGTCGGACCGATCGTTCAAGAGGAGCTTTTTTCGACCCTCCTTCGCTTCCGATTGCACAAATATGCCATGACTGCTGACATCACGAAGATGTATCGTCAAATATTGGTGCACGAAGACGACAGGAACTTCCAGCTCATAGTGTGGAGACAGGATCCATCGGAGCATTTGCAAATTTTTCGATTAAACACCGTAACATACGGCACAGCGCCTGCACCATTTCTCGCCACACGGTGTCTGCAAATGCTAAGCGACAAAAATAAAGCCAAATATCCACTCGGTTCCAAAGTCATTCGGAATGACTTTTACGTCGACGACCTATTAACAGGATCCGACAGTATAGAAAGCCTCACCCAGATACAACAGGAAGTAAATATAATTTTAGAATCGGCAGGCCTGAAATTAGCAAAGTGGTTTTCCAATCATACAAGCTCATCGAATAGTGAGAGTCTCCAAAAATTATTGCAGCTCAGCGATACCGACTCCACCAAAACGCTGGGAATCCACTGGCAGCCGAAAGATGACATTTTTCGCTTCATTCTGGAAGATAATTTTAGCGAGCTGCGAGCAACTAAACGTAATATTTTATCCGTTTCCGCTCGCCTCTTTGACCCTCTTGGTTTATTAGCCCCGCTAGTTACCAAAGCTAAAATCTTATTACAAGAGCTTTGGATTCAAAAGCTAGACTGGGATGAGTCGATTCCATTGCGGCTTGACACTAGCTGGCAAAACTTTAAAGCCAATTTGTTGCAGCTTCCATCAATTAGCATTCCTCGGTATGTAAATACAGAGTCGAGTGCCAGCTGCCAAATTCATGGCTTTTCCGACGCTTCAATAAGAGCGTATGGCTGCTGCGTATATATACGTAGCCAATCCGCTAGTGGTACGAAATGCACGCTGCTTACTTCAAAGTCTAGAGTAGCTCCGCTGAAGACTAAATCTCTTCCGCGTTTAGAGCTCTCGGCAGCCCATCTTCTTGCCAAATTATGGTCAAGAATTTCACCAATGTTGAGTCGACCAATAGAACAAACAATTTTCTGGACAGACTCCGAAATAGTTCTGCATTGGATTAAAACGCATCCATCGTCGTTGCAAACTTTCGTCGCAAATAGAGTGTCCGAGATCCAAGAGTGGACCCAGAATGTGTCGTGGCGTCATGTGCCCACAAAACAAAATCCAGCGGATCAAGTGTCTCGGGGTTGTAACGTGGACGAATTGGGTAATTCAATATGGTTTAGTGGTCCACAGTTCCTCCTAGAAGACCCTGCTACATGGCCAAAAAATGTCAACTTCAGTCTCTCTCCAGAACAAGAAGCACTCGAGAAGAAGAAGAACGCAATTACGTTAACCGCAATCAATGCCACAACAAATCCACTTCTCGAAATAATTGACAGGTTCTCATCTCACAGAAAAGTGCTTCGGATTTTCGCTTATATACTCAGATGGCTTCGAAAAATACGAGAGCGAAAAGCAGAATCTGAAATAATACCCACGGCAAAGGAATTACAATTGAGTTTCCTTAAAATTGTCGAAATAATTCAACATTTTGAATTTAGCGATGAAATGAATAAATTATCGAAAAATAACGTACTTCCCTCAAGTTTGCAGAAATTAACTCCATTTCTGCATGAACACTCGGAATCATCATTATCGTTTAAATTGATTCGAGTAGGTGGCCGTTTATTAAACGCGCCAATCCCCTATGATGCTAAGTTCCCTTTGCTATTACGCAAAGACTCGCACTTTGTGAAAGCATACATCCGGTTCCTACATTTTCGTAATCACCATGCCGGTCCAAAGGCATTGGTAGCGCTTCTGCGAGAAAAAATATGGCTGGTAAATGCTCGAGAAGCCTGTAGTCGAACTGTAAGAGAATGTATTCACTGTTTTCGTTATAAGCCAAAATTACAAGGTCAGATCATGGGCAATCTACCCGCCGATCGATTACGCGCCCAACGGCCTTTCACAATATGTGGGGTAGATTACTGCGGGCCCATTCACATAACCTTAAAAATTCGCGGTCGCCCTCCCGTGAAAATGTATATTGCCATTTTCGTGTGTTTCGCTTCAAAGGCAGTTCATCTAGAGCTTGTAACTGATTTAACTGCTAATAAATTTATTTTCGCTCTCAAAAGGTTCATTGGGCGCCGAGGGATGCCAGCCAAAATATACTGCGACAACGCGACGAACTTCGTGGGAGCAGAGAGGAAGCTGAGGGAGCTCCGGGAAGCCTTTCTGGCACAGAAAGAGGAGATTCTCCAATACGCCGCCGACGAAGGATTCATCTTCGCCTTCATACCTCCGAGGGCACCCCACTTCGGCGGCCTGTGGGAAGCAGCAGTGAAGTCGGCCAAACATCTGCTGGTGCGCGCCGTAGGCAACGCGCTGTTAACCGCCGAAGAAAGCGCAACGCTTCTCGTCGAAGTAGAAGCGGTCCTGAATTCCCGACCGCTCGCACCACTCAGCAACGACCCCAACGACGGCGAGGCGCTAACGCCGGCGCATCTACTAATCGGTTGCCCCTTGCGAGCTTTGCCACCGGAGAAGGTACCCGTCAACCTCAGCCGCTGCTTAGAGAGATGGCAGCTTGTTTGCTCTCTCAAGCAACAATTTTGGCGCGCGTGGTCGAAGAGCTACCTTCTGGAGCTTCAGCAGCGCAACAAATGGGTGCACCCGCAGCCCAACGTCCAACCAGGCCAACTCGTCGTCGTCCACGAAGACAACGTACCACCGCAGCATTGGGTGCTCGGTCGAGTAACCGCAACCATTCCCGGAGCGGACGGCAAAATTCGAGTCGCAGACATCACCACTAGGTCGGGTGAAGTACGACGCCCTATTCACAAACTCGCCGTGCTGCCGGTGGAAAACAAGAATTGAAGGCTGTTGGATTCCTTCAAGGTGGCCGGTGTTAAGCCAGATTCTGGCAAACCATTAGAATAGAATAAATTAAATAATATTGAATTTAAAAATTGAAATTGTATTAAAGCTTAATATTAAGTTATTTTATATTGTTTATTTATAAGTAGGTATGTAGTATACTTTACTGTTTCTCGCTGTCGCTATTTCTATTTACTTCCGAACATTGACTTCATTCTACAACTATACCTACTTTCCGTTCTTCCTATTTCTATTTACTTAACTGCAAACTCTCTCTAACTCTCCACTTACTGTTCTTCCATTTCCGCTATTTCTCGTATCTTAGTTTTAGGCTTAATATAAGGACAGTACATGTGTAATAAACTCCACTTTTGAAATTGTAATCGGACGTGAACGGTCTTTAATTTTTTATTTACGCGGCGTTGCAGGCAATATACGTGTTATTTCGCGCTTCTACCCTTACAAAGTGTTTTTAAAAAAATTTAAGATAATACAATACCTAGTTTATCTTCTCAAACTAGTGAAGATTTTTCACATCGTCAACACTTTTTAACAAGAATTTTTAGAATCTTACTAGGTACATATACAGTTTTATAGTCCATTGAATTTTAGTATAAAAAAGATCAAGTTTCAAGTAGCTACGAAATAGAGTTGATTCCTGGCAATTTGTTTTTTGTGGACGGGGCAAGTATTTCTCTTCCACATAAAAGGAAAGGCCTCCTCTGTGTTGCTGCATTGGAAAGATCGGGAAGAGAAAGACTTGGCTTCACTTGGTGTGGCACGAGAAAGAAATATTGGGGCTTTGTTAAACTCAGCCAAAAAGTGGTTATCGCGCCAATCAAGAAGAAGAAGCAGTAATTTTATCTGGAAATGTTCACTACAACTCAACTAGAGCAATAGTTCGTATAAGACTTAAATGATGTTTATTGTGTGAAGGATTGTACATGGATTTTTTATAAGGTGACCAGACAATTTTTTCTAAAGTATAATTTGTTATATTTATACCAATTAATATATAGACCTCTCCTATTCGCCACTTCCCTACTATCTATCCCTCTGCTCTTCGCACTTCACGAAAAATTTGAATGTAAAAGCAACAACAAACAAAAGCAACATTTTTCATCACCAGCAACGATACGGCTCAAAAAACTTTCATTTTCAAGCCGTTGCAGCAGCCGAGAACACACATTCACTCTCTGCTGAAGGTTGGCGACGGAAAGTCTATGCGGAGCCGATTTTCCCAGCTTTGAAACCCAACTGAACCAGGTGCCTGTGAACTGTTCCATGCGATGAATTTAACCTCTGAGCTATCATATCGACTGTCATTTGGCTCAGCTTCCACGAGTTCGAGCAAGGCGTCGGAGTTTTAAAGAATCAGGACGACCAGCGCGCGGGGCATCCTCCACGTCGCAGTTCCCACTTCGGAACTTTGAAAACCACTTTTGCGCAGTCCTTACATTCACGGTATTCACTCCGTGAACAGTGTTTATTTCTGCAGCAGCAGTTGTTGCATTTTTACCACTTTTATAAAAAAAAATACAAAATATTCCTCTTATACGCGTTCGAAGATTCTATTTTATTTTTTAATAACACGTGCTTCTATCCTCGATTAAAATCACTTGTTGAATGCACGATACATGAAAGAAAATATAATCACTTCCTTTATATTCCGCGAATAATTTTTTATATGCAAAAATCGTACAAAAGTGAAATTATGGGTAAAATACGAACGAACTTATAGACAAGATCTAGACCTGGCAATCATAAAGCCTATATGTTTAGAAAACGACATTTTCCATGTAAATATATTATGACCCCCAAGTCTTTCTTTCCATACATTTTTGGGGGGCCGGTAGTGCCCTTGTAATGGAAATCAATCGTAACTTTGCGTCTACTGAAGGACAAGTGCTGGCGTATACCAGCATTAAGCGGTAAGAAGTTATCATCACATCAAGCTTCTAATCATGTCAAGTCCTCTTGAAGTCTTATGCAGTTAGTTGCGTTCCCTATACGACTGTAAATTTTCAGGTCATCTGCATACACCAGACAACGGAATATGTAATATGGAATATCACTAAGAAAGATTTAGCACCGATAGTGGCCCGAGATGGCTACCTTGAGGTACACCTGAGACAACTTTGAAGGCATCAGATTATATATCATTTATAGGAACGAATTGAGTTCTATCTGTGAGATCAGATGCAAACCATTTAAGTAACATAGGGTAAAGAACAATTGAACCCAGTAGATCTACCCTTAACAAATTCGTGCTGATAAGACGACATGAGATCTAAAATTTGGGAGAGAATCAAATGACGAACCAGTTTAGGTATGTTGTTGTTGTTGAAGTGGTTGAGTATTTCTAATGAAATCCTAAATAGCGGCCAACACCGTTTTAATACCACTGTCTTCGAGTGAGGATGTCTTGCTTTTTTTTTGTCAGATCCTTCTTCTAAGTCAGATCCATTTTGTGAGATCCAAGTATAGCAGCAAATTCTTTATCTCGATATCTGCTATCTCATTCGGCTTACCGAAAGAACGAAGTCGTGCCTTAGCTAGCCCTGAACATTCACATATGTAGTGGAAAAGACTTCCCTTCACCCCTTTTGCTTGACAGCTTCTGCTGATGGGATTGAAGGAGTTTGCGTCTAGCTTCATGATCCCCTACCTTCCAACGACTTGTAAGGGTTGCAGTGATGCGTGAAATGTTTGGTTAAGAACATCCTAACTAAGCAATTCTAGTTCCTCTCTACACTATAAGACTAGTTTGGATGAAATGGAGTTGGAGTCTAAGGCCTTGATAGCTGCTTGACTGTCTGAAAAGGTAGCTACTCTTGCACCAACTTTCTTTTAGACTTTTAGTGATTTCCATGCTTCTCTGATCGCTAAAAGTTCTGCCTGGAACATGCTGGCATAGTCAGGAGGTCGAATTGACTGAGATAGGTTGAGCGGCTCCGAACCGTCAGTATAGATATACTACAGTCTAATAGGTACTACAGATTTTGCAGATAGGACGATAATTTTGGGCACTCTACTTGTTTCTAGACTTATGTAACGGTATGATAAAAGATTGTTTCTCATTATGTAACAATTTATCAGAATTATGTAAAAATTCACCAGAATTTCTAACTATGTAGCACATTTCCACAGGGTAGATAAAAAGGTAACTTCTATTGAGGAGTTAGATGGTTAATAAATTTCAAAAAAATATTCCCCGTTGTCTTTTACATATAAATGCTGACACGTCATATATCGTAAATGTGTGGATATCATGAAAAAGATGGTAAATTTGATATTTTGGAAAAAGTGTGATTTTGTCTTACAGTGTAGTTGAGGAGATTGCCAATTCCAATTCGACGCGGGGGGTAGTGATGAAAAATTATGTGACTCATCACATGGCAGCACAGGTGTTCCTTTGCATTTAAAAACCATTTCACAAAAAAAAAAATAAGCAAAAAAATAAAAGATTAACAAACTAAAAATGTAAAAAAAAAACAAAAAAAAAAAGTAATAATAATAATATGCATTACCTTTTGAATGTCATTAAAAAAAACAAAAACAACAATAGATTGCTTGATTTACAATTACACAAATATTTAAGTTTCTTTATTTAGTAAATTCCTTTACTTTATTGCTATTGCTTTGCTTTGAATACAATACTTTTTATTATATATTTTTGCATTTCTGCGTGCTTTATTGCATTTAAGTATGCAAATGTTTTTTAATACACATAAGAGTTGAACTCAGTTTTTGGCGTCGTTCTTGGAAAGCTCACCAAGTTTTTCTTGTGCTGCTTTTGCAGTATCAGCCAAAGCTTTGCCAGCGTCATCGAACAGTTTCTGAAAAACAAAAAAAAAAGACATAAGAAATTTTATTTACAAAAATGGGCATCTGCTGGCGATAGCAATAGGAAAGCTATCGATTTGTATGCGCCTGCACTTGTATCGGCAGCTGTCGAAATATAAGTACGAAATATAAAGCAAATCTACTGAAATGAACAAATCTTGAGCTCTTTTTGTAAGTCAAATCTGAAGAAATACTTTCAAAATTGTATTTGCTTTGTTATGCTTTTATGACTAGAGCCAACTCCCAGTTATCACTAATTTTCCCAGTTATCACTGCCTTCAATTGAAATGCCAACTACTTAAAAAACTCCGATTTATCAGATTTTCACTTTCCCTAATAAACTATTAAAATTTTCTAAAACAATCAAACTCCTCAGTTCTTTTAACTATAAAAAATGATGAGCATTGCAATTTTTTAACTCACCTTCACTTGGTCTTGATTGACAGCAGTCTTCAGCTTGTCTACGACATCGCCCACAAGGTTCTGCAAGTTGTTGATCAAATCGGCAGCAGGGTCCTTAACGGCCGCATCGTCGCGGGGAACACGTGCCATTTCGATGAACTATAACAACAATTTATTAATTAATAGTTATATAAAAATTCAAAATCGAAAAAAAGTTAGAAAAATTCTTATACCGAGGAATCGCCGAACCTACCTGCACAAAGCACAGCACAAGGCAGAGAACAAGGATGGACCTGAATACAGCAGACATTCTGTTAAATTTTAATTGGATTTAATTTTTGTAACAAATGAAGACGACTTCGAACTATTCGCTGCAAAGATCAGCTTGTGAATGATAGTTTGAAAAAATCAACGCCGCTTAAGTCAATGCAGTGTCTTATCGTAGTAATATTTCAAAGTGCACATTGTTGCTATTGTTTGCGCTCGTGTTTTGTATAAAGTTTGCTATTTGTCTTTCGCTCGCTGATAACCTCTTGAGTTAATCCCAAGACGTGTATTAGTTCCAAAGGCAATAGTAAATAGCTCGTACAATATTTGCGGACAGAAGTAAATGTACTATAGACTATGTAACACATACATCCATTAGGGTGGTTCATAAAAACGTTCGTTTTTATTATTATTCAGTGCACGCGGAAATTCTTGTAGTTTTTGCTAAAACATAAAAGTACGCAACCTGCTTTAAAATAAATGAACTGTAGTGGTCGCTCAAATCCATTTTAAGCACAAAATGCTATCTCTCTAAGATTTCCATTATTTTAAGATTTAGTTATTTTGCAGCAATTTTATAGCAAAAAATTCAAAAATTTCGGAAGAATGATAAATAATGTGGGGCCCTAGTAAAACTTTAAAAATTCGTGTTATTAAGCGTGAATTGTTGAAAATAAGTGACAATTTGTCAAAAATTGATTTTTTTAACAGAAAAGAGGAGAGAACATAATGAAAAATCAGTAAAATTTAGAATTTGAAATTTTTCAAGTTGGGTTTAATTTTGGTGAAACATTTAGATGAAATTATAAATAAACATTTAAAAAATTTATTTTGAATTTATAAAAATATTATTGTGAAAAAAAAAAATGTATAAGATTTTTACACAAATTTTATTAGCATTTATTTTAACATTGATTTTAAACTAGTTTTTGAATTTATAAAAATATTTTTACAAAAACTGTTGCCAAATGGTATTTTAAAAAAAATTTTATAATTGTTTTAAAAAATAAAAGTAAAAAAAAAAATTGTTACAAAAATTTTTTATAATAAAATTTTACAATTTCTGTAACAAAATTTTATAAAACTTTATAATTTTATTATTAATTAAATTATTTAATTAATTAATATTAAAAATATTTTATTTATATTTTTTATTAGGAAAACAGGTTTGAAGTCTTTAGTGACAGCCAGGCTGCACTAAAGGCTCTGGAGAACGTAAAGCAAACCTCAAAGATTGTTCAAGAAGAAGTAAGAAGAAGCTTAATTCTGTTGCAAGACAAAATAATCTTGTACCTATATGGGTTCCAGAAGATTGTGGTGTTCAAGGGAATGAAATTGCCGATGAATTGGCCAACTGTGGATGAGTGGTTACCCCATAGGCACCAGAGCCAAGAATCGGCATCAGTTCTGCAGGAATCATGAAGTGGATCAGCGATTATGTAAGCAATTTACATAAAGAGCGATGGCCCGTTCTAGAAAGCTGCAGAACGGCAAAGTATTTTGTGACAAACCCGAACAGAAAATTGTCGGACTTTCTTCTAAAACTTGGGGGAGGAGACGTTCGGTTGATGCTCATTATTATAACAGGACACAACCCATGGTGTCAGCGTATGACCACCATTGCAATCATTGAGGACTTGATTGGCTTGCCTTGCTTAGAGGAGCTGGATAGCACTGAGCATTTTCTTTGTGAGTGTTCTGCATTTGCTAGAGCAAGGCTAAGAATTTTGGGTTGCGATATCATGAGAACAAGTGAAATTCGTTCTCTCAAACTGGAGGATATTTTCAGATTTACCAAAGAATCTAGAAAATGTTCACAGCTCTAACTAAACTATCTCTATTTCTCTACTACGTCCTATCGTTTTTCAACTGTTTTTTTTTTTTTGTTTTTGTCGGGACAGACTAACTCAGACACAATTAAGTTCATTGTACTGCAGCGGGGTTCCCTCTTAGTTTTCTTTACATCTCTAAATCTTGTGGTTCCAAAGAGCCAAGGTGGTCGCTTACTAACACAACCGTGCCAAAAACCTCAAGCCTGATCCGCTGTCTCATCCTCCTCTCCATATGCTGGACAGAGTGCATTGTCTGAGGTGTCCAACTTTTCCATGTGCTTTGCCCATAGAAAGTGGCCCGCCATCAGTCCAACCAGCCTCCTATGGTCCTCCCCGCTTAGTGACAGGAAGAATTGCGACAGGTCGGACATGACAGGTAAAATTAGTTTTGTTCATTTACAGCCTCTCTCAGCCTGCCAAGCTCGCTTGTGGGTTAGCGTAGTCCGTTTGCTAATCGTGGCTTTGATGACTGCAGAAGGGAGTGGCAGAACGGGAAGAACAAGGAAGTTGGCCTCAGAGTTTCTTTTGTTACTTCTTTCCTTTCCTTCTTGACTATCTTCTCTTTCACTTTCCAGAGCTTTAAA
The DNA here is from genome assembly GCF_028408465.1 of Anastrepha ludens. NCBI lineage: Eukaryota > Metazoa > Arthropoda > Insecta > Diptera > Tephritidae > Anastrepha > Anastrepha ludens. The sequence continues at coordinate 94,170,655 of NC_071501.1, forward strand.
TACAATGGGCTTTTTAGCCCGATTGTTTTAGAAGTTACCGAACCACTCAGTGCTTCTTGGTTCGAATTTTAAAATTTAAATTTTTAATTTCGATCCAAGTTTCAAAGCCTGTGCAATATTTATAAAAAAGAATAAAGAACGCATTTTTTTAAAGAAGAGAAAAAAACTGTTGTGCATTTGCCATAGAATTAAACTAGCTAGAATTAAACTAGCTATAAAACTGCATACCCAAAATTTGTCTAAGCAAAAGTTTTGCTTCCAATTTAAATCTTGGATTTCCGTATGTGCTTTTTTATAGAATGGAAAATATTAAAATTAGTTAAAAAAACGAAAAATATAATTAAAACTTATTAATAAGTCACTCACTATATATATCTTCGCCTAAACATAAATCTTAAAATAACGAAAAAGGTAGAAAATGCGATTTTGTATATGAAAAGGATTTGAATGATTTCCGCACTCAATTTCATTCAAATCACGCTACGTACTTTCATGTTTTAGCAAGAAAGACCACAAATTTCCCCACGCACTGAGTATTATAAAATTTCCCTTTTCGGACCACCCTAATGCACATACTGGTGTGTGCTCATACCGGCGTACTCATCGATGCATGCAGATTAAAGTGTGTTTGATTTGTATAGCAGATTGTATGAAATAAAATGGGTGATCCAAGTGTAATTTTCTTTTAATATTTAAAATTTTATGACTGATAATTTCGGCGGCCACCGTAGACGAATGGGTTGGTGCTTGATTACCATTCGTTAGTGCTGGGACTCACAGTTAATAATGAAACATCCAAATCGTTTAGCGAGGTACGATACATGGTTCGTAAAAGAGAGGGCTGGAAATGATTTGTAGATGGGCTAAATTCCTAATTTTATAATGTAAATTATATTTAATTAGAACACGCAAATAATAATAATAGTGCTTGGACTCAAAGCCTTAGTAGTAATACCAAATGGTAGAAAGAGTTATTTCTAATAGCCTCTGGGCAGACAGCGATAAGCCTCCAAGATATTCCTACTATAAAAAAGTTCCTCATAAAACACTATTTGCCGTGCGGAGGCGGACTACAACTGTTAGTTTCTCTATTTTCGGCCAGATATGCAACAAAGAATGTAAGATCCAATTATATACTTATATACAGCATATCATCATTCATTAGCATTACATCTCGTCGTCAGCTGTAGCTTCCTCAACAATCTTCTTCCATGTAACTCGGCCAACAGCTCCCATCTTCCAGTTTTGTACGTTTAATTTCTTTAGGTCTTCGGCGATTTTTGCTGCCATGTCAGCTTAGGTCTGCCTTTGTCTCCCACGGTAATTGGTTTATAGTTTAATATTTTTTTCTGTGGTCGCGATTCTTCCGTAGCATAGGTCAATTAGTTGGTTGATATACATTTTACGGTATTCGCCGCTGCAATCTCGTATGGGATCTGAAGTGTCTTCTTCCGCCAGCGTCATATTCCAAATCTCAGCACCGTATGTAAGTACTGGCTTTACCATTGTGTATGATATATGGTAAGCTTAGCTTTTCTTGAGAGAGATTTGGATTTGAGTAATTTAATATTAGCTTAATAGTTACGGTTGGCTGCCATCAGTCTCTCCTTGCTCTTGACACTCATATCGTTGCTGTTGCTTATCAACACACAAAGATAGTTGAAATTTGACACACCTTCAAAGTTATTAGCACCGATTGAGATATTGGAGAGTTTTTTTCTGCCTTCATCTTTCGAGATTTTCATGAATTTTGTTTTGTTTTCGTTTACTATTAAACCGACGACGCTCGTGCTTTTCTTCAAAGGATGTAAAAATATCGTCCATGCGCATGTGGATTCTTGTAATAGTGGCAATATTATCTCCACAAGCTTTGGTTAGATCAGATCGGCTGAGCAGATGACCAGATACTACTAGGTTGAATATTGATATTGACAGTACATCTCCTTGCTTTACACCGTTTCCAATAATAAAGCAGCCCCTCTCATTACGTTGCAGTCAGACGAACTAGCTTTGTTGGTAGGTTTAGCAATGGAAGAAGCTTTTGCTATATATCGTATATCGTATATAAAAGCTTGTTTAAAATCGACGAATAGCGCATGCAGCTTGATAGTGTATTAAAGGCATTTATCAATATTTTGTTTGAGAAGAAACGTCCAGTCAATTGTAGACCTATTAGACCTATAATATACTCAGTCCTGCTATAAGTTCTGTTACAAGTTAAGTCCGTTATAGATATGAAATCATAATACTTTTTTAATGAAGCTAGTTTTATTTGATCATGTAAATATTAAAAAAAAATTTCTAATTTTCAGGTGGTCGAAGTGGTCACCATTTGCTTTTTCACAAGCCTTTAAACGAGTAGGCCATTCAGCTATTGCAGCACGCACGGTTTCCATGGATATTGACGTCGCTGCTCGAACCAAAGATTGTTTGAAACTCTCCAAATTTCTGTGAGGCCTTCTACAGACAGGCCATGTTTTTCAGTTCTGACCACAAACTGTAGTCCAATGGATTCAGATCTGGACTTCCAGATGACCAATCTTCTGCGGCTATGAACCTGGGAATGTTATTTTTTAGCTACTGCTGGGTGGGTTTTGCCTTATGGGCTGGAGTGGAATCTTGCGGGAAGATCCAACACTCTCCATTGAAGAGAGTGCTGCTCAACTGCTTCAACACGCCTTCTACGACATCCTCCTCGTACACGTATGCCCCGGTTTTAGCTCCTTCTTCGCAGAAATGAAGAGATGTAACGCTTTTGCAAGACTCTACCCCCCAAACCGTGCGGTGGATGAATGGTGGCCACGCTAAGCCATTGAACCTTTGGAACAACATTTTTTGCGTCTTTAGAAGTTTTAGCATAGATTTTGTCGTTTTGATTATTAAAAACTTCTATAACAGTCAAAATTTTCTCATCTGTGAAGAGAATATTTTTATGGCCGTTGACCGCGCGCCACCGAAGAACCTGCTTGTATCTGTCTAGTTTAGTTTTTTTCAAGCGTTTTGCCAAAAGATGGTCACTTGAGCGACGGAAGGCTTTCGTATGAAGATAATCTCTAATTAGTCTTGAGATGTATCAGGTCGATAAATTCATTTCCCTGGACATGATTTTCTGCTTTCTAAGGGGATTTCTGCGAATTTTTTGTCAGACCGCTTTTATGGCTGGTCTAGCTCGAATCACGCAAGAACGACCACTTATTTTTCTGTCTCACTCTCTCTTCAGACGTTTGGGAAAAACAAACATTCTCGAAATATAAACTTTTTTCAGGAATTCGTAAATCTCAATTGCACATTTACCACACTTTTGTAAAGCAATCAGTGCAATGCGAATTTCATTAGCTCCTCAATCCATTGTTAAGAGGCGAAATTTGCCTCGAAACTGAGTATAATTTATGAGTAGACACGGCATACGAACAAAAGCAAAAATAACGGAAAATTTTTGTGCAAATTTGTTTTCGCCATATGCATTGTCACGGAATTTATGGCAAGACTAAGTAAATAACAAATTCAATTTTCTTTAATTTTCTGCATTTTGTTATTCGTCACAAAATATCTTAAAAATCTATAATTTTCATCTCTCGCTGAGTAAACTTTAAGTATTATTTTATTGCATTGGTTTGTATGCTAAATAATCGTATTATTTTTACATAACGTGGCGCAAAAGTAATCATTCAATTTCTTTTTTTAATAACGTTTGAGTAAATAAAAAAAAATGGAGTGATGAAAATTTATATTTTGATCAACATTTTTACTTTGAATAACTTCTTATTAAAAAAAAAAAAAAAAATCGAGTGACTGAAATTTTTATTTTGATCTTTCCGTTTGTATACTCCTCTCTACTTCCCGCCTGTCGAATAAGATTGATGTTATTTGCAAAAATTATAAATATACCAATAGGATGATTAATTTCGTGCCACCTTGTACATGTATGTATAAGTATACTACGTTTCGTTCCCATCAGTCCTCTCGCGCTTATTCGTTGAAGAACACAAGCAGACTATTAATTATTCGGCTGTACGACTTTGTCACTTCCGCTGACTTCTTTACCAAATTCGTCAAACCATTTCTGAAATAGAAGAATTACATATACATACAAATAAAAATATTTTCACTAAAAAACAAAAAATATTCATATTTCATTCATATTTTGAAACTGTTATTTTGTAGTCAAATGAAAGACGATTAAACTAAATGCGATTATTGACCTGTCATAATCTTCCTCTACATATGTACATATTTTTTCCTTCAGTTCACCGCCTACCATCACCATAATTGAAACTCACTTTCAACGAGTCATCGGCCACAATGGCTTTGAGCTTTTCTGTAATATCGTCCAGCAAGCTCTGTAATCCCACTGCTAGGTCTGAGGTGGGCTTCTGAACGGCGTCATCATCCCGTGGAATACGCGCCATTTCGATGTACTAACAAAATAATGTATTGAGAAAATTTAAATAATATTTTTGTTTACTATAGAAAATTTCTATAGAATTTGGAAGCTGAATTTTACCAACCTGCATAAAACACAATACAACGCAGAGTCCAATGATGCATCTGAGCATAGCCGACATGTTGTTGGATGATTAATTCGTTTTGTTTTGCTTTCAATGTACTGTTATTACCCGCTCACTGTACGCTCCGAAAGCTAACTTAAGAGTGATAACCTTAAACAGCTTCTGGGAATATGCAATGCTCCGTCATTCGATGTAAGTTTCAGCGTTGTTGTACTTCTCTGTCTGATATCTCCGATAACCCTAGACCCTTTTGTGGGGACCCCTACTACCCCTTATTTCTGATGCTTACAACGAAGTTGTTTCCTTTTGTATTTTTGTAAATTTTTGTATGGAAATGCAACTGGTTATTGCTGGATGTGATGGTATTTGCAGATTAATAATTCTCAGTTATCTCAGAATATAAATTAGAAAGAAGGGGCATAATTTATTTCTGGCTAAATCTAGTGCAATTATGAGTAAAATTCTACAATATTATCTTGTAATTAACATATAATGTTTCATTTGGGCTATTTACTTCCAAGCTGCATAACGTTTCATTAGGAATGGAGCAAAAATAAAGACGTGAGGTGTAGAGGTCCGCACAAGGGAACGAGCGAGGGGTAGTCAATATGATAACCGACTTTTCGACATTTCGATCACACAGATCTGGCTTGAAATGCTAGGAAAAAAGCCTGCTTTTCATATGAAATATCGCCAAGTCGGAATTTTGCTATGTAATTCCCGTAGAACTTTCAAGAGGCGATATATGCAGTTATTGATTAGATCTCCATTACCATAGTAGTGTTGTAGTACCTACTACCTGGCAATTCTTAAATTCGCGTTTTGAAGTCCTCTTAAAACTGAAGGTCCCTCCATTTGTGGAGCATCCGTCGGCCTTCTGTATCCTCGACCTTCTTATGAGATTTTTCAAATAGCCTTTAGCAATGTAAGTATGAGTACCGTGCAATACACTGAAGACTCCTATCGAGACAATCACTTAAACTAGTTTACAAGTGATCTAAGCCTTTATCCGACGACTTTAGAGTACATCAACTGTTTAATACGCCAATGAAATTCTCGGATGATGTGTGTAAAATTTCGAATTATTTTGTACAAGTCGAGCGTTAACTCTTTTACTGGATACTAAAGGGTTTTCCAATAACAGGTGTTATTGGTGAATGGATTGCGCTATCGAGAGATGATTAACGATTTTTTAAGGCCGGAATTGGATCTTGGTATTGATCTGGACAACGTTTATTTTCAACAAGACGGCGCTACGTGCCACACAAGCAACGAAACCATTGATTTTTTACGGAAAAGTTTCCGGACCGTCTTATTTCTCGAAGAGGTGATCACAATTGGCCACTGAGGTCTGATTTAACACCTTGTGACTTTTTTATTTGGCGCCACGTAAAAGAGAAGGTCTACACCAACAGCCCAGGGTCGGTTCAAGACCTTAAAGATGGAATTCGTGAGGCTATCGAGGACATAGGGCAGCCACTTTGCAACTCGGTTATGGAAAATTTCATGAAAAGGATATTGTCCTGTAAGCGTGGTCGTGGTGGTCATTTGCCTGATGTGCCACTATTAACGGCATACCTCCCTCTTTATAATGAAATAAGCATCCGATCATTCATATTAAAAAACATCATTTTTCTTTGAACATCAAACACCTCTTATTGGAAAACCCTTTGCAAGAAGAATAGTACCTCTTTTACTGTCCACCATTGCAAAATGAGCGGATCAAACAAGTAAGCTCACAAACTTCTTCATTATTTGAGAAGATATCACTCGAATTGAACCTTCTTGGTTACAGAATTTCCCAAATTTCGGCAGTAAAATCGCAATTCCGATAATCCATAGTCCGGGAAAGATAGTACCTACTGTTCAGCAAAACTTCTTGCTGATATTAATTTTAAGCGTTGTCGCTCCTTAGTCGCATTTGCAATTTTCTTAAGAGTGTTGTATAGACTTTTTTCTCTTGCATCGACACATCGTAAGCTATTATAAACCAGAATCCAACCCTTGTGAGTTGAGAAATGAGAAGTTGAGCATACTTGTATCCAATGCAGTTATTAGGACTTGATTACAATTGGAGCTTTTGGGAGGATACTTTTAGTGAACGAACAGCTCAGAAGTAAAGGGTGTTTTTTTTTAGAGGTTAGGTTTTCAAGTTGGCACTACTTTTTTCGTAGATGGTCTTTTTGACAGCTGTCACTTGATTTGTGCTCAGTTTGGTTTGCCATTTCATAATGAATAGACTTACACCTGAACAACGTTTGCAAATCGTGCAAATTTATTACGAATGTCAGAACTCTATGTGATGAAACCAACCGAAAAGGAGCTTCTAATGATGTAGATGTACTACAGAGGACCATGATAGAAGAGATAAATTAAAAACATATTTGGTCAGTAAAAGAATCATGTTTTATGTAAATCTATGTTTTTCAATGGCACTTATTAAATTTGCTTCAAACATTTTTGAAAAGTAAATCCAACTAAAAACTCTCCATAATCAGCCTAAAATTCACAAATGCAGCTAAACCAAATCAAATTAAACGAAAAATACCCCAATTCTTAATGTTAAAAGCGCTGCCACATAGAACATTGAGCTATTTGAAACTTCGCCGTACTCCAAGCGCTTCAAGCAAAGCTACCATTTGTTCTCCTTTCAAATATTTTAGTATTGTTCTATACACTTTTGACAGTTATCGAGCCCAACCAAGCAAATCCAGCCTGCATTGGGCCGGCACCTTAAGGTTAATCTTCGTCGTCGAATCAGCGTAGTGCTTTTTATTTACGATTTTTTCAACATTTAATAATAATAAACCTTAACAAGGAAACAAAAAGAGTCCAATATGATAAGTGAAGGGCAATAAAAATGGAAAAAGAGCAACAGCGTTCCTCGAGTTGACGAAGATCATTCGCTAATGGTTAACGATGCATACTAAATATTTAGCCCACCCTAAGTGATTGAAATTTTCTTATTGTGAAGCAAAGCGAACTATTCATCCTATTCGAGTACTTGCTGATATTGATAGAAGTTAGGAAAACTGTAAAATTTTCTGTTGCCTGTCCGTTTTTAGATACCTTAGATGCGTATTTCGTTATTCTTATCAATGAGTCGAATACGTTAGTTCACACGTATAGTACATACACTTGCACATACATCCATCTATACGAGTACATACCCTGCTGTGAAACATCAATCTGGTCAGAAAAAATAATAATTTACAACTATGATTTCCGGACTGAAATCGAACTAGTTCGGTGATGACTAGATGGGGATCGATTATAAAACGATTTATTCGTGCCTATTTTATTTGACTTCAACTTTTTAAATAACGTTTATTTGGGCATATTATAAACTCTTAAAACGAATACTTATTCAATTATATATTAAATATGTTTTTGTTCGCTTTGCCAACAAAAAGGTATCAAATATTATTGGGAAAGATAAAAAGAAATATTATTTTATTATTTATTGCACTTGAAATCTTTTATTTCTGATAACATAAAGTGAAAAATGATTTTAGTTAATATTTGGAATGAATTGTTTATGTAAAGGGCTTTCCAATAACTGGTGTTACAGGTGAATGGATTGCGCTATCGAGAGATGATTAATAATTTTTTATGGCCGGAATTCGATGGTATTGATCTGGACAACGTTTATTTTCAACAACACGGCGCTACGTGCGATACAAGCAACGAACACCATTGATATTTTACGGGAAAAGTTTCCGGACCGAAGAGGTGATCACAATTGGCCACTCACGGTCGATTCAAGACCTCAAAGATGGAATTCGTGGGGCTATCGAGAACACTGGATAGCCACTTTGCAATTCGGTTATGGAAAATTTATGAAAAGGATATTGTCCTGTAAGCGTGATCGTGGCGGTCATTTGCCTGATGTTATTTTCCACTATTAACGGCATACCTTCCTCTTTATAGTGAAATAAACATCCGATCATTTAAAATGTATTAAAAGTAGCATTTGTCTGTGAATATCAAAGTAACACCTCTTATTTGAAAACCCTTTAATTAGTTATCTTCTCTATTAATACTTAGAAAAGGTAAGACTCCCATTATTAGCAAATTTAAGGTTGCTAATAAAACTGTGCTGTGTTAAAATTTAAGAAAAAATTTTGTACCGTGTATTCATGAATTTATTTAATTATTGTATTTAATTACACTTTTAATCTCAAACTAGTGATTTTGGTCCATAATTGGACTAGTAGTATTTTTGCCTATTTTGAACTAGTTTGAGGCTAGTCTATTTCTGATAGAATTTTTAATTACCATTTATCCGCGCACTAGTGCTTTTTGTCTGTAATTGGACTAGTAATTTTCTTGTATATTTTGAACTAGGCTGAGACTGGTTTATTTTTTGATAGAACTTTTAACTATTTTTTCAACCTCAAACTAGTGCTTTAGGTCAATAATTGGATTAGTATTTTTTCTGTTTATTTAGAACTAGTTCAAGACTGGCATATTTCTGAAAGAATTCTCGAACCAGTAGTTTTGGTACATAATTTGACTAGTCCTTTTTTTGTCTATTATGAACTAGTTTGGTATATAAATATATGAACATTTTTTATTATACTTTCAACCACAAACTAGAGCTTTTGGTCTATAATTGGACTAGTATTTTTTTTGTAAATTTTGAAGTAGTTTGAGACTGGTATATTTCGGATAGAATTTTTTAATTATCCTTTTAAGCTCAAACTAGTGGTTTTGGTCCAGAACTGGACTGATTTTTTTGTGTCTATTTTGAACTAGCTTGAGACTGGTGTATTTCTGAAAAACATTTTTAATTAGCCTTTTAACGTGAAACTAGCGCTTTTGGCCTGTAGTTAGACTATAATTTTTGTTTGTCTATTGAACTATAAACTAGTTTGAATCTATTAGATAGATTTTTTTAAATATCCTTTCAAGTTGAAACTACTGCTTTTGGTCCTTAATTCGACTAGAAGTTTTTTTGTCAATTTTGAACTAGTTTGAGACTGGTATACTTCTGAAAGAATTTTTTAAATATCTTATTAACCTCAAACTAGTGATTTTGGACAGTAAATGGACTAGTATCTTTTTTGTCTATTTTGAACTAGTTTCCGACTAGTACATTTCTGACAGAACTTTTTAAACTAGTATTTTCGGTTCGTAATTGAACTAGTATTTTAGTGTGTCCATTTTAAACTAGTTTGAGACTGGGATATTTCTGATCGAAATCTGACAACTAACATCTTGTAAGACACCGCCATGTAAAAAATACCAAGCAAATATAAGTTGCTTGTATGGAGGTAGGTAGGTAGGTGGGGTGGTTGTCATAAAGACACACTTAGACCTTTCGCAGGTCCATTGTGATACCACTGGAGCTTATCCTTACTATACGGGTTCCTTTTCAAACCATCCGGTAGCTTTAATAAACGAGCAGAGCTTCGTTGCTGCTTGTATGGAAAAACAGAAAAATTTTCTGACAAGTTCGGTTTACTACTCACACAAATTGTGATGTAATTTTCCATTAGTACATTTGACTACAGGGTATATACACCCCTATATGTACGCTTATATGCAAGTATATACAAATATACATTTCTCTCAGATTAAGTGTCGAAGATTATTTGTGAGATTAATATACTATATATGTGCGTACGTCTATCACTTAATAAAGTATGTATGTATGTGCCAAGATAAGTATTTGTTATTGCGAGTAAATATACGGAAAAAGTATATATGTACATACATATGTGAGTGAAAAGAAATTTGTCACGAAATTTGTCAAGAAAGTTTATAGTATTCACACATGATTCAATTATAGAATATACATAATTATATTGAATCATGGTATTCACAGCTATGTACATACATACATACATATGTATGTGTCTGCTATTATTTTCATAGATTATGAGAATCCAAGGAACTTTTGTAGGTTCTTGTATCGAATATATTATATTAACCCTTGTGAAAGATGAAAAATTCGTAAGCGAATAGTAAAATTCGTCAGCCATTTGGTCCACAGTTCATTTTTAAGGTTAAATTCTATTTTTAAAAGTCTTTATCTCTGTTCACTGCTGATATTTCTTATAATACATGAAAAGATTGATTTATTCTCACACGGATTTGTGTGTACACAATAAATAATTTTAAATTTTTTACATTTACATACATACATATGTAGTTGATGCGAAACGTGACTGAAAAAAGAATCGTTGAACGATAGCAGAATCAAGTCGGGGGCTTTTATAGTAAATTCCGCATTAAATCCATGCATACTATTTTGGGAAATAAATTCGTAGGAGCTTGTGGCGATATAAAGCAAAAAAGGCTGATGTTCATACTAATACTAAAAAAATACGAACCTCAAGTCAGATACTAGCGATAATTTAATCATTAGAATCTTATAAAGTACGGTTTTCTTCGAGCAGCAATAATTTTTTTTATTTATTCTCTCTCTTGCGCAATATTTTTCGTCAACTCCGTCCAAGAAGTAAACGTGGCAACAACAAATTTGATGGACAATTTTTTTACCCAAGTATTTTTTTTAAATTAGAGAAGAGAAAAAAAAGGAAAAATGGAATGAATGACAAATAGATCAAATTAGTTTGTCGCGCATTCACAACACAACAACAACTTTCCGTCATTCCATCTTACTGTCATTCAAAATTAAAGAAGAAAAAATCACCACGAACATTCACATTGAGTTGGCAATCGTTATTATTCTTTTGTAGAACCACTCATCACAACTGCGCCGTAATTCGGCCATCCGTAAACACCAGTTTCGAATAACTCGCTGGAGGACTTCGGTCGGTATCTCGTGAATAAATTTATTAATGTTGGCTTCCAATGCCTCAATCGAAGCTCGTTTATTTAAGAAGTATTTAGACTTCACAAACCCCTACAAATAAAAGTCCAAAAGTGGGATATCACACGATCCTAGTGGCCAATTTATTGGTGCAAGACGAGAGATAAGTTGCTCACCGAAACGATGACGTTGTAAATCCATTGTGGACTTATGCGGGATATATGGCAAGTACCACCATCTCTTGGAACCAAATGTTGTGGAGATATTCTTCTTCTTGATTGCTGCGATAACAGGTTAAGCGATTTTGGCCGAGTTTAGCAAAGAGTGCCAGTCGTTACTTTCTCGTGCTAACTGGCGCAAGTTGGAAACATCGAATGAAGCCAAGTTCTTCTCCATCTGATCTTTCCAACGCAGAGGAGGCCTTCTTCTTCCTCACCAGCTGGTATCGCATCGAACACTTTCAGAGCCGGAGCGTTTGTATCCATTCGGACGACAAGATCCAACCAGCGAAGCCGCTGGATCTTTATTTGTTACGCCATGTCTATGCCGTTCATTATTTTCCATCCATTCTTTGCTTTTCGACACTTACCACAGCAAAATGATAACTACGTAGTTCGTTTTTTATAAGTTTCTTAACCTTTAATTCTTTAAAAGCTATTAATGGTTTTTTCCCATATTTACAGTTTTAATATCTTTATTTTTATCCACCTCGTCACCAGTTTTTTTGAAGTTTTCGAGGAACTGGTTGAATTGATCTGTACCGGAGGCCATAAATTTCTGAAAAAAAATTAAAATTTCTTTGATAGCAGAGAAACATATCGATAAATATAAATAAATAATAAATTTGTGTACTCTCTCTTAAGCGGGCATTTAAGGGACTGAAAAATTTGTCCGCTTATGAGAGGTGCCCGCTTATCAGTAAAGTGTAATGATAAATTTGTGAGTTGTATTGTAAATTATTTTGCTTACCTTAAACTCGTCCGTTTCAAAAGTTTCCTTAAAACGGCTTACTTCCTGTTGAAATATTTTATTCATGTTCGGGCCGAGCTCTCCAAATTTAGTGGCAAAATCATTGACGGCGTTGTTATCGCGTGGAATGCGTGCCATTTCAATGAACTGAAAAATAGAGTATTGCATTTTATTTGTTTAGAAGATTAAACAAAAAAAAAACAATTTTAATTTTGCTTTTCATTTTTCACTTTTCAATACTAACCTGCGCAAAGCACAACACAATGAAAAGGCCCAAAAGACACTTCAGAACAGGAGACATGTTGTACTCGTATACTTTTATTTTTATTGGTTTGAACAATTTCGAAACTGATCAGTTGAACTGCCTAACGTAAGCGCTGGGAAGTGAATGATTTAGTGCCAATCTTAGTATAGATCCGCGAATTGATTATGAGCGGCCAGAATTTGCGGGTCAAATGTGGGCAAATACTTAGAAAGTAGTTGTCGTATGTACATATGTCGTATGTGTGCTTAAACAGGGTTTGTAAATGTGCAATATATTTGTAATATATACTTAATATATGTATGTGCTATGCGCATAATGATTACCCAGTGAACCAATATACATATAACACATGAGCTAAAAAGTCCCGCGCCTAACAAAGAAAACAATTTTTTTGTGTGTTCAAAATGAGCTTTATTCATCAACGTAATTCGCAATCATTCCAGCACCACTCTAACACTTCAATACTCGTACCACTTTTGTAGCATAATTTATCTGTTGCCTCAAAATAGACCTCAGTTTCAGCGATAACCTCTTCATCCGAAGGAAGTTTCTTAGGCTGATTGAAAAACGGCCCTTAGAATGAGATCATTTATCCAACATATTTGAAAATGCGCCAATGCGCCCTTGAGAAATCATCAGTTCTGAGAAGCTTAAGGGGACCCGGTAGTCTAGATATTAAAAAAAAATATTTTCTTTTTGTTTTTTCGATATTTCGAAATTATAGTACCTTATGAATATACTGTGAAATTTTCAGGCGGAGATTCCCAATATTATATCACCTACAGACCATGAACTAGGTAGAGAGCGGTCCGCGCGCTTCTGTACCTCAAACTTTACACTCATTTATCTCGAAACGACTTTTTTCGACCTGTTGTTGTCAAAATACAAAAATCTATTCACCCGAATCGTTTGAAATTCGAATATATTGCTTACAACATCAATGGCTATCGCCCGTACTAGAATCATATTATTATTTCAATAATTTCGTATTTTTTTGATTAAAAAACCTGGAAAAACCCGATAGAGAGTCAAATTCAAAACCGCGCCATTTTGTCAAATTTGTTTGTATTTTTTTTTTCTAGTAATTTTTTTTGGTTTTTGTGTTTCAGATAAATAGAAGAGCCAAAATGGACACCACCGTCCAGGTCCAATTTTTCGGGATGGTCAAAATCAGCGCCATTTTTAAAAATATTTGAAATTATCGAAATCATCGTTGAAATTCATGGAAGTGGGGTTGAATATCTCCAAAATATCGATTTATCGCATTTTAACTGATAGTTTGGGCTTATGAAAGGTCTGTGCACGTTTCATTCCGCAAAAGTTAACTGAGGACCAAAAATTCCTCGGAATTCAACATTCGAAAGGCCTCATTAAAGAGGCGAGAAAAGGCGAGAATTTCCTTTACAACATTGTAACTGGTGATGAAACGTGGTGTGTCCAACATGAACCTGAAACTAGGCGTCAAAGTGCGCGGAATGGAATGCCCCAGACAAGCCAACAGGCCAAACCGTCAATGCAATTTTTTATCTTGGCGCTTTGAAGCGTTTATGCATAGCATTCGTTGAATTCGCCTGAATACCGCGAAGGAGGAAGCTGGCGCTTTTTGTATGATAATGCACCATCTCACCGATCCATTCTTCTGACTGATTTTTTGACTAGAAATCGCATTTTAACCATCAATCACTCACCGTAATCGCCTGATATGGCTCCCTGTGATTTCCACCTATTCGGGAAATTGCATTTGGCAATGAAATAAAAACGTTTTGCGTCCGTAGAGGCCATCCAAAAGACTTTTACCCACATCCTGAAAGACATTCGAGTCAATTACCTGAAACACTCTTTCGAAAAGCTTTTAGAACGCGCAAAACAGTGTATCGAGGGCAGAGGGTACTATTTTGAATAAATAAACATGAAGTTATCAGAACATATCTCCTGTCGTTTCTATTTTAATCTTGTTTATTTTGGACTTCACCTTGTAGACATGTGATTTCGCACTGTAATGTTTCGCCATATCTCATATTCAATCATATTTAGGCATTTCGTTTGTAGTAAGATCTTCTCCCCATGCCTTTCTATTTTAGTCACATCAGCATCAATGTTGTCTTCATATATTTCGGTATTGGACGTATTTGCGATTGCGGATATTGTTGTACGCGTGTCGGGGGCTTCATGAAACAGTTGTTGAAAATACAATAGTATTAATTTTTATGGTATCTTGTGCTTCCATTTTCTGTTACGAAGCATTTCCCACATCTTTTTCTGAGCTTCATATAGGGCATACTCCATGTGTTTTGTTAATTCTTCCCAGCATGACTCTAAAGTTTTCTTATTTTATTTCTGAATTGTATCTGTCCCTATTCTCCCGTATTTTCGTTGCTTTATATCGTAAATAAACTATATTTGTTTGTACAGCTAGGGTATTTACTTCATAGGGAACTTGACAGCACAATTATAACCTCATGTATTCTTACGCTCTTGCAATCAGCAGTCGTACTAAGTCGTAATATTAGCGCTGAGTTTTTCTTATATTACCAACAAAATCTTAGTTTGGACCAAGGCGCATTCATTAAAGGTTACACTAGACCAACCACAATGTTCTGTACCTTTCATTGCTAAAGCAAAGTATTGGGAAACTAGAAAACAAATAGTGAATTCGCCTCATTTCATTCTGAGTTGATAGCCCCATGGACACGGCGAAAGAAAAAAAAACAAATCATCTAATTTACCCACATCACCTTTAATAGATACGCCTTGGTTTGGGCCGACCTCTATTGTAACTTTTTTAAAACGTTAGAAAATCAGCTGATTCCTTGTACTGTAACTGCAAAGTGTACAGATTTTTTTTTTTTGTTGACTCACAACTGAATAGAACAACAAAAAACAGCAAACACATTTTTTTAGTGTGAAATGTCACCTTGACCACGAGCATAAACTTCAAAATGTTTGATCGAAACTTTACGAAAATCGAAAATAATGGATTTCTTTTTCCCCGAATTTATATTTCATAGCCCTTTGCTACTCAAAGCGGTTCATCAAAATGTGTAACGGAAGACAATTCCGAAAATTTATTTTTGTGGATCCAGTTAGATCAGCGGTTGTGGCATTGTATCCACAATAACCTTTAACATCGCCTAAGTGAATGTGAATCGCACCCATTTCTTCATGTATTGATTATCATTTCTGGAAGCTCGAAAATACTCGTTGGGTGCAACTATATTTCATTCACCACTGTGTATCTCTCCAAATAATTATGATTTTCAAATATGTACGTATGTACGAGTATGTAAACATTTTCCTTCAAAATTTTTTATTACATTTTAAAATAATTTTTTGTAGCAGACACACGCGTTTCGTACATTTATTTTTATATAATTTTGTAAAAAAAAACTTTTTATAACATTTTTTTATGCATTTTTTGTACACCACCTTTGGTCTTTCTATTCGGTGAAGTACTCGTACTAATAAATTTAGCAATTGTTTGACCCATCTACGCAAATTAAGCGATTCGCAAGCCTCTGAATTGATTCTCTGATAACATCACAAAATGGAAGTAGAAGAGGCATTAAAAGATAGCATAGCTCAATTTTACAAAAGCGTTTACGGCGCCGAGGAAGTGAATTTTGTTGACGTTTTCGAACACGATGTGAGCGAAGAGGATCAGAAGGGGATGTTATCTGTAGTTAGCGATTCCTTATCGCATATTCCGAGTACCTTCAAGGGAAAACTGATAAGCCAATTCTTGAAGGAACATCCCGAACTAAAACAGCGTTTCGAAGAAGATGAAGATGAATCTAAAGAAATAGAAATAGAAACGTCTAGTGCTTTGGATATATTGCAATATCTACCCTTGACCGAATTTGATGAAGAGATCGAAGAAGAATCACAATCGCTTACTGACAGTTTCACAATCTGCGATGCCGATAGACTTGTTGAACTGGTGCAAAAAAAACGACACCCTTACTATGAACTGGCGCGCATGTATGCGATTCAGAAACTGGGCAACGATATAAACAGTTCCGTGCATGCGCACCATAAGTTGAACAAATGCAAAACGGATATCAAAATAGCGGATTATGAACATTTTCACATATTCAGTTGGTTGCAGGATCGATTTGTGGCTCGACGCCAGATGAAAGGTATTGCTTGGGTGGACATATTTCAGAAGTCTTTAACCGAGCCATGCATGGAGGCCTTCAAGTTGCAAGTTGATGTTATTGAGCTGGTGCGTCTATTGAAGCCGATATTATTGAGTTTCTATGCTGAGGATAAGAAATATGTAGCGAATGCGAGGCGGACTATAACGTAAGTTAATGGGCGACGAGAAAGATAGACGACAAGAGGGGTTATTTTTTTTCGATATAAAAGTACTGTTCATATTACAAAAAAAACATATAATTCAAAGGTTCATAATTTGTATCAAGGCGCATTCATTAAAGGTGGCGGCACTAGACCAACAACAATGTTCTGTACGTGTGATTGTAAAAGCAAAGTATTGGGAAGCTAGAAAACAAAAAATGAATTCGCCTTGTTTCATTCTGAGCTGACAGTCACGTGGACATGGCGAAAGAAACAAAAAAAAAACGAATCTGCTGTTTTATCGATACGACCTTTAATAGATTCGGTTTCGTTTGCACAAAATTAAAAAGAAAGTTCTACAAATTTTTTGACTTTTTATCAGAATTTTCAGAAAAATTTTGGGTATGCAGTTGTGTTGCCTATTCAATAGGCCGGGTCGATTTGTGAGGTGGCAAAAAATCGCCCATTGCTCTGTGAAAATCATATTCTAGGGATCAAAATAAGAAACTTTGCCGAAGGAACCATACCTCTAAAACGAATTCTGATGTTCCCCAATTTGGTTCGAACTTTTAGTGTCTTTTGCGGGGAGGCAAAAAAAATCGCCCATTGTTCTGTGAAAATCATATTCTAGGGATCAAAATAAGAAACTTTGCCGAAGGAACCATACCTCTAAAACGAATTCTAATGTCCCCCAATTTGGGTTGAACTTTTTAGTTTCTTTTCTCATATAAAGGCCAAAAATGATGATATTTTGAAATGATTGTATGGGGAACCCCCAGGGGAGTTCCAGGGGGTGTGCCACTGGCATGGGTGGATCGGCCGTCCAAAGTTAGGGGGGGTCGGTCATACATTTGGACTCAATTGGAGCATTGGGATTTTTCGTTCGACCCAAATTGGGGACATCAGAATTCGTTTTAGAGGTATGGTTCCTTCGACAAAGTTTCTTATTTTGATCCCTAGAATACGATTTTCACAGAGCAATGAGCGATTTTTAAATCGACCTTCCCTACTATTCAATGTAGCTCAAAATTCGCGTCGATTTTTAACAATTTTTTTTTATTGTTTTGTTTGTTGCGGGGTTACGTGTTTTCTGCCATATACAAAAATTTCGAGCGTTCGTTATATAGAGGAAATGCGCACTACCGTTAGGGGGAAAAATTGTAAATTATTAATCTAATTTTTTAGCCACTTGAAAATTGCATTTTATTTGGGAAAAGAAATCCATTATTTTCTCGGTGGCTGGTTGTAGTGATTGATGTCTCGCAAAGTATCGAGGAAATAATTTACAGTTTATGGTAGTTGTCAAGGTGACATTTCACACTAAAAAACTGCTTTTGCTGTTTTTTGCTTGTTCCATTCAGTTGTGAGTTACAGGGTGTTGACAATGGAAGTCAACAAAGAGAAAGCTCGGTATTCGGTACATTTTACAGTTTTTCTTTGATAAGGGCGAAAATGCAAGCCAGGCCGCTGAAATTGGGAACGGTGTTTGAGGTGCCGATACTATAATGGCAATTTATGTGCAATTTTGGTTTCGTTGATACGTCGGCATGAATTTTTGATGTTTAAGAAAATGTCGATAATATCGAAAATGTTAATAAAATCATAGAAATAATCGAAGTTCACCGCTATGTTAGTGGTCATAGAATTTTTTTTTATATCCTTATTCACTCTGCTCGGGAGCATAGAGCCTGGACAAGACTCTTCCATTTACACCGTTCTGAGCTGTTGTTTTTGCGTCGTTTCATGTGATGCCGGCATCTGCTAGCTCGACTTTCTCCAAATAATCTTTGGCCGACCGCGACCTCTGCTCCCTTGCGGGTTCCTGTCCAGTGCCATTCTCGTGATGCTATCTGGTGGTTTTCTTAATGTGTGACCTATCCATCGTCACTTTCTGCGTTTGATTTGCCTAAGGATGGTTTCCCCGTTCGTTAATCTCCACAGTGCGTCATTGCTGATGGTGTTCGGCCAGAATCATCTGTAGAATGATGCGGAGGCATTTGTTGACGAAAGATTGTGGTCTCTGTGTAATGGTGTTGGAGTCCCGTCATGCTTCACTTCCGTACAACAGTGCTAACTGCTCACTAACTTGCGAATTCGCCATACTGTGTGCAGTTGCCCGAACGCCGCCCTTGATTTGTTTAAAATTCAATGAGCTGTAAAACTTTATTAAAATTTCATAAGCTATAAAACTGCGTACCACAATTTTTTCTAAAAGTTCTGTGTTTTTTTCTAAAAAATTTGTGAAACTTTTCTAATTAAATTAAAATAAAGTTGGAAGTTTAGATATACATGAGAAGTTAGGAAATGAACAATGCTTGGTAAAAAACATAATTCACATTGAGGAAAATGTCCGAACTGCTGAGAATCTTGAGGTCCTGTAGCTTTGCGCGGCCTGTATTTATGATTTGCGTTCCCTACTGGCTCAAAAAACAAAAAAGCAGTTTTCAGTTAGACGTATTTATCAACATTTTTCAATTGTCTTAAATCTGCATACATTCAAAAAACTGAAGTGGTTTAACCGTTAGATGTTTTTTGAATTTGGTACACTGGAATACATTTTTTTTGTTTTTCTTTTTTCCTTCTTCACTCCTCTCGGGAGCATAGGGCCTCGACAAGTCTTCTCTTGCGTTGGTTTCGTTAATCTGTTTTTATTTATCACAGGGTAGGTGATTAGCCTGCCGTTACCCGTCCTTAGTGGTGGTAATACCCACCTATCGTTGCTTAGGAACAACACCTTCTTACTACTTGGAGCGCCATCTGTGTTTCACATTTTTCTGCAGAAGGAACGCACTAATGGTTGAGGACTTCGCTAAATTTTGTGTCTGCGATATTACCGCGGTGGCCCGCTTCCTCATGCTGGCGCCACTAATGCAATGTGTACCTGTTTGTTTTCTGCTTGAATGGATACGTTTTTGGGTATTGAGGAATAAGATTTTTTTTGTTTTTTTTTTTAGAAAGTAGGTAAATTTGGAAAAGTGCGAGGCCCGTGCTTTACGTGGGATTCGAACCCACAAGCTCTAGGATGGCAGACTAGTGCACTTACGCTAGACTACCGAGGCTACCACGCTGAAAGAAATACCACAATTTTAAACTTTGGTTTATAAAAAAACAAAAAAATATATTTATTTATATGAACTGAGTGGTCCAATCTTTGATTTACACGTTTCTTTATGAGTCTTCTACATGTCACGTATAAGCATACAGTTTTGCTAAATTTTACCTAGAATATCACTCTTACATACATGGATTTTATACAAGGTGGCGCAAAATTAATCACCCTAGCGGAACATTTATAATTTTTGCAAATGGCCTCAGCCATATTCTACTCTTGTGAACTCAAGATTTCCATCATACAAATAAATTTTTTTTATTAATTGTAGTAAAAAGTCGCCCAAAAACAAATTAGGAGGATTAATTTTGCGCCATCTTGCATTCAAACATACATATAAAAAATCTTGTATTTCCACCTCTTATCAGCGCTGCCTACAATCTGCTCAATATGCACAATAAAATTGAGCGAGAGCTGGAAGAGAGCATTGCTCTTTTTTGTGAGAAAATCAATGCGTTAACCAACACTGCTTTGAATCGCGGAACTGAGGGCCGTGATATTGTCAAAAGCTACTTGGAACAGGAAACAATGGCGGCTCGGTGTGAGTGTAAAATGTGCCTTTACGAAAATACTTTTATTCTACACACACACATATATACATATATAAATGCGTATGTATATATGTATTTACATACATTTTTTATTCACTTCCCGCACAGTTCGTGATCCCATAGTGCTTCGTTATCAATTAAATTACGCGCAGGATAGGGTCGCTGATTGGCAGGATTACCTTGAGATGAAAGAAGGAGATCTGAAATTAGAATTGACGAAAGCTCAGAAGAAAAAGTCTATTGAAATGTATCGCTACCGGTGCACGCTGCAGTCTATGTATGTGACAATAGAGGTTTGTTAGGCGACCATCGAAGAAGGAAAGTGTCTTTGCCAAGCATCAATCGCTCAACTGGTTTATTGTTAGCCTAATTTTAGGCGCAAGAGATCAGCATAATTCGCAGTATTTTGCGCAGCAATTGATTTTTAGAGCACTGCTAACTTCTCTCACACGCACGCACACACACACACACAAATATATAAAATATGTAATGTTTATTGCCGTTTATTTAGGACTGCAAAGGTCGATTAGCTACAATGACCGAGGAATACGACCGTCGTTTAAACGAAGCTAACGAAACAAATGCAATACTGAAAATAAATCTTGGTCATATGAAGATGCAGCGAGAGTTTTACGAAACGGAAAGAAAATACATGAAAGCAAAAGTTCGTAAAATGTTGGAGCGTGAGGCAAGCGAAGCTATGGAGATGAAGACGCGTTTGGAGGAAAGGCAATCGCAACTTCCGCCGCTGTCACGAAGTAAGACAGTAAGTCGTATGAACACAATTAATGAAAAACGGCATCCTTCCTAATAAGTAAAAAAAGGAAATGCTTGCACTGTAAATTATGGAAATAAATAGAAAAAAATGTATAGAAATAAATTCAAATATACCAAATGAAAGCAGAAGCGGTTTATTGGTGGTTTATTTTGAAAGCTGCGCGATCTTAAATGGAAATAAAAATAGTCAGGTATGAAGGAAAATGAAATTTTACAAGACAACTGGGGTAATCATCCTTGCAGCTGCGTTTGTGTATAATCTGCTTGCTGATAATTTTATTATTTCAACTAAGTAGAAGCAGAAAGTGTCTCAATCTATGAATAAAAGTGGATGTGTGTGGGTGCATGGATTTGTTTAAAACACTCACCCGATAATTATGGAATTTTTACAGTAGGTTTATGTGATCCCTGGGCACAATATTTTTTATATCCTTTTTCACTCCGCTCGGGAGCATAGAGCCTAGACAAGACTCTTCCATCGTAAATGGTTTTAAATTTTATTTTTGCGCCGTCCCATGTGGTGTTGGCATCTGCTCGCTCGACCTTCTCCAAATTATCTTTGGCCGACCGGGACTCTTGCTCCCTTGCGGGTTCCAGTCCACTGTCATTCTCGTGATGTTATCTGGTGGTTTTCTAAGCGTGTGATCTATCTATCGCCTTAAACTCACTTAAGTCAGCCCACAAAGACGCCTTCGATGCTTCCATTTCTTCCTTTCGGCTTTTAAATGCGCTTCCCGTAGCGGTTTTTTGGCTCGATCAAACAAAAAAGTATCACAGGAAGCCATAGCAGATAAATTCGATGGCTGTTGGATGGTAATCGTTTCATTCTTGGTCAAACATTCATAGATATCGAAGGCACTGTATGGTGTGACATGCAAAATGCACGAGTTGTTTTTCCACAAATCCGTTCTTTTTTGGCGAACTGCTTCACGTAAATGCCTTATAAGGCCTAAATAATAGCTCTTATTATTTCTCTAATCTTCTGACAAAAATTCGTTGTGTACAATACCGTTGTAAAGCATAAAAATCGTGAGCATCGCTTCCATTTTTGACTGAAAACGTGGTGATTTTGTTCTTTGTCTTGGTTTATTCGAAGGTCTCCACTAGCTCGCCTGATGTGAGGATTGAACACCGAACTCATAAGCCAACGCCTCGCATTCAGCAATGATGCGTTTGAGGAATGCCTTGGAAATCTTGTCTTTGGCGATATCAACGTGGCATGAAATTCAGGTCCATTGGGACACATTTTTGCAGCAACACGACGCAATCTCAAATCATTAACTGCAATTTTCTGAACGGATCCATAAGCAATGTTCAAGTCCTCTGCCGTCAGGTTCTCTCTGATGGTTAATTTGCGATTGTTGATCAACTTTTCTTTCATTTTATTGATGTTTTGTACAGTCGACGTCGATGGCCTGCCACAACGTTCATCATCTTCGATGGAGAAAGAATCAGCTATTCTAAAGCGTTCATGCCACTTGTAAATCGGCTGTTTTTTAGAGTACCATTACCGAAACAGCTTCCCAATTTTAACGCAAAATTTAATACAAACTCGTTGTTGAAAGTTCAAATCCTTTTTAAAACTGTAAAAAAATCGAAAACGCGTGCAGATTTAGATTAGCTCAAGACGGCGGAACTTTTACAAATGTCAAGCAATGGCGAAAAACTTTGATAGGAATGTTAATCAAAGATGTGGCCACTTAAAAAAAAAAAAGAACTCACATAGATACAGCGATGCCACTTAGACCACGAAACGGGCCCGTTGTTTCTCCTTCCATATTGGACCCTCCTGAGCTTTTGACAAAGAGTAAAAGGTTGTTGATACCTAAAGTGTATAGATTATCTATATTCGTTAAGAAGTAGGATCTTAAACATCAGTTCCTGCTTCTGGCTAGAGCCGGTCATGTGCAAAAAAGGTTTTGAATTGTTTCCAACTCCTCCTCATTCCTGTAGCTACGACAGAAATCATGCATATAAATCTCCTTGCGTACTTTCCTATGAGACAATGTCCTGGGAGAGCCTTTACTAATGTCCTGATTTGAAGACCACTCAATTTCATAATACTCTTGGACAAACGTAGATTTAACCTTGACCATGTTTGTCTAGCGATTTCACAGGTATTGACGCTAATCCATCTTTGACTGATTGAACTGATTAGTCCGTCCATAACAAGAAGCTCACAAGTTGCGAGAGGTACCCCCATTAAATTACTTACGCTTGGAATACAGGTACCTTCTCTTGCAAGTTGGTCAGCCCTACAGTTCCCTGTTATATCTCTGTGACCTAGAACCCAGCATAAGATAATACGCTATTGTTTGACTATCTCACTAAGAGATCGGCGACAATGTAAGACACTCCTTGATGTTATTTGGAATGCATCCAGAGCCTGTAGGGTAGCTTGGCTGTCTGATAGAATGCAGATATCTGTTCTGTTTTTCTCTAACCAATTTAAGCCTTCATGAATAGCGTTTATTTCCGCTTGAAAAACACCACAGTGATCCGGTAGTTTAAAGGATTCACTGATAAAAAAAGCTCTTCGCAATATAACCCTGAACCTACACCGGTGCTCATCCGGCTAGATCCGTCCGTGTATGTAGATCTTAACGGGTGTGTTGGCTGATGGATCTGCTTCAAGTCATTCCAGTCTAGAAGAGATTTTCATTAAGAAATTCCTTTCGAAGCAGTAGATCTTAACGGGTGTGTTGGCTGATGGGTGATCTTCAAGCCATTCCAGTCTAGAAGGGATATTCATTAAGAAATTTCTTTCGAAGCAGAGAACGGGAGGGTGATAATCACAATAACTGTGTATATCCGTATAGGAGTCTAAGGTAGTTGAATGTGCATGTGTGGCAGTCTACCATTCTGAGCTTGCTCTGAGCCTTGAAGCGGAACAGGTCGCTGAGTATTTGCAGAAGAGATCTAGGGGTGGCAGATGTCATATGATATCTAAAGCCATGGATTCATGATAACCACACAACATTTCCAAATAGAAGAATGGGCCTGACGACAGCAGTGTAAATCCAATAAGCAACCTTAGGTTTAACTTTAGGTTAAGGTCTTATCTACAGATCTAGAGCATTTTGTATTAGGTCTCTTAATGTAGATACAAATTTACGAGAGACAGCAATAACAACATCATCGGTGTAAGCTATCACCTTATCACCGATTTCAGTATTAACAGAAGTTTATTTACAACTGCGTTCCATAAAATCGACCTTGCGGTGTACCTCTACTCACCAATCTCCTAAGCACCAATTCTTCTAGATTCGCTTCAATGATTCTGCTATTTAGCATTTTGTCAATGAAGCCTACCAAGCCCGGTGCTACCCGAAGATCAGTGAGTGCTGCAGTGATTGCCCCCCCCCCCTTTAACATTGTTAAAGGCCCCTTCAATATCAAGAAAAGTAGATAAAGTAAATTCCTGTTTGTGCAATGAACTCTCTGCCGTGTAAATAAGATTATGTAGAGCTGTTTCTACCGATTTCCCTTTCGTAGACATTTCATCTATAGTTAGGCTTAAGTGAAGTTCTATCAACTGCTCTAAAGTTTTCAGTAGCACAGAACTCTTGACTTGAATCGTCTCCTGGCGGTTGTTCCGGGAACTTTTTGATCGAGGTGGCATTAAGCAAGGCAAACGTAGCATTTGGCTTCTCCAACATAAAGGAATTCTCAAATCTGCTCGCTACCACTCACTGGCCAATGTGTCCTCGGATGTCTTAACAACTGAATGGAAATAATATCTCCGTGTGATTCTGAGTGCATTATTTTATGTGAAGTAAATTATTTTAATTTAACTTTATTTTTCTGACGATGACGCAGGGTGTTGCCTCATATTTGTGCCACGCATTATGAATATAACAAAAAGCGAGGGAAGCATGTACAGTTTGTTGCAACCATGCCTTTATCTACTTGCTCGAAATTTCATTATTCAATTTAGTTTAGTGTTCCATGTTTCATTGTAAAAGAATTCAATATACAAAACTTCAATATTTTCAAAACCTCAAAATAATCGTAGGTCATCATCTTTTTTTGTGAGGCGAAGATACAGCATATATTTTTTCATACTTTTTGCTGGTTTTATCAAGGTACTGGCTTTATATGAATATATTTATGGGCATACAAAGATAATCTAATCTAATCTTTTCCAAGGCAGATTCGGCTATTCTAGAATCTAGTCTGCAATTTCATTTACTCTCCATCAACAAATTTGATTTGGACAAATATCCTAATATGATTGCTGCTTCCCAACACAAAATGTCGCCGCTAACTTTTAATCAAAGCTCCGCAGCCCTCGTAGATCCTACACAACGTTTCCGATTCCTTAAATGTGTGGCGATAGCAAAATTATTTGATAGTATGCAGCAGAGATTTTCATTGTTTCTAAATGGACTTGTTTGCTTTGAACCAGAGTCTGAGAATGTAAAAACACCACACAACCTGTTCAGCTGGTCCTCGAAAGATTTCATTAAAAGACGACAAAAGTCGAATATGTTTTGGTTCAACGTATTTACAACGGAATTGTCGCGAGCCTGTTTGGAAATACGAAAACTCCAAGTAGACATGAGCGAAGTAATGAAACTCACAAAATTGGTATATGACGATTACAGAGGACTCGAGGTAAATCTGGCGGAGAGTTTAAAGTAAGTTTGACAAAAGGAACAAAAAAAAAAATACCAGTCTAATGGTTAGACGCGAAACCTTCCGTAAAACAAACTGAGAGAGAATGAGACGAAAACAGCATTAGGAGCGGGATAATTATAGGTTCATTATAATATTGCTATAAAGTTCATAATTTATTTTCTTCATTTTATTATTATTCATCCTCAATGTTTTCAATTTCAACAAATGATACGAGTGGCCTATGATAGCTAAAATATGATACAAATGCTTTGGTTTCGATGTTGTCAACATATCTCTGAAATACCGCGTCAATTGTTGTTTTTTTCTGTCGATATTCACGACACTTTTCTGCATTATTTTTCGGCATAAATCTTAAAAATGAAAATATTTACGGATATAAAAATACGGACGCAATACAGCGCACGCGGTTGCTTTATGAGCGTCGTAACGCGTATATTACACAGACGTACTAACATACACACAAACATTCGTAGGACGCTAGGTCTAAGCAAGTATTAGGTAGTGTAGTATAGGTATACATAATGCTTTCTCGCTCACCGTGGCTCCGTAATACGCAGGCGCGCTCACATACGTACTAGCATACATACAAACATACATACGTATGACGCTTGAACTAAACACCAAAGCAAGTAATAGGCAGTGTAGTATACATACTACAATACTCACTATACTAGGCTGGCTCAGCAGTACGCAACCACACACATATACGTATATCAACATATAACGCTTCGTAGCCAAGAGTGGGGAGGCTACGAAGTACCGCACAAAGAGAAGACGGAGAATAGGGAACGCTGTATAACTGTGTTCTATCTCATTCTCTCGCAGGCTATATACTATAAGATCTATATGTATGTCTCTTTTTAGTGTCGCTTTTTCGTTTCATCGAGTCTCAAATCACTCCCAACGATTCTAAAGAAGTTTTCACTTCAAAAATATTTTTTGTACTGTTACTACGGACGTCGGAGCTGATTATATTTTTGACGTTAGTTCTGGTATTCGGTACCCTTTGCCGTCATTAAATATTGTAAAAAGTTTTTTAAACAGCGGTCGAGCATCAGCGCGGTCCTGTGCTGAAAAAATTCCTCATTAATAACCGTCTATTATCTAAGGGTAACAAAACCGCAGTTCTCGCATTTAGTAGGTATTCTTACCGGACATTGGCCGTTAGGTGTCCATTCGGTGAGACTTGGGATTGCCTCAAGTCTTTTCTGCGGAGACTGTCTGGAGGACGAGATGGAATCATCTCAGCTGCTCTGCTTTCGACGTGCAACGATTTAGGCATCTGTGTTTTTACTTTTTTGCTACACTTGCGGATATTCCGGGTTCAAATATCACATATCTAGTGAAGTTCATTAGTAGGTTCTTCTCCTCTTAATTGGCGCGATAACCGCTTACGTGATTTTGGCCGAGTTTAACAAAGCGCGCCAGTCGTTTCTTTCTCGTGCTAACCGGCGCCAGTTGAACACACCAAGTAAAGCCAAGTCCTTCTCCACCTGGTCTTTCCAGCGCAGAGGAGGCCTTCCTCTTCCTCTGCTACCACCACCTGGTACCACATCAAATACTTTTAGAGCCGGAGCGTTTGTATCCATTCGGACGACATGACCCAGTCAGCGTAACCGCTGGATCTTTATTCGCTGCGCTATGTCTATTTCGTCGTAAAGCTCATACAGCTCATCGTTCCATCGTCTGGGATATTCGCCGTTGCCAACGTGCAAAGGTCCAACAATCTTACGCAGAATCTTTCTCTCGAACACTCCCATCGTCGCTTCATCGGATGTTGCCATCGTCCAAGCTTCTGCGCCTTACGTTAGGACGGCATCAGCAGCTTGAATTGGTTAATATGAGCGTAAATAGCCACTGTTGGTCGTCATCCTCTAATCCAAAGCCTATTCTTCTTTTTCCACCTGTCTGGTTATTTTCCTTCTTCCCTATCAGAAAATTTATAACTTTTGCAAATGGCGTCCTAAGCCAAAGTTTTTTCGCAAAGCAGTCGTCTCTCGGTATACACTTTCAGCTTTAGCTTCGAAAGAACTGCTTTCCGATCTCTTGTTTCGCCTTTTGGTATCCAAATCTTAGCATTAGCAATTATTTTTGTTGAACAGCCCAACAAACGTTGGATAAACTTGTAAATTTTCACCTCTGAGAGCAATTTCTTAATAAAGGAAATTTGCTCCCGCAAAATATTCAGAGCGATCGGTTTCTCGAACAAAAATTGTACCAGTGTATGGTATATAAGATCTTATGGTTCCGCGCAGGAACAAAGGGCCACAAAAAAGTTCTTCTATTCATTTCTTTCGGACGCCAATCACTTAAATTCCTTCCAACTTTTGTTTAGTGATGGTCTGCCTCTGCGTCAGCTTCTTCACCTCCTGGTTTCTTGCTATCTTCGTTTCTAAAGCTCACCCCCAGGTTAGTGTTGGTCTGCCTCTGCGTCGGCTTTCTTGCTACCTTGTTCCTAGTCCTTGCTATCTCCGTTTCCAAAGCTCTTATCCAGGCTAGTGTTGGTCTGCCTCTGCGTCGGCTTCCATGCTACCTTGTTCCTAGTCCTTGCTATCTCCGTTTCCAAAGCTCTTCTCCAGGTTAGTGTTGGTCTGCCTCTGTGTCAACTTTCTTGCATCCTGGTTACATTTGATTGAGTTACAGGAGATGTTCGGATTTCTGCTTAAAAAATAACTAAGTCACCCAAACTTCCTTGTGCGTATTTTCGTTCGTATTGGAGTTTGTAAGTTTCCGTTGGATATGGTTTGGGACCAGAAGATGCAAATGCCAAAATCGTCCAAATGCCTCGCCCATTTTTTTTGTACTGCAATTTTTGATGAGCCAGGCAATGGCAAACCTCCGAGTGTATTTCTGCCATGAAAAAGCTCCTCATAAAAATATCTGCCGTTCGGAGCCGGCTTGAAACTGTAGGTCCCTCCATTGTGGAACAACATCAAGACGCACACCACAAATAGGAGGAGGAGCTCGGCCAAACACCTAACAGAAGTGTACGCGCCAATTATTTATTTTTTTTTTTTTTAATTTTTGATGAGGAGTTGGAGGGTGAGTGCGTGGCATAAAAATTGACAAGACCTTTTGGAAATGGCAACTAGACCGAAAACTAATATAAATTCACTGTTGCGGGACTTAGGCCAACCATCTGGCATTAAAAAGATTTACTAGCAGTTGTTATTTAAATTAAAAAAGATGGAATTGTTTTTATAAACCACTGTTATTTTTTCGAGTTTGGTTGTAATAGGTTTTAGGCTTCGTTGTCGCTAAAAAACTAAACTGAAGAAATCTCTGTTCCATAGAGCCGCGAACGACTTCCTCAGGTTTACTGATAAACTCGAAAATGAATTGGAAGATAGTTTGGAGGCGGAATATCAGTTATCTGCTGCTTATTTTGCAAAAGCCCTCCCGACAGAGGAACAAGAAGAGTGTAATGAAAGAATTAGTGAGCTGGAATATGTCTTGTTTGAAGCCGATGGTAAGCATGATGACGCACACACACACACACACACATGAGCTCATACTTAGTTTACCCTACTCCTCAGTTCATCTTCCTATAAAATTGCGCTACCAACTGCGCTACTATAATCATAATGTCGAGCAATTCGAGGACAAACAATTAATCGAACAGAATGCAATTAAAAAGCAAATCGAACAAATTGAAAAACAAATGCGTACGGAGAGTTATTGCTCACAGTGTACGGTGGATGCGCTCTATGCAGAAACGAATGTAAGTATGTAACAGCAAAAAAAAATGTAAAAATTAAAAAAAAATTTTTTTAAATTTAGAAAAATATAAAGTAAAAAAAATATAAAAAAAATAAAAAAATAAAAAAAGGTGAAAAATAAAAAAATAACAAAAAAGTGAAAAAGTAAAAAAAAACTAAATGAAAATATAAAAAAATTGTAAACCTTATTTGCAACTTCCTAATTTTTTATTTGTAACCTTCATGGCAGAAATTCAGGAGCCGCATCGAGGAGATGGGCGTTCGGTTTGCCAAGGAGCACGACGATTTGGAAAATCAAATAGCTTACAAACGCACGAATATGGATAAAATGCGTACACAGCGAAGTTATCTGGAAGAGCAAATTCATCGTTTTAAGGAAGAGATCGCCCACTTACGTTTGATGGAAATCAAAGAAGCTGAGCAATTGCAGCGTGCGAGGGAGGAGAGAGAGGTAATTGCGTTACACTTTGTTTACAATAAATGTATATACAGGGTGCTTTATCTGCATGTACTTGACACAGGATAGGTTGAACTGGTTGACTTGTAGACACGTATAGAATGGTTCGGTTCATAGTTAACTTTGAATCATTTTGAACAACTTTGATATTTTTTGCTCGACTTGATACTTCCATCGCGTGCGCTGCGAACATTAGCGTGTCATTCTCTTTTTCAAGGAAGACGAAAGCTACTAACTGTCAGTGGTCAATGGTAACGAATTTTTGCAGTCATTAATCGAGGAAACTTATTAGGAGGATTATTGGTTCGCAATAGTGGCTAGGAGAACAAAAGGTAACTCGTTGAAACCTTTTGCAACATTGAAAGTCGTGCAAAAGCAGTAGACCTTTGAAAAAATGAATGCAAGACTAATTATCTGAAAATCATCTGAAAAACATCGAAATGTCGACATTTACCTTTCAGGGAGTTCAATACCTCAAACATTTGGGAGTGTTAATGAAAAATGACAACAGTAGTCGCGACGCAATGCAGGACAGAATATTGAATGGTGGCAAACAAAGCATATTACTCCCACACAAAGCTGCTGAAATCTAAACAGCTAACACGCGAATTTAAACTCCGCCTCTGTCAGTCAATAGTACTGCCGGTGGTTTCGTACGGCCGCGAGTGACAAGCAAAGACGAAAGAAGCATAAGAGTGTTCGAGCGAAAAGTGCTCCGAAGGGTGTTTGGCCCCATACGCTACAACGATGAGTTGCTGAGCTAAGGTCGGGCTGAGCTGTGTCGTTAAACACATTAATTCCCAAAGGCTTCGATGGTTAGGACACACTGTACGCATGGAAGACAGTCGCTCTCGAAAATCCTTTTTAATAACAAACTTCCCAACAACCCGGGCCTGAGGACGCCCTGGCTTGATCAAGTCATAGCCGACCTGAAAGAGCTACGAGTAAGGAGCTGGAAGTAGTCAAAGTACATTGCGCGCAGTGCAGCAATGAAGCTGAACGCTTTAAGTAAGTGGTCAAACACAGACTATGGCCACGGTAAAAGTCTGGATGACACGTTGGCGCTTTCCGGACAGGTGCACTATAGAGTCCCGGCTATACTTGCCACTGCCATTTTCGTCATCCTCCTATCCTCGAGGGAAGAGTGGGAATGGGACGTGGTAAGACAGGGCGAGTCCATCATGTATACACAGATGGCTCAAAGCTCGAGGGCAGGGTGGGCGGAGGTGTATATTAAGAACATCTGGTTATCTCCTTCAGTTTTCGGCTCCTCGACTACTGTAGTGTCTTTCAGGCTGAAATTATAGCAATAATGAACGCCGTGACACTGGTACAACCCTCGAGATAATATCTACATTTTCACTGATACCGAAGCGGCGATAAAATCCCTCACAAAACAATCGACAACGTCCAAGGTAGCCATGAAATGCCGCGCATCTCTTAACGAAATGGCTGAGTTATTTCACCTAATGATAACATGGATTCCTGGCCATTGTGACATTGAAGGGAACTGCAAAGCCGATGAACTAGTGAAAATCGGTACCAAATTGACTCACGAGTACATAGACAATGATACAGGTATGCCCTAGCAAACATGTAAACTTCGTGTCCGCGAGGAAATTGTAAGAGTAGCCGAAAAAAAGATGGCGTAATGAAGCCGCTTGCAAAATCACTCGGCAGCTGTGACCGACTATCAATGCTAAACGCACGGAACTTCTACTAAGAAGAGATAATCACAGTCTTAACACACTGATTTCAGTTATTACAGGCCACTGCCTAATCGGTAGGCACGCCCAGAGAATGGGTGTGCAAACACATGACTTCTGCAGAAATTGTCTAGATGAGGAAAAGGAAGAGACGATCCCTCATCTTCTGTGTCACTGTCCTGCTCTATCCAGACGTAGACTCGCCATTTTGGGCGGACAATTCTTTAATGATTTAGAAGATCTCGGCTCTGTCGAAAGTAATTATCTTATGAAATTTTTGAAAAGTACACTTTGGTTTCAAGAGGGATAAGGGCTTTTTCCGCAAGCGGCATCACAATGGGCCATGAGCCTGAGTTAGTCCTAAAGTGGACAACCGCTTCAACCTAACCTAACCTAACCTAGGAGCTGGAAGTCTATTGCTATGAACCGTAAAGATTGGAAGAGGATTGTGGACGAAGCTAAAGCTCACCCCGATCTGTAATCGCTACATGATGATGATGATAATTGTTTCCTACAGAATGGCACAACATCCATACAGCGCGGCACAGGATGGCGCTTGCATCCTTTTTGCGCTTTTAGCCGAGCTCCTCCTGTTTATCCTGTGCGTTTTCATGTTTTTCTCCAAACCCTTGGCCATAATTTCCTTGGTTGCTCTAAATATTTTACGGGTGCAAATTTCCTTTATTAAAAAATTGCTACCCGAGAGGAGAATTTATAAATTTATTGCGGATTTGCTCGTCTGTTCAGCAAAAATTATTGCTAATTCTAAGAAATGGATAACAAAAGGCGAAACAAGCGTTCGAAGCTAAAGCTAAAAAAAAGTACTGTATTTGGCGCGTGACACATCATTCTATATATCTTAAAACATATTCGAGGTGCGCTAATTGGGTGTTCGGTTGAGCTCTTCCTCCTGTTTGTGGAGTGGGTCTTGATGCTTTTCCACAAATGGAGGAACCAACAATTTTACGCTACCTCCGAACGGCAGATGGTTTTTTATAAAATTCCTTTTCATAAGAGAAATACACTCAGGGGCTTGCCATTGCCTGCCGGCAGGCGACTGCTATTAAAAAAAGCTTTTTTATCGTTTGATGTTTCATGAACCTACTGAATACAATGTCTCCTGTGCGACTGCTATTAAAAAAAGCTTTTTTATCGTTTGATGTTTCATGAACCTACTGAATACAATGTCTCCTGTGCGGCTCATCTCTAAATAAGGGACTGCGATTTCGACTAGCCTCCTGCATAGCCCAGATTGACAGCGCCAAAAATTTTTCTGCTAGGCTGCTTAAAGGTATACACATTTCAGCAATAAACGTCAAAGGCCAGTATTCGCGAGGAAATCGACGCCACAATCCCAGAAATGCTCCAAAAGGTTTAGACAGTTGCAGAAAACAGAGCTGAAATGTGCGTTACTGCAAATATTGTCCAACTTCTGGATATTTCTTATGGTCATTGATCCAATTAATTGTATTATACGAGGGGTGTCTTTTATATTTCGGGACTAGAGAACAAAAACAAATTTTAATCATCGAAAATCACTTTATTGTTTTTCAAAATATTTTCCATGAAGATCTGCACAATTTGCATGCGCTTGCACCAATTGTCGAAGCAATTTTGCCACTCTGAATGAGGTACCTGCAAAACATGCATTCTGAATGCCGCAACCGCTTCTTCAGCTGTCGAAAAACGTTGACCTCTCAGTTTGTTTTTTAAGTACGGGAATAAAAAGAAGCCATTCGGTGCCAAATCAGGACTATACGGCGGATTACCCATTAATTCGATGTTTTGGGTGCAGTTGTTTGAGCTGATGTGTGAGAGCTCGCATTGTCCTGGTGAAGAGTGATCCGTCTTTGGCGATTGGTTTTCCTAATTTCTTGGAAGACAACTGGCAAACAAATGGTTGTGTACCACTCAGAATTTACTGTTCTGCGTTGTTCTAGTGGTACGGTTGCGACATGTCCAGTTTTTCCGAAAAAACAGGCGACCATTTGCTTGTAAGTGCTTCGTGCGCGAACAACTTTTGTTGGATTTGGCTCATCTTGAAACACCCATACAGTCGACTGCTGTTTACTCTCGGGCTCATACGCGTAAATCTATGATTCATCACCTGTCAGGATGTCACACGATGTGTTTCGAAGCCCCACAATCGTATTTTTTGAGCATTTCCTTCGACCAATCGACACGAGCCTTTTTTTGAGCGATTGACAAATTGTGTGGGATCCAATGCGAACAAATTTTTTTGACAGTCAAATATTTATGCAATATTGAATGTATGCTGGTCCCACTAATGCCTAAGATTGTCTCAATCTCACGATAGGTCACATGACGATCTTGCAATATCAGTTCACGCACAGCATCAATGGTTTTCGGAACAACAACTGATTTTGGACGACCTTCACGAAATTCGTCTTGGGGTGAACTATTCAATTCACCATACCATCGATAAACACTGGTCCTTGATGCAGCTTCATCGCCAAAAAATGAATTAAGTTCATTAATGCAATGTTGCTGAGTTAATCCACGTCGAAAGTTGTAAAAAATAATCGCACGAAAATGTTCACGATTTAATTCCATTTTTGGACCGAGATGAATCTTTTAAGTTACTGTAAACAACACAAATAGCGCTGGTATTTCAAAACGTTCTGAGTACGTAAAAGCCAAAAAATGTCAAACTTAGCGATACAGCTGTCAGTTGCCAGATTGCAACACCAGGGTTGCCAAATCCCGACATATAAAAGGCTCCCCTCGTATTCAATAAAATTGTAGCTGGAGCAAATCGAAATTGATGGATTTGTCATTACATTAATCATAGCTTTCAGGTGTCAAGTATAGATGAAACACCCTGTAGCTTGTATCATACTTACATATATCGTAATTTGGTTTGCCAAAATAAAAATTAAATGCTCTATAGATGGAAAACGAAGCTAAATTGCTGGGAAAGAAGAAGAAGGATCAACGAAAGCAGATAAAAAAGAAGAAATAGATATCACTCGCAAATATAATTTCCAGCTTTGGTTCTGTATAATAGGTGTTATACGCTAGCTTTTATAATAAACTATCAAACAAAAAAATAATTTATAAAATATTTTTTTTTATAAATACTAAAAACAAAAAAATGAAAGAAGTGATGGCACAATCGTAATCAAGCCACTCAGCCTCATCAGTTTGCACTTTTGCATGACTAGCAAAACATTTGGATTTGCGAACTGTGATTAATTACATTTTGCTAAATGCACCATTCTTGATAAATTACAGATGCATTTTTAAAACAACTTTACCTAGTAAGTACTTTCGGAACCTATATTTAAAATTCAGCGGTCTCAGATGTTCGAAAAGCCCACTTTTTGCGCGCTTTGCTCCAACTACTCTGTGATGTCCTGACTTAAGCGGTATGTCAGGATGTATTTCATGTCATACTAGTCCTGGACACACCGATACAAACCCTTGAGGGAGTTTGTGCTCATAATCACACCATTTTGAAAATTAAATTTTTGTCCAAAATTTTACTTTTCTTCTACTTTTATTAAAAAATTCTAGAGCTAGCAACCCAGTGTTTTGCTAAGGGAGCCTATTTGTCAAGAGGAAACGAGAAAGCTGTTTAATGAGCAAACCTTTAATAATTGAATTATGGCAACTGCGCAGATTTAAACATTTTGCGTAGCGCTGAGGTGTTGAAATGTGCAAGTTTTATAATTTAAAAATCAACTCAAATGCTTTTGTCAGGCACTTTAAGGATCTAAGCCAATATAGAAATTTTAAAAATTGATATTTTTCTGGTTAAAATATCCTCTAATAACGTAAATAGTACATGGCGCAAAATTAACCACCCTTTCGGAAAATTTATAATTTTTGCCAATGGCGTCCAATTATATTTGACACTTGTGAAGTAGACAGCTGTAGTATAGAAACAGACAAGAAATGGAGGGCGTAAAGATCAAAATAAAAATTTCTTTCTTTCAAAATATTTTTTTTTTTTATTTATTGAGGAAGTTATTCAAAAATAAAGTTAGATGATTAATTTTGCACCAGCCTGTATAATGTAAACCTGTCTTCAAAATAATAGCAGGTTAGGTTAGGTTTACTTCAAAATAATAGCAACGAGACGAACTAACTGTTTTGGCAACTCAAAGTTCGAACCTTTGGACGAAATCCACAAAAATTTTACAAATTAAAAAAAAATAATATAAATTTTATTGAAAATTTGTAGAAAACTTCTGGGTACGCAGTTTTATAGCCCATTCAATTTTAGTGCATTAAAGTGTAAGGCTGAGAGAACTCAAAAATTGCATTGATTTTTCAAAATATTTTTTCGCCGAGGAGTCACTCCTTTCCTTACTCGAATTTTTTTATATGGAAGAAAAAGCTAATCCACTGCAGCAATAAAAAATTGTCAATAATCAACTTTATCTTGTAGTCACTTGCACTAAAATTGAATGG
Source organism: Anastrepha ludens (assembly GCF_028408465.1). NCBI lineage: Eukaryota > Metazoa > Arthropoda > Insecta > Diptera > Tephritidae > Anastrepha > Anastrepha ludens. The sequence goes on from NC_071501.1 coordinate 94,206,871, forward strand.
ACTGTAGGTTAGGTTAGGTTAGGTTTGGCAGCCGCATCGCACATAGAGACAACGATGCCATTTAGACCACGAAATGGGTCCGTTGTGAACCGCGGGGGCTGAGCTACATTTCCCTCTCCATATTAAATCATCCTGAGCTTTTGACAAAGCGTAAAAGGTTGTTGATACCTAAAACGTATAGATTATCTATATTCGTTAAGAAGTAGGATTTTAAAAATCGGTTCCTACTTCTGGCTAGAGCTGGGCATGTGCAAAAAAGGTGTTGAATTGTTTCCAACTCCTCTTCATTTCTGCAGCTACAACAGAAATCATGCGTGTAAACGCCTAATCTCCTTGCATGATTTCCTATGAGACAATGTCCTGTAAGGGCCCCTACTAAGGTCCTGATTTGAAGTCTATTCAGTTTTATAATACTCTTGGACAGACGTAAATTTAGCCTTGGCCATGTTTGCCTAGCGATTTCACAGGTATTGACGCTAATCCATCTTTGATTTGCAGACCTGATTAATGCGTCCTTAATGAGAAGCTTACAAGTTGCGAGAGGTATCTCCAGAAGATTACTTATGTCTGGCAAACAGGTACCTTCTTCAATGGACTGTAAAACTGCATACCCAGACAAGTTCTAAAAAATATTAGTTAAAAAATTGAACGTTTTGATGAAATTTTGAAAAAATGTTAAAAATTTTCTATAAAGTTCGAAGCTGTACATTATATGGTTTTTGCTATATGTGAACTATACTGGTTTTTTTGCGGTGTGTTTACAATTTTGAAATTTTTGTTCAAATTTTGAAAAAAATTTAAAGTTTTTTAGAAAATTGTTCAAATTTTCAAGAAAATTTTAAACTTTTTTAGAAAATTTGAAACTTTGCGTTTTATGGTTTTTGTTGTAGTTGGAGCTATTTTTATTATATATTTTTTCTGGTGTTTCATAGTTTTGAAATTGTTGAAATTAAAAAAAAAATTGAAAGTTTTGAAAAAAATTTGAAACCTTGTCTTTTATGATTTTTGTTGTAGTTTGAACTATTTTTTCCTATTTTTATTCTAAATTTGTGTATCTTTTTGTGTTGTGTTTTCAATTTTTTAAATTTTGTTGAAAATTTGAAAATATTTTAAAATAAAGAAAAATATTGAAAGTTTGCGTTTTAGGGTTTTTATATATTTTTTTGTGGCGTATTTACAATTTTTTAAATTTTGTTGAAATATTGAAAATCATTAAAATTTTTTATAAAGTTTTTGTTTTTATGGTGTGTTTATAACTTTTAAAGTTTAAATGAAATTAAAAAAAAAAATTAAATTTTGTTTATAGCTTTGAAAGTTTTATTGAAATTTAAAAAAATGTTATGTTTGTTTTTTTTTTAAATTTGAATGGTTTTGTTTTTATGGTTTTTGTTGTAGTTTGAAATATTTCTATTTCTATTCTATATAATTTTTTGTAGTGTGTTTATAATTTTGAAAGTATTGTTAAAGTATTGAAAAAAATTTTAAATTTGTTAAAAAAATTTGAAACTTTGCGTTTTATGTTTTTTGTTGTAGTTGGAACAATATTTTTCTATTTTTATTCTAAATTTGTATTTTTGTGTTGAATCTACAATTTTTAAAATTTTGTTGAAATTTTGAAAATCCTTAAACATCTTTATAAAGTTTTTTCTGTGGTGTGTTTATAATTTTGAAAGTTTTGTTGAAATTTTGAAAAAATTAAATTTTTTGTTTAGAAAATTTGAAAATTTGCGTTATATGGTTTTTCTAAATAGTGGTGTGTTTAAACCTTTAAAAGTTTAGTTGAAATTAAAAAAACAAAAACAATTTTTTGTTTTTAATTTTGAAAGTTTTGTTGAAATTTTGAAAAAATTTTAAAATTTTTGTACAAAATTTGAAACTTTGCGTTTCACGGTTTTTCTTGTAGGGTGAACTATATTTACATTTTTTTGTGGTGTGTTTATAATTGTGCAACGGGGTGTAGGTGAGAAGAAATGATAGAGACGCGAGTTAACAATATTTAGGGGGTACGTGCATGCTTTCTAATATCAGATTGAAGAATACGCACGAAAGTGAATCGCCTAACCTAAAGTCTCCTTTGACTTCGAGCAGCTGTGAGATGCAACCCAGAATTTTGATGGATCATTTTTGATGGCTGAGTGCACAACCAAAGTTTCCACTTTAACGCCACCTTAAAGTCGTCACTTATGCAAGTTGCTATTCCCCATGTCGTCTTTAACAATTTGCCACAGCCACAGTCACGAGTTGTTCCTGAGCTAATATCTTCGCATGAATTCATAGCAACTAAGTGGGAGTACTTCAATGCCTTTGGCCTCTGCCTTCAATCTTAAGCACTAACGGAGCACGCTACTTGTGCTTGTGGACTCCTAAAGGACAACCCTTCCGTTTACATGTCAGTCATTTTCTTTATTTTGCCGCAAAAAGTACCCGACGTATTTCTCCCATCCACTCCTCCCCACCCAGGCAAAGCACGTGCAATTACTTGCCGCCTTATAGCGGCCGCAACATTGTACCACATGCAAGAGTGTGGAATGCGCGCCAACTTGCCACACAACTTTGTTGCAACACCAAGGCCCTCCATGCACTGCGATTACTCGTACATCATTGCTTCAGCTCAATGCTGCTCCTTTGCTTTATTTTGCTGGTATGTCTCGTTGTATTATTAAAGGGCTTGCCCGCATTTACTTGCTGCGCGAACGAACGTTATTGCCTGCCTTTCAATGCCACATCCAGTGGCATGCAGCGCATATACAAAATGCATTCATACTTAATATATGTATGTATGTATGTATGTACGTATGTATGTATGTATGTATGTAAGTATGGATGTATGTATGAATGGGTGTATGTATATATGGATGTATGTTCATGCAGCAAATTGTAAAGACCACGAACACTGCGCAGACACAACACCAACGGACAGACTATGCAGAACACCGCAAAGCAAATTGTTGGACAGACAGTACCAACAGACTGCAAGCAGCAGTCGTCACAAGCAGCAGCCGTGACAGCAGCGACCACATTCAGCCGCATCGGTTGGGCCACAAACGTTGGTCGCTTATGCCACTGCTTTTATTCTGGCTGCCACCGTTCTTGCTCTTATTGTTGCTAGCTGTTGCCTGCTGCCTGCTGGTGCTGTTGCTTGCTGGCTGACTAGCTGACTATAGCTGATTGGCTGGCTGGCTGCCTGCCACTGACACTGATACTGCTGATGTGTCGCAGTCGTTGTCCTCATCATTTCTGATATCCTGTTTGAATTTCTAATCGCTGAAACCTTCCACCCTATTGATGCCTGAAGGCGCTTTGTAGGGATACCACAAAATGTGGCGACGCATCTAAATCGAAGCGACTTTGTTGTTGCTTGTGTGTCAGTGTAGGGCCCGCCGAAGTCCCTAATTTAGCGCAACATGTTGTTAGCTGAAAATTTTTTCAACCCGAAAAACAAGCTCACTCACTCACTCATCGGCAAGCAGGCCGAATTGAATGGAGCAGTTAACAAGTCCGCCGAGCTACATATGCAGGCGAGTAGACAGTCAAAATCAATTCCACGAAGTAAGCAGCAAGGCGGCAAGCAGACGGTTTTATGTGAAGAAAGAGTATTGAAAGGAAGGTGCCGTGCTGGCAATGCAACTCGTGCAGAAGGGCCAATACAGGCTGTATAAGGGCTATGCCACAAGTGTCAGTGGCACTGCCTGCTGTGCTACGTTGCTGGTGTTGTCATTTTCAACATATCGCCACCTCAACCTTCGCAATTCGTGTTTGCCCTTCTTTCGAGTTTACCTGTTCTTGTTTCTAGAGTAAATTGCTGACGACTCACGGCAAATGAAAATTTATACCCAATGCATTGCTTGTAGTGGTTGGAGATTATTTTCAAAATATGTGATAATGAGAAAAAGTGTTGAAGATGATGAGGAGGAATACTTAAGCAACAATACGGCTCAGAAGGCTTTTGAAAATCCATTATTCGGACACAAGTTAGCTCAGAGAAAATAATAATTTTGGGAGACACAGATCTTTGGCGAGAAATTTTTGGTATATTAACTTCGTTTTTATTTTTTCAGACAATCGATACTATAATCTTTAGCAATATTAGTCATGAATCGAAGCTCAGTTTAATAAAAAGTAAAAGTGCGTTTGAATAGTCAATTCCCACAGCCTGCCGTTGAATAAAGTTTCTGTCCACCTGAACTTCGGCATACGCCTAAAGAAACGATTTGGAGAGAGTACCTGATCGCCATTCATTTGGGAGTGGCCTGCGCGATTATTCTGTATGCGGTCCAAGCAGCTCACAACTTCCGGGCTTAGCCCAAGTATCCTTTGGGTGGTTTCCGTACACCCATTCGAGAGTGAGCTAAAGTGAGAAGGCGAGACAACCCAGGATAGCTGGTTGTGTGCTGGGCTTGGGACCGGCCACGTAAATATCCGCCCAGTGAAAACACGAACAAAGCCTCGGATGAAAACTGCCTATATTGATGACGGCCACTGCAAACGAACTAAGGACTACGATTTTGGAATGCCCGGCCCCTTAATGGAAACACCTTCTCCTCTGCCTGGCTGGTTGATACCTCGTGAGAACAAAGGCTGACATCACTGGCAAGAAAAACATAGGGCCCTTCGACATCTACTACAGCTGTCATGTAAAGGTGCGCAAATTCGTTGTTGGATTTTTTGTGGGATAGAGAAATGGTCGGCAAGTACTGTCGTTCTGTCGGGTGGATGAGATTCTTACAATGATCCCCTTCGAAGCGAAATTTTTTGCAACAACTCGCTCATTTCTGCCCACGCCCCGACGGAGCGCTTGGAATGTTCCACTACATATAAATCGTGCTTGGCGACTTCAATACCAAGGTATGCAAGGAGGGAATTTTTGGTCCCGCAGTCGATAAATTCAGCCAGAAGATTCGACACTCGACTCTAAGAGAGCACTGCCCAAAAATCCGGCTGTAGCAACATTTCTCAAGGGACCAACATTTCTCCTTCTTTACTTAGCACCGCCGAAGAAGAAATTGGATTTCCGTTAACCCGGAAGAACAGTTGGTTTGACGAGGAATGTCATGCTGCAGCAGAAAGAAAGGATCGTGACTATAGAGCCGTGCTGCGATCGGGCACAACGGGAGCCATGTGGATTCGCTACGGGGAGCTAAGAAAGAAAGAGAGACGTATTATCAGAAAGAAAAAACGAGAGACTGAAATACGTGAGTGTGAGGAGATTGAGATGCTGGTCTCTAGGAACAACTCCCGAAAGTTTTAAAAGAAAGTATGGCGGTTTACAGAAGGTTTCAAGGCCGGGGTGTAAGAATATAGACGGCGATCTGGTGACTGACGTCCACAACGTACTTAAATTATGGAGGGAGCACTTATCGGACTTATTAACTAGTTACAGCTGCGCATGCCATAGAGAATGTGAAGTTCACGTCACCCCAATCGTTGATGACGGGGCTGTGGTTCCTCTCCCCGACCATGACGAGGTGAGAATAGCGATAACGCAGTTAAAAAACACCAAATGAAAATCCTCTGCGTAAAGTCACGTCACAAAAAAATTTATTCTAAAAATATATATCGCCCTAAAATTGGGAAAAATATTGCAGAGCCCCCCTTTGTTAAAAAAATGCTGAAACAAACCATAAATTGAAAGAGAAGTTAGAATTTTAATTGCCAGGATACGAGTATATCAATACTTTTACTCATTCGAGCCCGATTTTCTCCATATTAGTAACTCTCAGCTGCATTAATCTGCAAAACGTGCGTTGGGTGCAAATAAGTGCAAACTCATTTCTTACTTCGTTCGAAGGCATTCCCTTTTTTTGCTCACTTTTCCCTATACATACCTACATATGAAGGTGTGTGCAGTGAATATTAAGGGTCTGTGTTGCATTTACCACGGCATAACATAATCGCCGACTGCCACTGCCATCAATGTTGCGTGCCACTTGTTGCCGCATGCTGTGGGCCTGGTAGAAATTGTTCCGTTAAAATCTGTGCTCACCGATGATGTCATCGCAACACTTTTAATCGCCGCTAAATCGTCCACGGCCACAGCAGCAGCATTGTTGCATGCGACATGCCGCTGTGAGAAGTGCCACTGTGTCACTGTGATGCAACGCGCTGATGTTGCGCACACATTGTACAGCCGTCGAATGTTGCATGCAACATTTTCATAACATGCCGTGTAATAGGCGCGCCTAGAGTGCCAAGAGTTGGCCTTCGCTGTGTTCTTTGCGAAAGAATTAGAAATAAATATGTAACTCTTTATGGGTGGTGGTAGTTGGGCACCAAGAAGCGCAGTAAGAATAAATATTTACATGCAACACTTTGTTGCAAAAAATCATTAGAAAGCTAAGCTGTTAGATGTTGAGCACTTGTTTAGTGCGAGTGTGTGCGTTTACGTGTATGTTGTGCACAATTTGTGGCAGCCACAATGCTTTATTTGCGGCAAGTCTACAGTGGTGAGGTGTTGTGAAGGGTTCGCCATGAATTGGTGGCAGAAATTCCGCTGGTTAAATGGTTGTGCATGTATTAGTTTGTTTATGGTTTGTTGTGCACTCTGTGCTTGTATGTGTGAATTAGTTTAATGTTGATGTTTTTCACCTTTTGAAATTTAAAAATACGAAATTATCCATCTGCTTAAACCTTCCGATGCCAATTTTCTTTTTTTTTTGAATTCACTTGAAATTTGTTTCTTTTGTGGCATTTCTAATCATTGTAAGGGGTGGTTAAATTTCAAGGGCCGATATTGAATGCGAACAACACCTAAACGTCAAGTTTTTTTCTGCATTTCATTTGACATTTTTCTTAATTTGAACCATAGAAAGATACATAAGCGGGCAATGCGTTAAAGTTATTCAGGCTTATTATGAAAACGGGCGTTCAAATCAAAATGCATATCGCGCACTTCATCTTCAGTGACGAGGCACATTTTCCCCTCAGTGGATTCGTCAATAAGCGGAATTGCCGCATTTGGGCGAACGACAATCCAAGAGTGATTGCCGAAAAACCAATGCACCCACAATGAGTGACTGTTTGGTGCGGTTCATGGGCCGACAGCATCATTGGGCCGTATTTTTTTCAAAATGAGGCCGGTCAGGCAGTAACTGTGAATAGTGTTCGCTATCGTGAGAAGATAATGAACCTTTTATGGCTCAAATTGGAAGATATGGATGTGGACGACATGTGGTTTCAACAGGACGGTGCCACTTGTCACACAGCTAACGAAACAATGGGTTAGGTTAGGTTAGGTTGATATGGTTGCCCAGGGAATGGGCACACTTGGACGAAGAAGAATTCGTCCTTTGTGATGCCATTGTGGAGGGGTGAAGCGGGAGAGAAAGACCGATGGGATACAGGGAGAGGGCGGGGAGAGGTGGTGCTGGGATAGTTGGGGAGCGTGCGGATTACGAACGATGACTATGTTTGCGTCAACCGTTTTATGCTGCTGATGAAATTCATCAGATTTTTAATGTCAGCGCCAGCTATATCAGCAGGCGTGACAAAGAAGTAGGAGCCAAGATGCCTAGATCTTAGCCCCGCCAGAGCAGGGCAGCTAAGGAGAAGGTGCTGAGATGATTCCACCTCATCCTCCATACATCCAGCGCAAAAAGGACTCGAGGTGATTTCAAGTCTCACAGCATGCATTCCTCGCGCATTGTGTCCTGTGAGAAAAACGAAACAATGGGTCTTTTGCGCGAAAAATTTGATGGCCGAATAATCTCACGTCGCGGCGATGTCAATTGGCCACCAAGATGATGTGATTTGACACCGTTTTACTTCTTTCTTTGGGGTTATTTGAAATAAAAGGTGTACGTCGATAAGTCAGCAACAATTCAAGAGCTAAAGGATGAGATAGTTCGGCACATTAACGGCATAGAACCTCAAAAATGTCTCAGCGTCATCGAAAATTTGGACCATACGTAATTGAGCCATGCCAGTATTATCATAATAAAGAGAAATGACAATAATTAAAAGAAAAAATCTATTTTATTCAAAATCAACACCGGCCCTTAAAACTTAACCACCCTTTATATTTATTTGTTTGAAGAGTCTGGATAAAATTTCAAATCGCCACGCCCACGTATTTTATATAGATTTTCTAAAATTTGCTCCAAAAATACTTCTTTAGCTGGAATTTTCACTTTATTGTTTGCTGAAAACCATTTTATTACAAATTTATAATTTTTTCTCATAATTATTGACAAAAAATGTGTATTTGAAAATGTGTGGCTAAATTCTGGAAAAATTTTACACCAAGACTGTTGCAGCCTATTAAAAATAACTTTGCTACTAGATCCACAAATGAGTTATGATTGGATCACAGACACTTCATAACGGTTCATCAAACAAAAATCAGAAGCACGTGATTTTTTAAGAGCTATAGGAAAGTTTTTCAAAACACACATAAAATTAGAAAAATGCATGACATTTTTATTTAAATCGATAGTACAGTCCATATAATTTAATATTTGAAGATTATTTCATGCAAATGTTGACCGCGACTGCGCTTCAAATGGTCCATCCGCTTAGTCCAATTTTGGCATACTCTTTCCAATGTTTCGGCCGGTATCTCACATATAAATGCTTTAAAGTTGTCTTCCAATGCGTTAATTTAAGCAGGTTTTTCTGAATAGACATGAGCTTAACATAGCCCCACAAAAAATAATCTACAGGCGTTATATCGCACGATCTAGGTGGCCAATTGGCAGCTCCCGAACGTGAAAAAAATGTTCACCGAACTCGCCTCCCAACAAGTCCATTGTTACGCGTGCTGTGTGGCATGTGGCGCCGTCTTGCTAAAACCACATGTCATGCAAGTCAAGCTCTTGCATTTTGGGCAAAAAAAAGTTGGATATCATTTCACGGTAGCGCTTACCATTCACAGTTACGTTACGATTCGCAGCATCTTTGAAGAAGTTCGGTCTACTGATACCTCCAGCTCATAAACCGCACCAAACTGTGACCTTTTCTGGATACAATTGCTCTTGCAATTCTCCTGGCTGATCTTCACTCCAAAATCGACAATTCTGCTTATTTACGTAACCCATTGATCCAAAAATGAGCTTCGTCGCTGAACACAATTTTTCGATAAAAAAGTGGATCTTCGGCCAACTTTCCATGAGCCCATTCACCAAAAATTCTGCGTTGTGGGAGGTCGTTCGGCTTCAATTCTTGCACCAGCTGTATTTTGAAAGGCTTCACACCTTTCGCAAAATTTTCCACGTTGTTCAGTAACAGAGGCCCATCTGCTGCGAACGGCGACGAATCGATAACTGATCGTCATCATTCAAAACTGGCTGATACAGCTGCGATATTTTCTTGAGTTCGCACTCTACGTAAGCGTGTTGGTGATGGTGGTTTGATGTCCCATAATGTAAATTTTGTTCTAAATTTAGTCACAATAGCTCGAATAGCCGCTTGAGTGGGTCGATTAAACTGACCATAAAATGGAAGAAGCGCGCGATAAACTTTCTTAACAGAACACGCATTTTTATAATAAAATTCAATGATTTGCAATCATTGTTCGTTTGTAAGACGATTCATGGTTAAATTATACACCAAACTGAAGAACGCTTTTACCAGAACGCTGTCTAAACTCTTACTTCTTTGGATGTCTTGCGAACCAAGAATCGCCACCCATAATATTATATAATATTTCATGATTTATTAGAGAGGCGAACTGGTTTCTCTACTTCGGGAGTTAGAGAAGGAAATTTGAGTTGAAATTACTGGCATCATAATGGACCCCCAGACCAAAGTGGACCACTCTGCACCTTTATGAAGAGTGCAGAGCACCATAACCTAACATAGCCTACATCAGTAATAGTTTGCCGTACAATTCGCTTCTACTTTTGGTAAGAAAGTGCCAGCTTGAGCCATCTTTTTTCGTTGCTTATCCAAATTCAATCGTGGTTGCACTTCGAAGCCTGACTAGTTTCGAAATAGTCGCTCAAAATCGGCCCTCCTTTTGATAAGGAAATGCCATCTTGAGCCATTTTTTTCATCTCGCTGCCGGACTAGTTTCGTTATGGTCGCCTAAAATTGGTTGTTGTGCCAGAAAAGATCAGCTTCTTGTTCGTGCACATCAAAAATGAAATGCGAGATAAACGTTTTTCGATGCCTGATGAAGCAGTTAAAGCATTTAAATCACATCGTTTGGAGTTACTTTAATCGACGAGCCTTGCTTGAAGATTTTGTTCAAATGCCTGTAAAAATGTATTGATCTGCAGTGGCCATATTTTGAAAAGCAATGACGAAAATATTCGATTATATGTTAAAAACTAGTTCTAGTTATTTGCTTACCTGGCTATCTCGAAACTTAATGGGGTAGTCTAGTGAAGAGGCATGAATTTCACCCGGTTTTTGAAGCGCTGTACAAAGGAAACTATTTTGTACCAAACATGTTTTTATCCTTTGTTTATTGATTAGTATTTATTACATTAAAAACTAACTAAAAAAAAAAATTTTAATTGACAAAATTATGCGCAGTCAAAGTAGAGGGTCCAAAAAAAAGAGAGTATCCTAGCGTGCATGATTCCAACCCTCCTGGCGATCTGAAAAATAAAAACCAAACGGATTCTTAGTTATTATAAATGCCACCATCGAATGAGCCTTGGACAAGTTAAAAAAAAATTAAATTCATAATATGGCGGCTGTGTGAAAATTTTTTTTTTTTTGCATATTTTTTCAACAACTCCTATTTTTTAAGTACTAAATGAAAAGTTATAGTTTCGAGCTAAGGTTAACCGATGAAGGAATGTATAAAGAAAATACTCCCCAAATTTGAAGTATATCGGTCTATTAGATCTCGAAATATCCTTACCGCCAGCAGTTCATAGTTTTCAGACAAGGGGGATCGGAACCGATGTCATGTCACCAAAAAGGCTATAACTCATAAAATAATAAGCATTTAAAAATAACCTCTTAACGACATATTCTTAAATGTCTAAACTTAAAAAATATTCAAACAAAAATTCGGTTTTTTTTTCAAAATTCTACACTTGAATACCCCCTTAAGTAGCAGCCCTCGCACACAATTATCGTTCACTGAGCATAAAATTTACGCTAATTACCAAATTAGTGTAGACTAGATAAGGCGCTTATCAGCCAACTAAAAACTTCAAGAACCACCCCGTCCAACATTTTTTATCGACTTGTCACACGCACACTCGTTTCACCTATTTTTGGGAAGTCGAAGATTGAAAAAAACTACTAAAAACGGTAGTCTTTATCTCGTAAATCTGTGGCATACATCCCTATGCATACCCATGGAAATAACAACGTGTGCGCGTAACGATCCAGTAGCTGCGATATCAACACCAGTAGCTGTAGTAGCGTAATGTTGTTACAATAACATCATCCACAACAACATCCGCGCAGCATTAACGCCTGCTAACTAACATAATAACAAGGAAAACAACAACAAATGCCAACCCTCAATCGCCAGCCAACCAACCGCCGGTAGGCTAACAGACAAACTACTTGACGCTGCGTCTCACTGTCAGTCATTGACTGTTCCATCGACTGTCAGTCGTGCAGTCTAATTGCCGGTTTTACGCTCTCGCCAATAGCCAACCAGCCAGCCATTTAACAATTATCGCACTTTCATCCTCAATCAGCGCATTCGATGAACGGCAGCAGCAGTAGCGACAACAACAACAACAACTTTAATATTAAATAAAGCAACGCAGCATAAGAACCAAACAACCACTGCGAACGAACCCCTTCTCATGCGCATTGCCATTTCTCGCTATGCCAACTAAAGTTTGGGCGGGCAACAGACAACCAAGCAGGCAGGCAGGCAACAAAAAAAAAAAAATAAAAACAACTACAACTACAACACAACATTCATGTTTGTCTCTTTGGTTGTTTGTATTGTGCGGCCCTTGCGATATGCCCTTCTACACATTTCCACAGCATTATTACCTTCCGCTGTGCCCACCGCTCGGTAATGTTTGCGCCACCGTAGGACAGACGAATGGATAGTTGGTCGGTATGTCGCTAAGTCTGATGCTCGTCTCGACTGTCCCACTGTCTGTCTGGTGCAAATAATTTTCTGCTGTCTTGTTGTTGTTATTTATTGTTCACTCTTCCTGGTCGCGGTCGTTTGCTTTCTGTTCTTTTCGTATTTCATTCTATTCTGCATCTGGGCTCTGCTGGTGGTGTTGCTGTTGCTGCTGCTGCTGCTTCTGGTTTATTTTGCTTTGCTCCTCATTGTTGTTGCGCCGCCGACTGTTCTGGCAATGTTGCCTCTGTGCGCTGTTGGTCTTTGGTCTGCGGCTGTGACTGTGGCTGTGACGGTGGCTGATACTTTGGCTGTGGTAGCGGCAATGATTGCGGCTGAATTGCATCGCATTGTTCTCATGACCAACTGTCTACTTCTGTTCGCCTGTTGGCGGACACCTCAGAAAATGTCGAAATTTCACATAGAATTCCCACGGCCTGAATTTTCCCACAGTGTTTTTAAAGCAGCAGCAGCGGCAAGCAGCAAGCGGCAGCAGCGGCAGCCAACCCAATCGTTGTTTCTTCTGTCTGCCAGTTTGTCTGTCCGCTGACTGCATGGCAAACTGCTGCTAGTGGCATTGTTTTAGTTATGTGTTGTTTTTGTTATTGGCAAGGCTGCTTCTTTCTCCGTTTTTTTTTTTTTTATTGTTTATGCTTTGCTGTCTGTCCATCTCATTTCTACAACATCATCTTCCTGGCTGATGGAGCTGACTGGCAGTCTGTCCGTCTGTTCGATTATTTCGCCAGTCGGCTGTTGAAAGGTCGAACGCTCAGCATAGGTGAATCGCGATGCAGCGCAGTGCGGCGGTATAAAGGACGGATGGCTGGTCTGACGGTTTGTTAGTGTAAAAAAAAAAAAATACTTATGTTGGTGAAAAGAATCGCTAAAGCAGCAAGAGCTCAGCGTCGCGCATAAAAATGTGCAAAGAATGAAATAAAAATCGTCACCTACAACAACAATAAGAACTTACATATGTATGTGGCATGTATGTGTGTGTAAGTGCGCTCGAGTATGTTGCGTGTTGTCGCAGGCAGCATAAAAAGCATAAGCAGCAGCCATGGAGACAAATGCGGCAGAAGCGACAACTACCAACAACAACGTATCATTTTTATTGCTGGCAGGGTCGTCTGTTGTGCCCGTCAAGGCTTTTGCAGTTATTGTAGCTGTTTTGTTTTTTGTTTTTGTTTTTGTTTTTTACTTATTGTTCAATGCATAGTCTGTTTACGCTCGCTCGTTGCTGTTACCCTCACAGCTGTTCTTATTGCCAAAGACTTTGTTGCTTGTTGTTTGTTGTTTGTAACAACTGTTGAGTTTCTTGTTGTTGCTGGTGTTTTTACATATTATCAACAGCATTGCCATTTTGCATTTTTATTGCTAGAATTCCTCTTACGGCAGATTGGTTCTCTGCATTTGTAGGTCATTTCGCCAGCTTTTAAATTTAAAATCCTATCTCGGACGCCTTCTGCCTTCCAAAGGGTTAAAATATTTCATAACTAGAGCCAGAAACCCAACGATGAATGGTATGTGCCCATAAAATTTCAATTCAGTAGATCTATGGTCTAGGCCAGCGGTCGCCAACGTTTTGAGTTGGAAGAGTTAAAAATTACAATATACAAAATTTCAAAGTTTTTCAAGAGCCACAAAATTTTTTCTTGTCTTTCTTAATGACAAATCGCTGTCTAGTTGTGGCTGCGCTTGTGTTAATAATGAATTTCAACAGTGAACTAATATCCAGGTCTTATGTAACCGCAGGCTCAGCTAAACAATGAGAGTCAGAAAGGCTAAATTTTTGCACGTCAAAGCCTGCTCAGCTGAAGAGTAAGTGCTGAGATGATTCCTGCTGCTGGATACTCTAAATGACTCTAAGCAAAGCTTAGTCGTTGTTGTGGTTGTTGCTGTTGTTGTAGCAGCATAAACATTCCCAACACACCTGGAGAATGCTGCCAAAGTGACAGTCCTTGGCCGAGTATAAATCTCTGTCTTTTCGCTAACGTATAACCGACTACCGTGTGAGCAATGTAATGCCTAGCCTCACCGCGTTGTTGCTTGATGAATAATGCTCGTTTAGGAAATTTCACTATGGTTAGAAGTTGAAACTTTGTTAGTTATACGAGCTCTTTCGAATGCTCCTTGCTCACGCGTGGCCAGAAACTTGCTAAAGCAAAGTCAGAAAGTCTGGCGAATATTAGATCTTTAACCAGCTTTCAGCGAATTTCAAAGAATCAGCGGACGCAACTGTCAAGACAGTGGTTTGTTTACGAGAAAACTGAAATTGGGCTGATGATAAACGGAACAAATTCACACAATCTGCGCTCAAGTTGCTTCGTGGCTGTTCCTGGAGACGTGGCAGCTGGCAATTACTTGCTTAACTCCTTGTTTCTTAGCTGAAGGCCAAACCTGGTAATACGTATATCATTATTGGGGTTTTTGAATTCTTGCCCAACGTTCGGCGAGTTAAGATGAGCTCTGCCTTTCCAGGATCAGACCAAAGGTGGTTTAAGAAACACTACTTCTCCTCGTTTTGTATGGGGAAAAAAACCCTGTGGTGCTGTTTAAAACTTCAATTGTATATAATTTTTATACGTAAATATGAATATATACATAAATACAAATAAAATGTTTTGTGTTTACAATTATTCGTTTGAAATATAAAATATATTATTTGTTTGGTTTTTTTTTGTAAAGTAAGATAAAATAGAAAAAACTCCATCAAGGACTATTTCATTGCACAACACTGTATGTATATAAAAAATATTAAAATTTTTCATTGGAACTACTGACTGCTCAAATTTGCAGCAACGTGTTATGGCCGGCTTGTTGTTTTTATTTTATGCTACTCATGCTGATATCTTCTATTGTTATTGCTGCCTTGGATGGCATGCATTTTTAAGTTGGTGTTATTTTTTGTTGCATACATTTTGTTTTTGATACATACTTACATATTTTTTCAATTTTGTATTTTTTTACAGCTTAAGAATGCGATTTGTAGTTATTGCTGTTTTTCTCTGATGTTGCTGGCCTCTGTAGCAACAAACAATATTTGTTGTTTTTTTGTTTGTGGCTGCCTGGCAGGCACTTGTCGCGTCGTAGTCTGAAACTGTTACACATACATTTTCGAACTCGATATTTTTGTTGTGTTTTTTCTCTTACTGCAATTTTTGTAGTTTATGTTGTCTTAACTTTAACTGCCTTGAGGCCATGCGATTTTTTTTTATTATTCCAGCGATGCTTTGCTCTTTGTGCGTTTGGCGTTTTTCGTGCTTAATGATGTTCCAAAAAGTTTGTTTTCTTTGGTTGCTGTTTCTTTGAAGTTCCTCTAGCACTTGCTGGGTTTACTGCTGTAGGTTGAAATTAATACTGGAAGCTTCACTTCAAACATTCGTCAATTAGTGCCATCTGTGTTCGTCCGTATTGGACTTACATATATACATACAAGGTGGCGCAAAATTAGTCTTTATTTTTGTTTTTCATTAACTTTTTTTTAATAAATAAAAAGAAAAATAATTTCGAGTTGTTTCAAGGATGATCGATTCTCAAGGTTTGCTCTTTAACTATGGTGAAACAGAAAATGGTGTGGGGAACTTCGGCCGCCACGCCACTTGGGGGATTCGGCAGCCGAATTCTGCACGATCATTTCACATCTGTTCACACACTCGTCAAATCAGTCGTTGTTCAGGTGGCAACGAAATGCCATTGGTTGACTTTTTTCGTATAACATCAACACAATCTCAGTTTTTTTTTTGTGTCGTCAGCCCATCAGCGGATTCTGTCAAATTGCCATTTGTTCAGCATATGACCACCATTGGAGCTATTGAGGTCCTGATTTGTCTGCCTTCCTTAGAGAAGCCGGATAACATTGATTATTTTCACTGTAAGTGTTCTTCATTTGCAGAGCAGGACAGCCAATTTTGAATTCCGATGTCATAAGAACGAGTAAAACTCCCGGGAGGATATTTTCAGATTTACCAAAGAATCTGGAAAACTCTCACAGGTTTAGCTACCTTTATGTCTCTATTCTACCCTATCTTTTTCCTTCTGTTACTTCTCTCCTTTTCTCCTTGACTATCTACCCTTTCACATTCCAGAGCTTTGAATACAATGAGCTTTTTAGCCTGAGTGTTTTAGCAGTTACCAAATCTCTCCGTGCTTCTTGGCTCGAGTTTTTCAAATTTCAATTTCAAGCTTCTTTTTAATTTTACTATATTTTAAAGAAAACCGCGGCTAAAGGCCTTCGAAGATTTAAGGAGGTCGAAAAAGATCCTTTTCCAATTGAATTTTGAAATTTTTGGGCATGGTTTGACCGATTAAAGGTGAATATTTATTAGTCGAAAAAGGAACGCTCTGAGCAACAAAAAAGCTTTGAAGGGGCTGAGTTCGAGGCATTGCTTCATGAGCATACATCCCGAGCACAAGAGAGACTAGCAAATTAATTGGCAGTTACACATCAAGCTTTTTGGAAGCTATTGAAATTACTAGCAGTGACTCAAAAGCAGGAAAATCGGGTACGAAGAGACGTTGGAGGGCGTTATCAAACACTCGAATTTACATACGCTAAGAAAGAAAGGAGATTTTGCTTTGGATTGTGAAAGACTCAATCGGAGCTTTCGCTAAAAAATTTGTAGAGTTATTAGCTGCCAGGACTATAAGAAGAGCTAATTCCTTGGTGTTTTTTCAATACCGATGAAACTCGGGAGTAAATGGTGTTTTGTTATGAATAAAAGGAGCAATTAATGGGTAAACAAATTATCAACCTTTTGCAAATATTCAATCTGTTTGAATTTGCCGAAAACGCAATTCATAGCTAGAACTAAAGAAAGATATAAAAAAGATATCACATATTGAGTACTCGTTCTATGGAGAAAATGCACAGGGCCACGAGGAAAAAAAATTTTCAAAAATCAACGAGAATTTCGAGCTACTTGAAAAGTGCACTTTGCACACTCAAATTCAATGGGCTATAAAAAGAGAACAATGTTGATAATAAGTTTTATATTTTTTTTTAATTTTTAGTTTTAAACTCCTATTTATATGATATTTGTAGGAGAATGAATTATATTTTCATAAGAAGTTATTAAAATTAATGAAGAACCATTTTTTTTTGTTCACTCCACTCGGGAGCATAGGGCCTCGACAAAATTTAGTCTTGCGTTGGTTTCGTTAATCTGTTTTGATTTCTGACAGGGTAGGTGATTAGCCTGCCGCTAAGAAACATATAAAGTCTCAAAACTTGTCAATAATGCCTGGTGCTATAGTTATTTAACAAATTCCATGTATGTATGTTACTAGGATATTGTACTTATATAAGTAAAAGGTATTTCAAAAGTCTCGCCAAGATGTTGTTTTAAAATAAAATATGTAAAACATTATATTCTTTCGAGTTTCACTGTTTTTTTCACTACAGCTGCGATATTCTCAACAGAACCTATAGTTTTTGACCTGCCAGAACCATTACCTTGACATTTTTTTACCAACCTTTGAATTGACGACTCATTCGGATGATTATTTCCACCAAAAAATTATGAATTTCGCGATATGTTGTTTTTAAAGGACGGCCATTTCCGTAATAAATTTCAACAATTTTAGTGTCTTGTATCGTATAGGTATTCAAAGTCAAGCTGTGCATCTGTCTATTCGAAAAATGTCAAAAATGACATAAAAAAAGGTACATTCTAGAAATAATTTACGATCTAGCTATCACTTTTGTAAAGAGGAAAGTAATAAATTTTGTATTCTTTTCGATTTCGATTAGCAGCTGATAGGGTTTCAATAATATATTAGTCAGCAAGTCTTCTTCCACTATATTACACAAATTCCATTTACTGCTTTTTTTGAACGCCTTTCTGTACTTTAGAAGAATCGAAGAAATTCAATTTTGTGACTTACTTCATGGCAGTAGAATTATTATTTTTTGAATGAAATGTAACAAAAATTCAAGGCAGTGTACAATTTCGCAGGTTGTACTTAAACGAAAGCTACTTCAAAGAAAGCTCCCAGCCTTCGGCGAAATGACACGGCAACGAATCATGGCATCAGCCATTGGAAAATTCCAACTTGCCAAAAATTGTTACATTGCCAAAATTTGCTGCATCAAATGCTTGTGTACTGCCATCTTCTGCACCCTGTGAAAATACGATCTCTTCGTACTAGTCTGCTGCGTATTTCTGCACTATTTGAGTCCGGTATTCTTCATCTAAAGTAAATGTTTCAAGCCACAGTAATATTTTACTTAGTCTTTTCAAGTGTTCCAGGACTCAGATAGATAAATCTTCTACACGAGCAACTTCTGGTGTAAGGAAACAGTAAACCTATTTGAATACTTAACAATTTAGACTTCCCGAAATGTTCCTAGAGCACATTTTGGGCCCAATTTCCTTTTTCCTTTGAATGCAGTCTTTTCCTTTTGGTTTTTTTTTTCAATCTTTTTTCTAACATTTTTGAGCACCGCCTTGCCAAGGCTGACAGATTACCAGGTTTGGCCCTCCGCTTTAGTGAAAAAGGAAATGTAGCTAGTAACCTCGAATGTCACGTCACCGGGGACTTGCAAGCAGAACTCTGCCCGCTAATTTCACACGAATTCACACAATATCTCGTTGTTCAGCCGTCAACGAAGCAATATGGGTGAAGTCGCTGTCATGACCCGGTTACGTCAGCTAAGCAGCTGGTCCCTTCAAGATCGCTGAGAACGGTTTCGCGGTACGATGTTGGTCGCATCTCCGAAGTCTTTTCTTAATGGCAATCTACGTATTATACAATAGTATTACATTTTCCAATGTTTGAATATTCACCATACACCCAGCCGCTTAAAAAAGTCCCTTCCGGCTTCTTCCTTCTTACTTTTATTTCTACAATGATGCTTTAATTATTTCCATAATTGCTTTTCCTTTTTGTTGCTTACTTTTTAGAATTGTCTACATTTGCGTATGTATAAAACGCTCTACTCTCGGTAGATGGTTTCGCATTTATTGCTTTCTTTCAGTCTGCCTACAACAAATAGCCACAGGAGCCATGCAAGAGCGCCACGATAGCCATAGTAATCGCTTGTCTATTCAAGCAGTTACATACACGCACACACAGGCACATACAAACAAAAGTATAAATAATTTCAGTTGGCTGCTTCTCTATCACATGATTTCTCCGTTTGAGTGCTTTGACTGCGCTCGGCCTGGTCGGTCAAACGTCGCTACCTCGTAACCAACCACCGCTCGCTTGTATTCGTTTTCAAAGCGTGCTTCTTTTTTCTTGTATTCTTAATGGTTTTTATTTTATTATTTAACTTTTGCTTTCTTCACAATTATTCACGCCAATCAATCGGCGATGCACACATGTCCAGCTCTATGCACATCACCCGATCAACGCATCACATCACATCAACGCATCAACGTATCAACACATCATTTGATGCCCGTAGGCGGTACAGCATCAAAGCATTGTTTCGGCCAGTCGGTCTGTCTGCCTGTAGTTATAAGTTGCCATTGCTGACTCTCTGTCGCTTTACGCTTTGCTCTCAAAGCAAGTTCATTGTTCCTGAATGGGGCGTGCGGCCGTAAGTTGCAACACTTGCACTCATCACTTCAATGCCGAAGCGCTGGGAGCCATTGCATGCTGTTGGTGCTGTGCATTGCAATTACAAAAAACTTACCGCTTCTTTCAGTGTTATTTGTTTTATGGTTGTTGCATGGTAAACAGCAACAACAAACCACCAGCAACAATGAATACAATCAACTAGTCAACAGTAATGAAAATGAAGAAGGAAATAAATAACATCTAACAGCGGATAAAATCGGCCTTGTGGCCTTTTCTAGTGTCTCGTTATTGTTGAACAATGTTTATGTTTTGTACAGTTGTTGCTGTTTTATGTGTATGTGTGCATAGAAGAATACACTGATGCCGCATGTTGCATGTTAGAGTTGCACCAAGTTGCAGACATTTTCAGCTGCCATTCGATTGTTCACGGCGTTTGCGATGTTGACTGAAAAATGGTATTGTTGTTGTTGCATTGTTGGCACACAAAAGATGGCCTTTGATTGAATTGTTTTTGCTTTTTTTTGTGCCACCGTCGCGTTGGATTAATGAACCATAGCAAATGAAAGCAATGGGTGTAGTGAATTTCATTTGCACATTACCAAGTGACCCCACAAAATACATACACACACTCACACATACTGCGTTAAATAAATATAGTATACGAATTTTTATTAACTAACTTAGTTCTAATAATATTTTTATGAAAATATAGTCCATTATTCTACAAAAAACCACTTCAATTCAGTGGAAATTAAAAAAAAAATTTTATTTCCATCAAAATGTCACACTTTTTGATCAGAATTTCTAGAAAATTTTCGAGTATACAATTTTATAGTGCATTGAATTTTGTTATAGCAAAGTGCAAGTTTCAAATCGCTGAAAAATCGCGTTGCCTTTGACATTTTTTTTTTTGCTGCAATGTTGACTATTTTCTTTCAAATGGAAGAAATGCTCAAAACCGTAGCGAAAAAAAATTGTCAAAAACCAATGAAAACTCTGAGCCACCTAAAACTTGCACTTTGTTGTACTGAAATTGAATGGAAAACAAAATTGCGTACCCCGAATTTTTCTAAAAACTCTGAATCATTTAAAAAATGCCATACAAATCAACACAATTTCAAACGGAATGGAAACAGAACTTTTTTTGTTTTTTAATTTCATAAAAATGTCAAACTTTTTAAACAGAATTTTTAGAAAATATTCGAGTACACAATTTTATTATACCTTGAATTTTGTTATAATAAAGTGTATGTTTCAAGTACCTCAAAAATTTTGTTGATTTTTTTAATTTTTTTTTTTGCACAAGATGCTTAGAATTTACTTTCATATAAAGCCATCATCTTTTAAGTGCAAGAAAATGAACACCTCAGCGAAAACAAAAAATTCTCAGAAATCAATGAGAATTCTAAACCATTCAAAACTTGCATACTAATATTGAATTGGCTATAAAACGGCGTACCCAGAATTTTTCTAAAAATTCTGAATAAAAACTCGAAAATTGGTATATATTTCGTTTTGTTTTAATTTGTAAAATTTTTGTGAATTTCGCACTAAGTTTAAGGCTTTGGGTTATATGGTTCTTGTTATATAATGCAGCATACTTTTTTAAAAATACTAGCTACTAGCTCCCCGCTCGCGTAGGAGTAGTTTTGAGGGATTTAGGATGTGTATATAAAAGAATTAGAAACAATGATTTAATAGGAAATAATTTTTTATTAATAACCATAATATTACAATACCCGGCATCCGTTGCTATGCCTCGTTGAATAGAATCAAAACAACCAATCAGAAAAATATCAGCAAAATTATTTTTATTAATTTTCTGTCTCAAACAGTTTTTGAACTTTGCATTTGGGTCGTAGTAGAACAGCTTATGCGGATTATGTAGTCTAGAGTGTGCTATAAATAGTGGGAAATAGGAAAAACTAAGATTTTTTAGATTCAATTTAAGCAAATAAGTGACGAATGAGAGTGGTGGCGCGGTCTGGGAGCTGTGGGAAGGGAGTTCCATCATAAAAACATAAATATAACCTTCATTGGGTGAAAATATGAATGTATAAAAATTTTTACGTCATTTGCTGTTGTCGTTTCGTAGTGATGCGCAGACAACGTACAGACATTCACCTTTATAGTATAGAATAAAAAAACAAAATTAAGTACAAAAAAATAGTCAAAACTTAGTGAAAACGACAAGTTTATATTTTGCGCCCAATAATGGACGCACAGCAAAATAATAATGAAAATAGCTTCATTCTTTTTCAAAATATTCTCTGTGGAAGTCAATATACTTCTGCATTCGCTTCAACCATTTTTTAAAGTACTTTTGCCACTCAAAAGTCGATACTTCCAAAGCGAGCTGCATGAAGTCGGCAACAGCTTCTTCAGCCGTTGAAAAACGATGACCTCGCATTTTATATGATTTTATTTAATTTTTTTTTTATTTAATTTTATTTTTATTTTATTTGTTATTTTTTTATATTTTATTTTTATTTTATTTATTTTTTATTTTAGAAAGCTTACACAATAAAAAATTATGAAAATAAGCTAAAGCAAACGCAGTGCTGGCAGCAGAGGCTTTCGTCTGAGCTTCGCATTTTATGCTTAATGTTCGCGAACAAAAAGAAAGAGATTTAAGGCGGATGACATCTTAATTCGCTCTTTTGAGTGCTCAAAAGCTCTCTAGTTTGAGCCTTTACGTGGGAGCTCGCATTCTTTTGAGGAAGGTGCTTTTTGGTGCTTAGTTTACCTTAATTCTCCGAAATCTTCTGGTTACCAAATAGTTGTGTACCACTCAGAATTGGCTGCTTTAAGTTTCTTTAGTAGTAGAGTTGCGACATGACCAGATTTTCCATTTTTCGTGATCCATCATCAGTTCGCATCCCAAATTTCGCGGTATCTGTTTGCGAGCAGCTGCAAAAGGCATCTGTCATTAAGTATTTGGTCATTGTACCCGTAGAGCACACCAGATCTACCTTAGGCTTGTAACTTATGGATGTACTCTACATTGTTTGAGCTACAGATATAAAAATATGAATTTAAAACCGCAAGGAATACAGTTTCCAAGTAGTACCCACAGAAATGTAGAAAATTCACGCAAATTTCGGCAGCACGCACGTCGGGTTTGAAGGTGCATAATTTGTGTTTATAGGGAAATAAATCTACAACTGAGATGTCCTATGTTCCAATCGGGACAAAAGGGATTGATGATGATGGAAGCTCAACAAGAGGTGTTGCTGCTGATACTATTTTTGTGTTCGCTCTAGTAATATACTGGCGATTTGAAGGCGTATATATGAGGTCTCGATCGCAGTAGTTGACATTTGTCGGAAGCGTAAAGATCCTTTGTTATCTGACGTCAAAAATGTCTACGTCCGTCGCGAAAAAAAAACATTTGTCATGTTTCATTATTACCTTTTAAAGAAAAGTGCAGCTTAAACGGTCGTATATCGATCAATATTTACGGTAATCACGCTCCATCAAATACAACTTGTAAATAATGGTTTCGGCGTTTCCAAAGCGGCAATTTCGAGGTGAGTGATAAAGATCGCGAAGGGACTCCCAAAAAATTCGAAGACACTCAATTACAACAATTACTGGATGAAGATGCATGTCGAACCCTTGCTGATATGTCTAAAGAGCTGAGTGTTGACCATCAACCGTCGGTAAAAGTTTGCGCGAGAAAGGAATGGTCCAAAAAGCAGGTAACTGGGTGCCACTTCCATAGAAGGAGAGTGATACCGAGCGACGTTTGGTGACGTGTGAGATGCTTCTTGAACGGCAAAAAGAAAAGGTTCTCTGCATCGCATCGTCACTGGCAATGAAAAATGGTTCTATTATGATGACCCTAAGCGCCGAAAATGTAGGATAGCGCCAGGTAAACCAGGTTATCGACAGCGAAAAAAGATCTTCATGCTTCACAGATTATGTTGTACATCTGGTGGGATCAGAAGGATGCCATCTATTATAAACTCCTTAAGTCATTTGAAACCATCACTGGCGATCGTTACCGACTGCAGCTAATGCGTTTGAATCGAGCTCTTAAAGAAAAGCGTTCGGAATGGAACGATAGGCATGGCATACTGATTTTGCAGCATGACAACGCCAGGCCACACGTTGCTAAATCGGTCCGGTAATATTTAGAGGAACGAATTGGGAAATCTTGCCCCACCCGCCGTATTCCCCAGACATTGCTCCTTCGGATTACCACTTCTTCCGATGAATCCAGTTAGCCCTTATTGGAGAGCGATTCACGTCTAAAGAGAGCATCTCGAATTTTTCGTCAGAGGAATCCGTATGCTGCCTGAAAGATGGAGTAAAGTTGTAGCTTCCATTGTCATATACTTAATGTATTATTTAATTGTTTAAATCATTCGTAACTTTGGCAAAGAAAGGACGGAAACTTAGTCCCATACCCAATATATCGAATCACTTTAACCTCCATTTCAGAACGGAGTTAACTAGCTTTTCCTAGGCTAACAGAAAATGCTATGTTAATAATGCTGATGGAAATGTTAACAATTTTTACAAGATGTTGTTATGTGCAGTCAGAGCACTAACTATATAAACAGGAAAGGTATGTATGCATGTATAATTTGCCCTTATACCCTTATAAGGGTGCTTGGTCGAGCTCTTCCTCCTATTTGTGGTGTGCGCTTTGATGTTGTTTCACAAACAGGAAAGGTAGCATTAATTTAGGGTGGAGCAGGAAATTACATTTTCTTTTATTTCTAACAAAAAAAAAATAATAATTGCTGCAATAAATGGGGTAAATAATCTCATGGAATGGAAAGAAAACATTTAAAAAAGGAGAGCAAAATTCTGAAATTTACAGATAAACCTTTCTATGTCAATTCTAGCAAATATCCGGCTTGCAATGCTCTGCCGGTAAGGCAAACTATATGTGGAATAGTAATGAAGTAATGAGCAACACAATAACAAATCAGCCAAGGTGAATCTATACAAGGTGAAGTCACTAGAGCAACAACAAAGGCATACTCGTAGCTATATGATTTGCTGGTTTGAATGTAAAAATTTTAATCAGAATGTAAGCAAACAAATGACAAAGCAGCAAAAATAAAGCAGATCTTTTTAATTTATTTATTTTTATTTATTTGTTTTAAAACTTTAAAAAATGTTATCAGCTGCTCTAGTAACAACACCTTGTATGAATGCGTCTTGAAATCAGAGAAAATACATTTTATAATATTTTCTTTGTCTGTTTTTTCCTGTTCATCACGCTTAGTAGAGTCTGCGACATAGCTTACATGCATTTCAGTGTGAAAATATCGATTTTTTATGTATATTTTTTTTCAAAATTTTATTATTGTAGTAATGGAAATTCATTTTCACGTTTGATTCATTAATATATATATACAATATATAATTGGCGCGTATTCCCTTTTCGAGTGTTTGGCCGAGCTCCTCCTCTTATTTGTGGTGTGCGTCTTGATGTTATTCCACAAATGAAGGGACCTACAGTTTCAAGCCGACTCCGAACGACAGATATTTTTATGACGAGCTTTTTCATGGCAGAAATACACTCGGAGGTTTGCCATTGCCTGCCGAGGGGCGACCGCTATTAGAAAAATGTTTTTCTTAACTTTGGAGATTCGAACCGAGATTCGAACCGACGGTCACTCTGTGAATTGCGAACGGTAGTCACGCACCAACCCATTCGGCTACGGCGGCCGAAAACTTTTACAATGCCAAAATTGGCTGCATCAAATGCTTGTGGATTGCGATCGTCTGCACCCTGTGAAAATACGATCTCTTCGTACTCGCCTGCTGCGTATTTCTGCCCTATTTCCGTCCGGTATTCTTGATCTAAAGTAGATATTTTAAGGCACAGTGATATTTTACCTAGTCTTTTCAAGTGTTCCAGGACTCAGATAGATAAATCTTATACATGAGCGACTTCTGGTGTAAGGAAACTGTAAACCTATTTCAATACTTAACAATTTAGACTTCCCGAAATGTGACTAGTGCACATTTTGGATCCCATTTCCTTTTTCCTTTCAATGCAGTCTTTTCCTTTTGGTTTTTTTCAATCTCTTTTCTATAACTTTTGATTGGCATCCTACCAAGGCTGACAGATTACCAGGTTTGGCCATCCGGTAATTAATAGCCACTTTTGATTCATTAAAGTGATATTAAATATTTCACTGTTTGTTAGCAGAAAGACTGTACTCCAACTGGTTCACTAGTCTTTGATTTGTTATAGTTTGAAAATTAATTTTATGTCTTTCCACCACATTTTGGCTTAAAGACACACCATTTTTGTGAGTTTTTGGAATTTATAATAAAAATGAACCTTTCAGGAGAGATAAGCTTGAAGAAAAAAAATCCTATGCAAATCGGAGCATTATCTGCATAGTTATTAGCGAAGATAAAATGGGATTTTTGTTACTATTAGGTTGGGGAACAAGTTCGTAGCGTTTTTACCGAAGACTTTTTTTTAAACAAAAAACAATAATTATATCAATAGGTGAATCAATTATTTATTCGCCGTTGCTGTTTACAACTTCTTCCCACCTCTCGACCAATTTGTTGATGTCGCATTGAATGAGCATTTTGGCGGAACACGCCTGGTTTGGTGTCAAAGAAGTTGTTGAGCCAGTTTTTAAGGAGCTCTTTATTAGCGAAGGTAACACCCTTCATATGGTTTGAAAGAGAGCGGAAAATATGGTAATCGGTCGGTGCACGGTCCGGAGAATCCGGCGAATGCTGAAGGTCCTCCCATTCGAGCTCTTGGAGTGCGGATTCGACGACTTGTGAAGCGTGGGGCCTGTCGTTATTGTGAATGAGTATGGTTTGACCATATCGATCAGGTCTTTACAGTTGAATAGCCTCGAATAGAGCTCCTTGTTGGTCGTGACGTTCTTTTCGAGCAAATGGCCATTGAACCATGCCCTCCCAGTCCCACCAAACACATATCGCGATTTTCTTTGAATGAAGATCCTCTATCTTATGGAGTTACCCACTCCTTTCTTTGCTTCATATTGATGTATAGGCACCTTTTCCCATCTCCCGTGACGATTCGGTACAAAAAGCGCTGTTTATGACCGCGTGTTGCTCGATGGCGAGCGAGATGCTGAGAAACAATTTGAAGGCGACTTTCTTTGCATTTTTCGCTGAGATCGTGAGGCTACCAGAATCCCAATTTCTCGCTAAAATCCATTGTGTAAAGGTGATTGATAATCGTTTTATTATCGCAGCTCATTTTTTCCGCCAATTCACAACTGGTTTGGCGACCGTTCTCTTTCAAAAGTGATTTGAGACGTTCTTCATCGAATTTAGAAGGTCTTCCGCTGCGGAACGTGTTATCAACGTCAAAGCCGCCATTTTTGAACTTCGCAAACCATTTTCGTGCTATAGATACACCTACACACTACTAATTATTACCCCTATGATTTTCTTTTACATATGAGGTGTGTTCAAAAAATATCGCGAATTTTGTGTTTTTTCAACAATAATTTATTTATTCATTGATATCTATTTTGTCCCCTTCAAAGTAATCCCCATGAGATATTTTACACTCGTGCGAACGGTTTTTCCAATCTTCGAAGCACTTCAAAAAATCAAATTTTTCTCTGGTTCAGCTCCTCCTTCAATTCCGTCTTTATCTCGTCAATCGTAGCGTAGCGTGGTCGTTTCATGGGCCTCTTCAGTTTCGGGAACAAGAAAAAGTCACAGGGGGCCAGATCTGGGGAATACGGTGGCTGTGGCATCATTAGGGTGTTGTTTTTGGCCAAAAAGTTGCGCACAAGCAACGATGTGTGAGCAGGGGCGTTATTGTGATGCATGAGCCAATCCGAGCGTTTCTGGCGGATTGCTTCGCGAAAATTCTGCATAACTTGCAGATAATATTCCTTATTGACCATTTTACCCTGTGGCACGAACTCATGATGCACAACGCCCCTGCAATCGAAGAAAACGGTGAGCAAAACTTTTACATTCGACCGAACTTGGCGTGCTTTTTTCGGTCTTGGTTCGTGCGGCAGCTTCCATTGAGATGATTGTGCTTTGGTTTCCACCTCATAACCATAAACCCACGATTCGTCACCAGTTATGACCCTCTGGAGCGAATATGGGTCGTCGCGGACAGAGTCCAACATCTCATTAGCAATGTTCATGCGATGCTGCTTTTGGTCGAAATTGAGGAGTTTTGGTACGAATTTTGCGGCGACCCGCCTCATGCCCAAATTATTGAAAAAAATCGAATGGCACGAGCCAATCGATAAGTCTAGGTCCTCAGCAACTTCTCTAACGGTGATTCGACGATTGGCCAATACCATTTTCTTCACTTCATCACTTCAATTTTTTCGTCTGTTGTTGAAGTGCTCGGGCGTCCGGCACGCTATTCGTCGTTCACATCTTCTCGGCCTTCTGAGAACATTTTGTACCACCGATAAACGTAGCTTCTCCGTATAACACAGTCAACATTCGGAATGCATCCGCGCACTTAATTTCGTTTTTTACACAAAATTTGATACAGGTTCTTTGATCCATCTTTTTGAATAGGTAAAAATCGAAGGCGAGGCGAAACAGGTGCAAGCAAAGCAGCTGTCAACAATTAACTGATTCAATTCAATTCAAAATGGCCGAACTCGTCGGCATGAGTGAGAGGCACGAGTACCAACATATCGCCACAGAAAAATCGAAATTCGAATATACGTAACCTGCGAAAATTCAAAACTCACGATACTTTTTGAACACACCTCGTACACCCCGTTGCGAAATTATAGGCACACTATTATTTTTCGTAAAAATATAGTTCCTACAACAAAACCATATAACGCAAAGTTTTGAAGTTTGTGCAACATTCTTGAAAATTTTAAAAAATCTTTTTTAAATTAAAAATTTTTTTTA
The DNA here is from genome assembly GCF_028408465.1 of Anastrepha ludens. Classification (NCBI taxonomy): domain Eukaryota; kingdom Metazoa; phylum Arthropoda; class Insecta; order Diptera; family Tephritidae; genus Anastrepha; species Anastrepha ludens. The sequence goes on from NC_071501.1 coordinate 94,235,252, forward strand.
ATTAAAAAAAAAATTTCTGATATAAAACTTTCAACTTAATTTTAGTTTATTTATTATTTTATTTATTTAATTTGAATCTTTGTTGTTTTTTTGAAAATTGAAGAATTCGTTTTTTTTTTAATTACATAATTTTAATGAAAATTAAAAAAATCTTCTTTTCTTTAAATTGTGTTTTTTTTTAGATTTTTTAATTTTCTTGAAGAATTAACCCAATCGAGACCCTAGTACTTTTATATATTTTTACACATTCCTTTCAAGCTTTGAAGTTTTTCTCTCAACTAAAAATTTATTTTGTTAAAAAAAAAAACGATTTTTGGAGGTACACTCAAATCAATTCAGCTCACGTGAATCTCAATATTTTTCTGAAATATTTAAGTGAAAATCTTCAAATATTTTAAATTTTATAATTTCGGTGGCGAAATCGTGTGGATGTGTTTTTTATGCATAAACTGATGCACCCTAATTTGCATCGCATTTTTTTCACGTATGCTGCTTATAGCTATCCAATTGGCATATCAGCGGACAGCGGACCAGACTTGTTTTTAATAAAAGATTGAAAGCGAAAAGGCACGTTTCAGCCTTTTATATTTTTTAATCATTCTTTTTTTTACCCCTTTTTAATTACCATAATTAAGAGTAATTAAATAATGAAAATGCAACCAACCCTCTTTTGTCAAAACTTCTACCCTCAATTTGGCCTTCATATCACATTTCGCGGAGGGTCGTTGCCTTGCGTGAAAATAAAAGCCCACACATGTCGAAAAACGCTAAACAATAGAAGAACTTGGAACACTTGAAGAAAATACACACAAACGAGCATCCACACAATAAGCTACAATGGCAAGCAGAGGGTAAAGAGAGCAAAAAACAATCAACTGAATCTACGCAGTTTAGTTAATCACTCAAAAAATGTATTCTGTGAGCTTCAGTAATCATTCCAAAATGCGCCAAAATACTGCGCTTGCTTCACTTCACACGCCACTCAGCCTGATATGTAGTTGCAAATATATACCGTTATGTTGTGTGCATATGTTGCGCAACAGACAAGTGTGCTAAATTAGGACTGCAACACTTTTACACTCCACTTTCCAGCTTCGATCCAGGCAGTTAACCTCATTTTGTGTCACCTTTTCAAAGTTCATGCAACAGGATAACAGAAATTGATAAACGTGTTTTTTGCTTTTGCTTTTGCATATTGACTTACCCAAATATGTAATTACATACATGTGTCTGAGTGTAAGTATTGTGCGAGTATGTGCCAAAGTAAAGTGAAACAAAAAGGCTCCCGTTTACGAAATATGGGGCAAACGTAAGCATAAGGAGATGGGACGAAGCGAAACGTGCCGCGCTCGTACGAATTGAAGTATGGTGAAGTGTAACAAAGGCAATGCCACCCTGAAAGTTATATGCAGCAAAGAGTAGTACAAATTTGGGTTACCATAAGCGCGACGTGTGTCTTAAGGCTCTGTCTGCGCTGACGTGCGCGCAATCTTCAAGGAGCAAATGGCTGGTGGAGAAGCAGGTTAGTGAACGATTTCTACTTTCGCCCTACTAAAGTGAAATGTGTGTGCATACATACATACATGTACATTAACACCTTTACATCTTTATATACATATATGCGCTTCATATCCAATACCACTACTCCATTCACTTCTTGACCATGAACTTATCAACTTGACGCCAATGAACGTTCGTTCGTTCACTCGCTTTTGCACACACTCGATGACATTGTACGGCCAGGGGCGAATGCCCGGGCCAACTCGGCAAACTATAAGTAGTGTTTGTTGGTGTGTGACTCGCCAGAAAAATCCTTGAAATCCACGACAAACCAGGAGTGCAGTTTCTATTGAATAAGAACAGCGCGCATACTTGAACGTTTTTGTTTTGGCGGTCAACGGGCTGGCTTGCGAAAGTCACAAAAGCTGCTGTGCTGGGTTGGGCTCTCGTTACACTACACCATTGCATTGTTGTTGGTAGTGAGTTGCTGCTGCGTGCAGAGACTCGTCTGCACTAACTCGTAAATATAAAATTAAGTTGGTTGTTAGAAAAATGCAAGGCTTGCGTTTGGCCAACTGGTGGCTGGTGACTGGCGACTGGTGCTTACCTACCTTCAGCGAAGCTGTGTTCTTGGTGCTGTAGCAACAAACTCTGGCGTGCAAATGTTGCGCTGGCTGGTTTGTTGATATGCTTTGCTTCGTGCACTTCAATGTGGGTTAGGCTGGCGCTTTTCTGGTTCTGATGTACGCTTCTGCCGCTTTGGATTTGGCACTCGCAGTTGTGGCTTTTGCGTTGCCGTTTGGGTTGGTGATGCAGCATCGCTGGCTGTACGTATTCGACTTGCTGCTTCAAGGCCATTATTGACGCAACGTTGACTCGGAGACGTCATTGTCATTGAACTTTGGCCTTTAGATGTTTATGTCTACGACTAAAACTCACGCCTGCCAAGATGCGTCAGACAACGTTAGGCACCTACATTTAGGCGTTCATTGCCACTGCGGATTTATTGACAAAGGTCTTTTATTTTTTCTGTCTCTAACTCTAAGCCTTGTGTAAATGCCATTGAACTGATTTGTAACAATTTTTTGTAGTGAAATCTATTTTTTGGATGTCCAAATGAGAGGTTTGAGAGTAAGTATAATATACAATTTCAATTTTTTTTTGCATTAGAAAGGGTTTTACAAGGTGGCGCAAAATTAATCTTGCCATAAAGGGAAATTTATAATTTTTGCAAATGGCATCTGTATACAAACAGACAAGCAGCGAAGCGCGTAAAGGCCAAAATGAAAATCAAAATCAGTTTTTTTTGTTTTCATTAAAAAATGTATTTAAAAAAAAAACTGGATGATTAATTTTGCGCTATCTATATGCGCGCATGGCGTAGGAGCTAGGACGATGACAACATCCGATGAGGCGCCCCGTGGAGTGTTTGAGAGAAAGATTCTGCGGGGAGATTTCCATAACTCAAAAAAAGTTATTCAAAATTTTGCGACACATGGTTTTTTATGCGTGGATTTGCTTGCCCTAACCAGTACTAATTCTTACCCCTATTATTTTCTTTCATATACACCTCGTTCCAAATTATAAACACACCCCTTTTTTCATAAAAATATAGTTCCTACTACAACAAAAACCATATAATGCAGTTTCGAACTTTGTGTAAAAAATTTTGGAAATTAAAAAAAAAAAATTCTAATTTACAATTTTTAAATTTTTTGTTTTTTATATTAAAATTTCTTTTTAATTTCAGAAATTTTAAAAATTTCATCAAAACTTTCAACTTAATTTTAAATTATTTAATTTATTTATTATTTAAATTTAAATTTTTTTGTTTTTTTTAATTTAAAAAACATTTTATTTTTAATTTTCAGAAATTTTAAAAATATCATCAAAACTTTCAACTTAATTTTAAATTATTTAATTTATTTATTATTTAAATTTATAACTTTTTGTTTTTTTAAATTCTTCTTCTTCTTAATTGGCGCTATAACCGCTTACGCGATTTTGGGCAAGTTTAACAAAGCGCGGAGGCCTTCCTCTTCCTCTGCTACCACCAGCTGGTACCGCATCGAATACTTTCAGAGCCGGAGCGTTTGTATCCATTCGGACGACATGACCCAGCCAACGTAGCCGCTGGATCTTTATTCGCTGCGCTATGTTTATGTCGTCGTAAAGCTCATACAGCTCATTTTTTAAATTAAAACACCTTTTTATTTCATTTTCAGAAATATTTTAAATTTCATCAAAACTTTCAACTTAATTTTAAATTATTTACTTTATTTATTATTTAAATTTAAATTTTTTTGTTTTTTTTTTTATTAAAAAAACTTTTTTTTAAACCTTTTTTTTCTTAATTTTCAGAAATTTTAAAAATTTCGTCAAAACTTTCAACTTAATTTTAAATTATTTAATTTATTTATTATTTAAATTTATAATTTTTGTTTTTTTCAAATTAAAACACTTTTTTATTTAATTTTCAGAAATTTTTAAAATTTCATCAAAACTCTCAACTTAATTTTAGATTCTTTTATTTATTTATATTATATTATTATTTAAATTAATAATTTTTTGTTTTTTTTTTAATTAAAAAAACTTTTTATTTTAAATTTTCAGAAATTTTAAAAATATTATCAAGACTTTCAATTTAATTTTAAATTATTTATTGGAGGTTGAATTAGTTTTAAAGGTTTTTTTCGAAGATTTGGGGCTTTATTGAAAAAAAACGGTACAAAATATTTTATTCGAAGTATTGGCCATCGCTAGCTACAACTTTCGCCCATCTTTCGGGCAATTTCCGGATGCCGTTTCTCCAAAATTCTGGCCGCTGCTTGGCTATCCATGACTCAACCCATATTTTGGTAGCCTCGTACGAGGAAAACCTCTGGTCCGCCAAATCGAGACTCATATGCCGGAACAAATGATGATCGGAGGGAGCTATGTCTGGACTATACGGCGGGTGGGGTAACACTTCCCAGCCAAGCGTTCCAAGGTATTTTTTGACAGGTTGAGCAACATGCGGCCGAGCGTTGTCATGTTGCAAAATAACCTTGTCGTGCCTTTTTACCGTTTCCGGCCGTTTTTCTTTCAATGCCCGGCTTAAACGCATCAATTGCAGTCGGTAACGATCCCCCGTGATTGTTTCGCCCGGTTGGAGCAGCTCAAAATATACGACGCCGACCTGATCCCACCAAATGCAGAGCATGATTTTCTTGCCGTGAATATTCTGTTTGGCCGTCGACGTTGATGCGTGGCCGGGCAAACTCCATGTTTTTTTGCGTTTTGGGTTATCGTAGTGGATCCATTTTTCGTCGCCAGTTACCACCCGATGCAAAAAACCCTTCCGATTTTGTCGCTCGATCAGCAATTCGCACGTAAAAAGTCGCCGTTCGACGTCTTCAGCGGCTTCAACTCGTACGGGACCCAATGTCCTTGCTTTTGGATCATTCCCATTGCTTTTAGACGCTTGCAAACGGTTGATTTATCAAGGCCCAATGATTCAGCAAGCTCTTCTTGGGTTTGGCACGAGTCCTCGTTTACCAATTCCCCCAATTCCGCGTCCTCGAACTTTTTGGGCTGGCCAAGACGCTCCTTGTCTTCGGTGTGAAAATCACCACTTTTGAATCGTCGAAACCAGTACTCACATGTTGAAATCGACGGAGTATGGTCTGGGTAGGCCTCCTGCAGCAATTCACGGGCTTGGGCTGTATTTTTTTTCAAATTGAAGCAGAAAAGCAAAGCTTCCCGCAAATTGCGTTTCGACGGCACGAAAGTTGACATACTCGGAGCACGAAAACACTGCGTTGTTTATACTTCAGCGAAATGACAGATACTGATAAACAAAGCCTAGGGATGAGGTTTTGTCATGAATATATATTCAGTATTGCCAACGCGATAAAGTGATAAATAGCGCCATCTGTGTGTCACCTTTAAAACTAATTCAACCTCCATAATTTATTTATTATTTAAATTTACATTTTTTTGTTTTTTGTTTATTAAAAAAACTTTTTTTTAAACTTTTTTTTTCAATTTTCAGAAATTGTAAAAATTTCATCAACACTTTCAACTTAATTTTAAATTATTTAATTTATTTATTATTTAAATTTATAATTTTTTGTTTTTTTTTAAATTAAAACACCTTTTTAGTTAATTTTCAGAAATTTTAAAGATTTCCTCAAAACTTTCAACTTAATTTTAAATTATTTAAGTTAGTTATTATTTAATATATTTAATTTGAAAATAAAAACAATTTTTTTTTGAAAGTTAAAAGTTTTCGTTTTTTAATTTTCATAATTTTAATGAAAAGACATTTTTTTTTAATTTTCCCAACTTAAAAAATCTTTTTTTGTTGAATTTTCAAAAATTCAAAAATCTTTTTTTTTTAAGATTTTAAATTTTCAAAATTTTTTTCAAAATTTCATCAAAACTTTTAACTTTTTAACTAACATTTTCAGAATTTTTCCGGGTAGATATGCCCTTTTATACCCCATTGAATTTTAGTCTAATGAAGAGGCAAGTGTGAAGTAACTATAAAATACCGTTGATTCAATTTTCAATAGTCAATTTTTTTCCCCCATTGGTGTCACGACATTTCTTCTGTACAAAATTCATGATCGAATTTTTGATATGATATCTCATGACGAGGGACTAGTTACCTTCTTAAAAAGATTTAAGTCGTTTAAGCAACTTAGTTAGGGGATGAAAATCTAATGCAGGTATAACAAAGGGTCTTAGGGCCACCGAGTGCCTTGCTAACCTAACCCAACCTGATGACTACCCGGAAAACCTTCTTTGTCAGATCAGTTGATTTCCATGTTGACAACACCACTATTCATGAAATGCAGTGTCATCAAGGGAAATCCGGCATACTGAAATTGTAATAAAACTAACGGATGTGTATTCAGAAGTAATTGCGAATTTGCATATCTCTCGATACAATGGATGAACACACGACATAGTTTAAAATTATTCAATGCAACCCTGCAATAAAACCAAGGAATACTGGAATGGCACCAACGACCTTAATCACTCTAACCCTAGACAAGAAGGGCCCTAGATTACTCTCTGCAGCACTTACAGACCACTTTGCCTGTTATAAATATTTCACCACAATAGGATTATCCAGCACTAGTTTATGTAGCTACTGCTGTGATGAAGAGGACTTCATGGAATACTTAGGCCTTAGGTCACAGGAGACAATACTAAATAATTAAAACTAAGCATTTAAGAGTAAACAATAGATCAATCTGGTCGCAGTCCATAAAGGCCTTAAGCTAACTCGCACAACCATTACCATTACCAGCCCTGCAATAACTTGCTCCCGCCGTGACGTGAAACGTCTATATGGACCAGCCAACACTTATTTGTCCATTGTGGTAATTTTTTCTATAATAGTGGCCTTAAGAGCGCCCTTAGTGCTATGGAAATTTTCCTTAATCTCTGCTTCAACCATGTCCCACGATTGAATAAAAAAAAAATGGATTACGGGTTCGAAGGTGGACATAAATCTAGAGCGTTCTACGGTAGCGAAGGTTGCTGTAGACCCAGGCTTAAGCCTTATTTGACTGGAGAGCAAGTGAAACAAGACTTTACGGAGTGTTGCTGAATTTATTCTTTAAAATTTATATTTTCTTATAGTCAAACCACTTAAGTGCCTATTTTGGGCTTTTCATGTGCGAAGCGACTACAGTGCCGCTCTTTTTATTGATATTGTTGTTGTTGTTGTGTCATCATTATACACTACTCATCGATTTTTCAAAAATTTAGCTCAGCTAACAACTCTTGATCGGATATAAAGCCGGACCACTCCAATAACGTACAACCAACTGTCGTAGAAACGCCTTCTCGCAGCTCTTCTGACAATCAGGAAGCAATGCACCAAAACATGCCGGTTCATCAGCAGTTTTAGGTCTCACACTACAGTTCGTGTAAGTTTCAGTGTTCCATAAGGCATTTCGAAGTACCTACAGTGGTGGTTAAAATAATATAAACGCAAAGTTTTGAATTTTTTTTTTATTTGTCTCATAATTTTTTTTTTGGAATTATTTTTAAAATAATAGAAACGCAAAGTTTTGAAATTTTTTTTTATTTTTCTTATTAATTTTTCTTTTGGAATTAATTTTTTTCTTTGTTTCAAAAAGATAGTTCGTGCTATAACAAAATACGTATAACTAAAATTTTTAAACTATATACAAAATTAAAAAAAATAAGAGTTTGAAACAAAAATTCTAGGTTTGTATGTTTTTAAACCAGTCAACTTCGTTGAGTAGGTCAGTTGAGTTATTGTCAAGAAATTATATATAAAATAGGTTATTATGGTCTCTAACTGGTATAGAAAGAAAAAAATAAGGAATTGCGGTGTACACTTCGGTTAGGTGTTTAGCTGAGCTTTGTGACGTGCCCCTTGATATTGTGCCACAAATGGAGGGACCTACAGTTTTAAGCTGACTCCGAATAGCAGATTTTCTTATGACGAGCTTTTTCATGGCAGATATAAGGCAGGAAGATTCGAACCTACGCAGTTCTATCTATTCTGCCTTTATAAACAGTGATCTCCAAATGCCAACAACAGTTGCTACTTTTTTATCATTTATAATTTTTGATCCCTTTATTTAATAGCATTTTGCGACAGTGAAAAGGGCCCTTTTTATACCCTATAATCTGAAAGTACCGTGAATGTTTAAATAAAACAAAAATAGTTAAATTGCAGGCAAATTTATTTTATCTCCTTCAAAATATAACCCGTCTAAATCAACACACATGTGCCAACGTTTAACCCAGTCCTTCATGCTCCCCTGGTAGGCGGACGAAGGGATGGCCTTCAGCATTTCGTCGCATTATCTTTGATCTCCTCTGCCGTTTGAAATCTCCTTCCGCGAAGTGGTAACTTCAACTTGGGAAACAAAAAGAAGTCGCACGGGGCCATATCAGGTGAATACGGTGCTTTCTCGATGGTATGTATTTACTTGGTGTTTGGTCAAATAATCCAGCACAATTTGGCCTCGGTGCGACGGCGCGTTATCATCATGCAAAATCCAAGAATTGTTTGCCCACATTTACGGCCGTTTGCGACGTACAGCATCTCTCAAACGCCTGAAAATGGATAAATAGATAATATTCTTTATTGACTGTCTGGCCCGATGGAAGGTACTCATGGTGCACTACGCCTTGGCAATAGAAGAAAACAGTCAACATCACCTTCCCGGTACTTTTTGATCATAGGGTACTATTAAGATAAATTTGATGGCTTCCATAAAATTTGGCGCCCTAAACAAAAAATTATTAAAGCATTTGAAAACTATGCAATGTAAATATTAAAATTAAATAGTAGAAAAATAATTATAATCATATAATAAAAATGACTAATTACATTGCTTTCCGTACATTGTGGTGTCAGACACTATTTTTATATTTTCACTTGAGAAATGCTTCATGCAGATGCGGCTCGGGTTCGGATTGAGTTCAACCTCCCTACGGCAGAAAGGGCAAAGGAGAAAGAAAGGAGCCAGACAGGTGGAAACAAGTGAGAAGGGGCTTTGGATTAGAGATATTTACGTTCGTATTAGCAGCTTCTGCAGAAAAGACTTGAAGCCATCCCAAGTCTCACCGCATGGACATACAATGTCCGGTTAAAATACCTACCAAATGCAAGAGCTACGGTTTTGTTAGCCTTATAAGTTCCCTCGAGTGCTCCCGATCTACCCGTGGCAGAAGGATCTCGCTACTTTGCACGGTTGCGCGCTAAGCCAGCGCTCGCTGAATTGACGCGAGGCCCATCTCAAGGAGGGATGAGTAGACCACAGATTCTCAAAGAAAGCCCAGTCCTCTCATTTTGCGATGAAACCGTCTCCAGGGTCCTCGGTCTAGCCAGTTCATCAGCTCAGTAGTTCTCCTCTATGTCGTTGTGACCGGGAATGCAAATGAGCCTAATATCGAAGTATTCGGATGCAAACGAGAGAGAAGACAGGCATTCCACAGCTAATTTCGGATGCACAAATAACGAGCCCAAGACCTTAATTTCCGCTTGGCTGTCGGGGTGGACATTTACATCATTTACAGTAATTACACATGTAAGCAACCAATCCACTGCTTACCTAATTGCGGCTACCTCCGCTTGGAAAACACAACAGTGGTCCAGCCTCTCCATCATTATTCAGATTCAAATACCTTGCGTATCGTGAAGAAATCGTTATCTTCTCTACCTTTTTTCGGAAATTCATTGAAATTGGTTGGCAAGCCGTAACGAAAGAGTAAACCAAAAATGAAGAAAAAATAGTGAACAAACTTTGAATAGTAACTAAAAAACAACTTATAACAATGAAGGCAAACAAAAAAATGACCTGTTACAACAATAACAAATTAAAAAAAAAATTATTATGTCAAAAAGTAGTCGAAGAGTCTAAATTGTCTGCAGAGGCACCTCTCCACCTACATGAGTAGCTGCGGCAGCTTTTGAAGCAGTTGAATCTTCTAAACACTGGGAAGGTAGCATTAACCGCTTGAAGTTTAACCTCGAAGAAAGTAAGTTCTTTGAGAAAATGTGTACGAGCTTGTGAATACTTTTTTTTTAATTAAATATCTTTTTTGTTTAACTATTTTGTGAGCGAACTCTCTCGGAGACGAACTTCCTGGGCGCTGATGAACTTTCTCTTATAAGAACAAAAACCCACGACAGTCGGTTCTAAACGAGGGTGAGGCTCAGCGTATTAAACAGGGCTAGTTTACTGGTCCCTTTGGCTCAATTACAGTCTGGACTATTGAAGTAAAGCTACGAAAACTCCAATTGGTTAGGCAATCTTTATTATTTTTGTGTAGAATTATTCATGGCATTTATTTTTTAAAGATAATCCTTTTGAAATGTTGGCCGCAGCTGCGCCGTAATTCGGCCGTCCCTAGACACCAATTTAGAATGACTCGCAGGAGGACTTCGGTCGGTTCCTTGTGAATAACTGTAGCAATGTTGGTTTCCAATGCCTCAGTCGAAGCTGATTTATTCACAAAGCATTTAGACTTCACAAACCCCCACAAATAAAAGGCGAAAGGTGTGATATCACACAATAAATTGCTCACCGAAGCGATGACTCAGTAAATCCATTGTTTCACAGGCTGTATTGCAATTCGCGCTGTCTTGATGGAGCCAAATGTTGTGGAGATCAAGGGCTTCAATTTCCGGAATCAAAAGGTCGTTCATCATGGCGCGATAGCGTTCGCCATTCCTTTTTACATTAGCGCCAGCCTCGTCTGTGAAGAAATATGGGTCGATGATTCCTTCAGCCCATAGACCGTACCAAACGGTGGTTTCACTGGATGTAATGGCTGCTCCGAAAATGGGCCCCTTCCGATGTCCAATTGTACTATTTGTAAACGTTATTGAGGCGTAAGTCTCTGCATTATGAAATGTCAATGAATACTTAAAAACAGTTTTTTCTTGACTGCTTTTTTATGTGGTTACCACAACACTTACAACCACTCGCAGGAGAACCGCCAAAGCGAATTACAAATTACGCTGTGGAAACAGGTTAATTCGCGAATTACTTAGAGAACGAATTGCGTGCCGTCGGCCCACAGAATACAAAATTTCAATTTCCTAATAAAATTCCCTTGAATTTATTAAATATTCTCATCAAATAAAATGTTCCAATTTATATCGTTCGAAAGCGCTTAACACTGTGACTGCCTCCTTCTCACCACGGAAAACCGCTTCGCCATAAAATCTTGCACTTAATCGTACGCCTCTACTTTTACTTATGTGTTTGTTGGTATGTGTGTTTATGCGCACCCGTCAGGTGCACTATGCACTTCACTGTGCAATTATTTGTTTTTCACAAACATCTCAAAGTCATTACAAAGCAGTTATCACAAATTTCATCTACTCATGACACTCGTCAACACGTCAACACATCAACTTTAGCGCACTCATAAGTACTCCCGTTCGCATTCGCATTTTCACTCGCTGGCGATTCCCCCAAACATAATGGAGCACTCCAACTGAATCGACCGACCAGTCATACAGAGAGTGGGCGCACGAAGTGAGCAGAATGTGAGTAGTGCGAACAGATTGTGTGAGTGACAAAAGAAAAGCAAACAAACACCCGCGTCATAGCGCGGCGCATACTTGGCCGCATATTTGTTGACTCGTTGCTTGGCGGCACATGCGAATCGGCGTGTGTTTGGCGCTGTTCGCCGGTTCGTTTAGAGTGCCACGAGTTTTGCGCAAAATTGTTCGACAACAAACAAACGCAGCCACAAGTAGTCGACGAGGGGCACGCCAGCAGCTGCGTATAAAAAGTACGAAAATTTTCGAAATAACAAACCGAATTCCAAACAAACGCGCGCCATCGAAAGATTATTGACGAACAAGTGGATGGATGGTTGGTGTGGTGCGGTCGTTATGGTCGGATTGGATACACGCGTGGCGCGCGTTTACCGATGTATGTACGTCTGTACGTATGTCGATGGAGCACGCGCGCGATCTTTTGACATGTATGTATGAGGCGCGTGCGGGGAACTTTATTCGCCCAAGATGCTTGCGTGGTTGGTTGAGCAATTCCAATGCGCCTGAAACGTGTATTTCCCGCGCGGACACCAACCGCTCAATGGTCCATACAACTACGCACAGGCAGTCAGTCACCTAGAGTGCATGTGTTGGCCGACGACAGCCTGAGTGGCAAATTGATTTGAAACATGTCTGGCGGAAAATCAGAAATTAAATGTAACTCATTTTATGTTGGCCGAGACTAGACGTCGCTGCGCGGTATGCGGTGCAATGTAATAAAGGCCGCTAAACGTTGCAGCGACCCAGACGCGGTTCAACACAGTTCAGGCAAAACACCTTCTTCGGGGGCAATGGACACTAAATGAGGTGTAAAATGTCTCATTGCAGGGCTACACGCAAGAGCTCTAACGCGAAGGTGATAAGCAACAGCGAGTAAGGTATTCTTCATTTACCCTCAAAGGGGGGGAGTTGTTGCTGTCGCGTGCTACTTAGAAGGGGAGTATGTGCTTACACCCCCGAAGTATACGTCTCCGGTGAGCGCTTTTCTTCGTCCCCTACACTTTGCTTGAATGTTCCTTCACTCTTCATAACCTTTATAAATACAACCTGCGACTAATCCGCGCAGTTCGTTCCTCTTTTCTCTTCCCTCTGCTCCACACACACTTCATACGTCATTTGTCGAGCAGTGCTGGCGCACCGTGCCCCTACTGGGGTTTCCAAACATTGGAACAGCAGCAGCAGCAGCAGCGCCTGCGTCACACCGCCCGCTTCACTTCGCATCGTCGCAAACGGTGATGATGACGACCGACAACGGCTGTGTGCGATGGATGCCAGCGAGCGCATTTCAATCGCTTAAACTAGAGCAGGAAGAGCATCATCTAGACCGGAATAGTACCAGGCTTGCAGCCATTGGCAGTAGGTTGGCGCGGCCCAGTAGTCACACTTTAGTCAGAAGTGTTCGTTGGTAAACAACAATCGAAACCAAACGAAACGAAATGTACGAAGCAAAATCAAAACAAAAAACCAAATTATTAAGTGGCGCGTTTTGTGAGCGTACCTTGTCTTTCTTTTCCAGCGTTTGCTCACACGATAAAAATGTTGTTCTCTTTTTAGGGGATTGAGCGCTGCCACGACTCACGTGTAGGCGCATTTACTGAAGGGTCTATAGGAATGTGAGACATTTGAATTAATTTCACATATTTTTTCGATTAATCAACTATTATTAAAATTATGAAAAGGTTGGCCTAGGGTAATTCTATTTTGGGATTCTTCTAAATAAATTGATATGAATTAGATGCCCCAGTTTACTATGGGCGCTGTAGCCGAATGGGTTGGTGTGTGACTACCATTCGGGGGTGCGTAAGTTCGAATCTTCGGGCATGAAACAGCAAATTGATAGAATTTTTAGAGATTATAGGGAGGCATCTAATATGGGGAAAACGTAGTGCTTAAAATGAAATTATCTCAGCTGTGGTCAAACTTCACAAATCTGTTAATTCTTCCCATACACGCAAGCCCATATGATACTCTAGCGAAAAATTGCTTCAATAGAATGTGAATGACCAAATAGATCAAGAAAGGCAGATCCATTAATTACCATTTGAAACTAGGAATTTCTGTTTTTTGGAAATCTCTGGAAAAATTAGTTAGAAAATAAAGTACACAAGATTTCAAGTCTTTTACTTTTTATAAAACTGTCCAATATCATAGAACTACGTATTTTAAGAAAGATTGAGCTAGTATTGAATGAATTCCATCTTTATATAATAAATATCGGTAATTTCTCTATTTTCTATTCTCTTCAAACTATTTTCTTTGTATTAGGCTGAGTTTGGCAGCTAGATGTTTTAGGCCACTGGATGCTCCTTTCTTCGGCAACCTGGGGCAGTGCGCCAACTTAAATCTCATCAATGTTTTCCATTACACCAATAGCTCTGGGCGGCTGTAGATATTTGGAGGCCTCATGATGATATATTCATACAGCGCTTTAGTGTTTCTTGATGAGTGCCAAAATGGTACTTCAACCATTTCACCTACCTAAATATATAATATAAAGCATTTTTCAGTAAGAGCGCTTAAACTTTTTTTTTGAATAAAACACAAACGGTTTGATTTCGATTTCTTTTGCATGACCACCGCGTGCACGTTTTACGAAGTCCAATCGTTGAACCCAATTTTCGACCACTCTTTTGCATAAATCGGCCGAAATTCCAGCAATTTCGCGTTCAATATTGGTTCTGAGCTCACAAATCGTCGCCGGCTTGTTAATGTAGACCAATGACATAACCCCAAAGAAAATAGTCTAGAGGCGTCAAATCACATGAGCGCGGCGGCCATTCGACCGGTCCATTTCTGGAAATAATGCGCTCATCGAACTTACTCTTCAACAAATCAATTGTAGCGTGTGCTGTGTGGCTTGTGGCCCCGTCCTGTTGAAACCACATGTCGTCTAAGTCCATACCATTCAATCGCGGCCAAAAATAATCGTTTATCATGTCGCGGTATCGATTTCCATTCACAGTAACGTGGCGATCGTTCTCGTCAACGAAAAAATATGTGCCAATTACGCCGCCGGCATGTAAACCGCACCAAAGAGTGGTTTTTTCGGGATGCAACGGTGCCTCATGAATCACGTGTGGATTGCTTTCTGCCCAGTAACGCATATTTTGCTTGTTGACAAAGCCATTGAGCCAAAAGTGAGCTTCATCACTGAAGATGATTTTTTGGAAAATTTATAAACTTTCATAAAAAATTTGCACGATTATTTTCATAAAAAATTTGCACGATTTGCAATCGTTGCTCAAGTGTGTAGCGTTCCATGATGAAATGTATACTAATGAAGTTTACAAATGACAAGCGAAAAATAAAAAATATTGCGTCGTTCGCCCTCCCTATCGGAAAAAAGTTGAAGTGCACCTATTGAAAAACGCTATACATATATAACACTGTGCGACAGTGAAAATATACTTTTATAGAGACCTAGTACAACTTGTAGGTATAGTAAAACTAAGAAACATGGTATAGGAGAAATTTCCAATACACCCCCAAAATCTCATTTTATGGCCATAAAACCGTTTTTCAGTAGGTTGATGTGAACAATCACTCCTAACTTCGCCAATTTCCATCAGAACTCGAATTTGTTTTTTTAGTTCGAAAGAACGAAAACAAGCCTTTTTGACAGTGTGTTGACAATTTTTCTGAAATGACAACTGACGAGACTGTAGACGGAAGTATTTGAAATTTTTTTATTTTTTCTCTATTTTTTCAACTTTGACATAATTTTTACGATATTATCCGATATTGAGGATTTTTTTTAGTACACTGCTGTTATAGTAAATTTAATTTTGCGTCGAATGAGCTATATTTGACTGTAATTGAATTAAAATTAATAGAGTTGTGTGGGTTTTAAGATTTTTTCTTTTTTTTTACCACGAGATTTGGTATGCGTTTCGAAGCATGAAAATGATAACAAGTGTCATTATAAACACATAATATTTATTGGAGTATTGTGCAGTGCATCACTGTACGGTATGGTACGGTACGGTACGGTACGGTGCGGAACTGGTTCCAAATTTAAAAATGCATTGGAAACGGCCCTTTGGAGTTTAGTATGGTACGGTACATTTGTCATTCTCTTCATCAGTTTTGAATACTTCTCTGTAAGAAATTCGATCATCATCATTCATCTTAAGTCGTCATCAACTAAATTCCATTGTTTAAATCGAGAAGCGAGCGTTTCAGATTGTCTTCCCGATAGAAGTAAATCACGAGAAAGATCCTGAAAGTCGGAATTTGATACAATGTGTCGTTCTAAAGACTTAGAACCAGACGGAAAGTACTCTTCATCATCAGGTTTATTGTTATCAGTTTGATCATCATCAGCAATGAGTTGAACTTCCTTCAGTTCATGACTTGCAGTTGAGTCTATCATATCGTCCAAGACTACGGGGTTCTTAGCAGTTGCAACATCAGCATACTTTATGTGCTTTCGAGTTCTATATTGATGACCGTTTACGTCCGTTTTACAAAAATAACAATCATCTGGTTTATGATAAGGCTGATGATGCCACATCATCGGAGAATATTGAGAAATTCGACTTTTCTGGCAACGTTTTGATTTATATCTCTTGAATTTCAATGAAACAAACAATAAAACTTTGACGTTTTAATAAGGTTAAATTATAATAACAAACTTCTTTTGTTAATCAATATACAGTGTGAACTTTGGTACACTTGGGAGCTTTTTCATATTTCTATTGAAAAAAAAAATGTGCTATAATATGTCAGATATTTTCGTAAGTTCTAACCAGTTCTGTTGTATGCAGTACAGTGTACTCTTATGTATACATATACACTCCAATAAATATTACGTATCTATAATAACGCATCAAAACACGTCCTTATTCCCATTTAGCCTAAGCTATACCTACATACCAAATTAGTAAAAAAAAAAAAAAAAAAATCTTATAACTCACACAACTCTTTTAATTTTAATTCAATTACAGTCAAATATAGCTCATTTGACGCAAAATTAAATTTACTATAACAGCAGTGTACTAAAAAAAATCCTCAATATCGGATAATATCGTAAAAATTATGTCAAAGTTGAAAAAATAGAGAAAAAATAAAAAAATTTCAAATACTTCCGTCTACAGTCTCGTCAGTTGTCATTTCAGAAAAAATGTCAACACACTGTCAAAAAGGCTTGTTTTTGTTCCTTCGAACTAAAAAAATAAATTCGAAATCGGATGGAAATTGGCGAAGTTAGGAGTGATTGTTCACATCAACCTCCTGAAAAACGGTTTTATGGCCATAAAATGAGATTTTGGGGGTGTATTGGAAATTTCTCCTATACCATGTTTCTTAGTTTTACTATACCTACAAGTTGTGCTAGGTCTCCATAAAAGTATATTTAATTTTTTTTTTTTGTCACACCGTGTAATAATTATAAAGTCGAAGATACGGCATACGTAAGATGTTTCCTCAAGTCATGGTTGCTTCTGCTCGCCAGTTGGTGTATAAAATAAATAATGCCCCATAAATTCGTGGAGGATAGTGCTGAAGTCATAGTCTTTGGCCGAATATGAACGCGGGTAATTCCGGTAGCATAGAACCAACTATCGCCGAAGCATCTCGCTCACGTACTTACATAGTTATTGATTTCACATGTACATATGTAAATTTTTTATTAAGCGACTCTTCTCGGTCTTCACTGAGTATAAGAGAGAAGAATTAAAAGCAGTAAACGATATATTTCTTAGAAGTTGTTAAGGTTATATTTTCAGTGTTGTTTATAAAAGATGGCGCAAAAGTCACCCTATCGGAAGATTTATAATTTTTTGCAAATAGCGTCATCGCCAATTATTTTTGACACGTGTGAATTAGACACCTGAAGGAAAGAAGTTATTCATAATTGGATGATTAATTCTAAGCATAAACTAAGTAGTAAGGAAAAATAGTTTTTATATTTTGAAAGTTTAGTTAGTTTTATAACTAATTTTAAAAGTCCTAAACTGCAAGGGTTCCCTATGCAATTGTAATTAAAACAGTATTAAGTATGCATTCCTTCGCCTTCTGCTTTTGAAATTTCCTAATGGGTATTCTCCTATTCTCAATGCCAGAGAGTTGAGAAACGAATGTAATTTGCTACATACCGAATGCTCCCCACCGCCCATATTTTAAAAATCGCCCTCTCTCAACATTGGAAATTGGTGTGATAAAAATCGTTAAATATGGTGTATACTGAGGTGAGAGTAGGAAATCAACTACCAACTTACACACACACTCAATCGCACAGTGATGAAGTAGCGAAGAAAGTCGAAGTAGCAGAAAAGAAAGAGCGACAACATTTGCGCGAGAGCGTATTTATTGCTTCTCTGGTTGAATGTGTGTGTGTGTTGCATTGTTGTTGATGTGTTTGGGGTTGTGATTGTTGCTGTTGCCTGCTGGAGTGTTTATGTGCGAGGTAAAACGACACGACTCGCATAGTGCGACCCAACAACAATGCACAACAACAACAACAACACCAAGCACAACACAACATAACACTTCGCTAACTCAGTTCAACTCAGCTGAACTCAGGCAACGGATTGCAACCACCAACAAGCAGAAAACAGAGGCTGTCGTCTCCATCGTCGCACTATACCAACCAGGCCAGGCCAAGTCAAGCCAAGCCAAGCTAGCGTCCAACGACCGAACGTCAGTATGGAAGTGAAAAGCGCGTTTGCAGGCTGTTTTGTCTCCACTTGCGTAGTGAACGCGTCACGCGGCCGGAGTTAAAATTGAAAAAATATTTCCAATTTACTAACAACGAACAACAAATCCCTAGTAGTAGTGAAAGAAGAAGAAGCAAGATAAGCTGAGCAAAAATATACATAAGAAAAAAATTGTATTTAGCTACAAACGAAATAGATTCCGTGCGCTTACGAAACGCTAAAATACAGTAAAAATTTGGAAAAAACGTTTGAAATTTAACAAAAATATTAAATGAAATTTTAAAATAAAGAATAGTGTTTGTGTTGAGTGGTTTTCATGTGCAAAGAAATAGCGATTTGAAAAGTGTATTGAAAAGGCGAAGTGAACGCTTTAACGCAGTGCCAAATATTGCAAAACAAAAAAGGAAATGTGCAACTGCCTGACACACCGCAGTTAAATCCCATACAAGCGCACAAAACGCGTGACACTCCTCGAAAGAAAAAAAGGTAGTGGTAGTGAGCACGTTTTTCCCCATTTTATTGTGATTTTCCGCTTGTTTTATTTGTTTATTTATTGAGTTTTTTTACCCTCAAATCTCCTCCTCTGAATTTGCCTGCTTGTTTGTTGGTGGATGTGTGGAGGTACATAGGTGTTTTATTGGAGGCAGGAAGTGGAGTGGACGAGAAGCGAATGTAATTGAAAATGAACCAAAAATAAACAAAGCAAGGAATACAGATGCATTGAAGATAGGAATACCAAAATATTGACAAAAGAAATGGTTTTGTTTCTGCTTTAATTTTACGTTCGATTTCAGTGCCTTTTTAAATGATTTCCCTTCCTATGATTTCGATGGAGACTATTTTCTGAATAAAATTTAAAAATTATAATTATATTTAAAAATGCTTTCATTGGGTGCTCTATAGAAAGCAGGAGATTAAGAAGGTGTTTTTAAACGAGTTTTTTTCCTATTAAACAATATAAAAATTACATCGAAATGTAACACAGAATGAATTGTATTTGCTTTAGGGTGCAAAAACGCTTCTTGCATAAACAAAATCGGTACTTTTTTCCATCGGTATTATAAAAACTATTAAATTTGAAGGCCTTCGCCAAAATATTTCGGAAAAATATTAAGACCAGGTCAACAGACTTTTATTTTTAGTGTCATTTGTAATCCAAAGTATGCGCCAACACGCCAAGGACTTTAGCTCAAATTAAAGGCAGCATACGATATGAAATTACAGCCATGTTGTCGTTGTAGCAGCATAAACATTCCCCATACATTTGAGGGGAATGCTGCTGAAATAACAGTCCTTGGCCGGAGATAAATCCGGGGTCGCTCAGGTTACCTGGAACCTACTGTCGTGGCAACGCCATGTCGTTCGAAGCAGTGACCAACGTAATTGAAAACGCCGAGAAAATACCTATTTTGCCCATCAAAGATAATTACAGCTTTGTTCATATTTTTTATTTCTTTTATTTTTTTTATTTTTGTTTTATCAGCTTCAAAAAGTAATGTGAAACAAAACTCCTTCAAATCACATAAATGATAGGAACAACAAAAAACATTTTTTTTTAATTTTTTTTTGTACCGAAACAGCTCCTTCCGCTTGAAGTGGATAACCCTTTACTGGATTGGTAGCGCAGACAGCCAAACGAAATGTCAATATTGAATTAGTAAGTTGCTGCAATAACAACAATAACAAAAACCAGCAACAAAAGCAAAAACAATATTGAATTAAACTAATTGTCTCAAGCAGCTATCTCGTAGAGTATTTACTTGCCTGAGATTTCGTCCAGAAAAAAATTTAATTGATAAGAAAAGTGGTTTAGTGGTTTTGGTTATTCTTGGCCATATCTACTTCCAGAAAAGTACAAATAAAAACAAACATCAGATGTTGTTGCGTATAAAGACCACGTCACATTTATTTCATTATTTTACAAGAAATACGAAAAATCATTAGTGGCCCTTTTTATCACCTTAAATCTTCCTTAAACTTTTGGAACAAATGAAAATATTTTGCTTTTCTGGCAGTAAAATTCAGGATGCAATTAATTGAGATATTTAAATTGTTGAAAGTAGACCCATAGTCTTATTATTTCCAACTGCTGCAGGAAGTTGTTATCCTCAATAGGGTGGTGATCGCCTGAATTTCAGAGCAGAGCTGACATGTTTTTTTTTTTACCTTTTTTGTATTTTGTTTTTGCACCTGTTTTGTACTTTTTTTTGTATGTTAATTGGGAATTGTGAATTGGGAAAATTGAGGGATTCTGTCTAAAGCATCCTACTTTGGCTACAGAAAAGTACTGATTGAATCAGTATCAGTTCGATATCATCGTACTATAACTACTTCCTAGGCAGCAGAAAAGTGATAACCTTCCTGCTTCATAGTTTACTGGGACATTCAAGGACCTTTTAGATATCAATAGAAAAAATAATGGTCACCTTTCTTGGGCGGGCGATGCAGAGTTAGTAGTTCTTTTTTCGGAAAATGCTGGTTAAAAAACAAAAATAAAAACAAATAAGAATATTTTATTTTGTAAAAATTAAGAAACAAATAAAAAATATCAAAGCAATTAATAAAAATACTTTTTTTCTTTTTTAAATCGCAATAAATAAATAAAAATAGTTTATCTAAAATTAAATATGTAACAGATATAATACAATGTTTTTTTAAATAAATAATTAATATATAAATACATTTTTTTACAGATAAATAATTAGATAAAAAAAAAAAAAAATTCTGTAAATAATTAACTTATAAAGAATGTTTTTTTTAAATATATACAAAAATTAAAAGAATATATTATTTTAATTTATGTTTTCCAAGTAACAAATAATCAGATAAAAATTAATAAAAGAAATGATTTTCTTTTAATAAATAATTAGTATATAAATACATTAAAAAAAATTATAAATAATTAACTTACAAAGGATGTTTTTCTTTCTAAAAATAAATCAAAAAATTAAAGCAACATACTATCTTCATTTTTTTCATGTAATAAATAAATAGATAAAAATTAATAAAAAAAATTGATTTTTTTAATAATTAATTTTGTACCATATATATATAAATGATTTTTTTTAATAAATCCAAAAATAGTAATTTTTTTTTAAGTAAGAAAACATTGAACGAAAATAATAAAATAAAGGTTTTTTATAAATGAAGACATAAAGAAAATTTTTGGTTTTCAAGCTAACCAAAAATTTAAAAAATATTCCTGTTGGTTTTTTCTTATAATACAAAATAAAATAAAATTCTTCATATAGAATTCAGACAAGAAATTTTAAAAATATATCCTTTTCTTATTCTTTAAATAATAAATAATTAAATAAAAATTAATAATATTTTATAATGCATAAATGTTTTTTGTTTGTTTCTTAAAATAAACCAAAGCATTAAAACAAAAAATGTTTCTCAAACAATAAATAATTATATAAAAATCAATAAAAAAATGTTTTTTTTTGTAAATAACGAACATGTTTTTATTATAAATAAGAAATAATGAAATGCAATTTTTTCTTATATATTCTTATATTTTTTTAAATATATCAAAAAATTTCTTAAATATATCAAACATTTTTTAAATATACTATTTTTTTTAATACATAATTAAATGAAAATATTTTGCCTTCTAAAATTAAATAAATATATTTTGATTATGAAAAAGTAATAAATAAATGATACAAATATATTTTGTCCTTTCACTAATTAAATAAATATATAAAAATATTATAAAAAAATATATAAAATTATTTTAGTAAATGAAAATAGTTTGTTTTCTAAAAATGAATAAACAAAGACGCAATGTATATATATATATATATTAATAATTAAAACATAACTAAAATAACTTTGTAAAAATTATTAAAAAAGCCAAAAATATATAATATTTGTTTTTCAAAATAATTAAAATAAAACTAAAATATTTTAGTTTTTAAAAATTATTAAAAACCCCGAAAAATATAATATTTGTTGTTTAGAAATAATTAGAAATATAACTAAAATATTTTACTTTCTAAAAATTATTGAAAAACGAAAAAAAATATAATATTGGTTTTTTAAAATAATCTCAAATTAAACGAAATTATTTCTATAAAATAAATAAAAAATTCAAAAAAAAATTGCGTTTATTTTTATTATAATAAATAATTAAATAAAATTTTTGCTACAAAATTAAATCCAACATTTTTTTAAAATATACTATTTTTTTAATAATAAATAAATTAATATTTTGTAGTCTAAAATTAAAAAAATAAATTGTGTTTATGAAAACTAAAAATAATTACAAAAAATAAATGAATCCAAATATCTTTTATCTATCCCATAATAAATAAATAAAAAAATCTTGTTTTCTAAAACTAAATAAATGAATAACAAAAATATAATTTTTCTGTTTTCTAAAATTGAACAAAAAAATACGAATTGGTTATAAAAATAATAAATAAAACAATATTGAAAAATATTAAATATTAAAATGAAGTTTTTTCTATACAATTATACAAGTGTTTTTAAAATATACTACTTTTTTTAATAATAAATAAATTAATGAAAATATTGTGTTATCTAAAATTGAATAAATAAATTTTTATAATAAAAAGTCAGAAATAAATTAATCTAATCATCTTTTATCCATTCCATGATAAATAAATAAAAATATTATTTTATTTTCTAAAAGGAAAAAAATGAATAACAAAAACATACTTTTGTGTTTTCTTAAATTAAACAAAAATAAATACGAATTATATTAGTTTATAAAAATATTAAATAAAAAATAAAAGTATTGGGTTTTCTAAACATAAATACAAAATTACTAATTGCTGTATAAAAATAATAAATAAATAACTAAAATTATTTCATTTGTAAAAATTATAAATAAATGAATAAAAACGTCATATTTGGTCTCTTTAAAAAATACGACTTAAGCAAAACATAATAATAAAAAGAAATACATTTTCTAAATCTAAATATGTTAAATGTGTAAAAAATATATAATTTAGTTCTTTTTGTTTTTTTTTTTCTTTTTAAATAATGAATAAATAAATACAAATATTTTGTTGTCTAAAAATCAATGATTTAATAAAAAAATATAATTA
The DNA here is from genome assembly GCF_028408465.1 of Anastrepha ludens. Classification (NCBI taxonomy): domain Eukaryota; kingdom Metazoa; phylum Arthropoda; class Insecta; order Diptera; family Tephritidae; genus Anastrepha; species Anastrepha ludens. The sequence goes on from NC_071501.1 coordinate 94,258,537, forward strand.
TTTCTTTTTTAAAAATAAATTAAAATCTATTTTTTTCTAAAAATAAATTTAAATGCAGTAACTGGTTTATAAAATTAATAAACGAAGAATAAAAATTATTCTGATTTGCAAAAATAATAGATTTAGATCAGACTGAGATTTATGGGATGTTTACACTTCCACCTCATGGTCCTTTGTGCCCTCTACTCATCACAGGCAAACCCTAAAAATATTAAATAAATTAATAAAAACTTCATATTTTGCCTTTTTAAAAATAATAAATACGTAGACAAAAGATTATATTTTCTAAAACTAACTGAATGAGTAAAAATATATAATATTTTTTTTTTAAAGTAATAATTAAATGAAGAAAACTTAGCATAAATAAAATAGTCAATAAATAAATAATAACTAAATGAAAAAAATATAAATAAATAAATAAAAAAATAAAATTAAAAAAAATAAAATAAAAAATATAAAACAAAATATATTAGTAAAAAATAAAAATTAAAAAAATTTAAAATAAAATATTAAATAAATATAAAAATAAAAAATAAATAAAAAAAGACATTATTAAAAATAAAATGTTTTATTTTCTGAAAATGAATAAAAGAGAATTATTTCAATTTAATATTTTGGTATTTTTTATTATTATACATAAAACCGAATTGCTTTGATTTTTTAAATTAAAAAAAAAAACAAATTTATTCTGTAAATATGACAAATTAATGCTGACTAGAAATACTTGTTTTTTTGAACAAAAAATATAATATTTTGTTTCTCAAAAGTAATAAATAAATAAACAGCATAAATAAAATAGTAAATAAATAAATTAGTTAATAAATAAACAAATGAATTCATAAATAAAAAATAAGAAAATAAATAAATGCATAAAAAACAAAAAAAAAATAAAAATAAATAAATAAAAAAATAATAAAAAATAAACAAATAAAAAAAATATAAAAAAATAAATAAATAATATAAAATAAAATAAATGAATAAAATATATAAAATACGTAAAATAAAAATAAAGAAATAAAATATAAAAAATAAAAAAATACATAAATAAAAATTAAATATTTTGTTTGCTGAAAATGAATAAAAAAAAATTTATTTAAATATACAATAATTTGTTGTTATTTAAAATAATAAATAAACAAACCGAAATGCTTTGATTTTTAAAATTGAAAAAAAATAAATTGTTTTCTCTAAAAATAATCAAAAAATACTGAGTAGAAGTACTTTTTTTTTTAATAAGTAAATAAATTTTATATCCATTAGCACGCTAACACCTTTCTAACGCGGCAATTAAAACGTTAATAGCAACAATAACAAAATCCAAAACTACCGTAAAAGATCAACGACAAAAAGACACACAAAAAAGAAAAATACATACCAACGAATTTAACCACCGCCATTGCTCTACTGTCTACCGATGTTAAGCATTCTAGGAAGCTGCCAAAACAGATATTTCAACAAAATAAAATCATAAAAAAGTGAGTATAACTAACCATAAAACTATGTATCTTAAGGATGCACGATAAGAATTAGGTGCTATAAGGCATTTTTGCAACGGCTGCCACAGGAAGACCAATAAACATGGCTAAATTGCATGACGCCACAACAAGAACACGAACAACAATAACATGGCGGCAATGGCTGTTTGAGTTATAGGAGCAGCATCCAGAATGCCAAGAGCGTTCATTCGTTATTGCGTTGCTGATGCAATTACGAGAGCAACGTCTAGACGATGACAACGCAAGAGCTCTCACATCCTCATCCTCTCAGCGCCTTAATCCCTTCACTTTTTGGGTTGAGTTGAGATAAGGGAGCAAAATATCTCGTACTGCTTATGACTGAAATGGCCACATGCGTGTGTGAATGTGTATGTATGCATGTATTTTAGCTTTATGGCACACACATACACCTAAATTTGTATGCCTAACGACTTCTGAAGTTGCATTTGCTTGCTTGCTTATCGGCTGACATCATCGTTCCTCATTCCGCCGCTAGTTATGCTGTAGTTGCTGTTGTTCTGTGGCTCTTGCAATCAATTTATCTTGCGACTTAACTCGTTGCTCCTACCTCCTCGCTCTCTCTCACTCTCCATTCCTTGTTCATTACTTGTATGCATTTCCCTTTTAAAATTTAAATGTGGCAGTGTGCACGCGAATGTATATGTGGTATGTCTGTGTGTGTGTGTGTGTTTGGCTCAATATCCTGTTTGCCGCCGGCGTATAATGAAATCGCAATCACATTATCGCGCATCTCCTATTCCACTATTTAGTCCACCGAAGCAAGGCCCACCCTGTTGATGTTTACCTTAGTGCTGCACTCTTTCCATTTTTTATGCCGTATTTGACACTTCACGTTTTGACTCTTTTCTATTGCTCCTAACCAATTGAAATACAAACACATAAACATTTATACATACATAAGTATTGCACAGTTCGTGAGTAACGTTTTCGGCATATGCCCAGTACGCAAAAGGGAGTTATTCGGGGCTATATTGAAAATATGATTATTTATCATATTTTTTTCATGAGCCTCTGAACTACATATTTCGAGTGAGATTCATTATTTCTAGGGATTTTCGGCGAAAATTGTATTTTTATTACGATGCAAGAAGTTCATTGCCTTAGTTGTTATTCAAGTTTATGAAATTCAATGTTTATTTCACAGTTGTTGAGCGGTCGACAGCTGACCCTTTCAACCGCTCTCTCGATTTCCAGTATGCAATTGCATTGCTCTAACTCTTTCTTATATTTGCATGTAATGGCACTGGACTGAAACACTTGGAGAAGGTCGTTGCAGCGCGAATTAGCAGATGCCGACATCTCATGGGACGGTGCAAAAACAACAACTGTTCTAGTGTAGAATGGAAGAGTCTTGTTCACACTGCAGTTCCGTTGTGTTCAGGAAAAACCGTTAGTTTTTTGCCTGGTAAGCTTATAGGTGAGCGATCAAGCGCATTTTAGTGCAGTTTGCGAGTTCTGAGGGTGAGTGCGTGCTATCAACGGACAAGGCTTTTTTATCAACCAAAATCAAATGAAGATTTCAGCGCGATCACTAAGCATTAGTTGGTTTATCCCAAAGGCAGTGCGTGAATTCACTGCCTAAAAAGCACACGACTCAACGACAGCCCTTTTAAGGCCTAAGAAAAAAAAACAAAAAAAACAAAAAAAAACAAAAATGTTACCGGAACAACTCGTATTTACTTATATGATATATCCGGTCGAAAACTGTCCCTGCAGCAGCATTCTCCGTACATGCCAGGGGAATATAAAGGGTGGTTAAATTCCAAGGGCCGATGTTGAATATGAACCACGCCTAAGCGTCAACGAAACCGTTGTACTTCTTTCTTTGGGGTTATTTGAAAGAAAAGGTGTACGTTGATAAGCGAGCAACAATTCATGAGCTAAAGGATGAGATAATTCGACACATTAACGGCATAGAACCTCAATTATGCGTCAGCGTCATCGAAAATTTGGACCATCGGATGGAGATGTGCCGCCGAGGCCGCGGCGTCCATTTGGCCAATATTTTAACTGGAACTTTAAACTTTTTATAAAGCAGACAACTGGAGGTTATGGTACACAGGTGGCTTCAAAACCAAACATACATTTCCTAGTCACGCAGTTGTCGGCACAAAACTCTCATCTTAAAGGTACATCTTCTGGCTCTCTCGATGACTGAACTATTCCACTTAGGTGCTCTCAGTTTTGAAAGGCTATAATCTGTTCCTGAACTGGAGTTGAAGCAACTCCTAAAAATCACGAATAGTACGCGCATCTTGAGCGATGCTTATCGCTAAGAAAGTATTCTGATCTGGTACCGCTATGGACCCGCATGGTCTCTGCGTGGCTTCGGCCAGATATAATAACCCAAGCTACTCTCAGGATATGCCTTTATATGATCTTGCAACTGTGGTTACCGCCGAATCCACCACCAATCCCAGCGCAATTTATCGGAGCAATCTCAAAAATTCTTATATGCACTGATTACTTGTCGGTCATTGAAGTAGTCCAAAATCGGGTATAGTCAACTTAATCAGGAATATCATCATCAACATGCAAATCCCTACAGCTCGTTGCGCGCCGTAGCTTCCTCCCCAATTTTTCTCCATGCATCACGTTCCATAGTTATACCAACTACCTTGGTCGCTCCAATGCTTCTTAGATCGTCCTCAACGTCGTCTAACTATCTTTTCCGCGAACATAAGTACATCTCCAACTTTGCGAGGTATCCTTTCATCTGGCATTGCGCAAACGTGTCCTAGCCGTCGGATGCGCTGCTATTTATCAAACGGTACGAAGTTTTCACCTTGTAGGAATTCATTTAGCTGGTTGTTATACATATCTGAGAGATATATCTCTCTTCAGAGGCATGCCCATCGAAAATGAACACAAAATCCGACTCAGATGCTGGATAAGCAGACTGCACTGCGATGTAGACTTTTATCTATGTCCATTTCTGAGTGGGCACGATTACTTCTAGGGATACTAGCAGTACTAGTCACGAGACTGATCCCTATGGCATTCACTGAGGAAGCGACTTGGAAGAAGACTTCTACCATGTTTTGTTGGCGTGTCCACGATTCAAACTCCAATGCAACATATTGAGGGCAGTGCTTGGAGATGATATAACTCTATGCTCGGCAAGGGAGATCAAGAAATGATTATGATTGGACGTGAATTTTCAACGGAAGCAGTGGTTGACTAAATCTTGAGTAACAACAGCAAATCGAGGTACCGAACAGAGTCAGTGAATAGAGGCACAGTAGACTACTTTTCCAAACAGCTTAGAAGTATAAAAAGATAACGACGTAGCACTACTTTTTCTTCCACCAACTTAAATCTGGCAGAAGTACCGTCAGACACTTCAGCTAAATGAACCTGCGAGTCAACAATCATTCCAACTGGGTACTTGCTCCACCAGCTAGTGTCGAATTCTAAACTCAGCGCAAATATAAACAATAGTGTCACAGAGAAACCTAGGCGACGCGGCGACCACCACCACTACCACCACCACCCAGCACCACAAAGAACTCCCAGCGTAGACAGAACTGGTGGTATAGGCAGGCAACATTCAGCGCACATTCATTTTGCAATTCGACTGTATTCGATACGCCCAACATAAACAACAAACAAGCGATCGAATGGAATAATCAAACGAACGACTCGCAACGCCTGTGAGTGAGCAGCGAGCGAGGAGCACTCACCAACCAACTCAATCATTTTGAAATGTGCTCGTAAATTACAAAAATCGTGGTTTTATTTGTCAAAATTTGAAACTTATTTTACCAGGCGCACAAAAAGCTACAACCAGTAAACGGTCAATGAATTTAGGAATACAAATACGAGGAACACTTTTTTGTTGGCGTTTGCACTCAACGTCCTTCATTGTGCACTCGTACTCGTACATATAGAAAATTTCGAGTATCTGATTGCCTTTTTGTTTTTTATTTTTTATTATTTTCTTGGTGTTGCTGTTGGAGTGGTCTTTTTGATATTTACACACATACATGCAAACATATGCGCTGTTTGGTTTGTGTTCTATTGAAATTTTTCAGTTAATCGTTTAGTTATTTGAATTTTGTGGAACTACTCGCGTGCTCACACATGCATATGAATGTATGCGTGTATGTGTATGCTGTATGTGAGCCTCTCGAGCCACTTGTACTTTCTCATGTGCTCAGAATTTTTTCGTGCTAGGCGGGCAATATCAAAAGTCTCTAAATGTTTTTGTGTGAGTGTGGAGTGTGCATGCATTGGCTTCTCGTGTAGTGAATCTGGAGGTTATTTTCCAGTAAATTACTAATCGGAAATTAATTTTCGTTGCTTCGAACTCATTTACTGAGCACAGCAGCGTCAGGTAATATTTGGAAATATCTGCAGAAAGGATCGAATATTTGTAAAGGTGCATATGGAGGGATTATAGAGATTTGTTCTAAGTACACAGCTGCAAACATCACTGATTTCTGCCTGACTGTAGCAAACTCAAAAATCAACAAATTCGGGGAAACTACCCTGTAGGGCAAATGTGCACAATAAAAAAATATATACATATATTTTAAAACTTTTCCTTTATATATTTAAGAAACACAATTATATATAAAAGGATGGTTAAATTTCAAGGGCCGATGTTGAATGAGAACCACACCTAAACGTCAAGTTTCTTCTGCATTTCATTTGACATTTTTCAATTCCAGACTAACTCAATTTGAACCAATTGGAAAGATACACAATCGAGCAACGCGTTAAAGTTATTCAGGCTTATTATGAAAACGGGCGCTCAAATCAAAATGCATATCGCGCACTTCGTGAAGAAAATCATCTTCAGTGATGAGGCACATTTTCACCTCAGTGGATTCGTCCATAAGCAAGATAATCCAAGAGTGATTGCCAAAAAACCAATGCACCCATAAAGAGTGACTGTTTGGTGCGGTTTATGGGCCGGCGGCATCCTTGGGTCGTATTTTTTCCAAAATGAGGCCGGTCAAGCAGTTACTGTGAATAGTGTTCGCTATCGTGAGACGATAATGAACCTTTTATGGCCCGAATTGGAAGATATGGATGTGGACGAAATGTGGTTTCAACAGGAAGGTGCCACTTGTCACACAGCTAACGAAACAATGGCTCGTTTGCGCGAAAAATTTGATGGCCGAGTACCTGTAATCTCACGTCGCGGCGATGTCGATTGGTCGCCAATAACATGTGATTTGACTCCGTTGGACTTCTTTCTTTGAGGATATTTGAAAGAAAAGGTGTACGTCGATAAGCCAGCAACAATTCAAGAGCTAAAGGATGAGATAATTCGGCACATTAACGGCATAGAACCTCAATTATGGCTCAGCGTCATCGAAAATTTGGGCCATCGGATGAAGGTGGGCCGTCGAGGCCGCGGCAGCCATTTGGCCGATATTTTGTTCCAAACGTAATTGAGCTATACCAGTATTATCACAATGAAGAGAAATGACAATAATTTCTTAAAAGAATTGTATTTTATTCAAAATTAACACCGGCCCTTAAAACTTAACCACCCTTTATATACATATATGATTAATGCCTCGGATTAGATTAGCTCCTTTATGAGGTTTGCACTTCAACCTCATGGTCCTTTGTGCCCTCTACTCATCACAGTTCCTCATCCAGACCCAGTTCCTTATTAAACTCAGGATGGAGCTGGGTTGGACTGAGCGTATGCGCCCGTCTTCTGGCTGCAGTTGGCCAAGATGTAGCGCAACCTGATAACAAAATTTTTCAAAGCTTCTTCAGACTATATCTCAATAACTGAAGAACTCTGAAAATTGGGGATCTCATTATAAATTTTCCACTGATAGAATTGAGCGGAGATTTTCCTTTTCCTATTCATTCGTGCAATTCCCGCCTCCTTTTGATTAACTTTAAGTCCCACGAAAGTCGAAAGACTATTCTTTTCTTGTCTTTTGTGCATGACTTTGTAAGTGGTGAAATCGATTTTCCCACATTACTTCCAATTTCAATTTCTTATTGCTGCGGGAACACTTCGTTTTAATTTCCTTTTTTACCTCAGGATCCTCAGTAAGAATTACGCATTAAATGCTCCATTAGTGCGTTCACTTTGAGAACTCAACGAGATTTCGAATTCTATTTTGTTTGATTTTTCTTTGCCCAAGAATGCATTTTCTAAATTACTGAATCAAATTTTATTTTATTTCTAAGTTATCATTTTAGTCAATAAGAACCTTTGTAGTTTATTGACTTTTTTGAAATAAATGGCTTGCCGCTGTTCAGCTTAAGTGTTTGAATCTTTAATGGATTGTTGATATAAAAAAGTCTAAAAGTGTCAAAAAAGGTCTAAAGGTGTCAAAAAATAGTGTCAAAAAAAGTCTAATAGCGTAAAATCGCAAGCTTCGCGGTGGCCAATCGGCTTCGCCGAGACGGCTGATAACACAATATCCCACTTGGCGCGCAAAATACCTATTGTGGCATGGGCTGTGGGGCATGGTGCACCATCCTGCTAAAACCAGAGATCTTACCAGTGCATGACTTAAATTTTCGGTTACAAAAAAATAGTAGCACTTATGCCTCTACAGCGCTCACCGTTGACCGAAATGGCCTATCCAGCAGCTTTTTCTAAGAAAAATGTGCCAATGATTCTTCATCTTCTTCTTCTTTTTCTTCTTCTTGATTGGCGGGATAACCCCTTCCAACGCAGAGTAGGCATTCCTCTACTACCACCAGCTGGTTCCACATCGAATACTTTCAAAGCCGAAGCATTTGTATCGATTGATTCCAATGCTTCTATCGTTCTAAAATTCGTACCAATCTGTGACTCTCAGAGGATGCATTGGCTTCTCGATGATCACGTGCGGGGATCAGAAACCCAGATATCGCAGTTTTGCTAGTTAACGATAGGAAAAGGCGCTTCGTCAGAAAAGATAATTTTGACTTATTTTCAATACACGCAAATTGGCTTTGGAAATAAATTTGCTACATTTATCCCAGTTAGACAATTCTTGATTTCGTTCCGCAGAGATATGCCTGACTTTTTGTCCAGATGTCCAGCGGGAAAGAGCTGTCACTGTCTAAATAACACAAGATTAACAAAAAATTACTTCGTGCACAAAAGAATCGGTGTAACCATGTCTGTCGACCCGTTCGTTCGACTGATAACACAGATTGTTGTATTTGATTGATTGGGTATTGTTATTATTGTTTTTTCTGGGGGTATTGTTATTATAGTTCTTCTTGGGGTTGAGATTGTCATGATTGATGTTGTTATTGTTGGTGTTTTGTCGACGTGTTTGTTGTAGTTGTTGGTGTTGTTGTCGTTATTGATGTTTGTTGTTGTTGGTGTAGTTGTTGTTATATCAGTTTACTACTCCTACTTTCCATAACCTGATTGAGACAAAGCTAATTGGGTCTCGCGAGGCAGTTGAACCTCTTCGTCAGCCGTAGCTGGTGATTAGACTCTCGCTAGTGTTCGTTTTTTGTGTTTTGTGATGTGAGTCTTTGGTCCAATAGTGGTATTATTGAAACATAGTGCATTGCGATCTCGGGTCCATTATTGTAGGCTTCTAATGAATTTAAGCATTTCCTCGGTTTTTTTGTTCGATATCACCTGGGTATAGTTACGGCCGCGCGAGTTTTCTAGAAATGCATCTATGAGTTTTCCTACAGGGTTTATTTACGTTGGCACAAATGTTTTATTCCCTCACTTATGAGTGCTTATGGCATTTAATTTGAAGCCCTCATTGTTTTAGTTTTGTGATAAGAATTTCATTTCAATATCCATAACTAATAAACATCGGTCGTACACGTAAACATTTATTATTAGCTTCATAGGCACCCCTTATCTATGTAATTTAATGAGTTGAGCTTTTCTCTTTAGTTGATTTATATACACAACATTTAATTAACACCAATAAAGGCATATAATTGGTTGAACGTGCTCCACATACCCACATTATCAGCTTTCCAGTTGTGATAATAAATGCTCTGATTTGTCTTTGATTGATTTGATAAAATTTTTGAGGAGATTTCACAAGTCATAAAATCGAAATCTTACCAGACTTTGGTGGGGAGGATTTCTACTAGCTTTTCTGTAAATAGCATAAAATCTAGTCTGCAGCACGTCTTGATGGGTGTTCAATTAATAACTGAATAAAATATTCTTATTCTACGAAGCGTGAAGAAGGAAGGGCTATAACTAGTTGAATGCCACATAAAGCCAGTTTAGGGTTAGCTGTGCTTAAAAAGATAGATGTTTAAGTTTCAGGTACTCCCAAGTGAAGTGGTGCCCGAAGAATATCCAATTCATAATTTTTCTCAACACGGTGAAGTCGTGATTTGTGTGAGGCTTGGCTTTTATTAAAGGCTATTATACAGGCACAAAGTAGACCTGGGCTCTAAATCTATAATATATATAAAAATGAATCGCAAAATGTGTTGGTAAGCGCATAACTCAACAATGCATGGACCAATTCTGTTTTTAAAAGGTTCCTGGAAGTCCCAGGATGGTTTGTACGGCGAGAAAAATTCGAATAATTTTCGGGGAAATGCTAAAACAGCCCTTTTCTTTTTTCCCATACAAATATTGCGCGTTCGTGTATGTGCGTGTTCGCCGTGGAGGATCTAATGCGTTCACACAAAAGTGATAATATCGTGAACCCGTCTAAATTGAAAAGTCAAAAAATGTAAGTGCTATAGATTTGATTGGCCTAGCAATATTCTTTCTTTTGTTTTAGTTTCAGAACGAGTTAAGGAATGATTTCATTCACAAATAATAAATAAAAATATATTAGTTAGGTAAATTCAAAGAATAATCATGCAGGGCTGAAAAAATCCAAACATATTTTAAGAAGAACAAAAGACAAACATATTTTACAAGATCTACGGAGCAATCGTAACCCATTTGGTGGTGCAATGATTTTATTAGCAGGAGATTTTCGTCAAACATTGCCAGTGATTCCACGATCAACGCCAGCTGATGAACTCAAACATGTTTAAAGCCCTCCAATTTGTGGAAACTTGTCAAGGTATTACGCTTAAGCAAGAATATGCGTGTCGAGTTGCAAAATGAACAATATGGAGACATATTCTCTAAAAATTCATTGACATTGGTAATGGCGAATTTCCTATAGACACCTTGACTGGTTGCATTAAGTTTCCTCAAAGTTTTTGTCAGTTCGCTCGATCAAAAGGTGAATTTATTCAAAAGGTGTTTCCAGATGTTGCTCAAAATTACAGAAACCATGATTGGTTAAGCGAACGGACTATATTGGCTGCAAAAACATAGATGTAAATGAATTAAATTTCAAAATTCAAGAACAAATTACAGACGAATTTAAGATATATAAATCAGTTTATTCGGCTACAAACAACGATGATGTCGTCAACTATCCGCCTGAATTTTTAGACTCGCTGGATTTACCAGGATTGCCACCTCACAATCTTGAATTATGGGTTGAATTGGTAGTTATAATCTTGAGAAATATCAACCAACCGCGTCTTTGCAACGGCACACGGTTAGCGTTAAAAAAAATTATTGAACAACGTGATAGAAGCAACTATATTGAAAGGAAAATATAAAGGAGAAGATGTTTTGATACCACGCATCCCAATGATTCCGACTGATGTACCATTTGAATTTAAACGACTACAGTTCCCAGTGCGGCTTGCTTTTGCTATGACCATAAATAAGTCCCAGGGGCAGTCATTAGGTGTTTGTGGTATTAATCTAGAAAATCCATGTTTCTCACATGGTCAATTGTATATTGCCTGTTCCCGTGTTGGAAAACCATCAGATTTGTTTGTATATTCACCAGGTAATCAAACAAAAAACATTGTATAACATAAAGCACTGCAATAAATATAAAACAGATTTTTGTTAATAATTATGATTCACTTGGTTTACAATAAAGCGATTACTGAAAATACTTATATACGTTTTATTTCATTATTCTTTATTATATCGGTTATTAACCCTATGTTAATAATAACAATAATAAATAATTAATTATCTCTATGTTTTTTTCATTGAAACACCCACTTTATAAATATTTGTCACCTTTAGGTTCCCACTATCCCTTTGGATTATTTTTCAATCAGGTTTGAACCTTAAGTTCCCCTCTTAGTTTGAAGCCCTCTGGCAAACATCCCAGTCGGGTTTTTAGTGGGTCCCAAAAGGGTGGCCAAAGTTCGTGGAAGCGAAGGTACTTAGGTCACCCGAGCTGACCCTTTTCTTTAATTCTCCTAAACAGTATCGTCACCATGATGATAGGGCGGTGTGTGAGTCAGCAGAGTAAAAACGCTTAAGGTCGAAATATAAGCTGCCACATTCAAAATATATTTGACAGAACGAAGTCTGTCGGGTCCGCTAGTATATCATATTTTTCTGTTTAGAAGGCCTTCAATGTTGAAAATGCTTCTAACCTACATTTTTAATTTTGAAATTTAATAGTTATTGGTCATTTGTTAAATTTTTTTTAATTTTCATAACATTTATAACTTTAAATGGTGTGGTTATTGGTGTACCATACTATATATAAAAAATGTTTTTGTAAAAAAAAAGTAAAATAAAAAAATAAAAAATAAAATCACTGTGCAACATGTCGCGCTGCTATTATTATAAAAATGGCTTATCATCTGAAAGATTTCGATAAAATGGGCAATGAATATCAACCACGGAATAACGGATGTTTCTACTCAGTAAATATCGTTCCCACTATAGTTGGTTCTTCTTCTTCTTAATTGGCGCGATAACCGCTTACGCGATTTTGGCCGAGATTAACAAAGCGCGCCAGTCGTTTCTCTCTCATGCTAACCGGCGCCAATTGGACACACCAAGTGAAGCCAAGTCCTTCTCCACCTGATCTTTCCAACGCAGAGGAGGCCTTCCTCTTCCTCTGCTACCACCAGCTGGTACCGCATCGAATACTTTCAAAGCCGGAGCGTTTGTATCCATTCGGACGACATGACCCAGCCAACGAAGCCGCTGGATCTTTATTCGCTGCGCTATGTCTATGTCGTCGTAAAGCTCATACAGCTCGTCGTTCCATCGTCTACGATATTCGCCATTGCCAACGTGCAAAGGTCCAAAAATCTTACGCAGAATCTTTCTCTCGAACACTCCAAGCGTCGCTTCATCGGATGTTGTCATCGTCCAAGCTTCTGCGCCATACGTTAGGACGGGCATGATGAGAGTCTTGTAGAGTGTTAGTTTTGTTCGTCGAGAGAGGACTTTACTGCTCAATTGCCTACTTAGTCCAAAGTAGCACTTGTTGGCAAGAGAGATTCTACGTTGGATTTCAAGGCTGACATTGTTATCGGTGTTAATGCTGGTTCCTAAATACACGAAGTCTGTTACAACCTCAAAATTATAACTGTCAACAGTGACGTGGGTGCCGATACGCGAGTGCGCCGACTGTTTGTTTGAAGACAGGAGGTACTTCGTTTTGTCCTCGTTCACCACCAAACCCATTCGCTTTGCCTCTTTATCCAGTTTGGAGAAGGCAGAACTAACAGCGCGGTTGTTAAGGCCGATGATGTCAATATCATCGGCATACGCCAGCAATTGTACGCTCTTATAAAAAATTGTGCCTGAGCGATTAAGTTCTGCGGATCGTACGATGCTCTCCAACATCAGGTTAAAGGAGTCACACGACAGCGAGTCACCCTGTCTGAAACCTCGTTTGGTATCAAACGGCTCGGAGAGGTCCTTCCCAATTCTGACGGCGCTGCTGGTGTTGAGCAACGTCATCTTACATAGCCGTATTAGTTTTGCGGGGATACCAAATTCAGACATCGCGGCATACAAGTAACTCCTTTCCGTACTGTCGAATGCAGCTTTGAAGTCGACGAAAAGGTGGTGTGTGTCGATTCTCCTTTCATGGGTCTTTTCCAAGATTTGACGTATTGAGAATATTTGGTCAATGGTGGACTTTCCAGGTCTGAAGCCACACTGATAAGGTCCAATCAGTTGGTTGACGGTGGGCTTCAGCCTTTCACACAATACGCTCGCTAGAACCTTATAGGCGATATTTAGAAGACTAATCCCGCGGTAATTGGCACAAATTGCAGGATCGCCCTTCTTATGGATTGGGCAGAGCACACTTAAATTCCAATCGGCAGGCATGCTTTCATCCGACCATATTTTGCATAGGAGCTGATGCATGCACCTTACCAGCTCCTCGCCGCCATGTTTGAATAGCTCAGCCGGCAGTCCGTCGGCGCCCGCGGCTTTGTTGTTTTTTAGCCGTGATATTGCTATTCTCACCTCGTCATGGTCGGGTAACGGAACGACAATTCCGTCGTCAACGATTGGGGTATCGGGATCTTCACATTCTCTATGACATGCGCAGCTGCCACCGTTTAACAGGTTCGAGAAGTGTTCCCTCCATAATTTAAGATTGCTCTGTACGTCAGTCACCAGATCGCCGTCTTTGTTCTTACAGGAAAAAGTTGGTTCTACGTAACTTTATTTATATCTAACCAAGGACTGTCACTTCCTTCAGCAGCAACTCAGTATAAATACTATTTTAGATTTATCGAAAGCAAGCAAATTTCTTCAAAGATTATATTGTAGTTATTCCCAAGTTAAAGGATCTAAATCATTTGGTTGAACAAGAGGAATGTAGCTGCTAAGCTAAGCTCCATTCAATACTATACCTCCCCTTTCGAGCTCCATGCAACTTAGGGACTTTTTAAGCTCAATTTTGGTATTTTAACGCCAAGTTGGGTGCACCGTCCACCCTTTTCGCTTGCCATGTATGAAAAGCACTTTTACCCCAAAATAAATAAAGGTTTTCACATACGTACATATATGCAACCATAAACTATTCCATACCTGGTAATTACCCTTATAGAGCATTGCCCGAAACTCGCCACATGCCCCCCCTGCATAGTTGAACAAATGCCAAATACCCACTTACTACCTTTTTGTATTCAATTTTCTTTACTAACGACCGCTCCTACATTCAATTATATTAGCTGACTAATAAAAATTTCCCCCATAGTTTGTTGTGCCACTGTAGTGACTTACAAAATGCACAAGGCTACTCATAGCGAAATTTGGATACCTATGCCATTACAAGCAATGAGAGTACATATAACCACATGTAAAAATACACCTTGACTACATGCTTATGCACGTACGTATATATGTATATACATATACATACATACATATGCGAGTACGTATGAATTGCACTGCAATCTTTTTTGTGTACGCATGGCTGCGATTAGCACCGAGTGAGTTCGTGGCGTCACGAGTACGAATCTGAGTAACGATTGCGTTGGTTACGACGATTATTATGCGTGTGCTATCAATGAGTGGGTGGTAGTGGGTTGCGATTGGGGGTTGCTGTGTTTAGAAACATATTCACCTCATTAATATGACAGCTGTTTCTAGCGTGAACGATTAAGTAACCAGACGCAACTATTCAATTCGTTGGTCGTTGGTGATGAAAATGTTGAAGTGCACTTCAGTCGGTCATAGGAAATACATTTGTAGTAATATACTTATGCATGTTTATTTTATATTTATTTGCACATACGAGTGCATATGTATACGTACTTATATTTACGATTTAAAGTGTATGTGTGACATTCTCTTGAGTAAACTGTGAACTAAAGAGACAACATTTTCTTGTATCAAACTGGTACTAAATCGGCTTCAGCGAACTACTTTGGGAGTAATTACATTTTCATCAGTTGAAATTATTTTAAGCTGCAAAACATATAGTCGGATTTTTTTATTTTATTTATATGTATGTATGCCCAGTACAAAAAAACCGGTGCTGCTTTTAAATCGGAACTATAAAATTTATTTTATTTTAAGCCCTTCGCCAAAATATTTCGGGCCAAATTTTAAGATTTACGTCAGCTGAACCGATTTGAAAATACCTCCAAAAATCGATTTTTTTTTAAATAAAATAAGTTTTTCAATATATTTTTCTTATGAAACCGCCTCAGATTTGGGAGAGTTAGCGGTATTTGCCATTGCCACGGCAGTCGGTTCTACATTACCGGAGCGACCCTCATTTGTATCAGGCCAAGTACTGTCACTCCAGAATCCATACATGTTTTCTACAAATTCATCTAAGAGGAGGTTAAGTTTCAACGGCCGGTGTTGATTTTGAATAAAATACAATTTTTTTAGGAAATTATTGTCATTTCTCTTCACTATAATAATACTGGTATGGCTCAATTATGGATGAAATAAAATATCGGCCAAATGACCGCTGCGGCCTCGCCGACACACCTCCATCCGATGGTCCAAATTTTCGATGATGCTGAGGCATAATTGAGGTTCTATGCCGTTAATGTACAGAATTATCTCATCCTTTAGCTCTTAAATTGTTGCTGGCTTATCGACGTACACCTTTTCTTTCAAATAATCCCAAATAAAGAAGTCTAACGGTGTCAAATCACATGATCTTGGCGACCAATTGACATTGCCGCGACGTGAGATTATTCGGCCATCAAATGTTTCGCGCAAAAGAGCCATTGTTTCGTTAGCTGTGTGACAAGTGGCACCTTCCTGTTGAAACCACATATCGTCCACATCCATATCTTCCCATTCGGGCTATAAAAAGTTCGTTATCACATCACGATAGCGAACACTATTCACAGTAACTGCCTAACCGGCCTCATTTTGGAAAAAATACGGCCGCATTATGCCGCCGGCCCATAAACCGCACCAAACAGTCACTTTTTGTGGGTGCATTGGTTTCTCGGCAATCACTCCTGGATTATCATTCGCCCAAAAGCGGCAATTTTGCTTATTGACGAATCCACTGAGGTGAAAATGTGCCTCATCACTGAAGATGATTTTCTTCACGAGGTGCGCGATATGCATTTTGATTTGAGCGCCCGTTTTCATAATAAGCCTTAATAACTTTAACGCATTGCTCGATTGTGTATCTTTCCATGGTTCAAATTGAATTAGTCTGGAACTGAAAAATGTCAAATGAAATGCAGAAACAGACTTAACATTTAGGTGTGGTTCACATTCAACATCGGCCCTTGAAATTTAATCGTATATCAGAGGATATTTTTTTAGAAAAAATATTTGCAAAATCTTGATTTTTAGAGATATTGTCAAGATGCTCCGCTCCAGCTCTCTTAAATATCAATATTTTGAAATATTTTGGCGAAAGTCTTGAAATGCAAGAAATAAATTTTATCATTCCTCTTAAAAACTGCAACTTTTTTTCTAGTGCATCCTAATGGACCAAAAAATAAATAAATAAATTTTTTATGTAAATATATTTTTTTGTCGCCAAAGTAAGTTCCTCCGAAACGGCAGCACACATGCACACATATGTATATGCACTTATTACTTATCAAAAGGAAAGGCGACTTTTTCAAATATATTTTCTCTGCGTCATAGTATTTCACCTCCTACAAACGCCCTTCTATTCAGGCAGCAATTTACGTAGAGTCGCTTCTATACAGTCGAAGTGGTGTCCACAGAATGGCATCGTTAGTTTATTGAATAACCAGAAGCCACACGCAACTAAATCAAAATCTAAACTTTCTTTCCAATTGTAGGGGGAAAGGTGTGTTAGATGAGGTGCTTTGAGGCGACTTCCACCATGGGGAAATAATGAAAAATTCTTTAGACCATGCAGTAAAAAATTCTCTAGTGGTTTATTTGGGTAAAATAAGACTGATATTAATTCCCCATAAACTACCGTCACGAAACCCGTGGAATTCCCTACAGGGTTTTGCATTCGTACTTATTTGTAATTAATGCTTTGGCACTTACTTCTGCTTGCATAATTGAAACTGGCCCCCGTTCGAATGGCTTCCGAGTTTTCTTGCTGCCACCACCAACATCCAGCGAGCCCCTCTGTGGGTTGACACTTCGTTGAGTCGCTATTTGTACGAGTATAAACGCATTATAGCACGCATGAGTCGCCAATTTGGGCACTGCGTCAAACAAATATAAACTTATATGCATGCATACATACATACAAACACACATACAGATATACAAACTGGTAGTTTGGCGTTGCGTCTCAAATTTGTAATTCGTTATTTGTGAATGCTTTTGGTGCATACATGGACAAACACTTGTAAAATACCAAAAGCGTCAGCAATAAAGATTGCATGTATTTAACTATTTCTGTTGACAGTACCCATGTACGAGTATGTATGTATGTGTATTCATTTATTATTTGCATATATTTACAAAACGTATTGTTATCCAAGTGGCGTTCCATTCATAGCTCTATTGTTGGTGGTGGTGGTTTTAAATGACTCAAGCGAGGGGGTGGTTTGCTGAATGGCAGCTTTGGTGGTGACGCTGGCTATCCAACACTCTAATGGATTTTATCAGCTGTTTTTTATTATTAAAACTGCTGGTGGCATTTATTTTATTTACTGTTATTGTCATTTTATTGTATTAGATTGGCATTATTGGTGTTGTTGTTGCTAAAGCTGGCTGAATTTAGACTTGATTTATAAATGCCAAGCAACAACGAGCAGTAATGCTTATATATAGCATACATACATATTCGAGTATGTGACGCTACTGATTTGTATGACCTCGCGGGTATCTTTAATGAATATTTGGACTTTACACTCGTAAAACTTTTTTTGTGTACTTTTTTATTTTTATTTGAATTTACTCTGCATTCAACACTGTAGCATTTTCGTCAGTTAAATTTTCTTTCTATTTTACTATAAAAGGAAAACGCACTTCTTACTCACACTTGTGTTCAAAATAATAGAGGCGCGACGAGTCACAGAGTTTTAAACATTGTTTTTAGTTTAATGGTTTTTTAAAAGTAAAACAAAAACCATATACCTTAAAGCCGCAAAATGCATCGAAATTCTAACTTTTTTTCGGAATGTTTAAGAAAAATTCTGTGTCTGAAGTCTTATAGTCAATTCTTTTTTTTTGTTTTTGTGTATTTAATTTTTTTATAAAAGTGCATAGTGTATTTTACAGCAAGAACCTTATACCTCAAAGCACGAGATTTTATACAAAATCTACAAAAATTTAAGAAATTCATTTTTTTTTTAATTTTACAACTTTTTATTCAGAATTTTGTTAAAAATTCTTGACGTGCAATTTTATAGTTCACTTAATTTCAGTACAACAAAATGCAAGTTTTAAGTGGCTCGAAATTCTCGTTGATTTTTGATATTTCTTTTTCATAGATTTCGGAACATGTCCTTACATCGAAGAAAATAGTCAACATGGCATGCAAAACAAAAAAAAATTTTTCACAAATCAACGCTATTTTGAGCGACTACAAACATACAATTTCTTGTAATAAATTTGAATGCGCTATAAAACTGCATACTCAGAAGCGTTTTACAAATGCCGAAAAAAAGTTGAAAATTTTGATGACATTTTTTTTTTAATTTTTTAAGGTTTTAACGAATTTTGCGCAATTTTTGCAAAACCTCATACACAGAATTTTTTTTTTAATTTCAACGTAGAAAAAACTTAAATAAACAAATTTCATAAAAACAGAAATAAATAAAAAAATTAAATACAAAAAAAAAAAAAAATTATTTAAAAAAAATTAAATACAAAAAATAAAATAAAAATTAAATGGAGTATAAACCATCATACACAGAATTTTTCTAAAAAATTCCAACTTAAAAAATTAAATAAAACAAAAAATGAATGGTCTATAAAACTTCATAAACAGAATTTTTCTAAAAAAATCCTAATGAAATTTTGGAAGTTTGATGTATTTTTTTAATTTGTTAAGGTTTTGTGAATTTCATACAAAGTTTGTAGCTTTGAGTTATATGGTTTTTGTTGCAGAATGCACTGTACTTTTATAAAAAACATAAAAAACGTAAATACAAAAACAAAAAATAGATGAACTATAACATATCTTACCCAGAATTTTTCTTAAAAATTCAAACGCAAAAAATTAAATAAAAACAAAAATAAATAAAAAAATAATAAATAAAAAAAAAATAAATAAAAAAATAAAGAAATATAAAAATATTAAAAAATTAAATACAAAAAAATAAAAATAAAAAAAATAAATAAAAAAATTAAATATAAAAAAATTAAAAAAATTAAATACAATAAAACAAAAATTAAAAAAATTAGATACCAAAAAAAAATTAACAAATTAAAAACAAAACAAAATAATTTTAAAAATTTAATACAAAAAAAAAATAAATTAAATACAAAACAAGAAAAATTGAATGGACTCTAAAACATAAAATATAGACTCTGCAACTTAAACAAAATCAATAAAAGAAAAATAAAATGACAAAAAATGTAATGAATTATAAAATTTCATAACAGAATTTTTCTAAAAAAATCCTAATAAAAAGTATTTTGATGTATTTTTTTAATTTGTTAAGGTTTTGTGAATTTCGTACAAAGTTTGTAGCTTTGAGTTATATGGTTCTTGTTGTAGAATGCACTGTACTTTTATAAAAACATAAAAAACTTAAATACAAAAAACAAAATTGATGGACAATAAAATATCATACCCAGAATTTTTCTAAAAAATTCCAACATAGAAAATTAAATAAAACAAAATTGAATAGACTAATAAAACCTTATACACAGAAATTTCCTTTAAAAATAGCAACATTAAAAAATTAAATAAAAAAAATTTAATGGAGTAATAAAACCCCAAACACAGAATTTTTCTAAAAAATTCCAACGTAAAAATATTTAAAAAAATTAATAAAAACAAAAAAAAAAAATAAAAAACAGAATAAAAAAATGAAATATAAAAAAATTAAATACAAAAAAAAAAACAAAAATTTAAAAAATTAAATACATAAACAAAATTAAAAATTAAAAATAAAAAATTAAATACAAAAAAAAATTTTGTTTAAATTATATAAAAAAATAATAATATTTAAAAAATTAAAAAAAGAAAACCAAAAAAAATTGAAAATGTTAATTCTTCGTACTCCCATTATTTTGAACACAAGAATAGGTAGCTTAATTCGCTTTATAAGTATGAATTTTGTCAGCGCATTTCCACTCTTCCTCTCGTCTTGTTCCTAAACGGTTATATCGTATTGCGTCTGCCGTTTATATTGTTCCTATATGTACTTACATACATACATGTATACATACATACATAAATACATATATCGATATATACATACAAACCCACATACATATATATGTAGCTGCGTCTGTAGATTAGTTTTTGCTTTCTGTTTTTATGATTATTTTCATTATTAGTAGTTATGTTGTTGAGTTAATGAAATAAGAGTGTGGGCTCTATGCTGGATTAAGTAGTTGATGCTGGTGGGGTGCGCTTGTGGTTTTTATTGCGTGCTGTGTTTAATTTGTTGCGGCGTGTAGCGCTTATCGCCAACAACAGCAGAAACATTTAGCAGCAACAATAAACACTAAGAATAAACAAAACCAAAAAAAAAAACTGATTAAAATGCCCAATAAACGCTTTGATATGCCACATGAAATGCTTGTTTCTGGTACAATTCTAGATATGAAGCTAACTATTATAGAATTAAAGTGGCTGTTTGCGTCACGAATTGATATCATTTTGCGGGTTTTGGGCGTGTGTACTGCGAGGCCGAAAAACAGAAAATAACAGATAGAAACTTTTTTATCACAAAATTTCTTATGATTATGGAATTCTACACTACGTTTTCAGTACTGTCAACAAAATCAATGTTTTCATTAGGGCTGGTTGACCTCTATTGAAGACCGGATACTTTACCAAAACTATGCTGCAAAACTTCACAACTCCAAAAAGTCCAACAGCTGAGATTCAGATAATGCCCATTGAAAATCAAGTCTGGCATTAGCACAACGCTGGAGCTAATAGACGAAATACAACTTAATATAACCCCAACACCTGCTTTAGCTCTAATAACAGCCACCTTGGTTGCTTAACACTACATCATTTAGAAGATAACTTAGAAGGCACGTCAAAGATGACACAAATGATTTAGAGTACGCACAGTTGTTCCTGGAAGCAGTTTGTTCAGCCCTTCTTGGGAAGGCATTGGGAGTTTCTTTTTAGTGACAGCTCAAAATACAATACCGGCTCAGACTTCGCAGTTACGTATTCAAACGGCACCACTCGAAGACAAAACCTACTTCCACCCGTAGCAAGCGCATTTGACACGAAACTGGAAGCGATATTAGCATCCCTTATATTTGCCAAATTTACAACAAAAAAATACAAAAAAAACGCCACATTGTACCGACAGCCGTTTTGTAATATATTTGAAGGCGTCAGAAACCTTACCAACATCAGTGTACCCATTGTGGCCATACAGCAAATGCCAATCCAGCTAGGACCGGCCGGCATAACTGGCCATGAACGTGCTGATGAAGGCGCGAAAATAGCCGTGAAATCTCCTCTTCCCACTTTAATGTCTTTCTCGAGTAGAAAAGTATCAAAAGTCGCCTCCTGCTTCGCTACCAACAGATCAATGTCATATTGGCTCAACTACAACCATGCGTACAAGAATATCAACACGAACTGCTTGGTCGTAAAACTTCCTCCATAGACCTCTGATGCAATGAACAAATACTTCGTAAGACTCCGCTTAGGACACTCTACCATTACACATGCACGATTTTCGTAAACGATTACGATTTTGCCATACTTACAATCCCTCAAATCCTTCTCTGCTCTCCATCTCTCTTTCTCTGCGCCCGCAACCGTAATTGTCACTAAAGTCCAAAATCGCAACAAGTTCCTCAAATCGCTTACCGGCAGCACTTGGGGCAAAGACGAAGAAATGTTGCTATCGGCATTTAAGGAAATTGGCCGGTCGGTTCTAAACTACGCTGCGCCTGTCTGGTCACCTGGAACTAGTGATTTGCAGTGGATAATAAAGCATCATACTTATCAAAACTGCTATCCGGACAGCGACGGGTTGCCTCCTGATGTCTCCTCTTCAACACCTTCTCAGCGAGGCACAGATGCTAGCAAACAGTTTTTGTTAGGGTGCTACCACAGGCTTCAACCATGTAGACAAAATGAATAGACAACTACTGGACCGGACAGTGTTTAGACAGACAATAAACGTCATTCTTCGGGAGACCCTTACCATCTTCTTAAGCTATCAACCCCCGAATGCCGTAATCGGAGTCCAACCACCACCTGGAGTAGATTAAGAGCTCTAGCTGCTCCGAGAGACCCGCATATCCTTACGTTCTGGATATTTTAGCAAGTTAAACTCCTACTTATCCAGAATTGACCTCGACATACCAAACATATGTCCAGCATGTGAAGGGTGCCTTCACGACACAAACCACCGTTTCACATGCCCAACCAAACCCACTAATCTAACACCCCTCTCCCTCTGGACCCAACCTGTCGAAACAGCACGTTTAGATGAGTTTGACGAAGACAACCGGTGGTTTACAGCAGTATTTATGCCACAACAACAACAACATCCTTCTACTCAATCTAGAAAAAAAAATTTCCATAGCCAAACTCGCTTAAACCTTTTGAAACAACCAATAATAGATAAGATAAAAGCAGTATATAATGTTCGTGCTTTCATTAATTATAATTTTTAAATTGTAATTAATTATAATAAATAAAAAATATTACAAAAAAGTGGCCTTAAAATACCTTCAAACATATGTAGCTGTGGCTAGTGAGCAATTATTCTGTACAGAGTCCTACTGAAGAGATCACAAGGGATCAACTAATATTCTTCGTCCATGTGGTCCCACTTTCTGGGCAACTATTTTAACCTATCTACTGGAGAGACAGTCCTTGGCCGGTTATTCATCCGGGTCGTTCCAGCAACGTGGGAACGGTCGTGTAAACGAAAATACAACTGTGCTCTAGCGCGGCCTTGTTGCCTCTGCCTAAGTAGCCGATATTATTGGCGTTCCATACTGGCGGTTCTAAATTCTATACCTTGGACATACCAGAAAATTCAACAGTTATTGTACTTAAATTTTGTTGTTTAACCCTACGTAGGTCATTCCGGTCAAGCCAGACATTTTTCAGCTTTGTACGTGAATCTAACAAATTTCTATTATTGCTAACGACCTGAGCTTCCAGATAGCTTCCTAAAATTTAATTTTCTATCTATTTGTGGATATAATCTTATAAAAGGGGTCCTCGAACAGGACGAAAAAAGCCCAGATCCGGGTGCTGAACCGAAGGTTTCAAAAAAGATTTCCAAAGAAGGGTTAGCTAGAAATATAATATCCTCTAGTTTATTCAAAATTTAAATGTTACGATTTTCCTCCAATCAATAACCAACTGGCCAACAGGCTGTCATAAGTGGAAAGATTTATGTGGGCTTTTCTGCATTGCCCTTATTAAACTCTGAACCTAAACCAGAAATTTAATTCACTAGTTCAAGTTTTCCCTGTACGAAAGTAGAAAAACAGTCTCCAATCCACTGCAATGCAACAGCTTACGAGTATAACAACAACAACAACACAGCTGTTAGTGCTACTAAAAAAAATAAAAAAATATTGCAGTGAATGCTAGAAATTCGATAACTGCTTAAAACAATAACAAAAACTACAACAGTAGCAGTGCTGGTAGCGGCGGCAGAAGCAGTGTACGATCATTAGCCAACAAACAACAGTTGCTGCCAATTGCGCTAATCAATCGAATAAAGAAAATTCAACTACCAGTTGAATGCAGGAGTGAATGAATGAGTAAATGAGTGAACAGATGGCAAAAACAACAACAACTATTACGCTTGTGCATTCATACATAGTATATGGCGTTATGCGTAATAATGACTTCCACAGCTGAAGTGTTTGGAAAACAAACAAAAAAAGACTATGAATTTGACCAAAGGAAATAAGCGATACAGGCACACACACACACTCATACGCATGTGCATATACAAGGTGGCGCAAAATTAATCATCCAATTTTGGTTTTGAGCAACCTTCTAAATAAATATGAAAAATAATAATTTTGAGTGATGGAAATGTTTATACTGACTACAGACTTTTTAACAAGAATTTTTAGAATTTATAGAACTTTTTTGAGTATGCAGATTTACAGCCCATTGTCTTTAGTAAAGGGTGGCGCAAAATTAACCATTCAACTTTTTACTAAAAAAAAAAAATTATTTTGAATGACGGAAATCTTTATTTTGACCCTTACGTGATCCATTGCTTGTCTGTTTGTATGCTGCAGCTGTCTAGCTCACAAGTGTCAAATATGATTGCCGTAGGACGATATTTGCAAATACAGGTATCCCTTGTATAACGCGGTCTTATACAACGCGGTTTCGATATAACGGAAAAATTAGGTTTCAGTACAACGCGAAATTTAGGCTTATATAAAGCGAAGGGGAAAATACATAATTATAAAATCTGGTAACACTAATTTGCGTACCACATATTCATAATATGTAATGTATTTTTAATGTAAACCGGGAATTACCCTTTTTTGCCTTCACAACATGTGTGAGTATACCAGGCATACTTACGGCATATATATTTGTACTCTTCTTGCTCATTAATATTTATTATATTATCAGTACAGTGTGAACTTTTGTGGGTATAAGGTGTTTAATAAGGAAACAATTTTTCTTTTTAGAAATTTAATACATTTAAGTATGAGCATAAGTTATATTTGTGATCGAAGATAGGTATGTATGTAAATTTTTGTTATTGGTAATTTTCTTTTTTTTTACAATATACATATGTAAATTTTTGCAGCCATGAATAGTGAAATTTCAACTGCCGAAAAACCAACGCTAAAG
Organism: Anastrepha ludens; assembly: GCF_028408465.1. Lineage (NCBI taxonomy): Eukaryota > Metazoa > Arthropoda > Insecta > Diptera > Tephritidae > Anastrepha > Anastrepha ludens. The sequence continues at coordinate 94,283,684 of NC_071501.1, forward strand.
CGAAAATTTATTGCCTTGATGACAAAATTAAGATTCTGGATAGATTAAGGAGTGGTGAAAAAGCATTATTAATAGCAAAATCTCTCAGTTTAAATGAATCCGCAATTCGCACCATTAAACAAAATGAAAATAAAATTAGAAATTCTGTTATTGCTGGGTCATCAATAAGCACAAAAAGAGTTGCACGTGTGCGTGATCTTTTAATCTTTCACTCTGAAGCGCATACGGGAGGGTTTAAGTTTGGTTGAGAAAATGAAATCTTTCTTTACAACTAATGATCCTTCGCTGGAGAGATCCAGCAAAATAATAAGGGAAATAGATATTAATCTAGCACCTTATTACGAAATTGAAAAGGAGCTTAAAAAAACCACCCACCAAAAACTGATAACAGATTTTGCAATTATAAAACCAGTAGAAGAACCACAAGGTCCCACAACTAGTTTCTTATCCAATAGCGAAAACTATGTTGAAGAAATATCTTCTGATGAAGCTATTGCTCCCCCAAAACGCCCACGTGCAAAAATCTTTGAAGACAGTGAAACAGATTAATTACCATATGAAGTTTGAAGAATAACAATAAAGTTTTTAATACACCTTTAATTTGTTTTAGTTTGTTTTTAAATTCTTTAATGTTCACATAATTATTTAAATTTTGTTTTTTGAATTTTGAAATATGTATGTACATATGTATTATTATTCACATCTTGTGTTTTTAATTGTATAAGAAAGTCTGAAGTTTGGTATTGAGTTGAAATATATGTGCCTCTGTTATTTTGTATGAATTTTATTTAAAAAAACCTATTGGAACATAACCCCCAATTTTATATGAAAACTGTGCTTTAGATAACGCGGAATTACATAACGCGCAATTCTTCTGGAACGTAACTATCGCGTTATACGAGGGATACCTGTATTATAAATGTTTCCATAATTGATTAATTTTGCGCCACCATATAACAGGTCAACCAGTTTTTTCTTTTTTGAGTAACTTTTTTACTTAATAAAAAAAATTATTTTGAGCGATGAAAATCGTTATTTTGGATCTTTATTGCTTGCGTCAAATATTATAAAAAAAATTATAAATTTTCCTATGGGATGATTAATTTTGTGCCACCTTGTACTAAGCGCATGACGCGCACAAATCAACCATATACACTTACACACATACACTTATATACATACATAGGCACATTTACAAATCTACAAATACAGTTGTCGATTGAAAAAGGCAAATACATATAATGAATACAAAGTGAAATGGACATAATCAACTTATATAATTTTGTTATGTTTGCTGATCATGCACCAACACAAACACACATGCACACACATTTTACGTTTGTTTATAAATAGAGCCGTGCGTACATCTCCAAATAAGTCGATTTGGTTGTATGTTTATACGCACACACACACATACAAACATACTAAGCGCTTATTCGCTTGCTCATTGATGCTGTTGTTGTTGTTGTTTCTATATTGTTTTTAATTTACTGTTGTATTTTGTACGCTTGTTGCCTTATTGTTGCATTATTATTTAATTGAACTTTTGTTTCGCGCTGGCACGTTTAGCCACATAAAAACGCACATACATACATACATACACACAGGTGTGCCGAAGTACGAAAGTTAAAAGTTTTTTGTTTTTTGTTCATCTTGAAATACATACTAACATACATATGTAGGTATGTATGTGCACATACTCGTCCGTAGAGACATCCATATTTTGCTTAAATTTTATTGTAATCTCTTTTTCACATGCAAATTGCTGACATTGTTTCGACAAAAGCCAGTGTTTTCACTTGTTGTTGTTGTTGTTGGAGTGGTTGTTATTTGCATTGTTATCATTGTTGGCATTTTGTAGTTTTCCAGCCAGCAGCCATAAATACTTTGGCAATTTCCTACGCTTTTGTATTAACTGCAAAAAAGGGTACAACTCTGTGGTGCGTACAGTGTCGGACAAAACATATGAATTTATTACCATATAACTAAAAAAAAATTGCAAATAAAATTAAAAAAAGCTCTTAAAACTAAGTTTAATAATTATTATACTCTAAGCCCCAAACTTCTTTTTGGCAAAGACTTTCAATTTGCAGCTTCACGCGTATCTACACCTAAAATACTCTCAATCAATCCACACCTGCGCCTTATTTGCAAAACATGCGGACCTGCCCTCTAAACCACACACTCTGCGGTACACTAATCGCACCCACCGTGGGCGGTTAGCAAAAAATCCTTTACCAATGACAGGGCTAAGTTCTCCGAATCTATCGCAGACTGCAAATGTAACGGGTGGCAATTGGTTTTTACAGACGGGTCAAAAGGCTCCCACACTTCTTACGCAGTGGTAAAAGAAAATCAGGAAGTTATCATGAACGGCCTTCTATTTTCATTCTGCTCGATTTTCACCGCTGAAGCAAACGCTACATTACAAGCCGTTCAATACTGCGCGAAAAGCAAGGGTGAACATATAATTTCCTCCGACAATTTTTCCTACTTCCAATCTGTCCAAAACCACAAAAAGTCAAGCAAAATCATCGAGTGTATTAAAAACATACTCATTTCCCATTGGAGCAGCACTAAAATACACTTTGATATCCAGAGTAATACACTAGCAGATACAATTGCCAAAGATATTGCCGTTACACCAACAGTCACATTCGAAGTCATCCCACCCAGCGACATATATCGACTTATTCATGAACAGAGGCAAAAAAAGTTACTTCGTGAATGGTTGCATTATAAACATCATTATTCGAACATTAACCCCCAAACGTACAAAACCTGCCTATCCATCATCGGTACCCACCAACCACATTACCACATACACACGGCTCCTTATTGGGCACACCATAATAACTAGCGCACACCTTTTACAGGATAGTACATCCAACACCTGCCCCTTCTGCCAAGCCACAGTCAGTGTGCATCCTTTACTGGTCTCCTGCCCAGAACTTGCTTCTCAAAGGCATCACCACTTCAGCAACACATATCCTCTTCAACTTTTAAAAGATGCCACTGATGGTAACATTAAAAAAATTTACACATTTATAAAAGACACCGACCTACTCCGTCGTGTCTGATCCAACACACATCACCAGTCAGCCGAAAGCCTCTGCTGCTAGCACTACGTATGCTTGAGTTTACTTATAATTTTATTATCATGTAAGCTTTTAAAAATAAAAAAATAAAATAATTATTATACAGGGTACGGTAGTTGAGGACATGCACAAATGGCTATAGCTTTTTCAGATAAAGCATGAAGAACTACAACTTAACTCAAGAAATGAGAAGACACGCAATTATCGTCCCTAACACATGGGCTGAAAAGTCCCGGGCCTAACACATACATAAATGGCACTAGTTTTATTGCATTTACCTATTTATGAGTTACTACTAACCTTAAAAATACAGCTGTTGAAATTTCATGATATTCTATTCATCAGTTCGTGAGTTATTGTGGTAAGAATGACGCTACTTTTATTATTTTCAATACAATGGATCAAACAGAATTTCCTGTTTTAATTTTATACTGCTTGTTGATGGGGAAAAATATGATTGAAGTGAAGCAATGGCTTGGAAAATGTTTTGGGCACTCTGCTTTATCAGAAACAACAATAAAACGATGGTTTGCTGACTTCAGACGTGGTGGTAGAGACACCGATGATGCAATTATGCAGATGCTGCAATGAGGCAGTGGACGTCTAAGCGGTAACACCAAGAAACGTCGAAAAAAACCATAAAATCATTTTGACTGATCGAAAAGTAAAGTTGCGTAAGTTAACTGACATCGTTAAGATATCAAAAGAACAAGATTGACTATGAGAAAGCTCTGCTCACTGTTTACCAAAAACAAGAACGTGTTGATGATGCTCAGCAGTGGTTGACCATTTTAAAATGTAATAAAATGGAATTTTTGCGGCGATATGTGACAATGGATGAAACATGGATCCATAACATCACCCCGGAACCAGAACGATCGTCATCTGAGGGGACAGCAACTGGTGAATCTCGACCAAAGCGCCCGAAAGCACAACAATCGGCTGGAAAGGTTATGGCCTCGATATTTTGGGATATGCGTGGTATAATATTCATCGACTATCTTGAGAAGGGAAAAACCGTCAATAGTGATATATGGCAAAGAAAAATTGTGTTGCATCAACCCAAGGCACCGTGTCACCAGCCAATCAAAACAATAACAAAAGTACATAAACCGAACTTCGAATTGCTCCCATATACACCACCATTTTCGACAGATTTGGCTCCCAGCAACTACTGGCTGTTCGCACACCTAAAAAAATTCTTGCCGGTAAGAAATTTCGCCCGAATGAAGAGATTATCGCTGAAATTGAGGTCTATTTTGAGGCAAAAGATAATCGTTCTACAAAAGTCGTATTGAAATGTTATAGTGACAGTGGAATGATTGCGTTGAGCTTGATGGAAATTGCGTTGATGAATAAGGAAAATTTTGAACAAAAAAAAAACGTGTTTTCTTTGTTAGATCCCGGGTCGTTTTAGCCCATGAGACATATGTGCAAGTCAAACTGATTTAGAAATCTTTTAGTTTTCATAAGTTCGTCCGTTCATTCGTGCATAAGGCTCTGCATGAATTGAAAGCATCTGCGATGCAGAATCTGTAGCAAAAGGCAAAAAACACAAGAAGCGTTCTGACGCTGTCCGATCTGCAGAATTTATTTAAAAAGAGCAAGCGAGCATTGATGAGGACCCTTGAAAATCAATGAGAGCCCTTGCGAGGGAACTTAATGTTTCTGAGGGTTTTACCCATCGCGTTGCCCATAAAGATATCCGATATAAATCCTACGTTATGCGCAGAAGACGGTTTATATCGGAGAAAACACGAGAACAGCAGTTATCCGATCAAAAGGTCTTGAAGGTACGGTGAACCGGACAGGGCCTAGGCCTACCGTTAGATGAGTTAGACGAGGACGACCGGTGACTATATTGCACTGACAGGATTTCGCAAGCTGCTACAACAACAACCACAAAAACAACAACATCAAGACGCCTTCTAAATAAAATTAAACACCTTGAAACGCCTGAGATGACATGGTTTTTTCTGACGAAAAAAATGTTGCCCAAAACCACAAGACCAACCGCAGAAATGGCAGATGATTCAGTCCTACAGAGGTTATTGTTGTAATACAGACGAAGTTTCCAGTCACTCTTATGGTTTTAGTTGTTTCGAGCAACAAACAAAACGTGCCATGTCCATGCCACCATATTTCTTTACTCAAGGATTTCTAGTAAATTCTGCTTCTTATATAGAGTTTCTAGAGACAATAGTGGAACTCGGGATTGATAGTACACGCGGTGTTAGCCGTACATCTTTCAGCAAAACCAGCTGAAAATTTCCATGATCACTTAACAGCGAACTTATGACCGTCCGATTCCACAAACCTTAATCATCTGGTTTACTACGTATGGGTTCGTCGGAATTTATCATAGCAAGCAACAAAAAATACTCTTATTTGAACGTTTCCACGACAGTCGGTTCTACGTTACCGAAACGACCCGGATTTTTATCCGGCCAAGGACTGTCACTTCCGCAGCATTCCCCGAATGTAAGTATGGGGAATCATTATGCTGCTACAACAACAACAACAACAAGAATTCTTATTTGAACACGATGCGTAGTGTAACAGTTTTTGTAAGATTTAATTTCACAAATTTAATAAAAAAGTAGTTAGGCTATACGCAAATAATCAGAGTAATTGAAAAAGTAGTTATTATTCATAACAGAAAAGGCTTATCTTAGAGAGACATCACCGAAAAAGTGCATTAAAAAATCGACAGTATTTTTTATAATATTTAAGCAAATTCTTGGCAGATGGAACCGTGGAAACTCATTATCTAGGGGGGCGTCCTAAGAAGACTCACGGATACTTATAGAATCAGAGAAAAATTCAAATAATTTCGTCCTAAGCTTAGTTAAATTTCCAGCACTTCCTTTTCAAAATGTCTAGTATAACTTCTTCTGTAGTAATAATAATAATAATTGGCCCTCATACTCTTTGTTGGCTCTTTGGCCGAGTTCTTTTTGCCATGTGTGGTGTACCTCTTCATGTTGTTCCACAAATGGAAGGACCTACAGTTTTATGCCACCTCCGAACTCCAGATGGATTTTCGGGTGGACTTTAGAAGTATACCCGGAGGTTTGCCACTTCCTGCCGAGGGGCGACCGCTATTCAACAGCTTTTTCCAGCATTCGGTGTATCACGCCCGAAGTTTCAAACCCGAATAGTACCAAATGGTAGCCACGCATCAACCTACTCAGCTACGGCAGCCTCTTTTGCAATTGCTTTTCGAAACCCTGCAGCTTGAAATGCTTGCCGAAAGCACTTTTTGTGTGAAGGCTGACGACAGCTTAAAGGTTTGCATAAAATTGTTCACAAGGGTTGCCAAGATGCCTAAATCATAATTTTGCGAAAGGAGGTGAGTGAAGGGCGTCTCCACACGGTGTTTTTTGAAAAATAGTTTAAGGGAGATGATACTAAGTTGTTGATGTTGTTATTTTTGTTATAGTTTTTGTTCTTGCTCTTTTGTTATTGTTTTTTTTTGTTGTTATTGGTGTAGTTTTGTTGGAGTGGGTTTGTTGTTGTAGCTGCCTAAACATTTCTCATAATTGTACAAAGCTGCAGCTGGATTGATGAACCTCCGCCGGATATAAATTCGACTCGTACCGGTAACGTAGAATCGACTGTAGCGGGAACGACGATGCTAAGTCTCATCGCCAGATGAACAATTCCCGGTATGTGCAACCACGAACTCGCATGAGTTTCATATCGAAATATTCGAATGCGTCCGATAGGAAAGTAAGACGTCCGACTGGTTATGAGCGTACAGGCGCTGCGATCCTAAGGCGTTGAATGGCGCTTGGCTTTCAGAATCGATGTTTATTTTTTTGAATGTTGTTGTTACGCTAACTGTTTTGTTGATTGCAGCTATCTCCACTTCGAACTCACTACAGTCAGACCACTGTAGTCTAAACTTTAACTTGCAGAGCAGTTCCTTCACCAACTTTAGCTCACAAGTTCAAAGAGCCCTGTTTCCATATGCTACAACGCACTCACTCCTGCTTGTATTACTGCTACAACAACAACACCGCACTCACTCGTACCTCGTCTGGATGTGGATGGTGATGATGATTTTAGGAAAGTTTTACGATTGAAAATCACATGATTTTATCTTTATTATTTTTCACAAAAACGTGCGCTGCTGTACGGGTATACAAAAGATTCGACTCCATCCAAATTACGGCTGGTTTTTTATTGCCATTCGAGTGTATACAAAACCAAAGTTAATTAAAAGTTTCATAGATAGCAGATAATAACCATGCTTTAATTACTTTATTTACTGTACTTAATATTATGAACTTCGCAGTAGATTTTGTTTATTTTTTAGCAGTTCACAACTCAATTTTATATGATATTTCACAGTATTTTTTTTTCTGTCAAGGCTGGTTTTTGTTTGTAATTGAATTTAATAAAAAGTACATACATACATACACACATATATGACTATCACATTTTGTTTTTAACTTTAATTTTTTTTCCTTCCAAGTCACCGCTTTAAGCTTAAATGCAGCTAAGAGCGTTAGCTTGTTTGTTTTTTTTTGTGTTTCGTTTCACCTTTGTGACCTGACTCTTGGGAACGTTAGTTTGTTGGCATAGCGAAAGGCTAATACTTTCTAGAATGTGACGACAATGTTTCTTGTCATTGTTCCTCACAACATTTTAACGTAGAAAGCATGTGAATGTTGCCGTTATGGCTTTTTCGGCAGTCAACGGCGTTTATATGTAGAAAAATGAAAAAAGAAAAAATATAAGTTGACTAACCAGAAACTAGGTTTATAAAAAATAAAAGCAAACTGCGCGTAATGACGAATCCCAAAGTTTAAGTACCTATGAATACATCTTCTTCTTCTTTCTATATTTTTTCCACAACTGATACTCGGTACGGGCCGTGTTCAAGAACCTCGTCAAACGCCTCCTCTGTTAGAGCTTGGGCATAAGACAAAATAAATTTTATTATTATTATTATTTATTAAAACATAGTATAAAATACGTACTAAGTATACTTAAATTGATTACTTAGATGAAATTATATATGCTTAAAATGTTTCGCGACGTTACAGATTTTAGAGTAGACGCTGGGTTCGCAGAGCCAAAGTGTTTTAGGATTAATCTCTCCAAAATTGAACATTCGTTGCGGAATTGCTCTGCTGATGCTAATCTAGAGCAGAAAGGACAGGAAGCAGAAGAACCTCCAGTGAGTAAATGCTGATGCGTTACGTTGGTGTGGCAATCCTCAGGCGGGTAAAAATCGTTGATTGGTGACGGGTGGTATTACTAGGGGATACTTTTATACTTAGGAATGAAACTGCGCCACTCTATGTCCCATTGTGAATTTATATGGAGCTGTATGTTTCTTGAGGTCTTTTTTGCACAAAAAAAAAAAAATTATTTAAATCCATTCAGTGGCTTTTGAGCCACCAGCAACGAAAACTGCTCTCATTTTATAAGAAAACACTTTTGTGATGAAAATTTACAAAAATTAAAAAAATTAGTTTAAAAAAATGAAAAAAATAGTTAATATTCAGTTACAACCCCTTTCCATGCAATATTGATAAACAACCAAGCACAAATAAATAAAATCAGCGAATTAATACTTGAAGTAAAACAACCATAAATGGAGAAACAGTAAATCGTACAAGCACAATAAAATCAAAATATATTTTCCACTCACCCAAATTCTAGATTTTGCCCCATTCAGCGCTCTGCCACTTCCTTGTCCCTGCCTCTATCTCTCTCTCATTCTCTTCCGCTAGCTGGCATGCGCCAAATTTTCGCGCGCACTTACTCACCAATTTCTGTGTCCAGTACCGAGGCCAGATTATCAATTTCATTTTCACTTATTTCTTCTCTCTTTGTTTACAAATATTTTTTCCAGTTGCTTTTGTATTTATACCAAAGGCAACGCAAAAAAATTGCAAACTCCTTCCACTAATCTCATCATTGTTTTAGTGCTTGGCAGTGTCTCAGGTTGCTTAAATATACGTGTGTGTGCGCGTACACTTATATACAGTGCCGGATATAAAAATACAAATACAAAAACAAATTATTTTTATATGCACCAATTTTTTAAGAGCGAGCGAATAATGAGCGAATAAATGAAGGTAATATATATTTTTGTATAATATTTTTTCATTTCCTATGTGAAATGGCGTATGCAAAATATGGTTTCATATAAAAATTTTGCATATATTTTTTCAAATCTAGTTTTGTAAAATTTACACTTATAATACAATATTTTAATTCTTGACATACATTTTCTCAGAAATTAGACTGGAGAAACTATAACACGATCGACGTCCATGAAAAAAACTCCTTATTAAAACTATTTGCCGCAGTCGGCTTAAAACTGTAGGCCCTCCATTTGTGGAACAACATCAAGACGTACACCTCAAATAGGAGAAGGAGCTCGGCGAAATCTGTAACAGAAGAGTACGCGCCTTATTTATATATATACATTTTTTTTAACTATATCACTATTTTTAATTATGAAAAGTTGTTTTAAAAAAAGTTGTATTGATATTTTGTTGAGCCTACCTAACTTAGAATTCTTTTAAGAGCTCTTCATGGATCAGGTAAAATTATGTTTCTTCTCGTTTTCACCATATTTTCCATATAAACTACAGACACTCAAAAAATTGCGGTTGCCTCCCTCACCTGGCGGAAGTGATAGGCTTACAAATATGTGATGCTTAGGTTACAAGCCAACTATTTTATAAATTTGTTTATTTTCTATTTTTTCCTGTAAAAGATGTCTATCGAAATTTCCATTTTCTGTGCCTCTCTCTCCTGGCGGCTCTGTAATGAATATAGTGACAGAGTCAAAAGAAAGTGGACGTCATATATTCGGAAGTTTTGACTGATTATTTATTTGTTTTTTAATTCCAATTATTTTTTTTATCAAATTTATAGTTTGTACTACAATTCGTCGAATTTCATGAAAATTTCAAACTTTTTAATCTAATCAGAATTTCGGGAAAAATTTCGAGTCGAACAATTTTGTAGTCCATTAAATTTTGTTGTAGCAAAGTGCAAATTTGAAGTAAAAATCACGGTTTATATCACATTAAAAACCATATAATGCAAAGTTTAAAACTTTGTACAAAATTTATAAAAATTCGGCGAATTTCCATCAACATTTCAAGGTTTTTAATCAGAAATTCTGGAAAAATTTATAAAAATTCGACGAATGTCATGAAAATTTGAAATATGTTTATCTAATCAGAATTTTTGGAAAAATTTCGAGTATGCAATTTTGTAGTCTTCTAGATTTTGTTTAAGAAAAGTGCAAGTTTCAAATGGCTGTAAAATAACGTTGGCTTTTGACGATTTCCCTGCTGAAAATATTGGGTGTTTTGGTCCATATAACGAATGCTCGAATTTTGTTTCATATGAAGGAGAAGAAAAAAAAAAAAAATTGTGCAGTAGAAGACAACAAACATTTAAATTTCGACATGCCTTAGAATATCTCTTATCTCCACTCATTAGTCGGCCAATTTCGTTGTTATTTGGTTTAAATAAGAGGTTCGAAATCCTCTAGGAACTCTTCTCTTTACATTTCTGTTGCCCTCTCTTAAATACTTTGCTAGTAGCTTAGATAGTTTTACATCTGTTTTGTAGGTTTTACTCAAGCTGAATTTATTGACGCCTGCTGAGCCACATCTCATCTTAACGTATCAAATACTCTCACTGACTCTCGCGTACTCGCCAAATTATACTTTTTCACTTATTTCCCGGATATTATTTTTCTTTACGTCTACCCAACATTTTTTCTTACCACTTTCTGGTATATTTTCACTTTTCAAAAAGTAAAATTACTTTATTTAAAAAAAATGCATATAATTCATGCACGATCCTAATTTTTATGCCCTCCACTGTACGCACATATGTATTATTCTTTACATGTGTGTGTGTGTGTAGGAACATATTCGTGTTTAGATGTTGTACTTAACCTACTATGCATTGATGATTTCCTGTGCCGTCGGGGATATTCGTTGTTGCAGGTAACTTGTTGCTTCCAACAAATTCATCGCTTCATTGTCTCGCGACCAAGCGACCGAGCGTGAGATTGTCGCATGCGATTTGTTGACTCTTGCTGGCTGGCAGGCTTGCGCCTTTTCTACGTTAACTCACTAACTGTATGTAACTTCAGGTGTAATCAACTAGCGGCAATTTGAAAGTTGCCCATTGTTAGGTGTTGCTTCTTTGTAGTTGATTGCGATATTTGTGTCGTTGGTTTCCTTGTGATTACTTCAGCGCGCGCTTGCAACATGCAACATCGACTTTTCCTGCAACATAACCAACCACCCAGTGGGAAATCGCTTGTATGCTTAACTCCGGGGATGTATGCTATAAGCGTAAAAAAAGCTGGGAGATTTTAAGGGAATTTCCCTAGGGATGTACAAGGTGGCGCAAAATTAATCATCCAATTTCATTTTTGTCCAACTTTTTTACTGAATAAAAAATACATATTTTGAATGAGGGAAATCTTTTTTCTGATCTTAACGCACTCCATTGCTGGCCTGTTTGTACGCAGCAGCTGTCCAGTTCATTAGTGTCAAATTTGTTTGGCACATGATGCCAATAATTATGAACCTTCCTTCATTTTGCGCCCTCTTGTATGTACAAATTGTATTTAACAAATTTCCAAAAAGTATCATAACAATTTTCAACTTCTTACAAAATTTAACGAAATTTAACACAAAATTTAAAAAAATTCACAAAATTTAACGAAATTCACAAAAATTTTAAAAACTTCCAAAAACCTCCAAAAATTGTCATCATACTTTTCAACTTTTAAATGTGAATTTCTAGTAGAAAAATTTAACAAACTTCACAAAAATTTAACAAATTTCCAAAAATTGCTACCAAAATTTTAAACTTTTTAATTAGAATTTCTAGAAAACTTCTGGGTATCCAAACTTTGTATTCACAAAAATTTAAAACATTCACAAAAATTAACAAATTTCCAAAAATTGTGATCAAAATTTTCAGCTTTTTAATTAGAATATATAGAAAATTTCTTTGTATCCAAACTTTGTACAAAATTAATAATATAAAAATTCACAAAAATGTAACGAAATTCACAAAAATGTAACGAAATTCACAAAAATTTAACAAATTTCCAAAAAATTTTTATCACAATTTTCAACTCTTTAAGAAAACTTCTGGGTGTCCAAACCTTGTACAAAATTAATAAAAATTTAACAAAATTTTAGCAAAATTCAAAAAAATTTAAGAAATTTCAAAAAATATTATCAAATTACAATGAAAATTTTTAAATTTTAACTAGAGTTTCTAAAAAACTTTTGGGTATCCAAATTTTGTACATAAATATTAACAAAAATGTAACAAAATTCACAAAAATTTAACAAAATTCCAAAAATTGCCTTAAAAATTTAAAACTTTTTTAATTATAATAGCAGAAAACTTCATAAGTTTAATAAAATGAAAGTCTGAAGTTGCTCGAAAATCGCGTTGATTTTACAAATTTTTTTTTCGCATGCGATGCTGTGAATTTTCTTCAATTAAAAATATTTCCGAACACGAGCTTTATAAATTTGCCTCTTCTTCTTCTTGATTAGCGCAATAACCACTTAAGCGATTTTGGCAGAGTTTAACAAAGCGCGCTATTCGTTTCTTCCTCGTGCTAACCGGCGCCACTTGGAAACACCAAATGAAGCCAAGTCTACCTGACCCAACTTATCTTTCCTACGCAGAGGATGCCTTGCTCTCCCTCTTTATAAATCTAGCATGGAAAATAGGTAATGCAGAAAGACAAATTGAATATTTTCTACCACTTTGCTCAGGTTTCAGCAACATTTTTACAATCCTTACGACTTTCTACGAGAAAATATTGTTGCGTCACTTGGCTTACAATTACTAATCGAAGATCTCTAAACAACAGCCGTAAAATATGGATATCATAAAACTATTTAGCAGTAAAAACGACTGGCTGCCTGTCTAAGATCTCATTTCATTATCGATGGTGTCCATTTGACTACAAAAGAAGCCTCCTCTGCTGATTAATGGCAATAACTTCCAGTTGGCCGCAAATGCACGTCAACAAATGCACACTCACTCGCACTTCACAGCAATTCATAGGAAGATATAAAGGCATATGCGTATGTATGTATGTGTGTGCTTATTCCCAACGCGTCTCTACCTGTCTGACAAGTGAGCAATTCGAGTGATGGAGGGTCACGTTGGGGCCACATAGCTGTGGTTGCGGTGACGCCGAACGTGTTGGTATGTTGTGTTACTTTGCAGCTTTGTCTGCCGCATGTCTTCTGCGACATGCTTTTTCCTAAGCAGTACCTGCGTACATACATACAGACGTGATTATCCCGAACTTGGTTGCTCGGTGGCTCTTCCATAAGTGTTTCTGTCATCATTTATTTCCCATTTATTTCTACACAGCAGGTTTGACTAGAATTTGTCTAACGTTTGTTGCTGGCTGGGGCTTGGAGTCACAATTTCTTTCTAAACACACACACACACGCTTATGTGCGAACATAGTTTTTATTGTTGATAGTAAAATTTTTTGAAATTCTTCCTCTTTTCTTTATAAGAATTTATGATGAATGCGCCATGCGCATAAGTAGCCATAAATCATGTCTAGCTTCAGGCTAATTTTTTCCAAAAATTCGCTTTTATTGCGTTTTAAGTACATTTTATTTTGCATGCGCATATGACAAGCATAAAAGTGCGTAGTAAAAATTCTAATAGTTAACATTGCTTTATGGCCAAAAAAAGTGCCGTTTGCGCCACACAATGTATTCTTTGCGTACACTGTTTTTTACGTCATATCGGCAGTGGAAAAGTTGAAAATCGAGGCACGTCAAGGTGTACCCGCCTTTAAAAGTTGAATGATTCGATTTGGATGAAATTGGGAGAAGATGCTCTTCTATACAGTAAAACGAATCGTGCAAAACGAGGTAAAGAAATATTGAGAGGTTATCAGATTGCAGATTGCGCAGCCATCTACACAGAATTGGGATATGGTCCACTGACTCATGGCGTTTCTGCAACCAATGCCTGGATACTCCAATACAACTTCTCCTTGAGTATGGCGCTATAGCGCGAAGACGGTTGAGATATCTCGGCCAATTCCTGCCAGAAGAAAGACACATTCACTCAGCTCAACCTTCTCTATCTTGGGTTTACTAAGGGAACTGGGTCAGGATAAGGTACTGTGATGAGTACTAGAGGGCATAAAAGTCGATGAGGTCGAAGTGAAAAGCTCAAATTGAATCTAATCTAATCTAGTTATCGAGATATAGAGAGATCATAATTTTGATTTTTTTGCGTGAGTATTTTTTCTTTTTCCGTGAAAAAGATGGTTATACGACGTTGAAGATGATCTAAGAAGCATAGGAGCGGGCGACCAATTACCGTAGTATGGCTATGGACCGAAATGCATGGAGAAAAATTATGAAGAAAGCTAATGATTATTTTTTCTTTGAACTGTAAGTCGAAGAATTTTCGGTCTAAAAAAAAACAAATAAATATTTTTTATAAGGTTTTTTTTTCTGCATTTTCTGATAAAAACATAAAGAGAAAAATTCGCACAATATTTTTGGTAAAACAAAGTTTTTCAAAGATTTTCTTCAATTTTTATGGTTTTTAATTTCGACATTCCTAATTACGCTTAAATTAAAGCATAGACTTTTTTCTTTAAAACGAAACTTTACTTTTTATAAGGAGATAAAATTTCATCTTCGAATTTCGATCTTAAAAGCACTCTTCTGCTCGGTAAGTCGATCAACGTTCCCACGACAGTCGGTTCTACGTTACCGGAACCATTCGGATTCATATTCGGCCAAGGACTGTCACTCCAGTCCAAAAACTAGCATTCTACATACTTGTATGAAGAATGTTTATGCTTCTACAACAACAGCGAAATCGTTATAAATTTTCTTTAATCTGTACTTTGATCGATTGCATGCAAAATTAAAATTCATTCATGAAATGTTGCGTCTCCAAAATAATTGGATAACAATTCAAAAAAAAAAAAAACAGTTCCAGGAATTCATTTAGGGATATTTAATAAACAAAAAAGTAAAAAACTGAAATTTAAAAAATAATCAAAAAGAAATTGAAAGTTTACTACAATTATTTAAAAAATATTAAATTATAAAACTAGTACAAAAAAAAAAAATTTAAAACAAGTACCACGAAGTCCTCCTAGTTTTAAGATTGAACCTTCAATTTTCGAATTACTTCCAAAAATTTTGGATTTGGATCTAGTGTGAATTATTAGAGTTGCCATCATCAACCTACGCTGTAAAATTTTGAGTGAGAATTTGCAAAATTTTCGTCGTGTGTAAAACTGGCTTCACACAGCCGGCTGGCTTCAAATAAGCCGAACAAGTTTTTCTTACCGATAAGGACAAGAATTTCTTTCATCGTGAAATTATCAAAATGAAGAATTCTAACGGAAAAAAATGGCACAGTGTAATCGTTTTACATTCCTGATCTTATAATTTGTACTTTTCTGCAAATCGAAGCTGGGCTAAATAGTTTGTGTCTGGATAAGAGTATGGATTCGACACGTCTGTTTTCTCAGGAAACTTTCAAATTCCTTTTCATTGCACCGTGCTCGGATTTTGAAAGTTTGCCTCATTTAATCACCGTCCTATATTCCGTCTAGGAACTTTATTAAATTGTATTGTTAAATTTTTTTGCATTCCATTTATGGGCAAGGAAATAACAGAAAAAATAATTTGAGCCTTCGAAATGTAATGGCGTCCTCGTCTTTTCGGATTTTCTCCAGCTTTCGAGGTAATGGTATTTCGTGCCCTAGGACCACTCAGAGGTCGCTTAGAGCCCACTGAAATCATACATTTTAAAATACAAAACTGTTTGAATCTTAGTCTACAATTAATCTTAAAATTTTGATTTCGAATAACCTTTTTGCTGAAAAAAAAAAAATGTTTTGGGGCGATGGAAATTTTTACGGCAAAATTATAATAAAAATATGCATGCCAAACCGAAAATAATTTGCGAAATATTTAAATGGTTTTTTGTGTATTTTTTTAATTTTTTTGTTGTTTTTTTTTTGTTTTTTTTTCATTATTTTTCTACTCGAACACAGTATGAATTTTATTGTATAAGGTGGCGCAAAATTAATCATCTGTTTTTGTGTTTTCGTACATTTTTCTTCTTATAAAAAATGTTTTTGATGATGGAAATCTGTATTCTGACTTTTAAGCGCTCCATTCATCCTCCAGACATTTGAGTGCTTTTGCATCGATTTTTTGTTTGTTTTTTTTTTATAGTTTTTTCGTGTTTTTTCTCTTTATATTTTTTTCCATTTTTTTTTATTTTTTTATTTTTTGTTTTATTTTTACAAAGGTTTTTTTATGATTTTTCTCTTTCCTTTTTTTAAATTTTTTTTTCTAATTTTTTTTTAGCTTTTGCTTAGCACATTTTAATAAATTTCAATTTCTTTACTTCTTTAAAAATAACTCCCACAGTTCTATAGTTATTCTGCAAAAACTTTGCACAGGTCTATTTTTCAACCTCAGTTGAATAAAATTGGTTATTGAAGTGTGAGACTGCACTACTTAATCTCAGCGACTCCAATGAAAATTTTCTTAAGCGTTATCTCGAAAAGTGAAAAAGCCAATCTGTCAAAACTAGTGACGCCAATGTATTTCGAATATCCTTATTAAGATCAGCGATCAACTATCAACACCTTTGCGCAAATTTTGAACTCGCCCAGTGTTATTTTCCGCACTCGCAGAACTCCTACTCCTAAGACCATGCACTCAATTACTTTCTTCGCACAAGTATTTTTTCAATAGCAAGTCCTTTTTTATCTCTCTTGGCTCTTTCATTCACCAGCGGTGTGCCTTACAATCGCTTCATGAAACCTATTGTACATCTGTGTTTTTGAAATTATCGTTGACTCAGATAAATCTTTCCAATCGTCTTGTGATTTTAAGGTTCGACAGACTTTCACGCGTTAAGCCTTGATTTTTAATTTTTCTTTGTGCCTGAAGGACTTTTTACGCCGTATTTTAAAAGAACTAAGAAATTAGATTTTATACATAGATCAAATTTTTTTATATTTAATTAACAATGAATTGTATTAATGTACAGAACTCTTAGTAAGCCTATGCAGGGTTCTTTGTTACCAACTTTAGAAACTTAGTTAAAGACTTTAAGGTTGCTTTCTATGGTTAATTTCATGACGAAAGAGACTTAAAAGTTGAGGAATGACAGTCACAGGTTGTATGTTTTGATATGGAAGTATTTTGCTTACGAAAATACTTTCATTCGAAAGCCAATATTATCTATTACTAATTACTATTCCATTTGTGGAACAACATCAAGACGCACACCACAAATAGGAGGAGGAGCTCGGCCAAACATCTAACAGAAGTGTACGAGCCAATTATTTATTTTATTAATTATCTACGAGATAATTTTTTTATCAGATACTTAAAATAAGCGGGTAAATTATTAAAAAACAAAAATAAATAAAATAAAAATAACTGAAAAAAAACAAAAAATACAAAACAAAAATACGAAAAAGTAAAAAACATAAAAAATTTATAAGTAAAGTTTAAAAAAAACCCAATAAAAGTAAGAAATAAATAAAAATTAAATATAAAAAAAATAAAGCAAATAAATAAATAAAAAAATTTCAAAATTTACAAAAATTTAAAAAATTTAAAATAAAAGTAAAAAAAAGTTAGTTACGCTGTTTATTGAAAACAGTGTTAACCTGCAATTATTTTGATATTTATCAACAGTTATTTATTATTTAGTCTTAACAACAACATACAATTTTTAACTTTATGTTTATTATTTGAAGAGCCTTTTAAATTTTAGAGCTGATGAGACACATAAAGGGTGTTTTGAAACCCTTCAATGTTACCCATTCCCATTACAGCCGGTTCTATGTTACCGGAATGACTCGGGTTTTCCCCGACCAAGCGCTGCCGTGCCAGTAAACTAGCTCTGTCTAGTGAACCGTTTATGACTTCAATGCTACATTTTGCGGTTAAATTTATGACGAAAGTGGCCTAAAAGTTGGGGTCCAACAAGAGCGCCCTAGGAAAGCCAGCCTTTTTTATTTGAACTAATGTCCCATTAAAATTTCAAAGAACAAATATTTGAATTCCTTAATAGAATATAAAAAATATATTTATATAACTAAAATTTCCATTGAAAAATTAGTCCCGTGCGAAAGCGTGTGTGAATATGCGCCAAAATGACTCACGCGCTTATCTCCAGCTCCGCTAGAAAAATATCAATCAAGCCGCTTTATGCAAATTGCCTTATTTTCACATACACCAAGCCATGTTCTGGCCACTTCGACATGACAGCCCTATGAGAAAATTCCAACCCATAATCACGGAAAGTCACAAACGACAAATAATTTGCCTAACATTAGAATAGAATTTCTCACACAATTGTCTTAATGAAATATTTACGTGCCAAATCACGTAGACCAACCAAAATGAACAAATGTTTTCCATATATTACTTACACATATACATACATACTCGTACATCCATGCATATTTATATTGAATCGCTTTCGATGCAATGCTAATTTTCAAATGCAGTTAATATTCATGGGTTCGTACGTATGCATGAATGAGTGCGCGCACAAATGGAGCAAATGAGGTGGCTGATTGAGCAAACGCCGCTGAGTAACTAAATGTATTGGGGTGCATTGAGACATGCGTGGCTATTTAGGTACATATTGCAAGTGTAAATTAATTCATTATTATTGTAAAATGTTTGGCTGCCAATTGCCACAATGCGCGCACTTTTATTTCGTAAGCACAGACATCAGGCCATACCTCAATGCGTACCACATGTGGCTAGGCCCAGTAATAGCCAAGAGTGAATGAAATAAAAATTCCACTTTCAACGGACTGCTGGCGGTGGTTAGCTGTTGGTGGTTGCCGATTGGCGGCAGGCACTTCATAAACAAACAAATTTATACCAATTTTAGAATCTGCCTTTATTTGTAAACAGAGAATTGTGTAAGACGGCAGCAAATAGCGCCAAAGGAGACGCCAAAAATGTAACAAAAAACGTAATAAAGACAAACAACAAAAACAAACTTCTACATGAAATGCTATTAAAATAAAAAAAACACATCAATAAAAAAAACACATAAATAAAAAAAACAAAAAAGAAATAAAAAAAATCAATAGAAAAAAATTGTGTTTGCAGGGGAAAAATAATAAGTTTACTGTAGTGCAGCAAAATCCAGCCAGTTTTTGGAGGCTGTTTGGGTACTACGTTGGTTTTTGTACGTACAGTATGAATTGATTGTGCGAAGCGGCGAGAAGTAAACGAGAATTTCTGAAAGTGTACATACATACACACACATTTTGAGCAGCGGAAATTGTGGGAGTCTCTTAATCATTTGTGAGTCGCATTTTTGTTTGCATTTGCGTGAATTTAGAGAAAAGGTAAAAATGTTGCAAAAAAAAAAACACAAATTAAACAAAATTATGTGAGTTTGGGCATGAGTACAAATTATAATTTTTAATTATTATCATGAAATATACAACAACAAAAATTCCATGGAAAAATTAAAGTTTTTTACAATCATTTTTATCGCGACAATAAAACAAAAGGGATGAAAAAAACTGAAAAGCGCCAATTCGGTGTAACAAATTTTTATAACGAAATTAAAAAAATATGTGTCATGAAAAACATTTTTTTTAAATGCCAATTTTATCCATTTTTATCGCCAAACTTAAAAAAAAAAATTATATGAAAAACTTAAAAATGTAAATTTTTTAATATGACTTTAATCACAACATAAAAAAGTGAAAGAAATACTTAAAAATACCAATTCAGTGTAAATAATTTTTATAAGAAAACTTAAAAAAAAAAATATGTGTCATGAAAAAAATTGATTTGCCAATTTTATAAATTTTTTCACAAAACTTACAAACAAACAAAGGCATGAAAAAAATTCAATTTTTCTAAATAATTTTTATCGCATTATTAAAGAATCAAAGAAAGAGCATAAAAAAAACTTAAAAACACCAACTTTGTGAATTTCAGTCACGATATAAAAAAAAACTTGAAAATGACATTTCGCTGAAAATAATTTTCATTACGAAATTAAAAAAATATGTCATGAAAAAAAAATTCAAATGCCAACTTTATGAATTTTGATCACCAAATTAAAAAAAAACTGGCATGAAATAGTATTATATATGTAAATTTTTGAAAAGAACTTTTATTACGAGATAAAAAAATTGCGTTAGAAAAAACAAACTTAAAAGTGCATATTTTACAAAAATAATGCTTATCACGCCATTAGAAAGATTGCATGAGCAAAAATATTTAAAATTCCTAGTTTATGTGAATCTTAAAAAAATGCATGCCAGAAAAAAACTTAAAATTGCTACTATTCTAAAAATAATTTGTATTGGATATTACAAAAAATGTCACGGAAAAAACTGACAAAAACGATTTCGAGAATTTTTATCACGAAATTAAAAACAAACATGGCATGAGAAAAAAAAGCAAAAAAAAAATTTTTTTCTAAATAATTTTTATCACAAGATGAAAAAATTTAAAAATATCAATTTCGTAAAAAAAATGTTTTTATTACTAAATTAAAATTATATTTCATAAAACAAACTGAAAGTTGCCAGTTTTGATATTTTTTATCACAAAACTAAAAGAATCTCATTAAAAACTTAAAAAACCAATCTTGAGAATTTTTATCATGAAATTAAAAAATAATATAGCATGAGAAAAAAATTTAAAAAGTTTGTTTTTTCTTATAATTTTTATCACAACAACAAAAAAGTGATCTTGAAAATGTCATTCTTGTAAAAATAACTTTTTATCAAATCTTTAAAAAAATGGCATGCGAAAAAACTTAAAAATTTCGATTTTATAAAAATAATTTGTATTACTAAATTAAAATTAAAATGTTCTGAAAACAAGTTAAAAATGCTTATTTGAGAATTTTTATCACGAACTAATAAAAGGCATGGGAAGAAACTTGAAAATGTCATGCAAGAAAAAACTTAAAAACCCCATTTTTATTACTAAATTAAAACTAAAATGTCATACAAACAACTTAAAACGGCTTATTTTGATAATTTTTGTCACTTAGTACAAAAACAGGTATGGGAAAATACTTAAAAATGCCACTTTTATTACTAAATTAAAAATAAAATGTCATGAAAAAATTTAAAACTGCTTAAATTAAAAATATTTCTTAACAAAATAAAAAAAATAAATAATTTTCACCATAGCTCTAGAAAAATGGCATGGAAAAAATTTAAAAATATAAATTGTGAAAGCATTTTCTTTGCCACTCCTCATTTCATCAGGATTTCGATATATTTCGGCTAAAAAGCACGAAAATCTGTAATTTTTTTAATGTTTGAGATTATTTGATTTCACTAAATATTTTTTTCAACATCGTAATGGAATCTCAAATTAAAAATGTTTCCTTCTTAACCCATTTTTATGTGTAGTAAATGCGTCGGATGCCGTAGCCAAATGGATGGATGCGTGACCACCATTCGATAGTATCTGGTGGAGATACCTCGAGCATGAAACACCAAAAAATAGAAAGTCTTTTTCCAATAGCGGCTTGCCTAATCGCAAACCTCCGAGGGTATTTCTGCCATGGAAATGCGCTGAAAAATTATCTTCTATTCCGAAGTGGCATAAAGCTGTTTCTCCATATGTGAAAAGACAGATGCCAAAATCAGATGTTCTTTATTTTCAATGCTTCGGACTCATTTTAGTTCATTTTAAGCCTAACTACAATTTTTAAAAGCGGCATAAATTAATTTTGAATATATCGTACCCAGGTTTTAGGCATTAAAAGAGCGCGCTATAGTGAAGCGAATAAAGTTCCAGCTCCTTTGTTGGTCTTGCCTTTGGTATGGGTACAAAGGCTCCTGCTGTTGGTGCAGAGAAAGAGGAAAGAGTTAGTTTGGTGTGACTTGGCGTAACTTGGAAATTGTTATTAGCGCCGTTTACAATTCAAAAGAAGTAGTGACTGACTCGCTTTGCGAAGCTCAAACAGTATCTCCTAGGCTGTTAGTGCATCAAGCAAACAGAAAACTGCATATTTTTCAAATTTCCAGAGTATTTTATGTCATGACATTTGTTTCATGGCACCTACACAACACATTTTCTCTAAATTTAATTGTGAATATTATCACTCATTCATGCAATTAGCACAAGCGTAAAGTACTCGTACCCACATACATACATACATATGATTTCTCATGAATACAGTTAACAAATATTCGCCAGATAAACTCTTCGACAACTGAGTTCATGTCCAGCTTGAGTGGATTTCCATACATCACGAAGAAAATGAATGTAAAACCAACAACGAATGTGTACAACACACAAGTCGACAAACAAATAATTAACACACACATGCGCACATATGCACACAGGCACACAGCGTTGCTCCATTGTTCTATTTGAGTGGCCATTTTTTCACAATGGAGCCAATTTCATCCAGGGACTCATAAACAGGCGAAAGTGACGAAGCAGTTGCCAGGCACCACAACTTTTAAACTCGTTCAGATGTACTCATATCACTTATCCACACAATTATACACACCAACATAGACACACACACATCAGCGCCATAGATGTGCATGAGTCAACTCACTGGATTGCGAGCAGTTGTCGTGCAGCTGTACCCACTTACACCCAACTACCTACGTGAATTAATGGCCAAGGGGGAATGGGGAGTGGGGAATGGTATGTTTTTGTCAGTGGCTGCAGCCTTAGCTCCACTAGTGACCGGGACGGAGGCAGCTGCAGAGATAACACTAGCAGCTGGGAATGCAAATTCTGCAGGAGCTGGAAATCGGGTCAAGGCTGCTGCTGCTCTGGCTATGCAAACTACGTACGACACCTTTCGAGTTTTACTTCCGCCCACTTACAGATTTGGCAATGATTGATTGGAAATCGAGAGGCTCAGCAGTTGGCAGGCCCGGATGGATGATTGCATCACAGGCTAGTATGTAGCTACAGGTGTGTGCGTGTGTATGTATGCATGCAACTGCAGTGTGTGCAACTAACCATATACACCTGCGTCCGACTAACTCTGGTACTGGAAATTGCTGCATGGGCAGACGGGCGTCTTACAACTGTTTATTTTTATCAGGCGGATTGACGCACGCGTACATGCACAGCAAGAGTAGTTGTTGCCACCGCCTTGTTGCGATTGAAAAGCTGCACTGCAGCCACGCTGCAATAAACATAGTTGCGTAATTTACGTGCCTGCCGCTTTTAGCCATTTGTTAGGTAAAAAGAGGCACACAAAGTTTGTGGTAGGTAAAGACATCCGCCGGTTCAGATAAAGTGAATGGCACGCAGTCTTGGGTACAGTGGGCTATAATGGCAGGAAGAGTTGGTGATAGGGAAAGCAAAAGGGAATAGAAGATGGAAAAGGGAAGCAAATATTGTAGAAGAGGAAGGACAAGAGAAGAGAATGAGATTGTATTTGAGTGGCCATTTTTTCGCAATGGAGCCAATTTCTTCCAGGGACTCAGGAATAGGCGAAGGTAACGAAGTAAATAATACAATTGAAGTGTCTCTCTGTGATTCTGAAAAAGATAAGCGCGGTGATATGATTTTTCACATGCATGACTTTTCACATGTGTGATAAAACTTTTGGTATGCCACCAAATTTGACCGCACTTTCTTTTATATTTTTTTTTTTTTAATTATTTTTTTAATAATAATTATATAAGACTTGGCGTTAGAAATAAATTGAAATGTGTATTTTCAGGTACAATAAAATTGTTTTTAAAGCTTAAAGAAGTGTGTGCCCTTTTTATAAACCAAAAAGGCACTTTTAGATGCACTGTTTTAAAAGATATACTCAGGAAGGTCTTACAAAAGCAGTTCTGAAACCTGATTTGCAGGTAACGAAATAAGAAACCTTCTGTGGTACGTCCTACAAAAGTCTTTCTGGAACCTGATTTGCAGATAGCGAAATAAGAGACTTTCTGTGATGCAGCCTATAAAACTCTTGTGTAAGCCCTGCGTGGGTAGCGGAAGCAGAAGTTCTTTAATTGCCACTCCATATAAAAAAAAATTAGGAAAAGAAAATGTAAAGTCTTCCTCTTCACTCTCAGGAAGGCCTTTTGGAAGGGCTTTTAACTCCTGAAATCGACTATCGGATTTAGCTACTTCTTGTTCCCACGATAGTCGGTTCTACGTGAGCGGAATGAACCGGATTAATATCTAGCCCAGAACTGGCACTCAAGAAACAATCCTCTTAAAAGTATGGGGGATGTTGAAGGTATAACAACAACAACAACAACAATCTACTACTTATATCTACTACAAAATATAACCTAATATCTGGCGCTGTTGGCGAGATATTTCGAAAAGTCGGCTGTTGTAAATAGAAAAACCCGGCTAAAATAAAGAAATAGACAATCACGGCCTGAGAAGAAGAATAAAACGCAGAAGAGAACACTAATTGGTTTCATCCAAAATATTTATATAAGTTTTGGGCATTTTCTCTATATAACGACTGTTTTGTTTTTATATGAAGAAAATGCGCAACACAACCAGGAAAAAAATGTATCAAAAATTTACGAGATTTTTAGTAGCTTCAAATTTGTACTGTACAGAACTAAAATTTAAGGGGTTATCAAACTGAATACCAACAAATTTTTATAGAAATTTCAATAAAAAATCGTGGAATTGGAAAGGAAAGTTTGCGGAAAATTAAAACCAAATATGAAAATTAAAAAAAAAAAAAAAAAAACATTTATAAAATCAAAAAACAAATCATGAAAATAAAAACAGAATTCATGCAAATAAAAAAAATTTGAAATTAAAAAAATATGAAAATTACAAAAAACAATGAAAATTAAAAAAAATTAATGAAAATTAAAAACAGAATTTATGAAAATAAAAAAAATGAAAATTTAAAAACATGAATGAAAGTTTACAACAAGAAAATAATGAAAACTAAAAACAGATTCATGAAAATAAAAAAAAAAAAAAAGTTATAAACATTCATAAAAAAATTAATGAAAATTAAAAACAGAATTTATTAAAATAAAAAAAAAAATTTAAATTTAAAAACATGATAAAAAATTTAAAACAGGAAATTAATGAAGACTAAAAAAAGATTCATGAAAAATAAAAAAACAAATGTGAGAATCAAAAACAGGAATGGAAATTAAGAAAATGTATAAAGGGTAATTTATAAAACGCTTTTATGAAAATTAAATAAAAAGTCTTAAAATTAAAAAAAAAAAATTAAAAGAGAATTAAACAAAAAAGTTATGAATTTAAAAAAAAAATTATGAAAATTAAAAAATTTAAAGAATTTATGAAAATTAAAAAAAAAAATTTGAAAATTTAAAGAAAATAATGAAAATTTTAAACAAAAAATTAATGAAAACTAAAAAAAAAATTAATGAAAATTAAAAAAAAAAAATTATGAAAATTAAAAAAAAAATATGAAAATTAAAAAAAAACATGTTATTAAAAAAAGAAAATAGTAGTCAAAACTGATCCAACTCTTGCGTTCTCTAATATTTAAGTCGTGGGTGTATATGAAACTGCTGAATTTTTTGGATGGTGTCGTACCTTGGAGGGCAAAAGGCGAAGAGGAATAAGTGGAGTGATTGCCACCCTGTCTTTGTACTTCCTCTGGTTCGACAAGCACATTACGGGGGATCAGAGCCTACCCACACCAGAAGTGTGAAGACTTGCAGGCCCTCAAGTGCTCAACCCCAACATTTGCCGAGTCTGAAAGTTTAAATCCTTTATTCGAGGATCTCCGCGGTCAGCCAGGCAGAGGTCGCGCCCGTTGCTAGAACAGCTGCTTCAGCTGGCAAATTAGGACATATATTCCGGAGCCTTCCTGCAGGGTTGAAGCGGGCTGCCACATCAATGATCACCTTGCGGAATGCGTCGCCTACGCGCATATCAGTGGGAATGAGGAAGAGGGGACAAGGTGTGCTCAGTGAATTCCGTGATGCAAACCCCATTAGCTTTATTAAAGTTAATGTAGGAGCGGTGATTCGCTGAACTAAAGTCGGCGGTCTGATGCAAGAGATAACATTGGTTGCCAAATTGCATTTATTTGGCAGTTGAATTACAAATTTAGTCGTCGCTATAGTTTTTTTTTTTTTTTTGTGATAAACTTGGGCTTTATATCGTAGCGGTTGAAAGTTCATGCCAAAAATTGAAAGTTAAGCTGAACAAAGAAAAAAATAGAAATATATTAGTATCTGTAAGCAAAGTTGTATAGAAGAAAAACAATGAGTTTTTAGTCTTAGCCAAAAATGTTTCCTGGATCCGCCGCTGTAGCGCATTTCGCACTATTACTTAATGGCATGAAGTCCTCACTTGTTTCACTGTATTCGATCGTATGTTATGTTGCGCCTGTCATGCCATTTCTGTTTAGTGAATGGATTTCATATAAGCAATAAAGTTAAATTTAATTGAATATCCAAAAAATAAAACCAACTTTTTTGACAATATTTTTTTTTTCATATTTGGTTTTTTTTTGTTTTTGCCGAGAAAGATGCATAAATAATTATGTAATAAAAACGCGGTAGTAAGCAGCAGCTCAAAACCTACGAGTGCTCACAGACATTCACAATCTAACAATTTTTTTAAATGTGGCTTCAGCAAGTCATCAAGAAAAACAGGCAACTAAGTAGAGGTGACAAGAGAGACGCTGCGATGATGTTGAAATACGTACGAGCGCTGTACTTGCTTTTATTTAATATTAAATAATATGTGTGGTTAAAGTATGGGTATACATACAGGTACGTACTGTGTGATACACTGCTGATACTTTATGTAAGTTTCTTACACGCGAGTTAAGAGATTGGCATGTCATCATGATAATTAACCAGCCGGAAATAAGAGAAACGGAAGAGTGACAAATAATTATCTGTTACGTAACCGCATGAAGAAACGTAAGATCTGTGAAAAAAAGCAATAATAATAATGAATTAATAAACAAATATATTGTATATAAAAAAGTCATATGCAAGTACCTTAATACAAAAAATTCAAGCGGTTCTTATCTGATAGTCAGACTCAAGTATTTGATAAGAAAAGGTAGACTCTGTCTGTATAGATTTGTAGATATTGCTTTTGTGTAGTTAGAAGCCCTTCTACTTCTCGGCAGGTGCGTCTCACAACTGCGAGTACCTCCACAAAAATAGCGCACTCGCCTCAAGGCCTTTGAAAGAATTTTATGTTTATTTCCATCTTCAACCTAAAATGTCTCCCTGAGAAAAATTTCGGATTTTTGATTTTTAAATTTTTCACATAATTTCATATTTCATATTTCTCCATGGGCAATCAGGCCAAATGTTCAATTAAATTCACCTATTTGAAATTAAAAATAAAATAAAAAATATTTAATTGCATAGCTCAGAAATTTTGATTGTGTTGAAGAGTGCAAACAAGCAAAAATGAGCATTAATTTTTGGACACATCGGCACACTTTTCTATACCTTTTTGGGAAAAGCGCATCGACTTCTTTTTACAGTATAGCGATTATTCTTGAGATATAGATATATACCTTTTTTCGAAAATCCCTAGAAAGTCAGCCCAAGTCAAATCGTGTGATCTTAGTGGCCAATTTACATTATCGAGTGCAAATTATAATTCTTCTTTCTTTATCTGCTACATCTCAGGTTGCACCATCTTGTAGAAACGGCATTGCCTTTGAGATTAATTGGCTGTAGCAATTTGAGGCCACAAGAAGTTATTTATCATTCCACGAGAGTAAACTGTGGCCACATTGCGTGGCATCTTCCCACAGAAAAATGATAAAAATAAATAAATAATTGGCGCGTACACCGAGGCCAAGCTCAGCTCCTCCTAATTGTGGCGTGCGTCTTGATGTTGTTCCACAAATGCAGGGGCCTGCAGTTTCAAGTCGACTCCGAACAGCAAATGGTTTTTATGAGGAGCTTTTTCATGGCAAAAATATACTCGGAGGCTTGCCATTGCCTGCCTGGGGGGACTGCTTTTAGAAAAAACTGTTTTTATTTTCGTGTTTCATGTACGAAGATTCGAGCCTATGTACTCTCGAATGGTAGTCACGCACCAACCTTTCGGTTGCGGGGAAAACTAACCCGAAATAAAAGTGTTCAAATGTGGCAATAAGCAACTTAAATAAAAAACTAATAATCTAACTGAAATCCCGAAAATAATTTTAACTTCCGAAAACGATTTTAATACTATAATCCGAAACTTCATGGGCCAAAGTCTTTATTTCGATATTTTTAGAACTGATTGTTAGTAGAAGTATTTTTTAATGGAGCAAGATTAGCGTAATTTTTCTATTAAAAAAACGTTGATCGGCTCACATTTTTCTTGGGGAAAGAACTTAAGAGGCCCCTTATCAGTGGCTTAAAAAAAGATGTTTCTTCTCAATTTTTTTCGAGGCAAAAAAAGCGACACACAGGAATAATCTTTTGCATTTATTTGAGGCATGATTGAAGAGTAATAAACAATTTTTTAAGATAAATAAAAAAACAAATTGGCGGACATATGAGGGATCTCGCACAGCTACTCGTTGCGCGCTAGTAAAACGGAGTGTAAGATTGCGGTCGAAGTTTTTACCTGCAACACAAAAGAAAAATATTGTCTTATTCAGAAGGGTTTCCCCGCATATAATAGAGTACTCTTGTATTAAAATATGAATAAATGAACACTCAATTAATTATTGAAAAAAAGTGCTTTTTTCGCTTTTTTTCAAAAAAGATGTTAAATAACATTAAACATTTTCTTTTTTTTTTTGTATTTTGTTAGTTAATTAGTTGCGCATTTTAATTATCTTTATATAGATTATCGTTTTGAAACGATAAATTTCGTCGTATTTTTTAAATCTTACACGCCATTTTCAAAAACATGGTTTTGAGAAAACGTGTTTCAAAGTTATCAGAAGGTAGACAGTATAGACGATTTCTTGAAGGCGACTGAACAGAGGCCCCCTTAAAACTTAAGATAGCTCATTATGTTCACTTGGATTTAACTCAATCCTGCACAAAAGTAGAAAACATTTGACAATAAACGCGACTGACGCGCCCTTCAATATTGGGGTGAACAGCATTGACAAAGTGCGCGGTTTTTCACATCTTGGAAGACAATTCCCGCCAGAAGAGGGATACAAAAGTGATGTTTTCACAAAGCTGCATTAAGGAAAAACGCATTTGCTAACCTTGGACCAGTGCAGCTGTCCAAACAAATCAGCACGCAAAAAAAAACTTCGAATCTTTAATTCAATTGTTAAGGATGTCCTTCCCTTGCCTGTGAAGAGTAGAAAAAACAGAAACCGTTCTAAATCTGCAAGTCTTTCTAAATCGCAGCCTGAGGTATGGTAGATCCTGGGCATTTGGTGGACAAGGCAATTGAATATCGAGCGCCGACTTATACCGATGATGTCAACAAAAACCACTCACGGATGAGGTTAGAGAACGCAAGTGGAGGTGGCGCGGCCATACACTATGCAAGAGAGGTGCGTAGACCAGCAGGCAAGTTCTGGTTTGGAATCCCCAGGGTCAGTAGAACCGAGACAGACCTAGAGGCTCATGATGCCATTCATCGAAAGTGAAATAAAAGCGGTGAACAAAAACCTCACGTGGCAGCAAGTAAAAGCAAGAGCAGGGAACAGAACGGAGTGGAAACATTTTGCTTTGGCCCAATGCTCCGCAACAGAGCTCGAGGAACTATGATGATGGTGCATAAAAGTAGGAAAAATAAGCAATAATTGAAAAAAATTAACCTGTACTATTACCAGCGGTGGATCACGTGGCACTACCTACAGACATATTTGAATGTTTATTTCCATTGCCATATGACCTATCGATAGTAACACTCGCAAAACAAGTAAAACACAAAGCAAACAAAACTTATTTATTTATTTTCATTGTATAAAAGCTTACAAAATAAATAAAAAAATTATCTATAATATAAACTATAGGAAACGCAGCGCTAGCTACAGAGGCTTCGGCTGCCTGGACAATTTTTATTATATCTTTGTTTACTAATCACAAGTTACTTAAATAGAAAAACAGCTGTTGGCAGTTGAGTCATCAGTTTTTCTGTTCTGGTAGCAGAAAACGCGTACGGAAAAAAAAAAAAAATAAAACCACAAACAGCTTTTAGAAGTAGAAATCCCGAAACAATAAATTCTAAATGAAAATCCTGATATTATTTTCGGAATTTTAAAAAAGAAAAAATATGTAGAATTTGGCGTAGCTGGCGTAAAATTAGAAGTTGAAATTCCGAACCTATAAATTCCTAATGAAAATCCCGATACTTTGTTTTGGGATTCCGAGATAGAAAAAAAGTAAAAATATTTCGAAATTTTCGTAGGCGGCGCAAAAATAGAAGTAGAAATGCCGAAACTATAAATTGCACATGAAAATCCCGACATAATTTTTGGGATCCCGAAATTCAAAAAAAGTAAGAATATCTCGAAACTTACATGGGTGGCATAAAATTAGAAGTAGAAACACCAAAACTATGAATTTTAATTTATAATCCCGAAACCATTTTCGGGATTCCGAAGTTTTCAGAAAGGAAAAATATGTAGAAATTAGAGTAGGTGCGCAAAATTAGAAGTAGCAATCCCGAACTCATAAATTCAACGTAAAAATCCTGATACTATTTTTGGGATCCCGAAATAAAAAAAAAATTAAAAATATTTTAAAATTTTCGTAGGTGGCGCAAAAATAGAAGTAGAAATCCCGAACCCTTAAATTCAACATAAAAATCCCGATACTATTTTTGGGATACCGAAATAAAAAAAGTAAAAATATTTAGAAGTTTTCGTAGGTGGCGCAAAATTAGTCACCCTATCTCAAGATTTAGAATTTAATTAATAATTTTAGCAAATGACGCCGTCCGTCAATGATATTCGACACTTGTGAATTAGAGAGCGGCAGTACCCACAGAGACAGGTAATATAGCGTATAAAGAACAGATTAAAAGTAAATAGAAATTTGCATCACTCAAAATATGTTTTCTTTATTTATTAAAAAAGTTAGTCAAAACTACAATTGGATGATTAATTTTGCGCCATCTGTTATAATAGTAGATATATTATTATTGTTTTTTTTTTGGTTTCTTTTTGCTTTTGGTTATGAATCGAAAACTTCACACTGTACATATTACACTTGTTGCATGTACGAAACGATATTTTCGATTTCTACAAAAGCAAAAAGCTTCGGCCTGTTACTTAGTAAGCAAAATTTGATGACACAATCTAAGCCACAACTCTGCGTATAAGCTTTGGGAATATATACATTTTACGTTTGATTTTTCAATGCCGCTACTTCCAGCGAACTGACCAACTGTTGACCGTTACCCGAGTAAACGGCAACAAATAAAATCAGACATTTTATTGGCAATTTGACACTCTTTAATGTCTGATTTCACGCATTACGTGCCATTTTGACACGCAATGCACATACATACATACACACGTAGACATCATAAATTTTCCTTCACATGCCTTCTTCAAGCTTACTAATTAATGTTAACATGAAATTTTATCGTAAACTATACTAAACATGTAAAAAAAGAGGAAAACTAATCACGCAAATTTAACGCGGCACTTAAATCTTTCTTCTCGCTTCTCGGTACATCGCATGAGTAATAGCTAAAGCTATTAATTCGATAGTTAGAAAAATAGTAATAGCCTTAACATTGAAAATAAAAACAAAATTAAGAGAATTGCACATACACACAAAAAAAACAAAGGCAAACTAAGTCGTATACTCACTTCCATTCGCAGCAGGCAACATAACTCGGCAAGCTGTTAACAGCAAAACTGGCTCGCAGATAGCATCCAGATAAATAGACAACTGACAGTCAGCTAACCAGCCAGCCAGTCTGTGATGATAGCCATTGCATGCCCTTCATGCGCACACGGTCCTCATTCTCATTCTCACTCCACACGCCAACGCCGACGCCGACGCCAGCGAAACGGTGAGCATTGGATGCGAACCAAACAACTCAAACTATAAAAAATCAATCAAACATTTACGCCGCACTTCTGTTATCCTGTTGAAAAACCAGGGAAATCTATTTATTGATGTTTTCGCGCAAAATGACGTCGCAGTGGAAAGTCAACGGTCGCCGGACACGCCGATGTGTGACATGAAAATTGTGGGAATGAAAAATGTGAAGAATAAATCAAAATAGAAGACCATAGTACTAAGCGGTTAAAAACTAGGAGAAGAGAAAGTTTGCAAAGAAACTGCAGAGATAAAGTACAGAGCAGCATAGGACGATAGACGCCATGCAACAAGCCAACGCGAAAGGCGAACGGCTGATATGCAAAAAGTTAAAAACCAAGTTGGCACCACCTGTCTACTCGCAATATTGTTAGCTGCAGAAAAGCTTCTAGAGGAAAGCCAACTAGAGGAGCAATTACAAAGGCTCACAGCAGTTAACAGCAAGCAGCCGCCGAACGCTCGCATTCCCGAAAGTCCGTCTGGTGCACGGGCGGTGTACACGGCGTATGAGTGCTGTCGTCGCATGAGTTTTTGTAGGGACTACGGCGATGTATAAGCATCTATGTGTGTGTGTGCGTGCGTATATTTGCGCCATTTCATCCCTGATTGTGGAATGCCAGCAATTAGGGGTGAATAAGTTGTAGACACCGTCAGCGAACAGCGCATTTTGTCACATTCCAAGTTGAAGCACACGACCGCACACATACAAACATATTATTTACGTATAAGGTCATAAAAGCACGTATGTGGATGTGTATAATAAAAAAATGTATGCTTCGAACTAGCTTTCTGTCGCAAACCAGGGTCTCCATGCAGACATTTTTCTCCAACCACATTTTTTTGGTGATTTATGTGGCGCCATTGAAATTTTATTGTATTTTCGTAGACGTGCGTTAGGGTTACCTATGCTATGCAAATAAGTAATAAAAAGAAAAATAATTAAAATGCTGCTTTGAAATAAAGGGGAAAATCAACATATGTTTATAGAATATTCAGGTTATGAATTGGAAATGTAAATTTGTAAGCAACACAAATTTGTAGAATATCAGAAATCTCTGAGAAAGTAAACTATGGGAAGAAGAGTTTTCAGGAACCGTCTTCGATATCACTTTCACTTTGCCGCAAATATTTTCTTCAGATGCATTTGATACCTAAAAGCTTTTATATATGTAATTTTTATGTAAAACATGGAGTGCTCGTGATCTGAGATGCCTGTGGTTCCAAGTTACATACTAACAGAAATGATATTAGCCCCACAAAGAGTTAATTTTTTTTTTATTTTATTTATTTGTTTTACATAAATTATTCATTTATTTTATTTTATTTTTTGAGCTTATATGCAGTTCAACATGCGCTCACCTAATTTTCTTCACTATAAAGCAAATATCCGGAAATCTTTTATATTGAAGAAAATAGTCAACATTGTAGAAAAAAAATTAAAAATCAACGGAATTTTTGAGTAACTTCACACTAACATTTTGTTATGGTGAAATTGAATGTATTGTTAAACTGCATATCCACAAATTTTCTAAAAATTCGAATTAAAAAACTGAAATTTTGATTTTTTTAAAGTCGTTAAATTTTTAGTAATTCAGTACAAAGGTTCGAACTTTGATAAGGTTTTTGTTACACCATGAACCACATGCGTCCACCTAATTTTTTCCACATAAATGCTCGGAAGTTTTTTACATGCAAGAAAATAGTCAACATGGGATGCAAAGAAAAAAATTATTATAAATAAACGCACTTTTTGAAAAACTGCAAACTTAATTTTATTATATGTACTAAATTTCAATGCGCTATTCAATTGCATACCCAAAATTTTTTGAAAGATTCTTATTAAACAGCTAAAAATTTTGATGGAGATTTTTTGAAATTCGTTAAATTTTTGTTAATTGTGTACAAAGTTTCAAACTTTGATAAGGTTTCTGCATTAAAAATAACTATCTTAAAAAACAAAAAATGTCAAAAACGTTACTTTTTTATATGATGAACTATATTGTTATATAAAATTTACCATGAAAATTATTGCGAAATATTGTAAAAAGATGAAGTAATTTAATTATGTGGGTGGCAATGCAGATATAAGCTCTAGCAATAGTCGGTTGGCAATTTTAAAAAATAAGTAATTGGCGCGTACACTTCGTTAGGTGTTTGGCCGATTCCTCCTCATATTTGTGTCGTGCGTTTGATTGTTGCTCCACAAATGGAGGGCCAGTTTTACGTCGACTCCGAACGATATATCTTTTTTTCTGAAGAGCTTTTTCATGGCAGAAATACACTCGGAGGTTTGTCATTGCCCATCAGAAAAACAATCTTCTATAAGTTTCATGCCCGAGGTTTCGAACCAACGCACTCCCGTGTAGTACCACGCAGGGTATCATAGCCAATCAGCTATGGCGAACGACGTTGCCAATTTTTCCTTTATTGAATATGCATCGCTATGTTTGATGTACCTGTAATAATACTCTCTCTCGAGTACTCTCACTCTCACTAGTAATACCTACTTTAACTAAATTATTACAATACATTCTTTTTATTTTCAGATTATTGCTGTGGTAAAAATTTCAATATTTTGAAGGTATGTATGATATTTTTATTGCCATGACAAATTAAAAAAAAACAATAACAATTAAGCAATAAATTAAACGACACTTTTAACAAATTAAAAATAATTCAAGTTAAAACACACCTTAAAAATAATTAACCAATCGAACGTTAGCTGGAAATTTTCTACGAATTTTGTTATCAAGTGCGACTGAATTGAATTTTATGATTTTTTTTTATCAAATGAACTTTCTTGGATAAATATTAATTTATTTTAGTTTATTCTATAAACACTTTTCACTTCATAAAAATATGGAAATATGAAATATGAAAATAATATTCATAAAGGTGAAATATATATTGATAACTTTTAACTTTTTTCAAATAAATTTTAATTATCTTTTTTTACAAAAATATAATTCATGCTACAATAACTACTATATAAACCAAGTTTCAGGTCTTGTCTAAAAATTTTAAGCAATTATTTGATTACTATACAAATTTTACACTTTTTATTCAATCACAACAATGTTGACTATTTTCTTCCATATAAAAAAATGTGCATTCATTATACTCTTTAGTCTACTCGCATTAAAAGGGCCATAGAAGTGAGCACAAAACTTTTTTTTTTAAATTCTTAATAAAACATGTAAAATTTTGATGGAAATTGGACGGTGTTTGTTTTTTTTTTTTGCATAAACTTTGAAAATTGAATTTATATGGCACTACACCGTCAGAGGAAAGAATTAGTGAAAATCAATGCAAATTTTGAGCCACATCAAATTTGCACTTTATTGTACTCAGATTTAGCAAAGTATAAACTAAAACGCGATTTTTTTATTTTTTATTTGAATTAAAAAGTTAGAAATTTTTTATGAAAATTTTTCGAATTTTTGTAAATTTTATGCAAAAATAGTTAGCAAATTAGAAGTAAGTTCGGACTAAATTTTTTACTGATTTTTACTATCAAGTATGACTAAATCGAATTTTTGGAATTTTTTTTTTATCAAAATTCAGGTGCAATTTCAAACATTCATCAAACAATCTAGGCTAAATTTAATTTTTTTAAATGAATTCTTCAGTGGTGTTTGTTACAGAATTAAATTTATTTTTATTGAAAAATAATAATTAGTTAAAAAAATAAACGTAAAAAAAAGTATAAAAATTTTGCTCTTATAATTTTGTCATCTTTGAATTATTTTCCCATATTTTCAAAAGCTAGTAACCCTAACATCTTCTACTTGCAAACAGGAGAGTGTTCGACCAGCCATAAATTTCACATAACGCATTTTGCATCTGAATACTTATTCACCCACAATACTTATAATAAACAAATATGTATGTATACACACGCCTACTCCACTCTACTTGCGTGTATGTGCATGCAGTTGATATAGAAATGAGCATACTGCATG
This sequence comes from Anastrepha ludens, assembly GCF_028408465.1. Lineage (NCBI taxonomy): Eukaryota > Metazoa > Arthropoda > Insecta > Diptera > Tephritidae > Anastrepha > Anastrepha ludens. The sequence goes on from NC_071501.1 coordinate 94,319,737, forward strand.
GCATTTTTGCTTGTCTCAACTCACTTGTGGTGGTTGAAAGCCCCTTTCTTCGTTCGAATTTCGTTATAAATACATAACTGCCACCATTGTTCGTACTTAACTATATAAGCAGATATTCAGTAACTGTAATTGTTGTTGCACAGACACACGCTTTTTAAAGCTAACAATATCGACTCACCTTCTTGCTGTTATTGTGTTGCTGTCACTGTTATGGGGAGCTTGCGCATATCTTGCAGATAATTTTGTTCGCCTGTTAAATTGAGACGGAGTATTTGTGTTAGAGTTTGTTAAGCTTTGAGTTTAGGCTCCAGCACACTAAATACATATACGTATGTGTATATGTGTAGTCCCTGCACCACCAATGCGGAGCAATATTCGCACTCAAAATATGTTGAGTTGGGGAAAAATGAAGCCAGTGGTGAGGGAATGAATACGCGTGCTCGAACGTTCGCGTGCTGGAAAGGGAGTTGCGAGTGAATGCCATATGGACTAGTGAGCTAGCTTGTGTTGGGGATATGACGAAGCTGTTTGGATGCACTCCTGGAGTGTAATAATGTGAGCTTACTGTGAGGGGAAATATTAATGACTGGTGGGGGGTTGATTGTTTACACTATGTACAAGGGTGTATTGCGAGGGGGGGGGGGGGGGGGGGGGGGGTAGTGTGGAGTTGCACTACTAGTACACGGTAATGAGCATCGATTGGAAAAAAATTAAATTTCCATTTATTTGTTGTTATTCCAAAATATGGGCTGGTACACCTGCCCAAACATGATTAATTTGTAGGCCCACGACTTTTTCTCAATACATCAAGAAAAAAAAACATTATGTTATATATATACACATACACATATATTATTGAAAAATTATAAATACATACACCGTTTTTCTTCACACTACAACAAATACCTTATAACGGAAAATTTCAAAATTTGTATACACTGTTTTAAAAATTTCTTAAAAATTCCAAGCTTTTTAGAAGAATTTTTATAATTAAAAAAAAAATGTTTACAAATTTTCGTCAAAACTTCACGCTTTTTAACAGGAATTTTGCCTTTGCCTATAGAATTTTTTTAATTTTCAGCAAAATTCCGAGCTTTTCAGACCACAATTTTGCCTATTTTGGAAGTCTTTTTGTTGAAGAATTTTTAGAATTTCGTCTTTTTCTCAAATTTACAGTATGTTTTTTCAAACGTTTTTGTTTTTATTTTTCATCAAAATTTCAAACTTTTTAACAAGAATTTTTAGAATTTTGTATTTTTTTCAAATTTTTAGTATATTTTTTCCAAAGTTTTCTTTTTAATTTTCATCAAAATTTCAATCTTTTTAACAAGAATTTTTAGAATTTTGCTTTTTCTAATTTTTTCATTAATTTTCATCAAAAGTCCAAACTTTTAAAAAAAAATTTTTAGAATTTTGTCTTTTTTTTTAAGTTTTGTATTTTAATTTTCTTCAAAATTCCAAACTTTTAAGCCAGAATTTTGTTTTTTAGCACTTTTTTTTCTAAATTATTTTTTTTAAATATCATTAAAATTTCAAACTTTTTAACGAGAATTTTTGGAATTTTGTTTTTTTCGTAATTTTCAAATTCCAAACTGTTTAACAAGAACTTTTAGAATTTTGGTTTTTTGCATACAATTTTTTTTTATTTATTAGAATTTTGTCTTTTTTTCTAATTTTGTTATTTTAATTTTCATCAAAATTCCAAACTTTTTAACAAGAACTATGTCTTTTTCTGAATTTTTTTTTTAATTTTCACCAAAATTTCAAACTTTTTAAAAAGAATTTTTAGAATTTTGTTTTTTCTATTTTTTTTTTAATTTTCATCAAAATTCCGAACTTTTTAACAAAAATTTTTAGAATTTTGTCTTTTATTCTCAATTTTTTTCATTAAATTTTCAAACTTTTCAACAATAATTTTTGGAATTTTGTTTGGTTTTTAATATATTTTTTGATTCGCTTCAAAATTCCAAATTCTTTAAACAAAAATCTTATAATTTTGTTTCTAATTTTTTTTTTTAATTTTTCATTCCAATTTCAGACTTTTTAACAAGAATTTTTAGATTTTATCTGTTTTCTAAGCATTTTTTTTAAGTTTCACTAAAACGACATCTTTTTAAAAATAATTTTTAGAATTTTGTCCGTTTCTCTAAATTTTTTTTTTAATTTTCATCACAATTTCCTAATTTTAAACAAAATTTAAAATTTCACAATTTATAGAATCATTTTTGGGTATGCAATTGTATAGTCCATTAACTTTGGTACAAGGTGGCTCAAAACTGATCCACCAATTTTGTTTTTGAATACCTTTTTTTATAAATAAAATGATCAAAATCTGTTGGATTACTTCAGCTGTCTAGTTGACCAGTGGCAAATATGATTGATGTATGACGTCATTTGCCAAAATTATAAATTTGCCGAAAAGAAGATGATTAATTTTGCACCACCTTGTATGAAAAAGTGCAAGTTTTAAGTGATTGCAAAATACCGTTAACTTTTGTTGATCGTAGGCTTTTCCTTCCATTAAAAAAATTCGAGTACTTTGTAAGTGTTTAGACCAAGATTTCTTAAATTTTTTTTTACAAATTTTCATTTTTTGTTATTATCATATACAATGTATTTCTTTTAGTTCAGTTTTTTTATTTATCCTTTTCTTTTAATTTGTTTTTCTTTTCATTTATTTTTCTTTTTATTTATTGTATTTATTTTATTTTATTTTTTTTTCTTTTTGTTAATTTTTCCTTTTATTTTTTATTTTATTTCTATTTATTTATTTTTCTTTTTATGTATTTTTCTTTATATTTATTTTTCTTTTGTTAATTATTATTTTTTCTTTTTACTAATTTTTTTATTTTTATTTATTTTTGTTTCTTTATTATTTTTTTTTCTTTATTATTTTCTTTTTATACGATACTCAATTATTTCCCATTCTTCTTAAAATGCTCCATATCTTGCACTCAACCGCGCGTACACTCGCATTACTACTTTCATGAGCCCAACAGCATTCTGCTCAATAAATTCACTTCACTGCTCCTTTATCACACGCCATATTCTCGCTTCCGGTTGTTCCTACTTACAAGCATATATACTACTATATGTACGTACATACATTCATACCTCTGTAGTATAATTGCTTTTTTCGCATTTGAGCGGCCATTTTCCTCATGGAGCCAAATTTGCCTAGGAAAGCAGAAGTTTCCTGTAGGTTTTACTGCTGCAGCTTTTTTCCACTCTATTCCACTTCTAATAGCCTCTTTTCCCATGTATTATTACAACAACAACTAAATTTCCAACAACTAAGTAAATGCAATAACAATATTAAAGTTCAGCAATTACAGTGGTCGAGCAAAAACAATTATCCCAACAACGGAGCAAGTCGGTAGGTGTGCAAGTGTGCGGTCGGTTCTTACACATCCAAATACCCACACACGCAACCCACATCCATCATACACAGATGTAAGTAGGTGTGCTTGTAAATGTCGATGTATGAGAAGATGTGCTACTGCTGCTATTGTGAGCCTGTTTTAACGAAACTTGCACAAGTCTATGTAGGTCAAGGTTTTGCATTGACAATTTTGGAGGTCATACACTTTTTTGCTGGTGTTTCGTGATTGTGTGTGTTGCTGTGTGCGCTTGCATGTGTGAGTTTGAAAATTGCCTTTGATTTCCTCTGTTCGCGCGCAAGTCATCTGCTATTTATTTTTCCCTTGGGCACCAGCCTTTGGAAAAGCTGCGTCCCTGAAAGTTTTAAAGTGGCCTCTTATTATTCTAACGGCGCTGGGTAAGCTTTTCGTTACGAACATTTAGTTTAATTTAGTCAAATTTTTTATTAATCAGGCACCACCAAACACTTAATTAGAGCTCGGCCTCTAGACTACAAGGGAGATATGAATGGGATAACGTTGAAGCCCTTATTCCAGGGTCAGTGGTTATCTTCACTGATGGCTCGAGACTAAATAATACGGCCAAGAGTAGCATCCACTCAGAAGTGCTGCAGTTGAATATAAGAGGTCCCGGTGGTCTAGAGCTCGAAAATTTAGGGTATTTCACGATTTTTTTTTTTTTTACAATAAAAAAAATTAAAAACGATATTTACATTTTTTTAGGCTTTTTATTTAACTTCTTTTACATACGAAAATAATTTTGGTTTTTAATTTTAATAATTTAAAAAATGGCGCTGAAGTTGACCCTACCGAAAAATTGGACCTGGACGGTGTTGTCCCTTTTGGCTCTTCTATTTATCTGAAACACAAAAACGAAATAAATTATTAATCAGTATGACTGTAGCTATGCCCCGTAGTAGAATAATACTCTCATACTCTATAAATCGGGGGTTTTTCCGTTTGTTAAAAAAAAAAATTGAAGTAATCATAATAAGAATATGATTCCAGTACGGGCGATAGCCATTGATGCTGTGAACAACACATTTAAATTTCAGACGTTTCGGTTGAATAGATTTTTTTTAAAACACCAGACCGAAAAAGGTCGTTACGAGATAAATGTGTTTAAAGTTTGAGCTACAGGAAAGCGCGGACCGCTCTCTACGTAGTTAATGGGCGGTAGAAGCTATAATATTTGGAATTTCCGTATGAAAATTTGACAGTATATTACTAAAAGCCCATACTTTCGAAATATCGAAAAACAAAAAATCGATTTTTTGAAATTTCTAGACCACCCTTAAGTTTATGGCTACCTGACTACTGCAGCGTCTTTCAAACTAAGTTAATGGCGTTGTGAGTCATGAATTCATGCAATAAAACTTCTTCCAAAGCAAAAACTGAATACAGAGCTATGATGAGCTCTTAATGAGCTTACTAAGCGCTGCACCACGTATGTTGTCTGGGTTCCTGGATACAGAGACATTCCTGAAATTGCATCGATGATGAGCTGACTAGAAGAGAAACTTATTTTAACTTCTAACTAAATTCTGCCCAACATGTGGCTATCTCTTTATTCTCAAGCAAGCCTTGTGTTTTTTTCTGCGATGACGCCTGTGAAAAGGAGATTCTCATGATTATTTTTATACCGGCATAGCAGTATGCACGGCTTGTAGAGTCACAGCGACACCTACGTACTAAACAACACTCCATTATTTACCAATCTCTCCGCGGAACTGCCAAAAAGGTGTTACTTCGCGGGACTGGTTAGCTTAAAGGCTCCAAGGTATTATTGACACCTACAAAACTCCGCGCGTCTTAGATCCTTATGAGTGTGTGTTACGTGTGTACAGTAGATGTATCACGGAGCTCACTTGTGAGATAAACAGGCAGGTCTGGCTTAAAAGGAATAAAGGAACACAGAACTAGGTCCCTCATCTATCTGACTGGACACTCCCATGACTGGAAACCCCCTAATGAAAGTACATGGCAAGCGTGGATTTTCCTTTAAATGACTTCTGTCATAGCTGCAGATAAGATATGGAGTGGGAGAGAGGTGAGGATTAAACATTTCCTATGCCACTGGACCGCCCTTGCCAAAACTCTTACTTATTTGGATGTCTAATAGACTTAGAATCAGAAGCCATCCACAGCATTTTATCGTTAATCCGAGAAACGAAATGGTTTCATCACATTGAGAATTAGAGGTAGAACTTTAGACCAAATTACTGGTATCACAATGTGACTCCAGGCCTAAGTGAGCCCCCTATATACCCTTTTAAAAAGCAAGCTATGAAGTTTTACCAAGAAACAGCAGCAAATTTAACTGCTCCTCTCTCTTTATATTGGAAGTAGAAGCCTAAGACACATATTAAGCGCAGATGGACTAATGTAGACACCTGTAGCGTTTACTCTGGCCAACACTCGGTGAACCAAAAACGCGGAACTGGAAAGCTGTGCATCGAACAAGGACCAGGTTCTGGGTGATCTGCAGAGACAAAGTTGAGTTAGTGTCCATTTAACATTTCCTGTCGACTTCGAAAATCTGTATAGATTAAGTATAGTTTCGTTGGAGAGGCTGATTAGATTCTCTCAAATAGGGATTGAGGAAATCTTTACCTGGGTATCGAAATGGTCTCTCATGGCCAACGAGTGAACTTGTTTTAAGATCATCACTTTTAAACTAACCTAACTGAATAGTTTAATTATATTCTTATATGTGTAGAAGACTTTCATTCGACTGTGGAACCGGCAGTTGAAAATTTTTTTTGAAGCAAAGTCAGAAGCTTTCTGTTATCAGAAGGGAGGAAAGCCTCCTCTGCGTTAGAAAGATCAGTTGGAGAAGAACTTGGGTTCACTTGGTGTGTCCAACTGCCGCCGTTCAGCACGCGAAAGAAACGACTGGCGCACTCTATTAAACTCGGTCAAAATCGCGTAAGCGGTTATTACGCCTCGTCCTAGCAACTGTTTTTGCGGGCTCGCCGGAATCTGATTTCTTCTTCGGCGGCGGTACGTATAGCACGAAAAATGTTGCTTCATTGCTCGTGCCTGCCGTTTTGTTGGGCAGTACTCTCTGAGAGCAGTAGTGAGAGTCGTGTGGCGAATCTTCTGGCTGTCTGTTGGGATTGCAGCTTTTCCATATTGAACATTCTTCTTTGCGTAGGTAGATGTACGTTTTTTTCGGCACAGAGGCGTGTGCGCAATTTGGCTGCAACGAGGTAATGAACCGTCTCGATGTTGGGTCCACGGATCGTATGTACATCTAATACACTAGAAGCGTGTCTTCCATCTATCTAGCGTTGAAGGCGCCAATCACGATTTTTATGTCGTGGCGGGGGCGGCGCTAATAGGAAGGTTTCAGGCGCTCATAGAAGGAATCTCTGGTCGCATCGTCCTTCTCTTCCATCGGGGCTTGGGCGCAAATGAGCGAGATGTTAAAAAATCGGGCTTTGATGCAGATTATTGCGAGACGCTCATCTACCGGAGTGAACGACGGTACTTGGCGAGGAAGTCTCTCCCCCACAGTCACCAAATTTACGCTCCTTTACATGGCAGCTGTAGTAGACGTCGCAAGGTCCTATGTTTGTCTAGCCTTGCACCGTCCATCGCATCTTTTGAATAGCAATGGGGCTCACTCTCGAACGGGTGTTCGGAAAATACCCAGAGAATATTTGGGAAAAGCCCGAAAGTTGTGAACTGCTTGGCCCGCATGCAGAAGAATCCTCCTGGCCATTCCCAAGTGGATGGCGATCAGTAACTTTCCCCACTAGCGTGAACTACTACATATGGAATCCTTCTCCTTTGCAGTGACTTCATTTAAATAAAAAATATGCGTGCGTAAAAAGAGAAACCTTACTTTAAGAATGACAGCTCGGCCTCTTTTGCTGCCCAAACTCGTACCGAGTTGGAAGTTCTTCAGCATCATCCTCTGAGTCATTATAATTGTCGTCTACCACTGGGCATAAAGCACAACAGGTCTTCATATTGTATGTGGTCTCAATTTTCGAATACTTGCGTTGGGGGCATTGTTGTCCACCAACATCTTCAACGACATATCGATTGAATCGCAGCACCTTTTTTATGGCGTAAGTCCCCTTATACTGCAGTTAGAGCGGTCGTAACCCAACAGAGTTGGGTAGGGGTTAGCAGCTGGCAGAACCATATCATCCTCTGCCTAAAGTACTGGTTTGGCATGTTTCGTATCGCACCAAGCCTTTAGCTCAAGCAGCCTCTTTTTAATCCAACTTCGGTTTTTAATGAGAAATGAGCTTCCGGTTAGCAAATCCCTTTTTTGACACAGATGTCAATTACGTGGTTTCTTACTTTAGGCAACGCCAAATTGCATATAAAAATACATTTCTTCAAACAACTTTTATTCCGAATTAAATCCAACCCAATTCTCCGCTGTACCAAAAACTTATATGAGGTCACGGGTGTACTTGTGCGTTAGTCATGTGGGAAAACCAGCCACTTTGCGTCAAGGCATTGCAGTTCCTGTGTGCCAAATCTCTTCTAATATGTCTGTGGCTTATTTCAATTACAGAGTTCAAATCTTCCAAATGGAGGGCTTTTATATTTGAGCTCTTGTTAAAAATGCATGCCCCTGAAGTATTTACAAGCTAGCTTATCGCTTTTAACCTATTTTCCTTAAATACTTGTGTGCTTACTGACTTCATTAAATATATTTATAAATACTTAAACTGACAACTGCATTTATTGACATGAATATTCCCAAAATACCCGTGCTGCACTCAAATTACGCCTCTTCATTTCACAAAGCTGCACTCGAGTCAAAATGCTACCTGGTTCCTTCCTACCACCACTTCGGCCACTCGTCCAGTCTTAACGCACCATTACACGCCCACCTTCAGTATCTTTGCAGCAAGATTAACCGATTATGTGTAGAGCTGGAAATGACTCGACATTTCGAAAATGCAGCGCCTAAAAGTAGGCCAAACAAGTGAAAGCATATCTACAAATACATGTACATTTCATCATGGATATATATTTACGCTTATGTGTTGGTAAATAGGTGCATATTCCCGCCCTAGTATTGTGCAACTGCTGCTAAATACAGTGCAAATTTATAACAGCAAATGCACAGTGGAGCTTAAATAAAATAAATTGAGGGCATATTAATATTTCTTTCGCAAGTCCATATCTTTCAAGTGGATGAAAAATATGGCTAACCTTGACGAAAGCAAATGAGGATGGTTTTCAGAGAGCTGTTTTTTAATACATATTAAGTATGAAAAAAAATTTGTCTCATTATTCTGATGCAAAAGGGTGGCGATAGGGCCTATCTTCAGAATTCTTCGACGATTTCTGACAATTCCTTTACAGACCGACTTATCGTTAAGCGTAAGATCTGAAATAATAAACCGAATTTGTACAGAACAGAAATGTATAAGGTGGCGCAAAATTAGTAATCTTATTGGAAGATTTGTAATTTTTGCAAATGGCGTCGTACGTCGATCATATTTGACACTTGTGAAGTAAAAAGCCACAGTATACGAACAGGTAGGTAAGTTGATAGGTGAAGTGGTTGAAGTAGCAGACTGCCACTCCCCAAGTAGCATTAAAGCGCTGTTTTGATCCATTATGAGACCTCTAATAGGCAGATATCTAGATTAGATAGATTTATAGTATTTATATTGTAGTATTTAGGCTGGCGCATTGCTCCAGGATGTGGAAAGAAGCCCCCAATGAACGTAGTCGTCAGGCTGCCAAGGCCAGACATTTATAAATCTGCCTAAATTTAAAAATGTAACCAAATTTTTTTTTAAATGTAGTTTAAAAACTTCAACTTTTTAACTAGAACTTTTTCTAGGTATGCATTTTTATTGCCCATTAATTTTAGTATCAAAAAGTGAAAGTTTCAAGTGACTACGAAATACCGTCCATTTTTGAAATTTTTTTTTCACTGACGTATCACGCCTGCTCTGACATACAAAGTACGTATTTAATTGAATTTTTTCGTATGGAACAAAAAGCCTGAACGTCAGAAAAATTCTAAAAAATCCAGTTAAAAAGCTAACAATTTTCATAAATTTTTTTAAATTTTCTTTTTTCTTTTGTATGAAGTCGAAGGTTACGAATTAATAGCGATTAGGGCAAGTAGTGCCGAGACGCTGAAAGTTGTATCATATCCTTAAATAATTTTGAAATTTCTTAATGCATTGTTATTTATTTTAATATAATACTCTAGTTTAATACTATCGAAATAAATAAACGAGTTTTTTTTTTGTTAATTGACACTTGTGGTTGCTTGCGCTGGAGCCTTCTTCACCATTTATTTGTGTCAGCAAGGGATGGAGGGATGACTCACAAAAATGGAACACAGACGGTTCCAAAACGCTCCAATGAGTAGGAGCAGGAATAATGGGCTAGAGCACACAAATCTCTAACACTAAATACCGATACCTCAATGGAAGCAGTGGAAATCATATCCCAAAGAGATACACTTTGATCTTAGCCATAAGGCCGAGAAGCGAGGGTTCGAGAAAGTAAAATACTTTCGGACAACCAATCGGCTGTCAAAGCCTTGAATAGCTTCACATTCAAGTCAAAAGTCCTAATAGAGTGTAACAATGCACTCAACAAACTGGCAACTCATAAATCAGGTCTCACTGATTTGGGTGAGTGTCCCTCATACGAAAGAAACGACAAGGCAGACTTTTATGTCAAAAAAAGAACAGAAGGGCTATTTATTGGGCCAACCCCTTTCTTCGGCTTTGAAAAAAATAATGTAAGCCAAAAAATGGATCCAAACTAAAATCAGGGAACACTGGAACGGCACAAGTGACCTTAATAACTCCCAAAAGTTTTTGAACTTCAATGTCAACAGAGCAAAATCTGCTCTAACTCTAGATAAAAAGGCCTCAGATTACTCGATGGAGCACTTACAGGTCACTTTGCCTGTAATAAACACTTTAACACAATAGGGTTATCTAGTACAAGATCATGCAGCTTCTGCTGTGATGAAGAGGAGTCTATGGAACACTTAGTCACCAACAGTGAGGCATTAGGCCACAGGAGACACATAGTCCTGGATTCGAAGAAGACCTACAATTGCTCCCTCCTAAGGAGCTGGTGCGATTCCTCGGTATACTAAATAATTATAATTAAGTAGTTTGGGGGCACAATAGATCAATCTGGTCGCAGTGCATAAAGGCCTTAGCCTAACCCGTACAACATTTACCTTTACCAAGAGATGGAGGACTCTGTGTTTATGTGTTCATTGAGACTCTCTTTATGAGAATTGGCTATCTTCTTTATTGGGTCTAAATGAATCAAGACGATATAATAAAATAGTTGTTTGAACTATTCTTCTCACATAGGAGTAATAATTCATGTGCGGTCCTCTGATATCAGCAGAAAATGAAGGAGTCACTCACACACTTCAAACTTCTCTTCCTCTTTGAACGAAGCGTCGCTTGAATGATATGCAGCGTCGTCTGTTTTTTTGTTTTTTTTTTAAGTAAGGTTGTATTTGTTAGACTCAGTTTATAGTATCAACAACAACAACCAACCCTGAGTGCCAACATACTAACAATAATGATAGATGGAGTTCTTTGATAGCTTCTGATACCTGAGCTGCTCTATAGCAGTGGTCGGCGAAACGGAGGCAGACGTCAACAATTGATTGAGCAAGACTAGGAGTGCACTCGGCCGATTATGGGAAATTTGGGCTAACCTCCTGCAAATTTCCAGAAACACCAAGCTCAGGATATTCACCGCATGTGTCAAGTCAACGCTGATATATGGAAGTGAAACGTGGCTTGTTTTGAAAACGAATACGCAGAAACTTCAATGCTTCACCAACAAATGCTTGAGGATAATATGCAGAATAATCGGGTTTAACATAATAGAGAATGAAGAACTATTGAGACAAACGAACGATGAGGCCATCTTACTCCAGTTAAAACGCAGAAAATGGAGTTGGATAGGCCACGCTCTTAGAAAACCGTCACACAGCATCACAAGAATAGTCTTTCATTGTAATACTTAGAGAAGCAGAAGCTGTGGCCAGCCAAAGAAAACTTGGAAAATATCAATCCTACGAGTACATGACTTATCTCCCACAAATACAAGCTGAGGCAATGCTAAGGTCCTAGCATCTAACCGCGTACGTCCGAGAAGCCTTGTACAGACGCTATGCTCCTCATAGGAGTAATCAGGAGAAACAAAAAAAAAAAACACAGCTACCATTAAACTAAAAAATTATAAATCAAATTCTTAGTAAAAACACTGCTTCTATATATCGATCTTGTTGAGCTTTGAGTTTAATATCCTTTCTCATTTCGAAATAAATAAGGTCAGATGATGACGTCAGTAAATTTTTGTGGCTGCATTGATGTTTGATCGAACGCTTGTGGATCGGGTTCGCTCTAATATTGGATATGTTGATAGTTGCCGTAGATTCTGGAAAGTGGGGCGTGTCCAAGGAAATGTGTTTTTACTTCTGGGTGACTAGATCACAATATAAGTAGTCCTCTTTTGTTTGATATCCATATTAATAACATAGAGGTAGCAGAAGTATTTAAAACACTTTTTTTGGAATTTAGGTCTTTGAAACTGTAAAAAATATAAAAAAAATTTTAAAGTCTTTTTTGAAACGTAAAGTGATAGAAAACTGATTACTGCAGAAAGTGTAAGCAGCTTACTGTACAAAGTCTATAGTTACACTTGCATATTGCATTTTTCCTCCCTAACTTTCACTGACGGGGTCATAATTCAGAAATTTATTTATGTTTCACAATTCGTCTTTTTTTACTTTTTCTCCGTTTTATTTATTTTTTCTTCTTCTTCTTCTTTTTTTATTTTTAGTTTTACAATTATTTTTTCTTTTACTTTTTTTCTGTTTTTTTTCTTGTTTTATTTTTCATTCTTAATTTTTATTTTTTTACTTCTTCTTCTTCTATTTTATTTTTAGTTTTACAATAATTTTTTTTTATTTTTATTCTGTTTTATTTATTTGTATTTCTTCTCTTTTATTTTTCATTTTTAGTTTTACAATTATTTACATTTTTTTTTTTAATTTTTTCTGTTTTTTTATTTTTTTTCTTCTTTTATATTTTATTTTTAGTTTTACGGTTAATTTTTTCTGTTTTTTTATTTGTTTTTCTTCTTTTTTTATTTCTCATTGTTAGTTTTACGATTATTTAAATTTTTTTTTTTAATTTTTTCTGTTTTTTTATTTTTTTTTCTTCTTTTATATTTTATTTTTAGTTTTACGGTTAATTTGTTTTCTAAATTTTGTCTGTTTTTCTTTAATTTTCTGCTTCTTTATTTTTAGTTTTACCATTAATCTTTTTTATACTGTTTTTCTGTTGTATTTATTTGCTTTTATTTTTTTTTTTTTCATTTTTAGTTTTAGGATTGATTTAAAAATTTCTTTTTTTTTTTTACTTTTTCCTGTTTTATTTTTTACGTTTTCTTCTTTTTTTGTTTTTTTTTTAGTTTTACAATTATTTGGTTACTTACTTTTCTACCTAAATATGTTTTCTTCTTTTCTTATTATTTATTTTTAATTTAAAGATTTTTTTTAATTTTTGTCTGTTTTGTTTCTTTTTCTTCTATTTTTATTTTATTTTTCTTAATTATAAAAATTTTCTTTCCACAAACACAAATTTTTCTCACCAAATATTTACATTCGCATTTTGTGCAAACACGTTCCACTGTGCACGTTGCGAGATGCGCGCTGAGTGCATGAAAGAGGAAAAGAACTTAAAATAAACTATTGTTGGGGCATGAGGCTGCTGCTGCCATTTGATTATCGATTTTTGCGCCCACCTTGACGGTAATGCGCCACAGCGCAGTGCTATCCAGTGCAGCGCAACACAATTTGCAAAAATAGCTGCAACAGCGCAGAGTGCAGAGTGCAGAGGCGGATGCCATCGTTCGCAAGCTTTGACTTTGTGTAGCTGCGGCAGTCACAGGCAACATGTGGCGCCTCGCGGGCGTGTTTAAGTGTGACTTTGGCGAACGTGGTGTCAGGCGGCAGACTGTGGACCGACATGTGAAAAGTGAAAACATGAGAAAGCCTATGCAGTGCAAAACAGCAAACCAGTAAATGAGGGAGAAAGAAGAAGCACAAGAAAAAGAACAATAAAAAGAAGAGAAAATAGAATAAAATAAAATAGCAGTTAAGTATAAAGCAGATAGTAACAATTGGAACAACAAAATGTCAGCGTGTGACAATGACAAGTGGGGGCAACAATGCAAAGCAGCAGCAAATAAAAGGAAGCTTGTTAGCTGCTACGGCTTTTCTATTTACAAGTAGAATCAGCGCCAAAGCGCCGTGTATGGCGATTGCAGTGAAAAAGTTGCAAGCAAAGCGGCGACAGTGGGTTGCAAAACAGGCAAACGAACTGATTGGGCGCATTTAGCTGAATATTTATTTATTCAAATATTTCTGTGAAGTGTAATGCCATTAGAAAATAAAAATCAAACAGCAAGAAGAAGAAGAAGAAAAATCGTCAAATTAAAATAAAAGTCGCTCGCGCCACATTCACACTCAAATTCAATTAAACTGGTTGCTTAATTCAGTTAGTAAAATCGATTTGCATCGATAGCACAGGGCGAAACACTAAGCCGCGCCGAGTTCGCATGCGGCACACAGCACGCGGCAATCAGCAACCAGCCAGGCAAAGCAGTTTTGCCAAAACACTAATGTGCAACGTGTAATTGCAACACATTAGCGGCGGCGCCAAATGAACAAATCAAATTTTTGGAATTAAAATAGTAACCAAAAGAAAAAAAAGGGAAAAGAAATGTGTTTAAAGAAAATTGTGTGATTTTATAACAGCAGCAGCGGTACGCTTAATTAACGCTGAACACACCGCATTGCAGTGCGGCCAGTAGCTGCAACGCAAGTTTTTTGGCATACCAAATAGCATAACAAAGCCGTTAAAGCGTAATAAAAAGAAAATAAAAATAAAAACAAAAAACGACAAAATAAAAAAAAATAAAAAATAAATATTAAAAAAAATAATAAAAAAAAAAAAAAAATTTTTAATTTAAAAAAGTTAAAAAAAAAATTTTTAAACTACAAAAAAAAAACACCTAAATCACTTTGAAAGTTTTTACTCAAAACCAAACAAAAAAATTAGCTAAGCTTATTAAAATGAGTCGCACGCACATCTCGTCCGGCATAATGAGTCGCATGCGTGTTTTCGAAAGTGAGTGCAACCAATTTGCTGGTTTTTCGTAACAAAAATTGCTGGATAGCCAATCTTTTTTGGTTCCTTTCTTTTTTGTGTGTGTGCATTTCTTGTATTTGATTTTGCTTTCAAGCTTTTTCATTTTCCAATTATGCTTATCATTGCCTTATTACAAAATACCATAAATTTCACAACTTGTTTTTGTGTTTTAATTTTTTTTATACTTTTTTGGTATAACTGAAATTTAACGCCGGCAACGTAAATCATTGAAATTAATGAAAAATGTTGTCGACAACGGTAACAAAATAATTAGCGACTAAGCAAACTAAATTAAAAAAATGGTTTGGCGTTTCACCCAAATGTGGCGGATTTCATTAAAACTATGCGAAAGTGCAACGGCGACTAGGTTGCGGTGTAGCTCTTTAATTAAATCGATTAATTTAAAGAGAAGAATAAAAAGAAGAAGAGGAAGACAAAAAACAAAAGAAAGTGAAAAAATATTGGCTCACTTCATAATTGATTGTGTTGGTTGGTTCTTAAGTTTCTGCCACATTTGGCAATGAATTTGCAACCTTGCAACTTGCATTGTGATACTAAAAATGTTTGCTTTTGCAAATGTGCGCCAAGCCTTCATGCGAATGGATGTGAACACAACTGAGCTTATAGAAGGGCATGCGGAGTCATAATCGAGTCGATCGATTGAAGGGCAGAAAAGGAAGAGGCTTTTAATTTAATTTTTTAAGAGGCTCTTTTCTGCAAGTAACGAAATGGGTGATGAACGTGATTTTTGAGCCACTTCGAACTTATTTTACAAAAATTCAATAATCCTGCTTCGATATTTTTATACAAATTCTGATTGAAAAGCTTAAAATTTGTATGAAAATTTGTAGAGTTAATAAAAAAGGAAAAAAAAATTAAAAAAAAAACAGCAAAAACCGTTAGAAACTTGGATATACAGTCGAACTTCTCTACAGTGAACTTCCATATAATGAAGCTCTCCTTATAATGAACTGGTTTCGAAGACACTGCTTTTTCGTTCTACTTTCGGTGTATTTTTGTCTCCTTATAATGAATTTCTATATAGTGAAGTTTTCTATATAATGAACAAATTTTACAGCTGGAAATTCAAGCGTCCTAAGTTTTTGTCTCCATATAGTGAATTTTTTCAAAAGTTTTCTGTTGCAAAAAATTACAGTTAGATGTGGACAAACTGTAATGAGGGGAATCCCAAAATTAAAACAGAAAAAGCTGAGCTATTACAGTTTTATTCAGTGATTGAAGTTAAAATGACGCATCGAAGCAGCATTTCGCTTGAAAAAAAGTTATTAATGATTAACAAAGTTAATGAAGGAAACAAAAAAAAAAAAAGATATTGCCAATGAATTCGGAGTTCTTCCCAGCACTTTATCAAATATTTTAAAAAATAAGGAAGTGATTTTAAAAAATGCGGCGGATTTGGCAGTAAATACCAAACGCAAAAGACTTCGACCTTGTCATTTTGAGGATATTGACGAAGCAATGCTGAAATGGTTACTCGTTGCACGTGGTAAGAATCTCCCTTTATGTGGACCATTATTGAAGCAAAAGGCCAAAGATTTTGCAGAAGCACTAGGACACCACGAATTTGAGGCAAGTACAGGTTGGTTAGACAAGTTCAAAAGTCGGCATGGCGTTATTCAAAAGACATTATGTGGGGAAAGTGCTGACGCCAACATAGAAAACCGTGATGAATGGGTAACGAACGTCTTACCGAAATTAATTGAAAATTACAACATTAACGACATTTTTAATGCCGACGAGACTGCTTTGTTTTTCAAATGCTTGCCAACTAAAACACTGGCATTCAAAAATGAAAAATGCTTTGGTGGGAAGCAAAGCAAGGAGAGAATAACTGTCCTGGTGGGAAGCAATATGACTGGATCAGAAAAGCTAAAATTGCTGGTAATCGGAAAGGCCAAAAATCCGAGGTGCTTCAAGGGAATAAAATCTTTAGGTGTCGATTATGAGTTTAACAAAAAATCATGGATGACCAGTGAGATTTTTACGAAATGGATTGTAAAACTCGACAAAAAATTTTGTGATCAAAACAGAAAGGTGTTGTTTTTTGTTGATAACTGCACTGCCCACCCTAAAGATGTAAGAGACAAGTTGAGAAACATTCATCTCGCTTATTTTCCTCCCAACATGACTTCGTTACTGCAACCCATGGACCAAGGCATTCTCTACAATATGAAACAACATTACAGAAAACGAATTTTAACGAATATATTGACTCAAGTGGATGAGGGAAATTCTGTTATGGCCATAGACTTGCTGCAAGCAGTTCGAAATCTTAGCAATGTATGGAATGTCTATGTTAAACCAGAAACAATTGCCAACTGTTTTAAAAAGGCTGGATTTTCAAAAGATGCTATGCAGATTCCATTTGAGCATTGGGCTGAAGAGGACCTTCTTTCAATATCAGATTTGGCTGATTTACAGTCTTCATTTAAAAAAGTAGCAAATATCGAAGCATCGTTTGATGACTACGTAAATGTTAATAATGGTGTGCAGACTTCGGACAACCCATCCGAAGAAGATATTCTCAACAGCATTTTTGAAAGTCGCGGAGTTCCAGCTGAACCTGGTAAGCATTTATCTTTTTATAGTCAAACAAAAATTTAATATGTAAATATTATTTCAGATAACGATGAACACGATTTGACCGTTGAAAAATTGGCAGAAACTGAGGAGGCATTACCTACGTTGATACAAGCTGCTTCATCCATTAGCGTAATTAGAACCTTTGTGGAAATGAGGAGTGACGTGCCGATTAATGTTTTCAACTCTCTACATGATTTGGAAGCTTTTATTGAAAATGAAAAATGGAAGGCTGTAATTCAAACCAAACTCACTGATTATTTTAAATAAAATTACATAAGAAATCAATGTTTCTTTATAATGAAGTTTCTATATAGTGAAGTGATTTTCAGGTCCCGTGCGAATTCACTATATGGAAGTTCGACTGTATATGTTTTTTGTAGTGTAATGAGCTTCATTTTCATACCAAATTTATTAAAATTAAATGAGAAGTAATTAACTTGTCAAAACCTTGTCCATAAGCCCCTGTGCTATAGTTATTAAACGTACTGTATATGAAATTTCGAAGCATACTTCAAGGCTTATAAGTATTTTAAAATCATTTTAGAAGCATACATTTAATTTAATTACATAATTTAAGATCGTAAGATAACTTTTTAAGAACACATTTTTTCTTGCCCTGGTTTTGACCGACGTAGCCGCCGTAGCCGAATGGGTTGGTGCGTGACTACCATTCGGAATTCACAGAAAAAACGTAGGTTCGAATCTTGGTGAAACACCAAAATTAAGAAAAACATTTTTCTAATAGCAGTCGCCCCTCGGCGGGCAATGGCAAACCTCCGAGTGTATTTATGCCATGAAAAACAGCTCCTCATAAAAATATCTGCCGTTCGGAATCGGCTTGAAACTGTAGGTCCCTCCATTTGAGGAACAACATCAAGACGCACACCACAAATAGGAGGAAGAGCTCGGCCAAACACCCAAAAAGGGTGTACGCGCCAATTATATATATGTATATATATATATATATTTTGACCGATATTTTTTTCTATGTGTGGTAGTTTCAAGCTTCTAGAGATCAGTTCCTATAGTTTTATGCGCTCTTGAAGAGTCTGTAGTTTGTTTGCGAAACTTTTTTCATGACGGAAATGTATTCTGTAGTTGGCTATCGGCTCTTATGCGGTGACTGCTCTATATATTGTATATAATTGGCGCGTACACCCTTTGTCTGCTATACCGAAAAAAAAAAAAAAAATGTTCTATAGTTGCATCATAACCTTCCTTTTGGTTATACTAGTCCGGACTAAGAGCTAAGGGAGTTTGAAATAAAAGTTTCATGATATTCACCACATTGACCCTTCGCACCAGAGTACGTATGAATTGAAGCCTATTATTCTAGTTGTAAACTGATCCAATTATAAACAGTTAATCCTCGCTATATAATCGTGACTTATATTATTATTAGGCTGACCTTCTAAAATTTGTAAAAAAAAAATGAAAATCTGGGGAAAAATTATACTATACAATTTTTTTTTTGTTAATTTTTTTATTAGCTATATTCATATATTTTTTCACTAAGATCAAACTGGATAAAAGGAAAAAGTGCAGTTAATTATTTAATTTTTTTGTTTGTTTAATTTTTTTGTTGTTTTTTTTTTGTCATTCTGAAACATTTATAAAAATCGAAAATATTGCTAAAAATTATACATAGAATTTGGTTTTTTAGCTTGTTTCAATTATATTTTTTAGTATCAAACTGGATAAAAGAAAAAAGTGGCAGTTTGGAATGAAAATTCATATGGCTTGTTGTTTTTAAGCCAACTAAATATTATATTTTTTTTTTTTTTTTCTTAACATTTTTTATGTTTTTATTTATTTTTACTTATATTTTTTGCACGTCTAAAAATGCGAAAAAATTGAAGGGCTTGCGAAAAATGATACTATTGTTAATTATTTATATTAATTTTTTTTTTTAAATTTTTGTATACTTTTTTTAAAATTTTTTTTTTTTATTAAATGAGTTTATTTATTTATTATCTTTTATTAAATTTTTTATTAAGGTCAAACTAAATAAAAGGAAATAATGGCAGTTATGATGAAAAATTTGTATCGCATACTGTTTTTAAGCAAACTAAAATTTTATTTTATTTTTCGTATATAAATTTTTTATTTGTTTGTTATTTCTTTATTATTTTTTTTTCGTATATAAACTTTTTATTTGTTTGTTATTTCTTTATTATTATTATTTTTTGTTTTTTTTGGTATTTAATTTTTAGTTTTTATACTGTTTTATGTATTTTTTATATTTTTTTAATATTTTTTTTTAAATTTTTTTTAAGTTTTTTTTCTTCTTAGTTTATTTTTTTCAGTCAATAGAGCAATAAATTCTTACTGACTAAGAACAAATTACTTAAAACTAATTAAAATAGTTATATAGTAGGCTATGCAATACTTCGCGTGGTAGAGACGGGTCTAACAAAATTTGAAACATTATTTAGTTCCGTTAGAGTTCTCATTAAGGGATCCTACTTTACATAATTCGATTTCGAAAAACTTGAGTAAAAAGAAGTAGCACTACGTAAGTTATACATAGGAACATTAAAGGCAATTCTTTTCAGAAGGTTAGGACAGTCAACTGCTTCACACAAGAGGTTGGTAATGAAAGAACAATCAAGTAAGGCAAATTTGCTGCTTAGAGCTTTTAAATTTAGATGTGCAAAACGTCACAATCGGTGACTACACTGCACTGGCAGTGCTTAATGCACTGCTCCAACTACCACAACAAAGACTTCTACAATAGAAAAATCAAAAATATGCCTTCAAATGGTTAGCGGAAAAACTTCCGCATATTTGATCAAAATCGGATAACCTTCGCTGCGTCAATTCCATAAAGGAAATAAAGCAAAAAACGGCCAAAACATTTTACTTAGCCAAATATGAAAAAAACCAAAATACGCAAAATAACGCTTCTAAAATAAAATTAAAAATATATAAATAAATTTCAGCAACACGATTTCAAGCTCACATTTTAGAATTTAATTACCAGATCAGTTACTTGAAATCTGGTTTCAAGATCAAATTTCCGCTTGAGAAAATTTAATTTGAGTTCGTCACTAAACAAAAAATAATAATGCACACACACACGCACCTACATACACACGACGCTTTGAAGCAATTAACCCCTTTTTAGGTGCCAAACAAACCGTATCGTCATAGTAGAATTACTAAGCCTGAAATTTACAAATCGGCAGCACTTAGTGTGCTTTAAGCCTCACATCCACACACACATACATACATATTCATATATGCACAAAAATCGTTCCTAAACATATCCATGTTTTATGTAGTAAAAGTGCTTGCAATCGAATACACCAGCCATTAGTAACTCTCCGAAGGTTCTTTACCATTTTCGTCAATGCCTCACTGTAGTGCCCGTTGATTGCTCAATGGGTCAAAGCTATGAATACACGTATGTGTGTGTGTGTGTATGCCGACACTATGAGCTTTGTGTAAGCGCCAATGTAGAATTCCATAAACTAGTTGTAAACAGGCGCCCATTAAAGGCATAAACATTTGAGAATTCTATGACTTTGGTGTGCTAAATTTCTCCAAATGAAAAACAAAAAACAGAAAAAAAACAAAAAAAACAAAGAACACAACACTAAGAGCTCTTGCTTGTAAACAAGCTGCAGGCAAAGACAAACTTAAGTATCCAATAGAGCGCCTGGGTATTATTGCATACACGTTTTTGGCTATTTAACATTTTAGCCAACGCTGACTTCTGCTTGCAGCCCATTAACCTTAGCGCTTCAGTGTCAGCCGTTTCGAACACATGAATTGGCTTCATAAAAATTAGTAGAAATTTTCAACAAAAAAGCATTCATAAAAAGGCGAGAAGAAAGCAATAGAAGAAACTGCGACTATTGTGAGAGAAAAACATAAAAACTTGAGAGCTCACAAAAAAACAATGCGAATGTCGTCGTATTCCAATTCATTTGGAAGTTTTTGGCACGATTCGCATGTTAAAAGAAAGAAGCCAGTTACATTTGTGATCTTGGTTTCATTAAAAAAAAGTTTTCTTTGCATTGGCTCATTTACAAACATTCGACATAGCGTTGCCCAATTGGCATTTTTCGCGCTATTGTGGGTTTTTGTATCAAGAATGTGGAATTATATTACAGATGGGGGGCTTTTACTTTTAAGCGACTCCATGTCAAGTGATCCAAGTGTTCCGGACATTATTGCCAATACTTCTGGAAACTTAGTATACAACTCTTAAAAGGTGAACCGAAAAGATTTTGAAACAATTTTTTTTAATTTTAGAGATTGACAATTTTGGTATAAAGTTCTTTAAACTGAAATATATTCGATATTTTTCAACAATTTTTGTACATATTTTTTTCATTTAATCTATAGGATAAAATATACTTATTTATTTACTTATTTATTTATTATTTTACTTTTTGGTTCAAAATTTTTCACTAAGAAAATGTTTTTTTGCCGTTCCTGACCCTTCAGAATTTTCTTAAATTATTTTTTTTCATTAATCAGGTTCGGTAACTCATGCAAGTCTCATATTGGGACTCCCATCACTTCTCGAGATATTTTTAAATAAAAACAAAAATCCCCTTACCAAAATTTAAAAAAAATATGAAAATTTTGCTTTACAGTTTTTTAAATTAAAATAATTTTGTATTCTTTTTTCATTTTGTTTAAGTTAATGATTTAAAAAAATTCAAGTCATTGCGAAAAACTATACTGAACCCGTTTTGTGAAGGCCCTATGTTCCATTGGGGATAATAGGAATTGATGACAAGCATGACAATTTTTCTTTTAAATTTATTAAAACAAAATAAACCAAAAAAAATTTTACTTTCTAGAAGAAAATTTATTTTTTGGAAAAAGATGTTTTCCTCTTTAGTTTTTGAAAAACACATTCTTGAGAATTTTTTCATATGTTGCACATTAACAGCTAAAACTTTTCTCAGTAATTCCTGAAATTTTGATATTGGAATTTCTATAACTTTTCGAATTATTTTCAAATAAAGATCTCTATACAAAAATTTGAAAACAAAAATTCATAAATTTGGGATTTATTCAATGCTGAAATATTTGTAGTTTTTTTAATACCTTCGGTTCTCTTTTTTATAATTTTTATTTTTATTTTTTTTTTCACTTTTATAATTTTATTTATTTATTTTTTTATGTATTAGAATAAAATAAACGCTAAACAAATTTTTTTGAGGACAAAATTTTCTTTTTTTATTTTTTTCGGCAAAAATATTTTCCTTTTAATGTTTGAAAAACAGTCCCTTTTAGAATTGTTTTTTTTTTTCAATAATAACTTAGACTATGCTCAGTAATTTCTAAAAGTTTCACAGTGAGATTCACAATAACTTTCCGAAATATTTTGAAACAAAAAACTTGAAAAATTTGAAAAAAAAAATTCATAAGTTTAAGATCTATTTAATTTTGCGCACTTTTTTGGTTTTTTGTGAAATATCTTCGGTTTTCTTCGAAGCTTTTCTAATTTATTGGAATACAATATAATTACAAAAAAAAACTAGGAATTTTTTTTTGTTTTGCTTAAATATTTTTGAAAAAAAATATATTTCTTTTTAATTTTGAAAAACACCTCCTCAAAATATTTTTCTATTTAATATCTGAAACTATTCTCAGTAATTCTTTAAGGTTTCATAGTAAGATTCCTACAACTTTTCGAGATTTAAACAAAAAAAATCTGTACCGAAATTGAAAAAGGAATTAATAATTTTATGATTTATTGAACAATGAAAATTTTGGCAGAGTGTTTTTAAATGAAATGCCTTCAAAATGTTTTCTTAATTTTTCTCATTAATAGCTGAAACTATTCACAGTAATTCCTATAACTTTCATAAACGGAATCGAGACATAAACAATTTTCGAGTTATTTTCAAATGAAAAGTTTTATACCAAAATATGAAAAAGAATTATAATGAGAAAAAAATTATTTGAGATTAATTCAATGATGAAAATTTTGGCAGAGTTTTTTAAAATGAAGGCACTTTTTAATATTTTTAAACATATTTTGCTTCCAATTCATAGGATAAAATATACTTAAAACAAAGTTTTTGTTTTCTGTTTAAAAGTTTTATTTGTTTAAAATTTTTTGGAATTTTTTTTATTTTTCAAAAACTAAATAGTTTTTTCTCGTTAATAGGTGAAAGTATTCCTAGAATTCCTAAAAGTTTCATATTGGGATATTCATAACTTGTAGAAATGTTTTCAAATAAAAATCTGTACGAAAATTCGAAAAAAATTTATAATTTTCATATTAGGATTTCCCAGCTCTTCGAGACATTTTCAGAAAAAAAAATTCTATACCAAAATTAAAAAAAGGAATTTATTCAACGATGAAAATTTTGGCAGAGGGTTTTATTTTAAAATCTTAATAAATATTTTTCCTCAAATTGTTTACGTTAAAAAAACAAAAAAATCAAAAACACGTTTTATTTGTTTCATCAAAAGTTTTTCGGAAAAAATATTTGTTTCTTTTTTTTATTTTTCAAATTTTTTTCTTATTTATTTATTTAATATTTTTATTTAATAGTTGAGATGATGTTCAGTAAGTTTGAAATTTTCATTGAGTGATTCCCAATAACTTTTCAAAATAAATTAAATTTTGCTTGGACAATTAGTCGTCAAAAATATTTGTTAAAATAATCTTATTTCCACTGCGTTGAAAATTGGTTAAATCGCATGCAAAGCAAATTGGTTTTCCTGGTTAATATTTGTAATAATAAGAAATCCATTTTCGATTTCTTTCATTTTCTTACCTATCTCAAATTTTAAGTAGCCACCCTGGTATGAATAAAGCCAAAAAGCTGTGATGGTTTGTTTTATCACTAAATTTGTAATTTGATAAAAGTGTTACTTTTTTTAATAAAATTTTTCTGAATCTAAACTGTGGTTACTCACAGATTTAACATAAAACTATTTATTTTGGAGCATTTGTTGATAAATCCTGATAATTGTAATAAGTCCTCGAACAAGCAAGTAAAAATAAAATGCAGATTTGGAATATACTCGTTATTTCCCAATCCATCGAACTCAATATTTTTCAAAGAAGCTTTCGGACGCTTCTGCTTCAGTCCGCTCAGATGGCTACAGTTGAGATTCAAATTGGGTATTTCAAAAGATGGGAGCAGTCCATGGTGAATGATTACCTTCCAATCCCATCAAACGCCAAACAAAATCTTCTTGCTCGGTTAATCTGGGATTGGCCTTCATTTCAGCCAGCTTACCCTAATAAGTTTCATTTTTTACTTAGATGTGGGACCCATTTTTCATCACCTCTTACTAGTCACTTAAAAAAATTGCCGACTTCGTGGCGTTGCAGCAGAGAATCGCAGGCTTCAATTCGATTTAAAAGTGTATTTTATGTCAATTCGAGAGGCACCCATGCAACGAGCATGCAACTTAAGACTATGTGGCCCTTTGGCTAGTCTTTAGTTCTTGGGCAATGTAATGATTTCCATCATTGACATTTTCTACCCTTGACCCAAAAATGTCTGCCTCATATGCGATTTAAATATTACTAGAAAGGAATTACTTAAACAATTGCTTTGCTATTGTATTCAGTTCTGCACTGGGTTCATAAACATCACTCATTTGCCTCAGCTTTTTTTATCTTGGTTGAAGAGCGTAGCGAATTTTTTCCTCCATTTTGGAGTTCTTAGAGTTGCTACCACAGTATCGTTTTTTTTTTCGGTTCTGACGAAGGAGTGCTTATATTAACTAGAATAGTGGGGCTTGTGACAGTAATCAGCTTATCCGTCTTTTTTATTTATTTTTAATTTTTTCAACTCACAAACTTACTTTTCCCAACACAGTACGAAAAATGAACTGTGACAATCTGATTGAAAATATCAGTTGGAAGTTTGACGACCGAAAGACTACAATGGAACTACCTTTTTTATTGTAACTTGCATACTTGTTGGCACAAAATTAATCATCTTGTTGGAAAATTTGCGATTTTTACAAATAATGCCATATTTGACACCTGTGAATTAGACAGCTGCAGTATAAAAAAAAATCAAGCAACCGGGTGCGAAAAGCTCAAAATAAAGATTTCCATCACTTAAAATAATTTTTTTTTGTTATTTAGTAAGAAAGTTATTCAGAAACACAATTGGATGATAAGTTTTACACCAGCTTGCATGCTTCTCAACCTTTTCGACTTTTTTCCACACTAAATTCTGTAAGTTGCGGTTCTTTCTGATTTGTTAGGCTCTCAGCACTAATTTGATGTGTGAAAATATGGGTTAATATGACAGCTCCAACAGTGGCAGTGGCAATTGTTCTCATTGTGACCTGTTCTTTGGCTGCTGTTGTCTCTTTTGATGTCGCTTCCGACGCTGCCACTGCCAGTCGACATATCGCTAGATGATTCTGCTGAAGGGCCCATTTCACTGTTCAACGCACAATTATGTATGCGTGTATGTATGTATGTATGTGCATGTGTATGTACAAGTAGACGTGATGAGGCTGAAAAAGAAAGTACTACACAGCCCATGGCTTAAGGTGCATTTTGATTCGGCTGCGAATGATGTCGTCTTGTGCTTGCAACACGTTGCCCTCTGCCAGTGGCAGTAATTATGTATAGGTAGCAGGTACCCACAGCTGTCGGTGAAGAAATTTGCGTCAAAGAAAACTATTAAGACATTCTCCTAAGTATAAGCTTTACCACAAATATTTGGCCCAATGTGCTTCGTTGAAATTTTAGTAACCGTACTTTGTTGTTGCGTCGCATCGGCACTGGCTGTTGTTAACCTTAATCTAGGCGATACGCTCATAAGAATCTTTGACTTGACTTTTGTGTTTGTGGCAAATGTGGAAAGGCATTTGGTTGTGCTGTGTGTCGCACGAATTGTAAATACTTTGGTGCTCTGGTTTTCTTCTTTTTGGCTCAGTTGTTTATGTCTTTTTGTTGTTCTTGTTGTTGTTGTCTTCACTATTACCCCGTGCTAGTTGTGGACGGATACTTTTGTTCGCCGCTTTTACACGCTTAACTTTTGCTTTTGTTACGGTTGTTGCGGTAGTTATGCCTTCATTGTAATGTTTTGCGCGTACAATGGCGCAAATATATCGAAAATAGTTTTGTTCATTTAATGATTAATAAATTCTAAGCTTCGACTTTGATTTTGGCGTTTGTGAAAAGGAAGTTCATGTGAAACATTTTTGGATCTGTAATTCGTAACAAATCAAAATTAAAGTGAAGAGTTCTGGCGATTTTCCGTTAGATTTTTTAATGTATCATATCTTAGAATAGAAGTATGCACTGTATCGGATCATACCATACACATGTGGTGCAAATTTAATCATTCAATTTTGTTTTTTGCATAACTTTTGAACTAAAAAAACTGATTTTGAGTGATGGACATCTTTTTTTTGAGCTTAACGCACACCGTTGCTTCTCTGTTTTTTTATTGAAACTGTCTAATTCACAAGTGTCAAATTTAATTGACACACGACGGCATTTGCAAAAATTATAAATCTTAGGGTGGTTAATTGTGCGCCTCCTTGTACGTATGTACGTATCAGCCTGCGAAAAAAAAGTAGAACCCCTCAACCTTGTGAAAAATTCTGCCACTTTATTTATTTTTTAAATTAAATATTTTTTTTAATAAAAATAATTCATTCTATAATAAATACCTTATTAATTCAAGTTTCAAGCTTTGTTTCAAATTTATAAAAAAAAAAAATTTAAAAAAAATAATATTTCAAAATTTTGTATCACACATTTTTTTAAATTTGGCTACGCAGTTTTATAGCCCATTAAATTTTAGTATAATAAAGTGCAAGTTTGAAGTGCCTCAAAGTTTTTGTTGATTTTTGATAATTTTTTTGCCTGACGGTGTTTCGTATTTTCGCCATATAACAAATCTACCATTGTTTTTTTTAATATAACAAATCCACCATTGTTTTTTTTTTAATACAACAAATCCACGATTTTTTTTATATGCAGAAATACGCAAAATTGTCAAGAAAAAATATTGTGAAAAACCAACTGGATTTTCTATCAACTCAAAACTTGCACTTCATCCTACTAAAATTTAATTCGCTAAAAACTGCGTACCCAATTTTTTAAATTCTGATTAAATTTATTTTAATTAAAAAAACTTTTGAAATTTTGATGAAAATTTGCCCAATTTTTCTAACATAATTTTTTATAGAATTTCAAATTTGGCTTTTTGTTAGTCAATGAGCTATAGGATAAATGGCTGACCTCGCGAGTTGGCCACTTGGTCAAAGAATGAAATTCGTCCATTGTGATGGCCAGTGAGCTATACTTTTATAATAAAAATAATGAAGATTAAAAAAAATCACAGAAATTCAAAACTGGCCAAAATAATGAGCTGCAGTATTTGATGAGGTGCTGTATATTTCATTGACATTTCGCGATTTAGATCCGAGTATTTTCATTTGATGATTCCCAACTATTTTATTGATTCGTCAATTTTCCTCTGTGATAGCTTGATTTTCTCCCCGTGCGAATATCCTTTAATGTAGAGAAATAAACGAATAATTTATTGTCACTTAAATTTTGTTCCAGCTCAAATCCTCATTTTTTAAATCTTTATATATAATATAAAAATGAATGTTTGTCTGTATGCCATCAATGAACTCAAAAATTACTGGACCGATTATTATAAAAATTGGTACATATCTTTTTCCACGGAAAAGGTTTGTAAAATTTGCTCATTGCTGCCACTCGCCACCAGGTTGCGCTGCAGAGCAGCAACTTCTGCCCCGTTCAACCGATTTTTGCGAAATAAACAAAATCAATAAAATGGTTTAGAATGAATTGAATATTTGTGTACTGATTTTTATTTAAAATTATTTTTCTTAAATTTGTTTTAGTTGTTGGCGTAGCAACTCGCGCCGGGTACAGCTGGTTTTTCATAAAAAAAACAAAAAAACAAAAAAACTATTCTGAAATGATACATTTTTCAGAAACCTTAGGCCTATCGAAAAGTGATGTATACCCCGTTTAAGAGAAATTTTAATATCTTAATTGGTATTAAGAACATCCAGCTGGTTCGTCAGATAGAGGCACAATACCTCCTCTAATCAGCCACTATTCATTTTGAGCTGTATGACTGAAAATTGTCGGTACAAAAAAAAAAAAAAATTACTCGATTTTCGGAATCAGCGAGTGATTTTACATAGAGCGAATTGCATGGTGGCATTCGCTGCGTAACAAAAATTCAAAATTTGTAAATCATCGGATTATGCTTCCTTAGTTAATTGCAAAGTCGAAATAAAATGATGACGGGCTCAGAAATGTCTATTTCAATTAATAACTTTTTTTTTGAGAACTCCCAGTCTTGAAATTCAGCCGACAAACCGCTTTCCGTCCTCATTGACGGATTGCCGCCTCTACTATAAGTGATTACTTAAGCGATTTTGACTCAATTCAACAAGGAATCAGTCGTCTTTTCTTGCTCATACTAACGCACGCCAATGAGTGGTATCAAAGAAAGTCAATTCATTGTACACTTGGCTTTTACAACACAGACGAGGTCCCCCCTTCCTCTAGCCACCATCAGCAGGTAGGCCGCTTCATGGAATACTTTCAGGATTGAAGAAATTGAATACATTCATACTGAATGCCCTATAAACGTAGGTCACCGTAAAACTCCTACAGATAGGAGTTGTCTGCGACACTTGTAGTCAACAACCCGCAAGAAACACGAACACTCCAAGAGCTGTTCAAGTCGCTAGCCAGCAGCACTTAAGGCAATGACAAAGAAATGTTGCTGGCCACATTTAAAGCAATCGCCCAGCTGGTACTAAATTATGCTGCGCCCGTCTGGTCGCCTGGCACTAGTGATTCGCAGTGGACAAAGCTCGAGACTTGTCAAAATACTGCTATCAGGACAGCCAAGGGAGGTCCCCTGATGTCCCCTCTACAACACCTTCACATCGAGGCTTTCATGCTCTCGGTCACGGAGCACAGCAAAATGCTCAGCAAGCAATTTTTACTAGGTTGCTACCGTTGCAATCACCCCTGCAGACATTTAGTGGCGTCTGAGCCACCTCCCAGATGAGTCCAGAGGCATCTCCTTGACTCCATCGACGGGATCCAGGACCAAAACACAACTGCAACCAATGAGGCAGATAGTATAAAAACAGACATTGAACGACATTTATTGGGAGGCTCACTCCTCCTTCCTAAACTCTCGACTCCCAAATGCCGATATCGGAGTCCACATTAGTAGTAGACGCCGACGCTTCCACTTTGAATTTCTTCAGTGACCCTTTATCTCCTTTTAATCCACTGCACAGACTTTTGCATGAGCTACGGAAAATAATGATGAATACAAGTAATTTATTTTTTTCCCCTTGTTCACTCATCTCGAGAGCATAGGGCCCGACAAGACTGTTGTCTTGCGTTGGTTTCGTTAATCTGTTTCATTTCTGACAGGGCCACTATCACTCTGACATAACTGCAAAAAATTTTTACGAATCCTCAATTGTCGCTGCTTGTTGAGCGGTGTGAGCGCTGGGAGGGTAAGGGATATCCAAAGCGTACTAATTTTTTCATGTAAAATCTATCCAATTCATGCTCTAATAATCTGTTGTTCCTCTGCCATCTGCTACAATTTACTTCTTCAATCGGTCAGTACTAATTTCATGACTTTTTGAACATTTACTTCAATATTTGTGAAATAATTTGACACATTTTTTCATTTTTCCCCAACAGTTCTCCCAACTTACAGCTTAGTTTACATGCACAAGAACTAAGAAAGCACATAAATGTTCCACTTTTCCGTAGCGCTAAGTATGCGCAAGTATTTCACATATTTTCTGCTTTAATCTCCCTAAGACCACTGTCAGTCAATAATAAGCGAGCAGTTGTTCGACGGCTGTTATGACAATTGGCCATTGTTCGAGGCCATTGAATGGCAAGTGGTAGTAATTGGCATTTCAATGTGATGAACCGTGTTGAGAGCGCTCAATGGACCCAAAATGAAAATATAAATAAAATTGAACAATACAAGAAAAAAGCAAAAAACAAAAATCATAAACAACAAAAGTACTAAAGCACAGAAAAAAAAGAAAAAAAAAAAATTAATATTTGTTACATTTCATTTCGCTGTTTTGCGTTTTGTCATAAATCATTGACTCCAATAGTGATTAGCTGTGCTTCTTGTGCTCTTTCTCAAAGCACACGGTCACTGGCACTATTGTTCGGATTTCTTTTAGTATTCACACACACACACACACACACACACACACGCACACATACATAGATATGCATGCAGCAAAAAGTACCTACTCAATTCAAAGTCCAGTCCAATTGGCCATTTTTTTGTAGCTTTTGTTGTTCCATATGGCTGTCCACTTCGCATTCCATAGCGTCTGTAGAATTAAATGAAGCTTTAAATAAAGCCACTTTGTGTATTTGCCGGCTTCGCAATCAGCGGAGTTTATTTTTTTTTTTAAGTAGAAGTAAAAATACTTGATGAACTTAAATAAGTAAATACTTAACTTTTCATGTTTTTCATTTGGTAATTTTCTCTTTCTTTTCTTGTTTTTTTTTTTACTCTCTTGCAGGTACCGATTCTACAGCTTCCATCACCGACAGTCCGCCAAAACATTCATCAACTGTAACATCAGCTGCTGCACTAGCTTCACACTCACCCGTAATTTTACCAATTTCCACCACATCGGAGAAAATTGTGCTACGAGAACCTGGATCCACAACGAACGCTGGACAAGAGTGGTTTGAACAGAAGCGACAAGCGATTAGCAGTGCACTCGAGGCGAACGAACGCAGTACAACAACAATAACAATGATGATGTCGTCGCCACCGCCGGGAGTACAAAAAGATGCCGAGGGTCTCATATTGCCCAGGAAGTTGATAAATCCCTGCCTGGAGTCAAATGAACGCCAACAGCTGCATCGAGAGCTGAAATTCAATAATAAAATGTGAGTGGATGGAAAAATTAATTTTTAAAATTTTGTTTAAAGGGTAAAATAACTGTCGAATGGGAGCATGGTGAAAATATTTCAAAGATGAGTTCTTTAATAGACCGTTATTCGGCTCTGAGTGAATTTGACAGAATCAGCTGAGGTGTGTTTACAAAAAACCTGAGATTGGGTTGGTTGTATACGAAAAAAAATCAACCAATGACACTTCGTTGCCGTCTGAACAAGGACTGATTAGCCGAATGTGTGAATGATCGTGAATGAAGTGATCGTGCAGAATTCGGCTGCCGAATCTCCCAAGTGACGTGACAGCCGAAGTTCCCCTCACAATTTCCTTTTTCACCATAGCTAAGTAGAAAACCTGATAATCTATCATCCTTGCGAAGGGAGTAAAGCTGCGTGGTGGTTTAATTTCGTGGTGAATTAATAAAATTTTGATATAATTTGTAGAAATGTAAAAATGCAAAAATGTGCTGGAATTTTGAAGCAATGTAATAGGATCGTTCGTGACTACCATTCGGAATTCAGAGAGATCGTAGGTTCGAATCTCGGTAAAACACCAAAATGAAGAAAAAGTTGTTTCTAATAGCGGCGACCGCTAGGTCGACAGGCAACGGCAAACCTCCGAGTGTACTTCTGCCACGAAAAGGCTCCTCACAAAAAATATTTGTTGTTCGGAGTCGGCTCGAAACTGTAGGTCCCTCCATTTGTGGAACAACATCAAGACGCACACCACAAATAAGAGGAGGAGCTCGGCCAAACACCCAAAAAGGGTGTACCAATTATATATACAACATACGAGTATTTATTTAGATTAAGCAAGAACTGGACAAGTAAAAAAAAAATATACACAAGCGATAGAATTGCCGTTTTCGCTGCTGAAGCCCCCATAAATTAAATACTGAAACCGTTATATGAAGGGCGGCTTGCTTTTTTCCGTTAATATAATATTAGGTGCTCAACTAAGCTCCCGCTCTTTGTCAATAGATGCCGCCAGCAGTGTGTGCTAGTCAGTTCTAACATAACCTAAACGTCATAAACCAAGCTTAGACGTATGGTTTTATGGTTTTATGAAAATGTCTGATTTTGTGCCGAATAATCGTTGTTTACGGGAAGCGTCTCTTTCATTAGAAAAAATCGGTGGCTGAAGCACATCGAGAGCTACAAAAAGTTTATGGAGATGCTGCTTTAAGTGAAACAACATGCCGAGATTGGTTTCGTCGCTTCAAAGACGGCGATTTTAATGTTGACGGCCGTCCACGTCAAAGAAGACCAACAACTTTCGAAGACATGGAATGGGAGGCATGACTCAATGAGGATCCGCGTGAAACGCAGGAAGAGCTTGCTTCAGTTTTAGGAGTTACGCGTCAATCCATTTCCAAGTGATTGCATGCTTTGGGAATGATTCAGAAACAGGGGCCTTGGGTTCCTTATGAGTTAAAACCAAGGGATGTTGAAGGTCGTTTTTTCGCCTGTGAACAACTGCTCCAGCGGCAAAAAAGGAAGGGGTTTCTTCATCGCATCGTGACGGTTGATGAAAAATGGATTCATTACAGCAATCCAAAGAAAAGAAAGTCATGGGAACTGTCCGGTCATGCTCCTACGTTGTCGCCTCTGCCGAATATTGACGCTGCGAAGGTTATGCTGGGGATCGGTATCGACTTTAATTGATGCGATTGAGCCGAGCACTGCGCGAGAAGCGGCCGCAATACGCGGGGAGGCATGAAAAAGTGATTCTACAGCATGACAACGCTCGGCCTTACGTTGCCAAACCTGTTATAACCTACCTGGAAGCAATAAAATGGGAAATCCTACCCCTCTCGCCATATTTTCCAGATATTGTGCCGTCCGATTATCACTTGTTCCGATCGATGGCACATGGTCTAGCTGACCAGCAGTTCTACTCATATGAAGATAACAAAAAAAAGCTTGATCCGTGGATAGCCTCAAAAGGCGGCCGCCGTAGCCGGATGGGTTGGTGCGTGACTATCATTCAGAATTCACAGAGAGAACGTTGGTTCGAATCTCGGTGAAACACCAAATTAACAATTTTCTAATAGCGGCGGGCCCTCGGCAGGCAATGGCAAACCTCCGAGTGAATTTCTGCCAAGAAAAAGCTTCTCATAAAAATATCTGCAATTCGGAGTCGGCTTGAAACTGTAGGTGCCTCCATTTGTGGAGCAACATCAAGACGCACACCACAAATAGGAGGAGGACCTCGGCCAAACGCCCGGAATACGCGTCAATTATATACATAGGTATATACTCGTAATATACGAATCTTTATGTAGATTAAGCAAGAAGTGGACAAGTAAAAAAAAATCCACACGAGCCAGGGAAATTGTCGTTTGCGCTTCTGAAGACCCCATAAATCAAATACTAAAACTTCTACGGGGTTGGCCATATTAAACTGACCCATGTGATTATTAAAAAAATATGGAAAAAGAAACATTTTTTTGTGTTTCATTGTGAAAAACATTTAATTTAGTTCAAGGAGATTCGTCTACATCACTTTTTGAATATGATATCGCGCAAGTGGTCGCCCTTAGCTCGTATAGCGTAATGTGCCCGTTTTTCGGCGTTTTCCATAGTTTTGGCCAGCGTCTCGGCCGATATGGCGGCTATTTCCCGTCGGATATTGGCCTTAAGTGCGCCTAGTGTCTTTGGCTTGTTGACGTAAACCTTAGATTTCAAATAGCCCCAAAGAAAAAAGTCCGGTGGCGTCAAATCCGGTGATCGTGGCGGCCAGTCAAAATCGCCGCTTTTTGATATCAAACGGCCAGGGAACAAAGTCTTCAATAAGTTGACGGTGGCTCGTGCTGTGTGTGGTGGTGCGCCATCTTGCTGAAACCAGAAGAGCTCCATACCATTTTCACGAACAATCGGCATCACAAAATCGGTTATCGTGGCCCGATAACGCTCTTGATTGACGGTCAATGGTTGGTGTTGACCATTTTCAAAGAAGAACGGCCCAATGACCATATCAGCGCAAATGCCACACCAGACTGTAACTTTTTGGTCGTGGAGAGGTACCTCTTCAATAATTTGAGGGTTTTCAGTGGCGTAGAAACGGCAATTTTGCTTATTTACGGTTCCGTTCAAGGAGAAATGGGCCTCATCACTCATAATGATTTGATGCCAAAAATCCTCATCAGTTTGGGCCATTCGGACGACAAAATTGGCATATTCCAAGCGACGAGGCTTATCGGCCGGCAACAGTTGTTGATTTAGTTGTATTTTGTACAGGAATATCCCCAAATCCAAACGAATGATACGTCGTAGAGTGGTCCGAGGGATGTCCAACTGAGCAGAACGACGATTACCTGACGTTCGCGGCGATGACTCGATACTGGCTCGTACGGCCGCGATATTTTCGTTAGATCGTCTTGGCCGCTTTTTATTTGGACGTCGGGTATTAGCCACAGTGCCGGAAGACAAAAATCTTTTGTGCATTTGCTTGATTGCGTTCTTTGACGGCGCACTTTTCACTTTATTTTTTTTTCTCCACGCACGTTGCGTTTTTACAATCGAGAAGGAATTTTGAATGTACAGCTGAACAATTTCAGCGCGTTCTATTGGGGTGTACTGTTTCATGGTATAAATCTCCTTCGACTGACGCTTCCAACGCGGTATGTCATTAGTTGATCTGAAATTACAGTAAAAAGTTATAGGGTTACTCAATGGGTCAGTTTAATATGACCAACCCTGTATATGAAGGGTGGCTCTTTTTCTTCGTTAACACAATATTAATTTGTTCCAGAATTCAGTAGCAATCTCCATCCTTGAAAGATATATTATATAAAATAATATTTGAAAAAATTATAAAATTTACCAGAAATATTAATGCAAATTTAAAGCTTCTGGTACATAAAAATATCTGGTTTTATTACTTCGATATTTATGAAGTTTCTCAGCTGCAGCTCCTACAGTACTTGAGGTTACTTAACTTCAAATTTTACATTACTAGGAATGCCAATTTTTTCGAAAAAAAAAGAAAACAAACACATCAAATCCATACAACTAACATACCATTTTTCTCTCTCTCTCTCTCTCTTCCTCACAGTGGCAAAAGCGTGCTAAATCAAAAATCCGAACTGCAGCGCGCCTACGAGAAGCAACGTGAACGGCAACAACGCCAACAACATCAGGACGATCTCTCACCCACCGCCGGCCTTAAAGCTGAACTGAATCGTGTGATAATGGAGCGTGCGCAAAAGCACGAACGTCAAGAGAGCGGCGAAGATGAGGAGGACAAGCAATACGTGAATCCGGAGTATTTGAATGCGCGAGCGAAACTGCGCCAGCAGCGGGCGAGCGAGCTGAAATAGATGGGGCTGAAGGGGGGAGGGAATCAAAACCAAATATAAGAACAACAAAACAGCACCCGCGCATCCAACAATAATAATAATACTAATAATAATAATAAAATAAAATATAAAAAAACAACAAAAATCAAGAAGAAAAAAAAACACAATAATAACAAAAACAATTATCAACTCATTTTCGATACGTATGGCAGTAATTTTAGACGATTTTACTTAAAATTTTATTTTATTTTAATTTAATTTATTTGTCGAAGTGTACTTTTGGGCGCGCAAAATTGCTTAGTATTTGTGTTGAATTTGAAAATGTTGGAAATGTGAGAGGACATAAATTTTGTTACGTCAATCAATTGCATATGTTTTGAGTTATCGCACATCACTTTTTAAAGCAACACTTTTTAGCATAAAATATTCGTTAATTCGCTTTTGATTCGAAATTGGAGATATTTTTTTTGGAGATATTTTACATGTGTATGTGTTATCGATATTTATAAATTAGCATAATTTTGTTTGTATTGTTGTCGACTTAACTTAAATGTGTATTAAATTGGCTAATTTGTATTTGCACTTCGTTCAGAATGCTGCGGTTTACCGGTATAGGCTCACAAAATTACTTTTTAAGCTCTGCGTATACAAATTTTTTATGTATTTTTTTCTGCTCTTAGTTTTATTTTAAAGTATTCGGTCACTAACCAACTTGAAACATAATTTTGGAATAAGCTAAAGTATTTTGTTTTTCTTTTTCTACTTCTTAATATGCTATTATCCCTTCATTTTTGTGGTATTTCTGTATGTTTCGAATCTCTGCGCTACTTTTATTGTTTGATATTCCAATTTTGATATTATTTTCCAATTCATAAATCAACAAAATGTGCTATCAATCATCTAATCTAATTATATGAAGAGTGACGAAATTTAAAGGGGAAATGATGTTATTTTTATACATACAAACACATTTAAACATAACTGTATTTGTAATAATAATTAATTATATATAATTGTATTGTATTGTATTGTATTGTATTTGTAGTGAAACTCTGACGCAAAATGTCCTTTGACAACAAACAAAAACAAAAAAAAAAACATAAAACAAACCACTCTGTATGAAACTATGAAAAAACCACCACCCTGAGTTAAACACTGAACTAAAAAAATATATATAATTAAAAACAGAAGATGTTAAATAAATTCCATTGATAATTAATGACTTACAAATATATAAACCTAATTTCCGTGTGTATAAAGCAAGAAATAATAAATTTATAAAAAAAAAAAAATTATAAATAAATTCAACCTGTAAATGTTAATTGTAATGGAAAGGTCTGACATGCGAAACAGGGCGGTAAATACTCATACAAACATACACCCATACACGCATACATACATACACACATACACAGCAAATAAATGAAAGGAAGATCTAAAGCAAAATGTAAAGGGATATAAAAATCGTTAGCAGTTCTTTAAAAACACAAATAAGATCAATAAATATATGAAACGTAGATAATACTTATAAAAATAGTTTTAAATAAATTCTATTGTAGTAAAAAGTTAACATAAAATGTTGTTTTCTTCGTTAATGTTCGTGAATTGTATTCAAGGTCAGCCTCATTAGGATTGCGGGGCACAGAGATATTGAGGGAAATTCCCAAACCGAAAGGTACTTCTCTTCAACTCGTTCGCACGACAATCGGTTCTACGTTATCGGAACGACCCGGATTTATATCTGACCAAGAACTGTCACTTCCGCAGCATTCCCCATACATATATGTTTATGATACTACCACAACAACAACCACTCTTCAACTGCTCAGTGATAAAAGTACCACTGGGATACCTATGGGCGCGACCAAATAAATAGTTAAGAATCAAATTATTCAAGTGGCCGCTAGTGTTGGAGAGATGAAGGCAAATGCGTATAAATCCAGGCTGAACTATGTCGGTAGACTTAATAGCCTGATGCTAACAGGGGTCCCGGGACACGTGGGTATCATGGGTAACGAAACCTCTGACTCCTTAGCTAGAATGGGCTCTGAGGCCAACTTCTTTGGCCCAGCACCCGTTTTGTCACCCCCTTCTGCAGCCAACAAAGCCACGGTTAGCAAATGTGTTACTACAACCCACAAGCGAACTTGGGAGGCTGAGAGAGGCTGCAGATGGACTAAACTGATGCTACTTGGCATGTCCGATCGACTTTCGCAAATCTTCCTGTCATTAAGCAGAAGGGAGTGCAGACAGCTGGTTGTACTGATGACTGGACACTTCCTGAGGACGAAGCACTTGGAAAAGATGGGCAACTCAGACTGTGCACTCTGCCCAGCATGTGGAAAGGAGGATGAGACGGCGGACCACTTTCTGTGCGCTGGCCCCGCTTTCGCTCGAAACAGGTTTGAGGTCTTTGACACTGTTGTGTTAAGAAGCGACCACCTTGGCTCCTTGGCACCACAAGATCTACTCAGATTTCTTCGGAGATCGAGTAAATTTAAAGAAAATTAAAAGGGAATCCAAGTGTAATACAATGGACTTTTGTTCCGTCAAACAAAAAAAAAAACAACAGCTTGGCTACTATGGCCTCAAATAAGTAAGAAAAAGACGAACGAACTGCTTAGCCTAGAGGATTTCTCGAAGGTCGTGGCTTGTATAACTGGCCGTGGGCTATTTGGCAGGCATTCCTTGAAACTAGGAGTTTTATCCCATAAATATTGTAGAAGTTGTAGAGATGAGGAAGAGGAAGATAGTTGAGCACTTCCTTTTCAATTGTCCAGCCTTAGCTAAAATCGGAGCAAAAAATCTAAGTAAATATTGTTTCAATTCTCTTACACAACTATCTGGCGTGGAGATGGAACCAATACTGCGCTTCATAAAAGCCACAAAATGATTCCACGAAGAAATATAAATGAGGTTCACGTGTTGCGCAGTGGTCTCACAAAGGGACTGTAAGGCCTGAGTAAGTGGGTCGTACAGACCGGCTACCACCATAACTTAAGCTAACCTAATGGACTTCTTCATGATGTTACGAACGAATTTTGAATTTGATGATTTTTTGTGGGGGAAAATTTGTCCGTATTTCCGCAAATCTCTGGATCATACCTGCACCTGACAAACCCATAAACACTCGAATATGCGAAACTGTTGTTGTTGTGGTTGTAGCCAGGGTTTGCATTGCTGACTGTCAAATAGCAACAGCAATAGTAATTTGACTATTTCATTTTCAATGCATAGTCGTTTTTTGCGCAATAACCGTGACTATCGCTTTAGCTATGAAATAGCTGCATGTTAAATGGAAATGAAACATGCAAACACTCAAATGAACCGAACTGCTTAACTGACGACTATGAACGACGAATAAGTGTAAGCCGACAGCCACAGTTCTTCGGGTAACAGTTAACTATTGCTGCTTAAAAGAACTATAGTTGTTTGAATGCATCATTGTAATAATGCATTGAAAATGCCATAGTTGAAGTTCAGTCAGCAATTCGAACCCTGGTTGTAGCAACATATTGATGCCCAATAAGTGTACGGGGGATGCTGCTGGAGTAACAGTCCTTGGCCAGTTATAAGTCCGGGTCGTCCCGGTAACGTGGGAATGACTGTCGTGGGAATGGCAATAACAAATCCTATTGCTATGGGTGAATGTCTGAGAGGTGGGTTCCAAACCAGCTAAGAGAAGCACCCAAATTGAATTAACTGCAGACCTCAAAAGAGCTCCAAAGAGAGAGTTACAAACTCAAAAATGCGGATTTTCTTTCTACTGGCCCTACGCTCTAACCGGAGTTAAAGGAAATTATATTTATATAGTTCATGATAATTGTTTCCTTGAATCCCTAGCGGGGCACCAACAACACCTACGCGCTATCTCGTCCGAGTACTGGATAACGCGTTCACCTGCTTCCAGCTTAACTCGAGTTAAGCCGTCTCGCGTTACATAGTTTTTTTCCAGATTTTCCCTTGGCCTGTCACGCGCTCTTCCTTTTGCTGTGAGTGGGCTCCATTCTTCCTGCCTTCTTTGCTATGTTACCGTCTTCTTTGCGTACAGTGTGACCAATTCACTTCCATTTTCTAATCCAATTCCTTGTTTGGCAAAAACTTTTAAACGACTGGTGATAGCGGTAGTGATTTTCTAGGTAGAGCTACTGTACAGCAGAACCCACGGCAGATTATACTTGAAGAGCCTAACCTTTAAACTTGAACTCTGGTTGTTGTTTCGGCACACAGGGAACAACATCTCGAATGCCCCTCTGGCTTTTTCGATTCGTGAACGTATGTCTATGTGTACATCCGTGCTACCGCCTGGGACAATTTTGCTGCAGAGGTAAGTAAATTCCTCCACTGTTTCGATAGGGTTACCTACTCGTACAATCTGCCATCTTATTTGCGAGACTCATCACTTTTTTCTTGTCAAAATTGATATTAAGGCCGTTTCCCTATGAAGCGCGGAACTCATTTCCTTAAGTTCGGTGGAGCGAAGCGTCAGGAGGCATTTGTTGTCAGCACGATCGATGTATTGTAGCGTGCTAGTCTTCGTCCATTTAAGACCTCAGTTGTGAACAGGGCTTAGGGCTGCTTCTATGTACTTACATATCCGCAGTTACTGGAGATAACATTTTTGTCCGCTGTCCCCAACACGCCTGAAGGTGAAATATAGTCCCAATACAGGCATCACATTTCTTTATGTACAAGGAGGCGCAATATTATTCAGAAATTTTGTTTTCAATAACTTTTTTACTAAATATGATTTAGCAAAATGATTTTTGGTAAAAGCCAAGTAGGATTAAAGTGTCGTTTTGATAATACTCTGAGACTTCCATCACGCAAATATCTACAGTCAGTCAGAGTTGTTGATGTAATGGGGAAGCTTGACGATATTTTGGTTGGCGCACAATCCCAGGCTGTTGAAGAAAGGAGCGCCCAGTGACCTTAGTCGTCTAGCTGCCAAGCCCGGATATTTACAGAGAAAGTGCTCTACAGTCTCTTTCTCTGAAAGGTCCTCACAGCTTCTGCAATGGGAGTTAAATGCTAAGCCAAGCTTTTCCGCGTGTGTGCCGATCGTCCAGTGACCGGTAAACATGGCTAGGAGTTTGGAAATTGAATGGCGAGGAGCCAAAATACTTTCTGCGTCCTCCGTATACTGTACAGGGGCAAGGGTTTTCGAAATAGCACATGAAGAAATGGGGCTCCATCTACTTTGCCTGAGAAATAAATTGTACAGTTTAACAATTGCCAGGGGGATGCCGATGGCCGGGTAGGAGGTCTCTGAAGCCAATTCAGTCCCCTTCCTGGCAAGCTCATCAGCAATCTTATTTCCCTCTATGTTCCTATGTCCTGGAAACCAAATCAGAGAAATGTTACCTGCACACCCAAGAGATTTGAATTCTTCCTTACAGTAGTTTACTTATTTCGTTCTGCACCATGGCGTCGTGCTCCCACGTTTCCTAAGCATTTTGCATGAATAGAGGATCGCAAAGACTTCTGCCTGAAAAACACTAGCAGTATTCGACAATTTTTTTTTAGAGAAAACCGCTGCTCCGACTCTCGTCTACCTTGGAGCCGTCAGTGAAGACAAACGTGCAAGCTTCGGTGCTGATTTTCCTCTCATTCAAATCGTGCCTATTTGGAAATGTTGCCCTAGCGCGATCTGCAAATTCCAGTCTGCGAATGGAGAGATTTGTCCGAAGTTCGGAGAAATACGGTGTTAACTGTCCAAAAATGCTACCATTCCTCTTGAGAGGTGGCCCCCAGTGTCCAAACTCCTTTAGCTTGATTGCACTTTGAGCTGCATGACACCTTGGGTTAGGGATTTTTAACAGAGTTTACTCCCTCCGCCCGATCTATCTTAGCCAATTGTACATCAGACAGACCTTACGATCTATTTGAAGAACAAACCGCGCCTATGTCAAATGCTCAATTGTTTCCAGCCGTCACAGCGTGGAGGCAATAAATCTGACTTCCACAGAAACTCAATTGCGGCATGACCCAAAAACGGACATATTGATCCCCTTAAGTAACTAGTGGCACATCGGTACGGCCCTGATATTATAGCCTTCCGAAGAGATTTCTACCAAACCAGGCATCCATACGTTAAAATTGGCAAAACCACTACGTTGTGCATCCGCAGCATGACCTGTGGCTTGAGTCCCCAGTTTTTGCCGAACATAGATTTGCAGGAATAGAAAGTTATAATGGCCTCCCTTATTGATAAAACCTATATTCGGCCCATGAAAAAATATATAACCCTAGAGCGATGAAATTATACTCCAAATGCATTTCAGTTAAGTTGCCTTGGTAGGCCATACGAATTTTCACAGGAACATAGAAAATATGATTCGCAATGGCACTTAATTGCGTCACAACCTCATTTACTCGCATTTATGTATGTGTATGTGTATGTGTTTGTATAAATGTAAACAAATATTATATTACCTAATAGATTCCATTCATTACAAGGAAGCCCACCAGCAATCAAAATCTAATCCAACGCAATAGGCACCACGAATAATGCCATAAATAAATGGCGCGCCGTTGGCTGTTGTGGATTCGTCTAATGCAACCAAAATTGCAAAAGTCAGATTATTATTAACAGGTTTATCGACAAGTGCCCAAAATTGGCGACCACTTAACGACAGCTGAAAGTAAGAAGACAAACACAACAACACCAAAGCGCAACAGGCAACAGGTAACAGGGTGTAGAGCGTGCGCAAAACCGACTGCCTTACTGTCGGATTGTTGGACTGTCCGACTGTCCCCGCGCTCAAAGGCTTAGACTCAAAGCCATGAGTAACACAGCAACCCACTTGCTGCGATTATTTTAAAGCCATTCGAGCCAGGCGATTCAGTGGTAGATAAAAGTCAGGTGTCGGCCGGCAAGTGGAGTGGGGCACGCAGCAACGCAGATTGGCTGGCAAGTGGGCTGCTGGAAGGCTACCAACACACAAACTATTAACTATGGCGTATTTGTTAGTTTTTTAAGCGAATTAAGGAAGTAAACACTTATGCAATTTTTGTGGCAAAGCGATTGATTAAAAATAAAATTGTAAGATATCTTAAAAATCCATAAAATGCTGCTAAAAAATTTAAATTAAAAAATAAACATCCAGCGTCACAAATAGAATAATAAAGTTAAATGGTGTCAGTTGGCTTTTAGGCGCTTATATGGATGAAGTGAAAAAAATGTCTATAAAACAGATGTAAACATGGATGTATGCATTTCAGTATATACATACATACATGCATACATACATTAGGGTGCCTCACCAAGAAAAGTTGCAATTTTAGCAATGAATAATAAAATTTATCTTATTTTCAAGCTTTCGCCAAAATATTTTGTAAAAATATTGGGACTTGAATGAAAATAAGGTTTGCACGTCGACCTCAAGGTCTTTTGCGGCCTCTATTCATCAGAGTACTCCATCCAAACCTCTTTCCTAATAAACCTAAGATGGAACTGGGTTGTGCTAAGCTTGTATGCCTTTTTTCCGGCCACATCTGGTCGAATTCTCTTATCTCTTCTTCGCGCTATTGCGTCACATTCGAGAAGAAGGTGTGTTGGAGTATCCAGGGATTAGTCGCAGAAACGACAGGAGTTAAATGGCTGCGTAATTTGCTTTGACTTGTGGGAATACCCGTGAGCATTCTCGGTTTGTTCTTAGGTAGGGTTATGAGTTTTCAGAACCTTTTTTCCAAAGTAAACCAGTGAGGACTTCACCTTGCGTAGTCCCACAATTTGGTGCCAATTAACGTATCTTAGTCTTAGCTTTGAGCTTCTTAGCATATTTTTGATAGTTTGTTGTGCCACAGCGAGGAAGGTTTCATGCCCTTTTAATAACGAGGCCGCAGCCTCTCTAGTCAGTGCATTTGCTACTTCGTTCCCAGTGAGACACCGCTATCTCATGAGACCTATATGATCCGGATGTGATTATGAATTACTAGCAAATTTAATTTCTCGATGCACTCAAAAACTCATAAGGACTTAGCCACAAAATATAACAACGTCTTGAGTGCCGACTCGTTCGGCAGTAGTTCAGACTGGTAATTCCCTCGATCCGGAGGTTTCTGCCTAAGTTGATCTCTGCCCAAGGCATATGGCTTACACTTTCACTTGAAAGATGCGGGCAAAACTATCCATCGGCACTGATTGCTTTGCTGTGGTGCCATAAAATTCAGCCATATAATCCACAAGACGAAGGTTACTGTAGTCGAATGGCTTGATCCGTAACTACTATTCGGCAGTGCATAGCTTTGAATCTCCGTGCATGAAATACCAAATGATAGAAAACGTTTTTTCTAATACAGATCGCGCCTCGGTATCCGAGTACATTTTTGCCATGAAAAAAAGCTTTTCATAAAAAACTCATGAAAACTGTTGGTCCTTCCATTTGTGTTTGTTTCCTCCGATTAAGAAGAGAAGCTCGGCCAAACACCAATAAAGGGTATATATTAGGCCGGATCGATTTGTGGGGAGGCAAAAAAATCGCCCATTGCTCTGTGAAAATCATATTCTAGGGATCAAAATAAGAAACTTTGCCGAAGGAACCATACCTCTAAAACGAATTCTGATGTCCCCCAATTTGGGTCGAACTTTTAGTGTATTTTGTAGGGAGGCAAAAAAATCGCGCATTGCTCTGTGAAAATCATGTTCTAGGCATCAAAATAGGAGACTTTGCCGAAGGAACCAAACCTCTAAAACGAATTCTGATGTCCCCCAATTTGGGTCGAACTTTTTAGTTTCTTTTCTCATATAAATGGTGATATTTTGAAATGATTGTATGGGGAGCAACCCAGGGGAGTTCCAGGGGGTGTGCCACTGGCATGGGTGGATCGGCCGTCCAAAGTTAGTGGGGGTCGGTCATACATTTGGACTCGATTGGAGCACTCTAAATGGGTCAAAGTGGGATTTTTCGTTCGGCAAAGTTTCTTATTTTGATCCCTAGAATACGATTTTTACAGAGCAATGAGCGATTTTTGAATCGACCCGCCCTAATGGGTATGCTTTTTGTGTGTAGGGTACATTCTTGAAGTTTACTTTAATTTTCAGTTGCACTCCAGTTTACTTTATAGTTCATTTCGATGCAGAACTTCTTCTCAAATTTAATTTAATAACCTTAGTGATAGCATCCCTGAGTAGCTGGGCCAGTGAGAG
Organism: Anastrepha ludens; assembly: GCF_028408465.1. Classification (NCBI taxonomy): domain Eukaryota; kingdom Metazoa; phylum Arthropoda; class Insecta; order Diptera; family Tephritidae; genus Anastrepha; species Anastrepha ludens. The sequence goes on from NC_071501.1 coordinate 94,364,292, forward strand.
CTGCAGGTCCAACAATTCCATGTTCTTGAATGAGATCACTTTTCTTTTACTAAAACCTTCCCTAGCCATATTCCACAGGGTGCGCTTGGCTGATCAGTGAATAGCTATGTGAAGCGGTGTCAGCTCGAGCATCACCTTCATTGCAGCTGTAGGGCAGGTCCGTATCGCACCCGAGATGCACACACATGCTAAGCGCTGAATCTTAGCAAGTGGGAGTCGCACTGTCGAGATAGTGGCCTTCGATACCGCTTCATATCTTATCATAGGCCTTATTATCATTATGTACAACCATCTCTGTATTCTTGAGCTACAGTATTTTCTTGCTAAATGTTTGCATCTCTTTAGAGCCTTTGTTGCTTTGGATAAGGTTGCGTCAACATGCCTTTCCAAGTTAGGCCTGGCATCCCGGGCAAGGCGAAGATACTAGTTTGCTGACTATTCCAATGGTAACCTCGTTCATATTGATTTGCCACATTCTTGGTAGGTATCTTTTCATCGTGAAGGAAATGACGGCTGTTTTGAACGGGTTTATATTCAGACCAACAACGACACACCATCTCTTTGTTGGGTTTAAAGCTCGCTGCATTATGTCACAAAGGGTATTCTCGAAATTGCCTCTTCACATGATTACAACGTCAACCCATCTGCTTGACAGCGGAGGATATTGTTTATCCGCAACTGCTGTAAGTCAGCAACGATTGGGATACACAGGAGAGGTGATAGGGCTTCCGTTTGACCGTTTAGAGTGTGTCTTAATAAATAGAGTTCTTCATAAATCAAATTACTTCAAAAAGAAAGAAAAGGTATTACCGGAAAGATATTTTTTCAAGTCTATCATACCTTGGAAAATTAACCCATTCACAACTTAAATTTTTTACATATAATATATTAGCGCAGTTCCGTTCCGTTGATAAAATTTGTGGCAATTGATGTTGATCTTTTAGTTTGAAATTTTTTATACGATCTGAGCTGATTGAAGAAAAATATTGAATTGAGTTAGGAAGAGGTGACTTGAGCGAAATCCCCGACGAAGTGCCAATCAAATGGCGAAAGAACTGAAAATATCAAAATCAAGTCTTAAAAGATCCAAATGGCGCATTATCTCACACCAAAGCAGCAACAAGTCAGACGACTTGAGAGAGCGAAGGAGTTGCTTCGCTTGACTGAGAGCGATCAATTTCCGAACATTGTGTTTTCTGAGCAATTCATAAACTGCCCAAAAGAATAGGGTTTATTCGAACGACCGTTCATGCGAGAATTCGAGTCATCGATTGGCCACCAGGAGGCAGGACCCGCCACAAGTAATGGTTTGGCCGCTGCAGCTGTAGATAGGCGCTCTCCAACCGTTTTTATTGAGAATGGCGTCAAGGCACATGCGGGAAAATATTCGAAGGTTGCTTTGAAGCCGTGGGCAGACAAACATTTCGGTGGCAGACTACGGACGTTTGAACAGGACTCGGCACCGTCTCACAATGTTCCAGTGAACCAGTAATGGCTAAAAAACAAAGTTCCGAACTTCATAACTTCCACTCAATAGCTCTCAAATTCACCAGACCCGATTCCGATGAATTATTCTCTATGAGCTATTGGGAGAGCAAAGTCCGATCTAAAAGATTCACCAGTCTTGAGGCGCTGAAAAAAGGCATTGTCGGCGAGTGGACCAAAATACCTGCAAGTCACATTCGGGCAGCTTGCGATTCATTTGTGGACCGTCTCAAAGTCATAGTCAAGGGAAAGCGTAGTCATATCGAACAAAAGTAAATTGATTCTTAATTTTGTATTATTTTTACACATTTTTTGCTTTGAATTTAATAAAAATAATTTTTCAAACTAAATTTTAAAATTTTTCGAAAATTTATTTATTTCAATTCTTTATTTTTGAAATCCTAATTTTATTTATGAAAAACTAAATTTTTTAAGGTACTTTCAAGTCGACCCAGCTCACTTATTTATCCACATTTTAATATTTTTCGGAAATTGTTTGGCTGAAGTCTAAAAATATATTACAATAAAATTTACCATTCTGATCGAAAAGCAAAACTATTAATATTTTTTTATATTTTTATATATTTATATATTTTTTATAATTATTATAAATAAATTATACTTTACTAATTTTTATTTCTTATAAATATTCTATTAAGCAAATAAAATTATTAATTTGTTTTTTTGTACGCACCCAAATGCCCCTCCGAGTGTGTATGTAGGCAACTGGTGTCGTTGGATTGCAAGTTTCGAATGTTTGCAGAGATACCATTTACAAGAGAAACACACTTGTTGATGCTTAAATGCTCGTACAAGTATTTATGTATTTGTCTTTGAATGTCTGCACATTCTTTTCAAAGTTCGTTAAAATTCCTCGGCGGTAGACAAGCGACAGTTTGACTAACAATGTCTTGCAACAATAACACGAGCAGTGGTTACGAAAGAGAAATGAGCAAAAAATTGCCTGAATGTCTGCCGAGACTCAAACAAGCCCGTTAAGCTGGTTGACAGATAATTGCGGATTAATACTTGTAATTTTTACAGCACTCCGCATAGACATTTTAAATACTCTTTCCTTTTTCTCAAATTGTATTTCTTGAAATGAGTTAAACTTTTGCCGAAATAATTGTTTGCAGCTCCAATTAAAATCGCAGCGTTGCCAAATTTCTTGCACGAAAAGGTTTATTCAAAATTTACTAGGTACAGCTATTAAGTAAAGATACGGATGTTGTAAAGCGTTTTTTTTTATTTCATGCACACTAACTTATCGTATTCTATGCGCTTTGTAAAGGGTCTTTCAATACCCCAACATAGAAGTTGTTGTAAATTAAAACATATGCAAATTTATATTCTTTTAGGTTTCAAAAATTGTATTTAAAATATGGCTCTTAACAACTGATGTGAAAAATAACAATAATAACAAATAAAAATTTGTGAAAAATTGCAAAATTTAAATATCCACGCAACCATGCGCAACACCATGCGCAACAGGTCCACATGTAAAATCTGCCATGCAGTCGATTTATGAATGCCCAATTGTTACGAAGGTGGAAATCTCGATGTTGAGGGCTGTTGAGCAACACTCTGCGATACAGCAGCAACTCCAGTTTTTGGTCTGCCAGACCAAAGTCTGCCTTTTCCAGTCTTCAACAAAACCATATTCTTGAAATTTTTTCACCACTCTTTGAATTGTCGACTCATTCCAACGATTATTCCACCAAAAATATTACGAATTTTTGCGATATGTTGTTCTTAAAGATCGACTATTTTCATTATAGATTTCAATAATTTTAAGGCGTTGTTTTATGGTGTAAAATTGTACTACTCTGTAGACTGTCAACTTGACTTGAATCACCTGGTAGACTAATCCTAATCTAGAGCTGACGGCACAAAAAACTGGAACAGTTCTATAATCAGTATTTGTAGGCGAAAGGAAAGCCTCAGTACTTCGGTTGAAAGGCATACTATCGAATTCCAAGCGTCATTAAAGTATCTTGGAGTCCATAACGATGAGAAGCTGGTAAGCTACCACACTCGTAAGCTCATAAGCTACCACACTTTAAAGGACCTCAAGGAGGTAAAAGAAAGACGCTTTCAACAGTTACTGACTCTATTTTCCTATACGCCGCACCAAGTATGCTCAAGAAGACAAACGAGACGCTCAAAAGAGGTACTGGAACGTAACAGACTCAGAGAGCTCAGAGTAGCATTTGCTTACAGAACAGATCAGGTGGTGCACTCTGTGTTATAGCGAGTAAAGTTCCCTTTAATATACGAGCAAAGGAACTTAAGCGACTGTATCACTCACGTGGACACAAGCTGACGCCTGAAGAAAAGATAACCGAGCGCACATTTTGCTAGCAAAGTAGATGTCATTACTCTTCCAAAGACCGCTCAACACATACGAGTAATTCCCAAACTAGATGAATCAATATGGCGCGAAACAGATTTCTATCTAATTCAGATGCGTACCTTCACCGTTTTAATCTAGCAGATTAATCGACCCACTCAGAATATCGCAGCAAAGATGAGAGTACAGAGCACGCAACCTTTTACTGCACCAGATTCTTCGAAGAACACTACGAGTTCGGAAATGTCCTCGGCGTCGTCCCCACACCAGATAATCTGGTAACGCAAAAGCTGAACTTGAAAGAGGAAAGGGAAGCAGGAAAAAAAAACTGCAGCAAGAATTATAATAAAACTCGGAAACATGGAATGGAAGCGCAAGCGGAAGCAAGACGAAGGCGACAGGACATCCCAGAGGTGAATCATGTTGAAGCAGATTTTCTTCGAGGGTGAGTGACTATATTTCTGAACAAACGACAAGCACGTACGCCTAAAGTAAGCCTCATAAGGGTCAAGCTCCATCTGGTCTCACTAATGACCTATGTGATGGTTTTCAGCCAGCCCGGTCAACCTAACCTAACGTAACCTAAGTAAGGATATCGAGCAACGACACTGCACCTTTCTGATGCTCCATTGGTCGCAAAGTAGTAATGAATAGCCTTCATCAGCGTATAACTCCCACACGCAACTAGAAGGGAAACCCGAACGCAGGTGATTGGTGTGTCCGAAGAGCACAAACGCGTCTCCACCTTAATGAAATGCTTTTAGCTGTGCCTGGGTGAAATTAGCCGAGCGGGAAGGAATGCCCACTGGTGTGAAGCCACCTTTGATGATGTGTCTGACATTTTCGATTTGAACCTCTTTTGACAGAAAGTAATCACCCGTCAAGGAAAGGCCCTTTTCTTCATGCGCTAATTGAAACGAGGTCTCGGTACTCATGCGAGATAACCAACAACGATCGGTGTTTTTAATGACAACAACTCCCGGCGACGGTCTGACACTACGGTGCTCAAAAGCACAACGGATTATATCAGCGCAGATGGGTCAGCGCCCCAAAAACGCTAAAAACATTTACGGTACCAATTGGCAGAGTGAAATGGACACACTAACTACCTTGGTGGGGTTCGAGGCCTATCTAAACCTCTGACGAATTACGGGTTCCGCACTCGGTTGCAGTGCAACTCCACATCAAGCCAAAAATACTCTACCCGCATATGGATGTTAAGCCACTACTCGAGGGGTCGTCCGAAAGAACAGGTCGGAGCAAGCTACGAGGGCTCCTGCTCCCTGTAGTACCAGATTTAAGTCCCCGGTCAAACGTCGTAGCCAAGACTACTACCAGTTGAGCTTCCACAGGAAAGGAAATGAGGGAAACCCCTTTACCTCATGCGCTAATTGAAACGAGGGCTCAGTACTCATGCGAGATAAGGAACAGCGTTCGGTGTTTTTAACGAGAGCACCTCCCGGCGACTGTCTGACACTACTTTGCTTAAAAGCACAATGGATCGATTCAGCGCAGATAAGTCAGCACCCCAAAAACGCTAAAAGCATTTACGGTATCAATTGGCAGAGTGGGTGGGGTTCGAGGTCTATCTAAACCACTGCCGTACTATGAGTCATCCACTCGGTTACAATGCAACTCCACATCGAGCCAAAAATACCTGTATTAAGCCACAACCACTACTATACTTCCCAAGAAAACGTCCTCAAGAACAAGTCAGAGCTCCTGCTCCGAAAGCTTCTGCTCCCTGTAGTACCAGATTTAAGTCTCCGGTCAGGCTTCGTAGCCGAGACTACAACCAGTTTCCATAGGAAAGGAAAGGAAGAAAATGAAGGAAAGACCCTTTACCTCATGCGCTAATTGAATCGAGGGCTAGATGCTCATGCGACATAACCAACAGTCAACCAATATCAAACTTTACGAAATGTATCCTACATCCACATACCACAATTAGATATTCAAAAGTATCTCTTTAAAAAGCCACGCCTCGCAATTCTGAGCCAAACTTGTTTTACTCTTCGCCAAAGTTTTTACTCTCCACCAACTGCCTTCTTTTGACCCATACAAATCTCTCGTTTCAAACCCGCTTTAGAAGAAGTCAAGCTCAAGTGACAAGGCGGTTGGCTAAGTACACGCGGAATTTGTGCAGCCAGCTTTGACCGGCAATTTCCAAACAACAACAGCAACTACAAATCATTTGCAGTGTTGCCGGCATAAGACAACATAATTACCTTTGTTGTTGCTGGCACTGTTGTGGCGATTAGCATGTGATTCATTATTATGACCAAATAATTTCCCAACAACTGCCAGCGGCCAACATCAACACCAACAGTCCCAATGGCTACCGTTCAAACGCATTAACATTTCAAACGCGCCACTGCAATTCCAACAAATACTTTTCCGTGCATATAAAGTTGTTGCCGTTTTGTTGGTGTTGTGTTTGTGTGTGAATGTTGTTGCTGGCATTATTCCGTGGCATTTTCTTTTTATTTATTTTCATTGCAACGACATCGGTCATGCGGCAACCAATGTGAGCTGCATTTTTCCAGCTACTTAACTCGCATTTATTTTTAGTTATTTATCTGGCTAACTGACGGCCTAACAGCGTAACACCGAGCGGGTGAGAGACGGGTTGTTAGAGACTTGCAGGCTGCTTACCTACGGATGTGTTAAGACTGCGCTGAGCGACCTACCAGTGGCGGCCCATCGGCCATTTCATTCCTGGCTGAGACGGTCTGTCTACATGGGAGTACTCGTGCATATATACGCAGTTGATTGGCCCACAGTAAGCCGTACTTTACGAGTGCTACAGTGCGCCCTCTTTCACCACTAACTTTCGCCTTTCTAACAGTCCAACCACTCCAGCCACGCGGCGCTTTTGCCCATTTTGCCCATTCGTTATGAAAACTCGCGAAATGTGCGATAGGCTGGTTTAAAAATGGTTTGATGGCTGTTGTTGTTTGTGTACCTGTTGCCAATTGTTGTTTGCAGTTTTTATTGCAATCACTTTTTAATTTCCTGTTAAGCGTTTTATGCTCATTCCATGATAATTTGCAAATTCCATTCAAATGTCCGTCCTAATGGCCAGCGCTTTGTTGTCACTTTTCCAATTTGCCAATTTGTTGTAGTCATCATAAACGGCAGGTTAAGTAAGCGATTGGAAGTGTTGTTTATTGCGCTGTGCGACTCAGTTAGTGGCAGAATTTCAAAGTTCCCCCGGACCTATTATCAAACAGGATACCTGCAAGGGTAGACAAATTCAGTAACCAGGAGGAAAGCTTCCTTCAATAAGGAAAAAAGGCCATTAAGGAAAAAGGGATTAGGACGTGGGTCTAAGAGCAAAAGGAGTGATCTACATAGAACAGTTATCACGAGAGTTGGTTCTAGGTTACTGGAAAACCCTGGGCTTATATCGGGCCAAGGACTGCCTCTCCAGCAGCAACAAAAAAAAACAATCTACATTGGAAAATTTCAATGGCGATAGACATCCAATAGCTCTGCTGACACCTGAACTCAAAGTCGATTGCTTAAGCTGAACTCCATATATAAACTCGACTTGGGATGCCCCAGAAAACGGCGGCAGTGAATGAAAATGCAAACAATCAAATAAGGCAACAATAAAGAATCGAGGCACTTTGACATTCCAACTAGCAGATCGCAAGAAAAAAAACACGGGGGGTGAGGGACGCGTGTGGTTGGGCCTGCTGTGCATTCCGCTGTTGTTGCTGCGGCCTGATGGTGGTGGGCGGCCGCGCCACGGAGGCGGTTGCGGGTGCATAGCTCTGCAGCAGGGGGCAACGTAGTCAGCAGCAGTGGGCCGGAATATCTCCGAAAGTGGCACCAGCCATTGCAAAAATTGCATTTGACTGATGCCAGCTTCCGAGGTATTCTGGAAACAGGGAGGACCAAGAGCTGTTGGTTTGTCCCCGCACTGAGGATGTAGCACGAGGGAAGGGGACGGGCTGTGTTGAGGGAGTTTTGTTGCTCCGATAAGCTCCTTACCGTGGAAGTATGGGTTGTGGTGGCAGTTGGAAGAGCCGTCCTATCAGGGGGTAGTAGCCCTTGAGTCATCGAACGCCGACATACCAAACATATGTCCAGAATGTGAAGGCAGCCTGCACGACACTAACCATCTTTTCACATGCCGCTTAAAACCCACTCATCTAACACCCCTCTGCCTCTGGACCCAACCTGTCGAAACAGTATGTTTCCTGGCCCTACCTTTAGATGAGCCTGACGAAGACGACCGTTGCTATACCGGGCTTGTATTACTGCTACAACAACAACAAAAACAATTCAAGTGCCTTAGCGAGGTTATCTAGTGTGGATTCGCCTCGATCAAGGCACATTAAACAAGTACCAGCAGCACCAAACCAAACAATAGAAGTATTTTACTTCTTCTTTTGGTCTCTAGAATCACAAGATCTATAAACAAAGATTCATAGTTTGTTCTTCTTCTTGATAGCCGCTTAAGCAATTTTGGGCGGGTTCAACAAGGCGCCAGTTGGACACACCAAGTGAAGCCAATTCTTTCTTTTCTGATCAGAGGAAGCCCTCATCCCCCCCGGAGAATAACTCTTGCCAATAAATGTTACTTGGGGCCCAGTAGACAACTGAGAAGTAGAGCTCTCTCTCGAAGGACTAAACTGGCACTTTACAAAACGCTGGCGCAGAAGCATGGACGGTGCCAACAGCGGATGAAAAAGTTTTGGGGGCCTTCGAGAGAAAAATTTTACGTAAAATCTTTGGTCCCCTCCGCGTTAGTGAGTTATATGAGCTATATAGGGACATGTACATAGCTAAGCGTATAAAAATACAGCGGCCACGCTAACTTGGCCATGTTACCCGCGTGAAAGAAGACGCTCACTAAGGCGAATTTACGACACGGTACCTCAAAAAGGAAGGCGGGGAAGAGGAAGACCACATCTGCGTTGGAAAGACCAAGTACTGCAGGACCTGTCTTCAGGTCCGGACTACAGTGACCACTCCACTGTGCGGAATTCGTCTGAAGAACACAGTCTTTTTTCGTATTTCACAGATACAATGTCAATTTTTTCGTAAACATAACGCTGCCATGACCCCAGTGACGTCAGCCAATTAGCTAATTCTTTCAAATTCGCTGAGAAGTGGTTAACCGATTGCTCTTGGCCACACCTTTTGAATTCTTTTTACCAGGAACAAATATGACATGGAAAACAATAAAGAAATTTTACTCTGAATTTGTTAAGTTATTATTCGTTATACGTTAACTTTCGTTATGTATTTTGATTTTGTTAAATTTTTTATTTACCATTTAAAATTTGAACGAGGTAGGCCTACCAGCAATGTTTTAAAAAATATCTTTAACAACAATCGTGAACACAACAGTTGATTTGTTTTGACATCCATTCCAAGCACTAGCATAAAATTAGATTTATTTTAAAATTTAATAAAGTCAATATTAAAATTCGCTCAATAAGCAACTTTCAAGCCATGCATTCCTCTCACAGACTTGAGACTTCGCATTTTTTCGGGGCATGCTATCGTACTTTTGCCTACTTTTTTGAATGGCAATCACTATTTCCAGCAAGTTTGCGCAAGCAATATAGGTTTGTGCAAACTACAGAACAGCTTGTGCAACTCTTCCAACATTAGTTCTCTCTGCTATCACAGCTCATCATCAAACAGTAGTATTGTTAATATTGTTGTTGTCTGCTCCACTGCTACTTGGGTCTACTTCTCCTGCAAAATTCAAATGTTAACCATTGCTCGCTCGCCACCTGCGCACTCACTGTGAGAGCTAAGTGTGGTGCATCACTCGCATTGCAATCAGCTCGATAATACAAATATATACATCCATGCACACCTACATATTCCCAACAACTATGAACACGCGAGTTGGCGCTTTAGTGTAGGAGCTGCTCCGACGTACATTCGTTATTTTTTTGTTAATTTTTTCATTTTCCATCTCTTCAACCTTTGTTGCTTTCATTGCCGCTTCTTGCTTGCCTTCGCTAACATATCGAACACTCAGGTCATTCTTTCTCCGACTTGTCGTTCGTATTTGCTCAACAGACTGCTATGACTGTTGGCTATGTGTAATGTTGTTCTTGCTTATCACGTTGATGCCTACTTTTCGTTGGTGTGTGTGGCTCCGCATTGGTGCCATCGGTTCGCTTGCTCTTCAGTCAAGTACACCGAAATTGGCAGCCGCTTGTTGCAGTCGCTTGGGCGCCTATTCGAATATTTCGTGTAGAGGGACCTGCCTCAATGTTGCGAGATTATCTAGGGGTACTTTAGGTTACCTTAGTGGTACCTATCTACATATCTGCCCATATTTTGTTGCTGTGTGCTCACAATGGCTGAAGAGGAGCAGATATTTTTTTTAGCATAGGGTTTTAGTGCAAGGCACCGTTTGTCGACCACATACTCTATATGTATGTGTGCATACCATGTATGCGTGTAGTAGCTATTTGTCTGGCTCTTTGACCTTTGTTTTTTATCTGCTGCGAAACGGCAAAAATGTTTGTACACATACTCCATGCAAGCGTCAGTGTGTCTTTCCCCTATTGAGTGGCGTAGCAGGTTTCTACGGCAACATATACCATGTTCGTGTCTATTCTTGTAGCCTGCACCTCTTTGATGGCGCTCAGCTATTTGTCTCCTCCAGAAAAAGTGCCTACATATTGGTTATGCTTTTGCTTGTTCCCATCTTTAATCTTGCTCTTCTTTTTATTTCTTATTTGAGAATCTCCAACACTTGCTGATTTGTTGCATATGTATGCCGTATTGCTTTCTCCAGTCCACTATTGGCCTGTATGGCGCTCTATTGTTTTTGCTTCGCGAAACAGATTCGTTTAATCGAAAACGTGGCTACCATCTCCCCAATAAGTTGCTCTCTTTTGTCTCACTTACTTTCCCCAATATAAAATTGAATTCCATACACAGTATAGGGAACATTTTCGTATGCTCCACATCGTGTTAGCTACCCAACGTTCAATGAGCACATAATGAAGCGTATAAATAAAATAATCTCAGCGTTATCCAATGTTATGTACAGTGGGATATGATGGGTTAGCAGTACAGAGGAAATTGTACTTAATTGTTAATTTTATATGTATGAGTAGTATTGAAAATATTTATACCTTGATAAGAATATTGCGATTCGCTGACTTTTCTAGATATCATATGTTATTTTAAAATATAAGCAAAATGGTTTAATATACTTTTTATTGACCAAAATCTGATATCATTTAGTTAAATCCTAATAGGATTTGCTTAATTGAACTTAGCGTTAGAAACTTGAGTCATAAGGCTATATGGTTTAATCATCCAGAATATCGATTTTTGAGCTTAGAGAAGTTCCTGAAGTTGTAGGGTTAAAAAGACCTCGTATTTGAATTCAACGACCTCAAAAAAACATAAGATAATCATGATCTGACCTGTATAAAAAAAGACAATTTTTTTTTTTGTGTGGCTATATTATCGACATCTCTGCGCTCGATTTTTATATAGGGGTGATTCAATAAGTTGGCAGCATTTGTTTTATGTATTTCATTATTTTAGCATGTTTTTTAGACTACGGCATTTATGTAAAAAACAACATCACAGGTTGCACATATTAAAATTTCCCTAAGACCTTTTGGCATATTTCGGGCAGTCTAGAAAGGCCTATGATAATATAAGTAGTATAGCGCATGATTTCGCTCTTCAGCTCTGGCATTGTGCCGGACTTATTAGTATAGACCATTGCGATATTCTTCGTGTAACCCCAGAGGCTGAAGTTGAATGATGCCGAATTGCGAATTACAAGTTTTGTACAAATAAATGGGTATACAACTTTGTAGCCCTTTCAATTCTGGTATAATTTTGTGCAAGTGGAGTGAGGCGCGTTTTCTTACATTAAAAAAATTTCGGTCACTCGTTATATGGAGAAAATACGTTTTTATTACTTTCACGCGTTGTTCAACTGAGTTTGGCTTCTTTGTTTTACAAAACCTTCAACTTCTTAATTAGCGCGATAACTGCTTACGCAGTCCTTTCTTGCTCGTTGTTGTTGTAGCAGCATATTTACTAACATACGGGGAATGCTGCTGGAGTGACAGTCCTTGGCCGGATATAAATCCGGGTCGTTCAGGTAACGTAGAGCTGACTGTCTTTTCTCGTGCTAACCGGCGCCAGTTGGAAACATCAAATGGAAACACCAGCTGATATTTCCAACGCAGAGGTTTCAACTCTTTCTCTCCTACCACCAGCTGTTACCCCATCGAATACTTTCAGAGTCGAAGTGTTTGTATCCATTCCGACAACATGACCCAGCCAAGGAAACCGCTGGATCTTTATTTGCTGTGCTTTGTCTTTGTCGTCGTAAAGCTCATAAAGATCATTGTTCCATCACCTGCGATACTCGCTGGCACTAACGTGCAGAAACCGAAAAATCTTCCACAGAATCTTTCTCTCAAACACTCCAAGGTACGCCTCATCGTTTCTACGGCAGTCGGTTCTACGTTACCAAAATGACCCGAATTTATATCCGGCCAAGGATTGCCACTCCAGCAGCATTCCCCGTAATTAAGCATGGGAAATGTTTATGCTGCTACAACAACAACAACAACAACAACAACGCCTCATCGGATGGATGTTCTCATGCTCCGTGACTAAGTTTGAGAAAGTCTGGAAAAAAATAAAAAAAATTAATATATCACAAATAATGGATATCAAAGCTAGCAGCATCCTTGAGTCACCCTATATTTGTCCTGAGATATGGCTCCCTAACTGCATCTAATGGAAAATATTCAGAACTTCTTAGTTCAGCTAATAGATAAAAAAATTAATAAGAGTTTAATATACTTTATTAATAATGGAATGTAATGGAAAATATTCAGTATTTCTTACTTCATCTATTAGATAAAAAAAATTTAGGATAATACAAATAATTTGTTTAATACATCATCATCCGTTGTTTTAATACAAAAATATTTATAACGGTTTAAATACAATTCAATTTACAGCACGCATTTTACAAGCTTAAGCCACTGTGCATCTCAGCTGTATTTAGCAGTCAAATGTGCACGAACGCTCTAACATTCCAACACAAACAATGTTTTTGCCTACTTATTGTGTTCGTAAATCGGTAAGAGCACTTCAAGCCAACAAACACCAACAACTGTACACACACATGTGCGTGTTCCTCGATCTCCAACCATCAACTGTCGCCGTCGCTACGCTTGTGTAAGTCAAAACTCTTGATTTTTTCATTTTTGTGGTGGCAACGGTGGCTTTGATGGTGTCGCGCTATGCTTCCACGTATTCCTGAGCGCTTGCTATTATAACCGCACCGATGACAATGACGCCATGATAGTCTCTTTGCGTTTGATTGCATTGCGTCGCGTTGTGTTGTGTTGTGTTGCGTTGCGTTGAGCCGCGTTGATGGTCGCGGCGGCAAAATGTTAACGTCGCACAACGCATAGCACAAGTAAACATGGAATGGCGCGCGCGGCAAAGCAACAAATTGGAATATTAGCGCCAGACCAAAATTTAGTAAGTTTGAAAACAATAAAGCAATGAAATAAAAAAAAGTTTAAAATAAAATAATGATGGAATTGCATCAATTGTAAAAAGTCACGCAAGCCGCGCGACATTTAGGCGTGTCAAGTCACCTGTAGCGCGCACCAGTACTTTTGACACCGACGCGCTGGAAAGTCACTTCATAATCAAACATCGAAAATTCAGATAGTCAACACCGATGGTGCGCATTTAGCGGCTGAATGATTTTCACACCTCGGGCGCGTTCACGCGTCCCAGTTGGGACGATGCCAGTGTCAGTGAACGCGTTGCGGCGCGTTCCATTAAACTGTCGCCCGGTGTCACGCGCCACCGACTAGTCACTGCACCGGTGGCGCTGATTATTAAACCACCAAACCACCAATCAACCGACTGATTGCGCGACCAAACAACCAGTCAAGCAACAAGCGAAGATGCCACCGTTCTGTGTTTGGAAATAAAAGAAGTACACAACGAGGTACCAACGATTGCACCGCCGATTGACAGCTGTCCGGGTTACGTCAGTCAAAATGACGCATCGTATTTTGGTAACAGGGAAACAGACAATTCCAGCAACCGACTTGTAATGTGCCGACGACTATGCGTCCCAAAGTGCCCGTAGCAAAGCGCCATCCGCGCGGCAATCAACAATGGTGGCGCGCACCGTGCAAGGTTGCGTTGGTGCGTACGTTGAGTTGTCAACAACGCGGCGACGCCAAAAAAGTAATGAAAAATGAATGCAAATGTATGTGCATTAAGTGTAAAATGGTATTGTAGCATAGCGTGGAAGCGAGTTTCTAAATTTTCATTGTCGCCTTGTCGTTGTAAAAGCATAAAACGCCAGGCGTTGTAAGGGCAACACCCAACTGCCGCAGTAGAGGTCCCAATCTACTGTATTATAACTTCATCAGCTGTGTAGGGTAGTTGTTGTTTTTATTTTGCCATTGCACTGATTAGTCGCGCTATGTCAGTCGCCCTCAGTGAACAAAAAGTGTGCGGCGACTTTCCGCTGCCATGGCGCGCCACAGTTAATCATACGAAAAAAGCACTATTTGAAGAATATAAATGGGTGTATGTGTATGCATAAATCAATGCCGTTATGCGCATTCGTATGTAAATTCATGTATGTATGTCTGCATTTGCATTACTTTTCCCGCTGTGCCTATTTTATATTTTGGCTCATGTTTTGCTTTATAATTTTTTCTTTAGCTCTGAATCGTGCGCGCATTTCCCCTGTTTGCTCCACTCTTGGGTTTCCCTGAGAACTTATGTATGTTGCTGAAAATGACTCAGTTAATTAAATGCAGCGCAAGGGCGAAATGTATTTGAATGTGGAGGCAAATTTGATTGGAGGCGTATTTAGCCTACGATGGAAAAATGGGAACCAATTGAGGATTTTAATTAAATTTTTAGATTTTACTTGGCAACAAAAAAAATATTATATTTTTGTATGCAACTGAGAGGATTTCCGAACATGAACAGAAGGGGAAAGGGGGAAACAACAATTGTTCAGAACAAAAGAAAGGTTGGTAGTGATGGTTAAGATGGAAGGTTCTGCCAAGGAAAGTAAGTAGAAAAAGTAGTTTTACATTATTTAAGAACAGTTTTTAATATTTATGCTGAAAAAAAATTCATACAACCGCTCAATTTGAAGTATTTATTAGTTAGGAAAATGGAGAGAAATCCTGGCCTAGCCAGGGGTACAGCAGTGTTTGAGAAAAATTAACTCTCATGGCGCGACTGGAAGAACGGCCGTCGAATGGAACAAAAGTAAGCCTACATTTCACGCTGCACCTAAATACTCTCCAATTGTTGTTTCTTTTTTTACTGATATCGCATTTTTTTCTTTTAAGCTATGAGATGATTTGAAAAGCCGAACAAAGAAAAATATTGGTGAAAATACATAGAGCCTTACTGCGACCGAAGGGGGCCCATTCCATCATTTTCTCCGTTCTGAAATTAACCAACCTTGATAATCTCGTTTTTATTTCAAGGTCAGCAGCTCTGAGCGGCAGAGTTTGGTGCATGATTCGACGGCAATCCACAATCACACCAAGGCATTCATTGCTCCAAGAAATACACCCGTGATTTATTAAGTCCATCAAATATTCAATCTACTGTGAAGCAAAGCCAACTCCACGACAGTCGGTTCTACGTTACCGAAACGACCCGGATTTATATCCCGCTAAGGACTGTCACTCCAGCAGCATTCCCCGTATGTAAGTATGGGGAATATTTATGCTGCTACAACACCACCACCAACAACAACAACAACAACCGCTTTTAGGACAACATCATTCCAAATAAATAAAACAAAAACTAAATAAAAACATTAATAAAAAAATTAAATAAAACAAAAAAATAAGAACAATTAAAAAAAAATTGAAGAATGAAACAAAACATAACATAAAAATTAAAAAAAAAATAAAAATTAAACAAAACAAAAAGTAAACAAAACAAAGAAATAACAAAATAGAATGAAACAAAAGAAAATAAATAAATAAAAAAATTAAATTAAATCTAAATTTAAAAAAATGTATAAAACAAAAAATAAAAAAATTAAGCAAAAATTAAATAAAACTAAGTACAAAATATAAAATTAAATCTAACCAGAAACTAAACAAATAAATTTAAAAAAATATATAAAATAAAAATTAAAAAAATGAAATAAAACAAAAATTAATAAAAGCATTAAACAAATCAAAAATTAAGAAAAAATTAAACAAAACCAAAGAATAAAAAAATAATTTGTTTTACTTTACATAAAAAAATTCAAAAAATAAAAAAATGTAATGCATCAAAAATAAATAAAAATATAACGTGAAACAACAAAAATTAAATAAAAATTTTATTAAATAAAAGCAAAAAATAAAAAGATTAAATAAAACAAAATAAAAATAAAAATAAGTAAAAGCAGAGTTTAAATAAAACTAAAAAAAAAAAATTAACTAAATAAAAAATAAAAAATAGTATAAAATAAAAATTAATAAAGGTCTGTGCAGGTTTCATTCCGCACAAGTTAACTGAGGATCAAAAATTGCTCAGAATTCAACATTCGAAGGACCTCATTAAAAAGGCGAGGAAAGACATTGTAACTGGTGATGAAAGGTGGTGTATATTGCTATTACTGTTAACAAACAAACAAACAAACAAACAATGAAACGTAGTGTGTCCAACATAAACCTGAAACTAAGCGTCAAAAATGTCGAATGGAAGGCCCCAGACGAGCCACCAGACAAAAATTTGCATTTCGACAAGCCAAAAATCAAGTCGATGCTCATTTGTTTTTACGAGTCCAAGGGAATTGTCCTCAAGGAGTTCGTGCCAATGGGCCAAACCGTCAATGCAATTTTCTATCTTGGCGTTTTGAAGCGTTTGTTGCATCGCATTCGTCGAATTCGCCCTGAATACCGCGAACGAGGAAGCTGGCGCTTATTGCGTGATAATGGACCATCTCATCGATCCATTTTGTGACTGGTGTTTTGACTAGAAATCGCATTTTAACCATCAATCACTTACCGTATTCGCCTGATGTGGCTCTCTGTGACTTGTAGCTATTCGGAAAATTGCATTTGGCCAGGAAAGGAAAACGTATTGCGACCGTAGAGGCCATCCAAAAAGCTTGTACCGACATCCTGAAGGACATTCCGGTGAATGACCTGAAACACTCTTTCGAAAAGCTTTTAGATCGCACAAAATAGTGTATCGCGGCTAGAGGGGACTATTTTGAATAAATTAACTCGAAGTTATCAGAACAAAGCTCCTGTCGTTTCTATTTTAGCTCAGTCTTATTTATTTTGGACTTCTCCGTGTATGTATTTATTTGTATATGCCAATTTCCTTTTTGCTGTTACATACAACTGTTATGAGATTATAACACAATGGACACTGGTGGGCGTGTATAAAAATTATGTACGGATAAAGGTTTTGAAGCGATGTTAAATTAAAAAAAAATCGTTTCTTCTTATATTTTACTAGAAGAGATCTAAATTTGCAAATTCAAAATTTTTTCATTTGTGCCACTCAACACATTTATTTGAAAATTCATTAACAGAAACATAAAGTGGGGTTTTAGCTCATGCTTGTCAGCGTAATTCCAACGAAAATGTAATAATGACGTATATTTTGTAAATAAATATTCATCATCTCTAGTCACAGCTTATCACATCAGTAGCTAACTTCTGTTACTGTTCGCACAGTTAGTGCAACCCAATACCTTTGTTTAGCCAAACCTATTTCCCAGCTTACCCGTTTGACGCAACAGCTTCCATTGTGCCCCAGCTCATTACTTGCAGTGGCGCACATTCGTACACATATGCGCACATGTTAATTCTCATTCCTCAATTCCTCAATTCCTGTGCGACCTTGCATGCACTTTTCTGTTGCTGCCCTGCGCACAGTCTCCATCACTTCCCCAGCTGCCATGGAGGGAGCAGCTGACGTCTGTTGGCTGTTTTGGTTGTCAGCTTTCGGCCCTGGAATTCACACTTCACTTTGTTTACCGCAGCATCGCGTGCACGCTTGTTGGTTAGCGCGCCTGCTTTAAAATCATTTGTGCTTCTCTCCTCCTTTAACAATTCTTGCACACACCAATTTTTTATGTTCCGGTCTGCTTTTTTCGTGTTTCAAGTTTCTGTTTTGTTTTTATTGCTCTTTCCACTCCACTCATATTTGTTCATTATATTGCATTCGTTAAATATTTGTTGTTATTCCACTTCTCCATATGGATGGCGTTTTGGGTCCCAGCACCTTGTGTCTTGCGGTTGACGCATGTGGCTGGCTTTGCTTGCCGTATCGGCTGTTTGCCTGTTGAAAATACCAGTTGGGGATTTCCCATGTGACCAGTGTACGCCCACGCAGCCACAGCGGGGAACACTGGCGACGATGGAATCCAAGTAGGAGATGTTCTGTGTTGCTGTGGGGCTTTGACGACGCTGCAGTATGCCTTATTCCAATTGGGAAGCTGTGGCATTATCCAGGCAGTGGTAATGTAGACGAAGGGTAGGCAGCATCGCAAAGCCATTTGGTTGACTAAACAGCCGACTCATGATTATGGTAATGGTGTCGTTGTTGTTTGTAGAGGTGGAGAGGTAGAGCAGCGCCATTGCTACTCTGCACAGAAGTAGGGGCTGTAGTATTAACTCTTATGTTTGCTTTTTTACCTATTTTCTGTTTGTTATTTTTGGTGTGATATTCTGCAAATTGCTTCTAGGCGAATTTGCATCATTTTCTGTGAATACTTTAGTGCCCGTTGTGCATTCTTTGGAAGCACAAGTCACTGCTGCATGAGCTTAACAGCGCTTTACGCATAAGTTGTCCTGTCTTTAGTCCCGTCGTTGGCATCCATTTCGAACATTTCGGTGATTTGTGCGTATTTTCTTGGGTACAGCTCTACTCAATTGTGCTCATATGGCACTGGGACAGCAGCAGTGGTAGCCAGCGTTGAGTGAGTATGGCACCTATTCTTGCGAGTACTTACTGTTGGTTATTTTATATTATCTGCACACTCGCCTCTTGCAGGGAAGTGGCAGTTCAGCGGAAATTATTTGGCGCCGGATATGAATTCTCGTAAGCAAAAAGTTGGTAGAAAAAATACTGAGTTTTAATTTGGAAGTACATTCGTACATCAGGAAACTTTAATTTGGTGGGAATTAATTCAATTGCAAATGTTTGTCTGGGTTCTACACTGCGTAGTGACATCTGTGCCGACGGGCAGTTTTCCCCCAGCATCTTCCAGCCCGAAGTGTAAACCAGCTGTCTATGTGCAAAGACCAACTTAGATAGGAACCTGCGGAATGAGCGAATTGCCATTCTGAGCGACAGGCAAGCGGCACTCAATGCGTTGCCATTCTTTGAATTTAAGCCCTCATTAGTCCTGGAGGTCATCGAGAAACTGTGTTTTGTATTAATGCACAATCGCATACGACTCATATGGGTCCCAGGACACAAGGGTATACCCGAGAACGAAGGAGCGAATGCATTGGCTAGGTAGGTGCCCCAGCCTCGTTATTAAAAGGTCCCGAGACCTTTGTCGCCATGGGACAACACAGCATCAAGGAGGAGCTTAGAAGAGACGTATGCTGGTGCCAAATTATGGAGCTACGCTAGGCGAGGTCCTCAGTAGTTAACAGTAGAAGAAAAGAAAAGTTATAACCTTGGAAATCAGGAAACGTATAATCCTGTTAAAGAACGAACTATAATTCTCACGGGTTTTCTCACAGATCACTGCAAATTACGCAGCCATCTGCATAGGCTGGATATGATTCACTAACTACTGTCGTTTCTGCTACCAGTCACCGGAGTTTTCCACACCTTCTTCTTGAATGAAACTTTTGAAACTTTGTAAGAAACATTCGTCGTTAGATCAAATATTTTTGAAGAAGGTTTGTGATACTTAAATTTTAGCGCATGGAGAAAATGTATCTGAGTCAAGAATGAAAACTGCAAGAGCTGGTAAATTAAATAGTTGAATGCACGTACAAATGCGAACATGAGTCAATCGGTAAATGCCGCCTTTACCAATAGAATTATTCCCTCAAAAGATAACCCGATGATTGGGAACTTCTGTCATCGTTAGATGAGATTGACGATGATGACCGATGACTTCATTAAGGCTTGGTAAACTACTACAAAATCAATAATAATAATAACAATAACAACAACAACAACATCATCAATAACAACAACGAAAAAAACAACAATCACAGCAGCAACAAGTGGAACTTCAGTCCCATACAAAAGCGCAGTGAAATACTTCGGTATGGCATTTCATGTCAAGCTAAAGTGGAAAGAATACATCGAAAAAAAGCAAGAAACTCAAATGGCTGATTGGAAGCAAGTTTAAACTCTCCATTCAAAATAACCTACCTTTTAAGAACCCAACGATTATAATATTGGGTAGTCGAAAAAGTCTTTTCGTTTTTGTCAATAGATGTCGTTGGAGTCATCTATCTCCAGTGCTACCAATCACATTGTGTCACATCATATGGTGTTAGAAAGGTGACATTTTCAGCTCCATTTAACCAGAAAAAAATTAAATTCGGGGAAGTTGGAAAAATGTTATAGCTGTTCAAAAATGAATGAAAATAATGAAGAAATTCGCTATATTTTGAATTTTTTTTTAAAAAAAGGGGAAGAATGCCACGCAAGCCACCAATGAAATTTGTGAAGCTTACGGAGACGATGCTGCATCAGTTCGTGTAGCACAACAATGGCTCGCTCGCTTCCGTTCTGGAAATTTCGATGTGAAAGATGCACCCCGCTCCGGTCGACCTATCGTTGAAAAAGTCGATGAAATTATGGAAAAGATTGACCAGGACCGTCACATAAGCTGCCATGACATCGCCAAGGCACTAAACATTCATCATCAAACGGCTTTAACCATTTAAAAAAGGCTGGTTACAAAAAGAAGCTCGATGTTTGGGTACCACATGAATTGTCTGTGAAAAATTTAATGGACCGAATTAACATCTGCGATTCTTTGCTGAAACGAAATGAAATCGAACCATTTCTGAAGCGAAAGGTTATGCTGTGTGTTTGGTGGGATTGGAAAGGAATCATTCACTATGAGCTGCTCCAGCCTGCTCGAACGATTGATTCTACACTTTGCTATCAACAACTGATGAGATTGAACAATCAATCGAAAAAAACGGCCAGAGCTGATCAGCAGAAAGGGCGTCGTCTTCCATCAGGACAACGCTAGGCCACACACATCTTTGATGACTCGGCAAAAACTGGGAGAGCTTGGCTGGGAAGTTTTGATGCATCCACAATATAGCCCTGACCTTGCACCATCGGACTACCATCTGTTTCGGTCAATGCAGAACTCCCTTAATGGAGTAAAGTTGGCTTCAAGAGAAGCCTGTGAAAATTACTTGTCGCAGTTTTTCGCCAGGAAACCACAAAAGTTTTACACTGATGGAAAAATGTCTCTAGAAGAAAAATGGCAAAAGGTGGTCGACCAAAATGGTACATATTTGGTTTAATAAAGTTCATTATAAATATAAAAAAAAATGAGTTGAAGTTTGATTAGAAATACGAAAAGGCTTTTTCGACTACCCAATCTGTGCCCTCATTCCCACGGCAGTCGATTCTACGTTACCGAAACGACCCGGATTTACTATATATCCGGCTAAGGACGGTCAGTCCAACAGAACTCCCCGAATATACAAGCAATGTTTTTGCTGCTACAACAACAAAAACAACGTCGAAAATGGGTTCAAAATTTCAAAACAAAATATTTTCGGATATTTTAAAGGCGCCATGGCATATTAAAAAAAATAGCAACCGATCAATGCAGAAATTATAAAACGTAAGTGGAATTGGATGGATGAGCCATTACATGAAACCCACAAGGCAGCAGACGTAGAGGAAGATCAGCTCATACCTGGAGAAGACAACTGGAAATCGAAATGCAGAATCTCCCGCTAAGTTGGAATGAGACCAAAACTCATGCAAACGACAGAATAGCTTGGAAAAAACCTATTACGGCTCTTTGCTCCTTAACGGAACGACAGGAACTTATACAGGGCCTGCCATCTATCGTTACGGATTTGAACTAGGTATTATTTGAAGAATGGTAACACTTAGCTGTCATCTGATTTGACAGAAAATTAGTTTTATTCTTCCGCTGAACGAAAATGGTTGTGTATACGCTCAAAGAACGCTGGGAAATATTGCAACATTACCTTGAAAATCATGGCAATGTTGCAGAATGTGTACGAAAATTACGTATGGCAATGGGAAGAAGAAAATCACCGAATGAAGCGTACGTGCGTTACTTTGCGAAAAAAGTAAGAGAAACTGGGTTGCTTTTGCCGTTGGATTATTATTTTTGGGGTGCCGTCAAAGACCAGTGTTATGCCAACAAACCAACAACAATTGATACACTGAAGACCAACATACGCGATGTCATAGCTAAAATACAGCCGCATACAATCGAAAATGTGTTGAAAAATTGGATCGATCGTATGGGATGGTGCATGGCTAGCCGAGGCAGCCAAATGAATGAAGTTGTATTCCATCATTAACCGGAAGGGTTGTACTTCAAAATAAAAAAAAAAAAACAGTTTGGAAAAATATTGAGTAGTTTCTTTTTTATAGCATTTTTAATTCCGTAAAGTTATATGGCGAACCCTTTATATAATTAAAAAATAAGCCCTGTATCGTAACATACATTTACGATCAATTTGCTTTTTCAATACAGGCAGAAATTCATGATTGTTTATCGGATACTCATTGAAAACTTTTTCGTTAGTAGTGGGCAAAAAGTCTGAACACTTGAAAAATAATCTTATTGTCTGATGTTTTGTTCTATATTAGCTGTTAAAACAGACATAAGATAAAGAAGGTATATTAGTTAAAAACTTTATTAACAAAGTGGAACCTTTTTAATGGCATTGATTTTAGAAAAGGAATTCCTTGTCTTCTAATTGCTATAACAGCAGGATTCTGTATTAAATTATTTCTTATCATATAACCAACCATAATTGTATTATATCACTTATTTCGATTATATTAGGTTTGTTCATTTAAAAATTACCCAAAAACTTGTTGGTAACTTAACTTCATAGAACTCGCACTCAAATAGAAAAATATCGAAAAGAAGTACACGTACGTAAAACCAGTGACAATTTGGCGGGAAAAATCACAAAAATTCAAAATTGTTTCAGTTTAGCTACTTCGTATTAAATAAAAGAAAAAAAAAAAAAAAACAAAAAAAAAAAATTAAGCAAATAAAATGACGACACGATGATTTTCTATTGTTTTTTTTTGCACAATAATTTTTCCCTTTTTATCATCGCTGTCAGATGAAGACCATTAAATTAGAAATTGTGTTGTTGTGGCAATCATAGCTTTCTTTATATGTATTTATGTATGTCTGTATTTTATATATTTTGCCAAATTAGTTAATAACCAAAAAGTAGAGTATAAAACACAAACGATACCTTCAATGCTTTCGATTTGTATTTTGGAAACTGCAGCAATGGTAACTGGAGGCTGTGGTTGAGAAGTACATACCTCTTCCTATTTAATATAATTCTAAATAATAAACTTCTTATAATAAAAACTTTAATATACTTTATAAATTGAATCTAAAAAATTTTTATTTAATTTTTTTATTATTTGTATTTTCTTTATTTTTTAAAGCTTGCATGGATACTACTTTGGATACCAAGCCATATCGAAATTCACGGGAACGAGATGGCAGACACTGCGTCCAAAAAATCCACATGCGAAAGGAGAGATATTCTGTCAACAATAAAACGATATCTCAACACCAGAATGAAACTGGAGTGGCTAAACTACACCCACCGCCACTACACTACCATAAACCGAGAGCATATACCCCACCGGCGTAGGAAAAACACAAATAAAACACTTCTCTCGGTTACGTCTTGGCCACACTATTGACACACTTCAACACATCCTGACTGGAGAGCCACCTCTAGTCTGCGCACACTGCTGGGAAGCTCTCTCTGTAAACCATCTATATATGTATTCCAGGATTGCCCCGCTTTCGTGGTAGTCAGATATCACTATCTGAAGAAGAACTGGATTAAATTGTTAAAAAACCCCACATCCGATAATATGTATAATCGCTATATACAACTTTATAAAGCACATCCGAGCCCGAATTTGAGTTAAGGATAAATTTTCCCTATTTAGTTTTTAGTACATACATATCGCCCCCTAAATACAAAAGGGGCACAACTCAAAATTTTCCACACACGAGCTTGACTTGTTTACAGTAGCACAGAAAACAAACTATGTGACATATCACGCTGAAATTTGCCACGTAAGCTTATAACAGTCCTACCAAAAAACAAAAAATTTATGTTTGCCATACGTCATTCGCGGGCCGTTTTATTGATAACGTCTCGTTCATATTTGAGCTTCTGCTCATTTTGAGTTGTGACCCTTTTGTATTTAGGGGGCGATATATAAGTATAAACATATTTCATTGTATTTCTACACAAACATTCTAGTCTTACTGTTTTTAAATATTTTTGTAGAGCTGATAGCCCTGGCAGCTAGTGCTCTTTTTCAATATTAACGTAATTAATTTAGTTTAATTTGTTAATAAATAATTATAATAATAAAATACATGATAATAAAATTATTAATAAACTCAAACAAACGCAGCGCTAGCAGAAGAGGCTTTCGGCTGGCTGTCTAAAATATATTTACTTACGTTCTCAATTTTATTCACCATTTTTATTTAAAATTTAGAAGTTCGACTCAATTTGCAAGTTTTAATTCGTGTTTATTTTCACTTTACGATCGGCTGTTTTCCTTACTTGCAAATCTTACAAGTAAAAATTGATCCAGTAAAAACTTGCACCTTCCTTTAAAAAACGGAATGTCATTTTGCTCTCTCACTTTCCCCTACTTTGCAAGTTTTATGGATACATGAACACCAAATCTTGATAATTTGTATTAATTGCTACAAATTATTTGCTTCATGAACGGACCTATTATCAAACTCTGTTAGAGCTTTGTGCTTCTGAATTCCTACCGGGACAGCCGACTTCTTATAAATAACCTACAATAGGCGAAAGAAATGTACATTTTTTTTTTTATTAATTTTTCTGTTTTTGGTTACTTTGTATATTTAAATAAAAATCATTTTGCCATTAACAACGATGACAAATGACACTGAGTATACGAGTACGTATGTATGTATGTATGTATGTATGTATGTATGCATATAAGTCGCGTAACAAAACAAAATCCACTCACATTATTACTTCCACACTTAAGCTTCCGCTTATTTAACAGAAAATAACAGCAGAGAATGTTAATGGAACAGCAGAGAACGTTCTCTGTTTAGAGCTTTGTGGAAAAAGCATTAGCAACAGAACGAAAAGTATAAGCTTCTGAAGAATTAAGACTGGTGCCGTTCTCTTTTACACATTTTGCAATACTCTTTGATATTTTAAAAATATGCACTCCGCGACAAAGCGATAGCACCTCAACATTTTAACCAGTTTTGACTACTTTTTTTGTTTTGAATGTTCAGTACCTTTTTTATAAAAGTATAGCAAAAATTAAAAAAAATCAACCAAATTTTCATTCCAGTCGGATGGCTTTTAATTAGAGTTTCGTGACAGATTTTTAGTATGAGGTTTAATAGTTTATCAAATTTAAGTTTGGGAAGTTTGAAGTTGGTAAAGTGCAGGTTTGAAGTTGGTAGAAATTTCCGTTGATTGTTGTTTTTAATTTTTCCTCTTTCCATATGAAAGAAAATGTCGTGCATTTGTTATAAAATTGAGTGAGAAGCTATAAGTTAATTGTTGTTGCTTTACGTTCTCTCTTAAAAAATTGGTGGTTTTTATACAGATACATATGCAAGTTCTGTTCGCGATTGTCAGAAATTATCAAACTTTGGTGTTCATGTATCCAAAAAACGTGCAAAGTAGGGGAAAGTGAGAGAGCAAAATAGTATTTCATTTTGGGAGGAAGTTGCAAGCCTTTACTGGATTAATTTTTGCTTATAAAAATTTGTGGGTGAGAAAAACAGCTGATTGCAAAGAGAAAATAAACACAAATTAAAATTTGCGAATTGAGTCAAAGTTCTAAATTGAAATAAAAAATGGTTATTAAAATCGAGAATGCAAGCAAACATATTTTAGTTAAAATTTATTTATTTGCTTTTTATTGTTTAAAGTGGCGCTTTTCCCTACATTTGATCTCAAGGCCCTTACTTTAGAGATGAGCAACTTTGTTGGCGCAACCAACCATACATTCTGGTTTCGGTGCTTTCACAGCTAGCACCTACTGGGACAAAGTTCTGATCAGACAGTGCGTGCATGTACATATTTCCGATATGTACACTTATTCCCAGTTTCTTACCTGATTCACACTTACGAAACGATCCAGGCGAACAACTGATGCTAAGCTCGTTGCTTTTCATTAATTTTATTGTCTTTATTTTATTCTTTTTAATTTAATACGAGGTAACTCAATTGAATAAGTTTTTAATTTCTATTATTTTTTCCAACAATTTAATCAGCTGTTCGTAAAACTTGGAAGTTGTTATTGGTTTCGCGTTCATGTACTTTTTTTCTGATATGTTTCTCTTTGAGAGAAAGTTAAGTTACTGGATTTTTTTGACATTAACAGACCTAATATGAATTTCAAAATGAGCCTGAAAATAATATTTTTCAAACGCGATATCTGCACATAGTAGCAAATTTGTTGCCGAAATATTTATATTATCCAATTTTATAAATTTATGTTATAAGTACATACAAATATATTAGTTTTGTTCGATAACAAAATTGACAGTCACCAGACATCCACCCAAATCAGGAGCGCAGCGAAAACTCTCTTCCAAAGAGAAGAAAAAACAAAAAATTAACAAAAGGGAAATTTGTCATCACTTGCAAAAACAGATAGAAATTTACTTATCAGCTGAATTTATTTTAAAAATTTTGTGTTCGCCAAAAACTCTACCAAAATACCTAAAATATGCTTTATGAAGGGTGGTTAAATTTTAAGGGCCGATGTTGAATGTGAACCACACCTAAACGTCAAGCTTTTTTTCTGCATTTCATTTCACATCTTTTAATAACAGACTAACTCAATTTGAACAATGGAACGTTACACAATCGAGCAACGCGCTAAAGTTATTCAGGCTTATTATGAAAACGGGCCTTCAAAATGCATATCGCGCACTTCGTGAAGAAAATCATCTTCAGTGATGAGGCACATTTTCCCATCAGTGGATTCGTCAATAAGCAGAATTGCCGCATTTGGGCGAATGGCAAGCCAAGAGTGATTGCCGAAAAACCAATGCACCCACAAAGAGTGATTGTTTGGTGCGGTTTATGGGCCGGCGGCATTATTGGGCCATATTTTTTTCAAAATGAGGTCGGTCAGGCAGTTACTGTGAATAGTGTTCGCTATCGTGAGATGATAACGAACTTTTTATGTCCCGAATTGGAAGATATGGATGTGGACGATATGTGGTTTCAACAGGACGGTGCCACTTGTCACACAGCTAACGAAACAATGGCTCTTTTGCGAGAAAAAATTGATGACCGAATAATCTCACGACGCGCCGATGTCAATTGATCGCCGCTGGACTTCTTTATTTGGGGTTATTTGAAAGAAAAGGTGTACGTCGATAAGCCAGCAACGAATTCAAGAGCTAAAGGAAGAGATAATTCGGCACATTAACGGCATAGAACCTCAATTATATCTCAGCGTCATCGAAAATTTGGACCATCGGATGGAGGTGTGCCGTCGAGGCCGCGGCGGCTATTCGGCCGATATTTTGTTTTATGCGTAATTGAGCCATACCAATATTATCATAATAAAGAGAAATGACAATAATTTTCTAAAAAAATTGTATTTATTGAAAATCAACACCGGACCTTGAGACTTAACCACCCTTTAGTATAAACTCACGTTTTTTGTTGCTAAATTTGCCCCTTTTATCATTTCTGACTATAAACTGCAAATTTCAAACCGGCAGAAGTAAAGAAGTGCATAAAAGATCAGATGTCACATAAATAAATTTATATGTTTGAAATTTATTTAGCACAAGAGAAGCGTCTCTCGGGTATCGAACTGTCACTTTGCTCTCTTAATTTACAACGTACAAAAATTATGTACGAGTATTTGCTAAGTCTGTAAACCTTTCCCAACACAAATTAAGTCGGTATCTTTTAATTGTTTCCCAGCAGGAAAAATCTGAGCTCACACAGCAAATATTCTACCTCTTAAACTAAGCTTTGATAGAAGGGGTCATACTAGTTCGAGGGTGGTTAAAGTTCTACTAGCTGCAAATGAATAACAAATGAACAATACAGCTTTATTTAAACACAAGAACAAAAAAATGAGAGGGTCATTTGAAACGCCTATGCAAAAATAAAAACTACTTATTTGTTTGAGATAAACCGTTTTTATTTTTGTCATAGTCTCTTTTTAGGCTTATGCATTTCGTCCAACGAAGTGCTCTGCTCTGGTTAGCAGTTTGCTTTTGCGAATAATAGAATTTCTTCAAGACTTAAAAATAGCCACTCGTTTCTGCACTCAGCTCCTTGTTTGAATTAAATTTTTTTCGTGCCAGCCATTTCATTGAATTGGGGAGCAAATAGTAGTCTGAGGGAGTCATATCTAGAGAATAGAGGGAATGTGAAACGATTTACAACTCTATTTCCATTAATTTTGTGACACACTTGTTGAAGCGCAAGCTGATGCGCTATCATGATAGATAGGGAAAATCACTCGACTTCCTCGATTCAAATGATTGCCAAACACAAAGAAATATACCGTTCTGGGCGAAATTTGGTGAGCGTGATTTCAAGAAATGCTACTAGAATATCAAAAGAACGTATTGGTTTTATATTGCAAGAGCATTTGACTATGAGACAGATCTGTTCAAAGTGGGTGCCGCGTTTGCTCACTGATGAACCAAAACAAGAACGTGTTCATGATTCTAAGCAAATGGCAAAACTACATAAATTTAACTTCGAATTGCTGCGCAATCCTCATCCACATTCACCAGATTTGGCTACCAGCGTCTACTGACTGTTCGCAAACCTAAAAAAATTGCTCGCCGGTAAGAAATTTCGTTCGAATGAAGAGGTTATCGCTGAAACTGAGACCTATTTTGAGCCAAAACATAATCGTTCTTCAAAAGTAATATTAAAATGTTAGATTGCGTTGTGCTTGATGGAAATTATGTTGATGAATACAGCTAATTTTGAACAAGAAAAAAAACGAGTTTTCTTTGTTAAGCACGGGACTTTTCAGGCCCACTATACTTAACCTCGATACGCGCTAGTAGTGCCAGCTCTCGGACTTTGCACAGAATTTTCAAACGACACTCGTTTTGTGTTTGTTATGCTTTCCAATTTTTTTTTGAATTTTAGTATTTTTTTGTTTTTATTTAGTTTCAGCACAATTAACGTTTTGTATTATGACATTTCTTAAAATAAAATAATTTTACGTAAGGTTAGGTTGACCTGGCTGGCTGAAAGCCATTATATGGACCTATTGATCGTTAATGTTACCATCTTGTAATACGTCTGCGTCTTTTGCGAATCTAAGTAAACTGTAAAGCTCCAAAGCACTTTAATCTGGTTCTAGCTAACGGAGGACAAGAACATAGAAGGAGTTCTACCGTTTTCCTCTCTTCCAGTTCATTGCAAAATCTGCAGCTATAAAATAATTTCAAGTCGAATAGCAAATTGCAAGGTAAGAAAAAATGTTGCACAATATTTTTAATTTGTAATGAAATAATTTAGAAGCGCTTCCTTTATCAATTTTGATTTGCTTGCCCAACTTCCCCAAAACATTGTTATCTTTCGCCACAAATTGGATCAGAGCTTTTCTGTCTGTTATGAACTGATATGAGATTTATTGCAGAGGCTAAGTAATTTAATAACTGTTATGGCACTTATGCAGAGTCAGACCAGAGTCGTACCAGGCAGTTTACTGAATAATGTTGATATATAGGCTGACAATAAACATTTCGGAGGACATCGCAGTTTCTGAGTCGCCAAAGTACCTGCATTGAAGAAAGATAGAAGAAGAATTTCATTAGCTGCAATACAAACTGGTTTTGAGGTAGTTCAAAACTAGTAGCTTTGGCTGCTGGGTTATGAGGCAAATCACTTGACTCACTTTACGCAAAAGCGTGAATCCCCTTATCGAATGACGGAACAATCTGTACTTATGCTAGATACATCTACCAAAAATTTCAAAGTGAAAAAATTCTAGTCGTAATCGAAAAATATGATTTTAACCGAGATAATTATTTATCACACAATACGCGCATGCATATATACATACATACATATTTATATGCACATATTTTTTGTACGTCTACGTAGTTATCTGTAATTGGCAACTACTCTTACCTCCAGCAGTGGATGTTTGTGAAACATTTTAAGCGATTTTATTATAAACTTACTAGGTTTTGACAAATTTATTTAGTAGATCGCTAGACGTGCAAGCGCAAAGTGGGTTGGGCAGGCAGTTGTGTTGAAGAAAAATATTTGAAACAAATAAAACAAAAGCACAGATTAAATCGGTGAGTGCGAAAGTGTTAACTTAAAGCGAGCGCATGAAGCTTTTAAACGTTGAGTGCAGTGGGTCGGGAATGAAAATTATATGCAAATTGAAAAAAATAATAAAACATACTTTTTTATACAATAAACAGAAAAAAAATATTCAAAGTTAAGAAAGTGCAATATGAAATTCAAAATCGGCAAAGTTTTTTTTTTCTGATACCCCTAAGCAAAGTCTACGAATTGTTCAGTTTTCAAATAACGAAAAAGCTATACATTCCAGCTGCATACTGGAATTTCGTATACCGATTTCAAGCGCGCTTAAGTTAAACTAGCAGAAATAAGAAAAATCTGATGAAAATACCTAAAATTTTCTAATCATGTAATATCCATTAACTCAAAAATCATAAAAGTATAACAAAATGTTATGAAGGCATTGCAAGGATAATTAAAATACATTTCAGCGGTGGCCCAACATTCTTAACTTTTTCTTGAAAAAAGAACTGCCTCAAAATAATTTTAAATGTTTAATAAAAAGTATTTTATTTCGAAAAATGTTTGCGTTTTTGCTGAGAAACTTTCACTTATTTAAGAAAGATAAATTTTTATCCCTAGCTTTTTATGCCTTTTTGATTCAATTTTGTACACTTCTTATGTCTGGTTTTTTTATTATGCCTTTTATTGTGGCGGCCGCCGTGGCCGATTCGCGTGACTACCATGCTGAAGTGCGCAGGTACGAATCTCCGTGCATGAAACCACCCAAATGATAGAAATAGCGGTAGGCAATGCCAAACGCCCTAGTCTATTTCTGCAATGAAAAAGCTCCTCATAAAAAACCATTTGCCGTTCTGAATCGGCTTAAAACTGTAGCTTGAGGATCAACATCGCCACAACGCACGCCACAAATAAGAGGATGAGCTCGCCCAAACACCTAAAAGGGGTGTCACGGCCAATTATATTTATTGTGACAAAGCGTGCCTTTACATTCTTAAAAAAAATAAAATTATTGTAAAGACATCCTGCATTTTGCATCATTTCATTCCTATTCTACGCCAAGGCAAAATGTGCAAAAAATTTGGCATTTTGTGTAAAATTATTGTGAAAAAAAATAAAAAATTTAAAATTGAGCGCCAGGTATTAGATGTTTTAAATTTTTACAACAGGATAATTTTAGCGTTTCGTTAATACACTTACTAAAAAATCTGAGTTCAATCGAGGATGGATACATAATATTTTGATATTTTGAAGTAGAACTTAGACACGTTCTAACCTAAAGAAAGATTAGATTACTAACCTAAAGAAAGACTAAATTACATGTAGATATTTCGAAATTCTGGTAGTTAAACAAATTCAAAATTATAAAAAGATAAAGAAACAAGTGACTTGTTTAAAAACTACTCGCAAAGCAAAAAAATATAATATAATCAAAAAGAAAGACATTTTAAATATGTTTGACATATCAGTTTTTTTATTTCAATTTGAAACTTTTGATGCTCTATTAACTTGTCAAAAAAGTATAAAAATGGTTAATTAAAATTAAATCGTTTTCATTGAAGAAAGTTTAAAAAAATATATTTATGTAGCATTAGCATGCCACTACGAATTGATGATGGCATATCACGATTCGGATTAACGAAATATTCCAATTAGTAAATAGATTCTAAATATAATCAAATACATAATAATGGTATTTTCAATACCGACGTGCTCTTAAGCTTCTCTAATGTCATATAAATGGCAAAAAGGCTGTCAGGACTTACTTTTTCACCAATAGTGAAGTTGAGCAATGTTTGGAAAACAATGCCGGTCTTTCACCTTAGTTGTGTATAGTATTTCTCAATTCGATGACCACCACTTGCATTTTACTGATTTGCGTGGTGTAATCGAGGTCAAATTTTATGTACGAAAAGTGTTTTCTTTTTAAACTCAATTAATAAATCATAAAAGTTTCATAAATCGTTATAAGTTAACTTTTTCATTTATAAAAACAAAAAACAAATAATACTGAAAATACTTCGTCGAATCGATGATCGTTAGTATTATACTAATGTACGCAAAATATGGTTGGTATTTTGGATTATGGAAGCTTACTTACATAGGGATTAACGATCCTTAGGGATTGTGAGAAACTGGATAAATTCGAGTCGGCATATTCGCTTTTGAATCGTTTTGTACCTTTTTTGAAACAAAGCACTGCTTCCAGAACCGAAATTATTGCAGCCGCAGTTGCTCCAATTCAAAGTCAGCCATTGGCATTGTAGTCTCATCAGATCATTTGAAGCACCGAAATTTCTCCAATTAAGCCCTGCTGGAATTCACCATGAGAACATAGGTTCAAATCTCGGTGTAACACCAAAATTAAGAAAAACATTCTTCTAATAGCGGTCGCCCCTCGGCAGGCAAAGGCAAACCTCCGAGTGTATTTCTGCCATTAAAAAGTTCGTCAATTATATATATATATATATAAAGATAAGGAAAAAAAAGATATATATAAACTGCTAAAGTTGTATTATGTCTTTTTGAAAAAATTGTCTGTTATTTCAAAAAATAAAATATTAAATTATTAATTTTTTTTTTTTTAATCAAAATTTATAATGTTGATTTGCTGCAATTTTATGACACATACATTCAAAGCTCTGCTCGCGATTCTTTCTGCCATAATATCTATGTGATCTCGGATATCTACTTGTACATAACATTTGCTGTTTGTAAGCAACGATATTTTAGTGTGACGTTAATCGTAGAACTACGTCTATAAAATCACTGTTTACTCAGTCACAGTAATAAAGCAATAAGAATCCATTAGAAGTCGAATTTTAATTACCTTTCCCCTTCCTCTTGATTGGCGCGATAATGGCTGCTTTGCATGGACTTCAGTTCTTATCGGTTAGACAAGCCGACAAGCCATACATTTGGAGTTATTGGAAATATTGATATACAATTTTTAAATTAATTTAGCGCGTCCATATGTACTCAGCACTACACAGCTACTCAGCACTCAGCATTAAAGTAAAAAACTGGATATTCCTTAATTAAGTGATAGGCAGACCTTTGTTATCTTACATATTTTTATGTGATCAAAAAGAACGCTCTCTACCTAAGTAAATTGTTCCTAAACAGAAAAGAGCAAAATTGTTTTTTTTTTTTAATGACAAGCCACCTTCCAAAATTTGTCAATATTAATTTTTATTTATTAATGAAATCAATATTCCAAATTCTGTGTAATTTCTTCACTTACACCAAGGCACATGTGACTTGACTTATGCATACATAGAAAACATTTATTTTCACTTCGCTCAAAAATACACAAACTAGTTGCACTGTCATTGGGTAAATATAGAAGCGACCAGAGAGCAAACAGTTTGATTCTTATCGGCGTGAATGAGAGAGGTGCAAAAATTGAGAAGGCGAAAGCTTGCGAGAGGCACACACACCCACACCTATTGGCAAGATTGAGTGATCGCCTACAACTGCTAGTAGTCCAAATGCACTTAGAGGCTAAATAAAATTGTGATGTTTGGCTCGCAGCAGAGCCGCCTATTGGGCACAAGAATTCTGCAGAAAATATCCTCCATTCGTATGACGAATTCAACGAAAGAGCTGAGAGCGACTTGTGAGTGAGCGCGGATTAACTGAAAATCCGGTTTTTAAATACAACATTTTGAAGCTATGCCTTTAGTTTTAGTTTGCTTTAAGGCTCGAGAATACAAAGAACATTTAAATTTGTTTGCGCTTAAATCTTAGTTTTGGCTAGAATAGAATTTTTCTTTTTATACTTTTTTTTTGTTGTGCTTGACCCTTAACTCGCTTAACCACAAAATGCATATAAAAAGCTTATATATTTTTCTATTCACTATCTGCATACTACACGTCGTCGCCATCATTCCCACATCCACCGCGCACGCCTCACCTCGCGACGAAAACACAGGTAAAATGTCCGGCGAAAAAAAATTTAAAATTTTAGTAACACACCCAGAAGTGCCACAAGCTGGCATCGATCTGTTGTCACGCGACTGTGAGGTGACCGTAGTGCAGAGTTTGCCGCCTTTGCGTTCAGAGATTTTAGAGAAAGCTAAAGGTGTAGACGCACTCTTTTGGGGCAGCCATGAACCGCTCAATGCCGAAGTATTGGATGTGGTTGGACCACAACTGAAATCGATTTCCACCATGTCGGCGGGCATAGATTACGTGGATGTGCAGGAAATTAAGCGCCGTAAGATACCACTCGGCCACACGCCCGTCGTGCTCAATCAAGCGGTGGCAGATGTAGCGGTTGGTTTATTGCTGGCGGCAGCGCGTCGCTTCCACGAAGGACGGATGAAGATTGAAACGTAAGTAGTATCATTTTGTGCTGTTATAGAAATACATAAATTGCAATATAAATTTCCCTTCCGACTTTCTTAACTGCCCTTAGTGACACCTGGGAGGACTTCCATCTCAACTGGATGTTGGGCCGCGATTTGCGCGACTCCGTAGTGGGTTTCTATGGTTTTGGAGGTATTGCACAAAACATCGCCAAGCGTCTGAAGGGCTTTGACATTGATAGCGTACTCTATACGACACGTCGTCGGGTGGCGCCTGAAATTGAGCAGGAATACAATGCCAAAAAAGCAGATTTCGACACGATGCTAGCCGAGAGTGATTTCGTAGTTATTGCGGCGCCCTTGACCAAGGACACTGCTGGTGTTTTCAATGCCACCGCTTTTGGTAAAATGAAGAAGACTGCCGTGCTGGTGAATATTGGACGTGGAGGTGAGTGCCGAGCAGTGCTTACATACAGGCAAAGGTATTTAGTACTAATACACAGACATCTTATCGCATTTGTAGGTATTGTGAATCAGCCAGATTTGTATGAAGCTTTGAAAACAAATCAAATATTTGCTGCCGGTTTGGATGTGATGACACCTGAACCACTGCCACCCACTGATCCGATTTTGAGTCTACCAAACCTCGGTGAGTACAAGATGAGTGGGAATGAGTAGTTAAAGGCCAAGAGCCAAGAGTTGTGACACTTTTGACCTAATTGACTTTAGATTAGATTTTTAGATTTTAAGTTTATTGAAGGTTTGCTCTTCGATCTCATGATATTTTAAGCCCTCTATACATCACAGTATCTTATCCAGGCCCAGTTTCCTTATTAAACTTAAAGTAGAATTTACTTTAATGGTAATTTTTTAAGGATTTAATGTAATTTTTATGCAATAAGGAGTTTTTCGAGAAAAATAGTGACTTGGCGAAAATACTTATGCTTTTAACAAATATTAAAATTTTTGTTTACACCCACAGTTTTGCGGCTTAAGTACTAACGCGTGGGAGCGGTGATAAGTACAGACTATTTTCGTCAGCAAGCAACAAAGTGATGCAAAAAGTGATCACAATCTTATCAAAGTGGATTATTGTAGTTTTGTTTTTGTTTTTGTCTCTTATCTATACATATGTACAACCACTAGCTGAAGTAACGGGTGATCAATTAAGAGGAGTTTTTTTCATTTGCGTTTTTTTTACAGATCGCGCGCGAGTTGTGGCAAACTGTCACCGTGGATTTGTTGAACAGCGTTTGGCATTTCATCATGGAAAGACTCACACCGCAACAACGTCTACAAATTGTTCAACTGTATTATGAAAATCAGCGTTCTGTGACAAATGTTTTTCGTGCGCTTAGACCGCATTATGGTCAACATAATCGGCCTGCCTTAAACACTATTCGACATACCATCAACAAATTTGAATCCGAATATTCATTGGTGGATAATTCTCGACCGAATAGACCACGTCCAGCAAGAAACATTGAGAATATAGCGGCAGTAGCAGAGAGTGTACGTGAAAACCGCGATGAATCGATTCGGCACCGTTCTCAGCAACTTGGACTGTCGTATGGAACAACTTGGTCAATTTTACGGAAGGATCTTCATTTAAAAGCATACAAAATACAGCTCGTACAAGAACTAAAGCCAAATGACCTTCCTGCACGTCACCGTTTTGCTGATTGGGCTCTTGAAAAGATTGAAGAAGATCCGCTGTTTTCGAGCAAAATTGTGTTCAGCGATGAGGCGCATTTCTGGCTCAATGGTTACGTCAATAAGCAAAATTGCCGTATTTGGGATGAAGAGCAACCAGAACAGGTTCAAGAGCTACCTTTACACCCAGAGAAAACAACGGTCTGGTGTGGTTTATGGGCTGGTGGAATCATCGGTCCATATTTTTTCAAAAATGATGATGGCCGCAACGTAACTGTGAATGGTGCTCGCTACCGTACCATGATATCGGACTTTTTGCTACCTGAAATTGAATCTAATGATCTCTACGACATTTGGTTTCAACAAGACGGAGCCACTTGCCATACAGCTCGTGAAACAATGACTTTATTGAGAAGTCATTTCGGAGAGCAGCTGATTTCACGTTTAGGACCTGTGAGTTGGCCACCAAGATCTTGTGATATCACACCTTTGGACTTTTTTCTTTGGGGATTCGTGAAGTCCAAGGTCTATGCTGATAAACCAGCTACGATTGAAGCTCTGGAAGCCAACATTACGCGTGTTATTCACGACATACCAGTCGAAATGCTCGAACGAGTGATTGAAAATTGGACCTTCAGAATGGACTACCTTAAGCATAGTTGCGGCCAACATTTGAATGAAGTCATATTCAAAAAGTAAATGTCAAAGAATGTCCTTTCAAATGATAAATAAAGGTTTTGAACATAATTTACATTTTTGTTTTTTTTTAACTATTGAAAAAAGCACCTCATGATTGATCACCCGTTACTTGCAAATACTAAATGCTTTCCGCACTCGTGTTTTTTATTGTTATTATTATTTTTTCTTTTTTCTTTGCTTTTTGTTTGTTTTTGCGGCCAATGTCAAAATGTCAACTAGGGCACTCAAAATGTTCAAAGTAATTGCAACTAATTTTTTAAACTGGCCATATATCGATCCCTGTCTTCGTGTGCTAATTTAGAATACGCATTCAGTTGTGAAATTCGATTGAAATGTATTTGAATTTAATGTTTTAAAAATTTCAATATTATTGCGTCAAGCCTACAGATAAGAAGGAACTCCAAATTTTAGATTTTTATCTGAGTGTGAATTTCCCAAGGCGCACTCGTGAAAGGTCAAAGCGAATTGAGTACTGGAAGTGTCGTCTATCCAAAACAGTTACTTTATTTTTCGCGATTTTGACAAGTCTATTAAAGTCTTTATTAAAGGTGATGGCACGGGACCAACAACAATGTTTTGCACGTTAGATTGCAGATTGTTACGGCAAAGTATTGGCAAAGTAGAAAACAAAGAATGAATTTTCTATGTTACCGGAACGATCCGGATTGATATCTGGCCAAGGACTGCCACTCCAGGAGCCCCCCGTAAATGTATAGGAAATGTTATGCTACAACAACAACAACAACAACCCAATGAATGCTGTTTAATGCTTGTCTAAACTCTGCCTGCTCCAATAGATGCGCTCGGTCCTGGATCCGTCTATTTTTCTTTCTTTTAGGCCAAAAGCATTCGCGATAAGTTTTTGGCGAGTCCTGCTAAAGTGGCAGTTCATAGCTGGATATGAATCTGAGTCGCACCGATTATGTGGATTCAACTTCAGGAGTCACTCGAACTTAGCAATTGGTTCCGAATTGAAGCTCTTCATCTGAAATATATGACTATTGTTCCCTGATTCAAATGAATACTTGCCAAGGTAGTGAATGAAGTGACAGTCCTTGACCAGAAATAAATGTGGGTCGTTCCGCTAGCGTAGATCCAACTATTGTGGGAACGTCATAGTTAACTTTGATGATCCACCTGAATGTTGAGAAAGTCTTTAGAACGGAATTTGTTTATCTAATACCCACATATTTGTTATCTTAGGCAATACGGAAGTGCATAGGTTCGAATCTCCATGCATGAAACACCTAAAGTTTTTTCTAAAAGCGTCACCCCTCGGCAGACAATGGCAAGCCTTCGAGTGCACTTCTGCAATGAAAAAGCTTCTCATAAAAATCATTTGCCGTTCAGAGTCGCCTTAAAATTGTACGTTCCTCCTATTCCTTCGCTTTAGTTTAGAGAAACACCAGAGATGTAAACATCAGAAAGTTTGAAAACAAAAACAAGTCTTGACGTTTTGACGATGGATGAAATTCCAGGCTTAAAGAAGCTATAAGTAACAACTTTGAAATATGAAAAAAGGAAAAATCATAACAGAAAACTAACGACGTTTATTACACATAAATTTGTAAAAACCCCCTTTGCTGTCTCACAACCCTACGAGATCTTCAAAAGCAATATTTATAGTGCAATCGAACGTTGAAATTATTATTATGAGATGAAAAAAGAATTATAAATAGCAACTATTTTAATCCCCTTTCATTTCTCCTTTCAGTTGTTCTCCCTCACTTGGGCTCGGCCACCGAACGCACCCGTGACGATATGTCTATCATAGCAGCGCACAACGTTTTGCGGGGACTGGCTGGTGAACCAATGCTCTCGCCCGCCTATTAAATGGTTATGGATAAAACGACATTTTTCCATGAAGCTCCCATAGCAAACCGCTGGGGTGTATGTATGTTTAGCTGTGTAAAATATGAAGCCTTTTTGTAATAAAAAAATCCATTAAAAAACACTGCATGTTTCTAAATAAATTTTCTCGCCTCAGCACGAGTGGAATATCCAAGTAATTAATAGGCGTATTAATCAAAATTTTATGCAATTACAGCAACCCGTCAGCCAATTGGAAAAACGGAAGTTATTGTACTTATTTTACAAAAACAAAAAGAAACAGTGCTATTTATATGCCGTAATTTCCATAATAAGCAAAAAGTTGGAGCTTGTAAAAATGTAATAAAAAAAAAATTATGAACCTCTATGAAAGTTGGTTTTTTAACGAAATTATTGCTTTTGAAATGAAAAAAAGAACTCATGTATAAATATCTAACGGTCATGGCATTGACTTAATTGAAAAGTTTATTTATTGTGACGGGTACGATTTCAATCTTTTATTACTTTTCTGAGTAACACAGGCAAATCTACTGAAACAGCACTTAACTCACTTGTTACAGAAATCGAGAAGTCAATTTATAATAAAGAATTCACACTGGTAGCCTTCCTTGATATCGAGGGCGCGTTCAACAACATCCTACCGGATACCATAATAAAGGCACTGACGGATATCGGGATCTCTGGCGCTCTGGTTGAGTTCATCAAAAACATGATCTTGAGCAGACTTGCGATCGCAACCCTAGGGACCTCAGAGATCAAGAAAAAAAGTTAGCAGAGGAACACCTCAAGGCGGTGTGCTGTCCACTCTCCTATGGGTGGTGGCATTAAACTCCTTGCTAAAGAGCCTAGAGGAGAGAGGACAACACGTCGTAGCTTATGCGGATGTCGTTGCAATGGCAGTAAGAGGGAAATTTCCCAATACACTTAGAGAAGTCATGCAAGATTTACTAAACAAGCGTCAACCCCAATAAAACTGAACTCATCCTATTTACCAGGAACCATACAATTCCAAATATAGCTCCCCCGACTCTAGGTGGAACGGCACTGTCATTTAGTGATGAGTAATACTAGATCGAAAACTAAATTGGAAGGCAAATGTCGAAGATAGAGTAAAAAAGGCGACAATAGCACTATACTCTTGTAAACAGCTGATAGGACTAAGGCCTCTCCCCATCTATCGTATATTGGCTTTACACAGCAATTGTCAGACCAATCCTAACATACGGCATATTAGTATGGTGGACAGCTTTAGATAAATTATACATTAAAAGAACTATGGTACATGTACAAAGAATGGCCAGTCTTTGCATCTGCGCGGCCCTTAGGGCCACACCCACAGATGCACTAAATATTATGCTTAATATTTTACCAATAGAACAATTCGGTAAGCAAACAGCTGCCAAAGCAGCTCTCAGACTAAGAGCAGCTCTCAGAAAGAGCAAATGCAAACGTAAAATTCGTCGTCTGGCTGCTCAAAAAGAAATGCCTTGCATGGAAATCAAACACCATTTAAGTCTTAAGGTCACCGATAGATGAATACATCAAATGTTGGTCGAGGACGGAACATTTAAATATTGTTTACGGGAGCCGGTACCAACTTTTTCAACTCTTTAGCACGCCACATTAATGCTCGTTTAGCATTTGCCGGAAAATATAAATTTAGGATTAACGAATTCCGAAAAGTTGTATTTTCGGACGAAAAAAAGTTCAACTTAGATGGTCCAAATGTTTGCCGGAAATATTGGCGGGACCTTAGGCAACCACGGCCAAGCGGAACCGCGGTGGCGGGTCTTTGCTGATTTGGACCACTTTCGGCCATGGTGGAAAGTCTCCAATTTGTTTTATTCCGACAAGAATCAATGCAGAATTCTATGTTGAAGTATTAGAGGATGTTTTCATTGAGTTTGCGGGAAACAATTACGGCGACGACTGGGTTTTCCAGCAAGACAACGCCCCAATCCATACGGTTCGTTTAACTAAGGCCTTCCTATCGTCAAGAAAAATTTCAGTTCTGGATTGGCCAGCACTAAGTGCCGATTTAAACTCAATTGAGAGCTTCTGGGGAATATTGTCGGCCCGTATTTATAAAAATGGCGGTTCGAGACAATCAAAGACCTGAAAGTTTCTTTAGTGGAAGAGTGGGACAAGATAGATGATTTCACTATTCAAACCTTGGCAGGCTCTATGCCTAAACGTATAAATGATGTGCTTTCTGAAAATGGAAAATTTATTAATTATTAGAAAATCGAAAGTTATAGAAACGTTGAAAAAAGTGTAAATAAAAGCCAATGCACATATACTTATTTTATATAAAGTTATTTTAATTTCTTTTCAAATACCAGTCGAATTCCCAGACCGAGAAGACTGAAGAAATGTCCCAGACAAGACATTAAATACGTACATATCATACACTGAGTCATTGGCCCACTTGCGGAAATTTTACACAACTCATTATAATTCCCCAAAACTCAATTTTTCTTTTTCAACTTTTTTTAATATACGCAAAGCTTAATGAGCAACCAATATAGAAAAGCTAAATTATTAGAGGAAGATGGGAATATTATCAGTATTTAAAAACTCATTAACATTCATTAACATTTTGTTATGCCATATGACGCGCCTCTCAAAATAACTCACTCATTGATGGGTAACGATTGTTTTTAAGAAAATTGTTAGTAAATTTGTATCTGTTTGCTCGATCTAGAATAGTAGGTAATGAGATTGCCTTTTAAGTTGTGTTAGCGAATTTTAGTAGTGTAGATATTGTGCGTCATCATAAAATGGCTCCATAAACTAGAATCGACATATACAATATATTAAGGGCACAGATATTTGTAAACGGTCATATTTTCCCTGATTTTCATTAAAATTATTTAAAACGAAGAAGCCAATATATTTTTTTATACATTAAAATAATATAAACATTTGTTTTTAATTTAATTATTTACAATGGCGTGTGTACACTCAATTCTTCCAACAGGGCTTCTCAATAGTTCTTTTTTATTAATGTAATAATTTCTATATGAATTAACAATAAATGGAAAAAAATTCGCGGAATAAAATGCTTAAAAAAAAGAGTTTTGGGGCGAATTTTCCTACTATTTTTGCTTCGAAAAAATTATTTTTTCGAAAAAAACTTGTAAATTGACATAGAAAGTAATATCATAAAAAAGATGTGTGCAAAATTTCAGGGAGATCGGTCAATAACTCTTCGAATTATCATGTAAGCCAATTCGAACGATCAATTCTGATCTCTACATTGAACAAGTAACGAAATTAAACAATGCAGTTGAAGAAAAGCGACCCGAATTGGCAAATCGAAAAAGTATTGTATTCCATCATGACAATGTAAGGCCACACACATCTTTGTCCACTCGGCAAAAGTTATTGAAGCCTGGTTGGGAGGCTTTGCCACATCCACCGCATAGTCCTGACCTTGCACCATCTGATTACTTTTTGTTTCGATCTTTACAAAACTCCTTGAATGGTAAAAATTTCAATAATGATAATGATGTCAAATCGTACCTGATTCAGTTGTTTGCTAATAAAAACCAGAAGTTTTACGAACATGGGATTATGATTCTGCCTGAAAGATGGCGAAAGGTCATTGAACAATATGCACAATATATTACAGAATAAATTTATTTAGTTCCACGAAAAAATTGTATTTGATTTTCTAAAAAAAATCCGCAATTACTTAGTTGCCTACCCAATATTTATAAGTAAGCATTTATATTTATAAGTATAAGGCTTAAACATTCCAAAGCTTTCGACGAGGACCCACTGTATTTCAGTCAGAGGTACTGGTAATGTTAGCCGAGAGGACAAACAAGGACTGTACCAAGTTGAGTAGGACCGGTTTAAGATTGTTGGTGGTTAATGGATGGAATGGAACTACTGAGGCATAATACCGACTAAGTGTGGATGACGAAGAAACGCCACAGTATTTTCTATTTGAGTATTCGTTCTTTACTAGGCTTAGGTAGATTTTCTCTAATAAGTATGTAGCTGATCGGAATACGAGAGCCACATATATTTCAACCCACTGATGGGAATGTAAAGGTACTTTGAGCTCTTCATTAAAATAAACTCATTGTAATGTCATTTGGTCCCTTTCAGCAAAAGGTAGCAGCTCCTTCTGAATCAATTTATCTATTAATAATGGCAGGCTACTCTTAATAGACGATTGGCTGAAATTAACGGGGGATAGATATCTACACAATTGTATATTTCAGTCCACTTCTTAACCCAATACGATCCCTGCCTTACTGCTTCGACAGCCAAGCTGCGGGGGAGTCTGTTTGCCGGTAGACTAAGGCAACGTACAATAAAAGTAATGTGGGTATAGGTATATCGAAAAACTGCGGTAAAAATCCTTTTCTAGGTGGAACATATAGTTTGGCGTGTTTGGAGGTAGAAAAATTAATTTTTTTAGAAAGAGTCGCAGAAGTTTCTCTGCTGGCTCATATCTATTAACACCCCAGATCGGAGCACCTTGGCATATTATCGACCTTATTTAAATTTTTTTTGGAATTATTTATTCCGGGTTGCTTATGCATTTCAGCCACGTGGCATTTATTGCAAATTTTGTCTCAAAAAGTTATTTATCCAAGTGTTTTATGTAACTAAGTGCATAGTTTAACATAATACTAAGATATTTATATTCAATGGCAATACTACCGTACGGCCAAAGACAGCCACGGGGATTCTAATATAAGCTAACGCAATATTTCATATGACCTAATCAAAATATGATGGTAAACTAACACTCTACACGCGCAACCACAAAGGTATTGAGGAAATTCAGAGCAGTGATGGGCATTCCCGTGGAAAACCTCTACTACCCGTGAGAAACCTCTAGTACCGTTCACGTTGCAAGCACGCGGGCTTAGCTTTTCATCTTAGTAGATATTAGAATTAAACTAATTTGTAAGTTCAGTTGTAAAAGATTTAGCAACCAATAAAGACCGGTCGCATCTGGAACATTTTTTTTTGTTAAACACCACAGCCAGGTAGCTTAACTTAGATTCTCGGTAAGCCATAACTGTAGATTTAAACAGATTTACGTTTAGTCCTCATTGCGTACAAAAAACGTATAGATCATCAATCAATTTTTAAAGATCTATCGCAGAATATGCAAGCAAAAGAATATCGTCAGCGTACAGCAGTAGCTTGAGCGCACTATCAGCAACTTCCATACCGCATTGTAAAGTGGTACTTAGGTCATTAAGATACAAGGAAAAATATGTTCTTATCTATTACCTATTAATCTATGTTATTGTTCATTTATCTATAATTAGTTTATTGTAATAGTTTAGGAACACGTTTCAAAGTCATAACTAATGTGCATAGTGTAATATACGAATAAGGGATAGGCAAATACGTATTTCCAAACTGAGATATGGTGAAAACAATCTTTGTTTTCGAGTATATCATTTATTATGATAGAAATAGCTAAATTTATATTCTCTATGGCGTATGAGTTCATTAATGTGACTGACGGCTTGGCTCGCGAATGACTCCGTGGTTGTAGACGCTTTAAATAAGTGTTCACGGTGTAAAAAATTTCTCACCAGAGATGTGTTATTGAGCAAAGTTTTGGCCTAGGAAAAGACCAGCCAAAAGTTGGATATTTAGTATAAAATTGGTTATCAAGAATACTTGATTCTAGTGGAAAACGAACAATTTCTCGAAGGTAACTACAACTTTATCCAACAGCTATATCCAATACTGCAATCATTTTCGTGGAAACGAAATAAATCGAAACGGTTCCTCGAGACTCTTCTTCTTCCACTTAGCATCACAGTCCTTGATGAACCATTGCCTCATTCACAACCTTGCGCCATCTGTCTCTATCTAAGGCTACCTCATTCCACGG
Organism: Anastrepha ludens; assembly: GCF_028408465.1. NCBI lineage: Eukaryota > Metazoa > Arthropoda > Insecta > Diptera > Tephritidae > Anastrepha > Anastrepha ludens. Next base: position 94,409,034 of record NC_071501.1, read on the forward strand.
CCGCATGTTTAGATTTTCAAGATTAACTTCCACATCTTCGAGCCATCTCTTTCTGGGGCGTCCTCTGCTTCGGCCTTTAATAGGGCGTAATTCAGCTGCCTTTCGAGTTGTTCTCTCTTTGGGCATTCTAAACACGTCTCCGAGACATCTTATCCACTGAGATCTTATAAATCTTATCACAGTTTCGGTTTTTGCCAACAGTTCCAGCTCATGATTATATTATATCTAATTCGATAAGTAACGTCTTGCAGTCTTACAGGTCCATATACTTTTCGCAATATTTTTCGTCTTCAAATACCATTAGCTAATTAATGTCAGTAGTTTTTAGCATCCATAGTTCGCAAGCACGAGGAGTATCAAGATTTTGTATATCCTGAACTTTTGGTCGCGAAATAATAACTCAGACTGAAGCAACTTCAAATTAGAAAAGTAAGACTTATTTGCTGCTAAAACTCTGTCAATGACATGTCCTTATTGGCTGATATTTTGATACCCACATAGGAAATTCTTCTACACTCTCGAATGCATAGTATTCGATTGGCAGGTCATCATGCCTTAAACCGGAGCTGGATTGGACCATAAATTTCGTTTTCTCTGTGTTAATTCTTAGCCCAGTATTTCGGTTTATTAATTCTAGTATAAGTAAGTATATCATCTGCATATGCACACAGCTGGAGCAGTCTCCTTGTTTAACTCCCGATATAAGCGGAAAGGATTTGAGCGCTCTCCTTGCGTCATAATTGAAAGCTCAATTAGCTTTAGCTTTAGCGGGATGCCTATAGACTGCAGCAAAAATGTAATTTGCCTTCTACAGTCTGTGTCAGAAAAAAGGAACAGTGATTATTCATGAAGTATAAAAGATACATATTTAAAATCTTTTTTTACATGAAACTATGTACCAACCTACGAGTCGCAATTACTCTTCTTCGTTTTTGAGTATAGCCTGACATCTTCTTCATGCTTTGAACCAGCTTTTCTGCGTAGCTCGTCGACAAGCAGGACTAGATTTTGCACACTTGACGTACGATTTGGTTTCAATCATGGACTGGCCTTCCGACAAGATGCGTTTTTATAGTTCCCCAGACATTTTCAATGGGGTTGGCGTCTGGGGGCTGGAAAGGCCAGTCCAATACTGTGACACCATTTTTTTGATTTGTTGTTTCTCAATATGTTTTTCTGAGAGCAGTGATGTGTGGGACGGTAGGATATGTTCGCGTCCTTCAGTCGACGTTCGCTAGTGTTGATACTCACATTTATTTCCTTTTTAGCAAAACTGGGTCCCGCTTAAAAAGTTGGACGATCACTTTATCCTCCGTCACTCGCTTCACGCCGCGCTCGGAAAAGTCATCCACATTTTTGTACCGATAATTTCGGCCCTTCGATTATATATATATAAATAAATAATAAATAATTGGCGCGTACACTTCTGTTAGGTGTTTGGCCGAGCTCCTCCTCCTATTTATCACGCACGAACCCATTCGGCTACGGCGACCAACCTTCGATTGGGGGCATAAAAATACCGCCTCAAAACGCTTCGCGTACTACTCACTCATTTTTGTTTGGTTGCGTTTACGGGAAAGTTTCGAACGACACTAACCTGAGTTAGCTAGCACTAGCGTCGTGGGACTATTATGCAGCAAAAAGCAGAACGAAATATACCTTGAAGTTAAAAGAAAAAACCGGTTATTTTCTGCTGACTCAGACTGTATCTATGCTGTCGAACGCTTGTTTGAAGAAACAACAAAAAACAAAAACTTTGCCCCGTTGGCGCATTGTTTTGCGACTGCGCTCAAATAGCCAAGATTCACCTTAGTATATTGCTGTCATTCCAAAGCGGAAATGGAATGTTAAAGTTAAGGAAACTGAACCAGAAGCTAGCGCATTTCCTACAGGGTATGGGACTCTTCAAAAACATTATTTGTATATGTGACAGTTCATAGCATGAATTCGCCTTGTTGAATTGTGTACAAATTCAAGAACAGAAAAGCGTATTGCTGTTGGGCGAGCAATTTAGTGTCTCATGAGCGACGGCGAAGCTAATCAAACTTGCACAAAAAGTCTATCCCTAAGATGTCCGCGACACGACGGCTATACAAAGTGCTAGTCACGCATCCTAATGTGTCCAAGGCGGCGTTGGAGTTGCTCCAGCAGCGCGGTTGCGAGACAATAGTGTGTGAAAGTGTGCCGCCATCGCGCGTCGAAATATTACGCAAACTGCCGGGTGTGGATGCGATTTTCTGGGCGCACTATCAGTCGCTTGACGGAGAAATACTCGATGCGGCAGGCAGCCAATTGAAAGTGGTGTCCACCATGTCATCGGGCATTGACTATGTGGACATGGCAGAATTTAAGCGACGCCAAATGCCACTGGGTCACACGCCAGGCATTGTAAGGAATTCTGTTGCCGACTTAGCCGTGGGTTTAATGGTATCTGCGGCGCGTCATTTTCATGCTGGGCGGCAGGAGATCGAAAAGTGAGTTAAAATGTAAACAATAGTAAATGTGACAATATTTAGAGGTGACACCAAAATGTTTTGATTTGTATTTGCGGGGCGTGTGAAGCGAACAGCTGATATAATAGTAACGATGAAACATTTTGTTGCTGGATGAAGCTTTGAAAGCTTACTTTGGACTTGCCAACTTAGCAATTGCAGCGCTGTTAAATATTCTCTCGCTATATTTATGTTGCTCTTTTTGCTTGCTTTTTCATCTCTTATTTCAGATCTCTTGCGCCTGGCACAAGGTCGAAGATGTGGAGCACTTGAAATGGAAAAAAGGTCTATGCTATGAGGAAGAAATCATTTTGAATGGGAAAACTCACCTGTGTTATCCAAATTATCGCGTATAGCCAGCACATCCAGTCCCAGCGATACTCCGCGCCAGGTAACTAATGGTATTTGTGCTTGTAGACCTGGATAGCGCGGATTCAAATACAGGCGTCCACTGTAGGTGTAGACCCAAATCGAAGTGGCATCTAAGACCATAAAAAATCTGAAATGGGTACATTACGGAGGATGCCATAAAAGGTGTAAAAAACACATTAATATCTGCATAGACTCAAACTCATAAGAATGGAGTGAAGCACAAAAAAATTGCATGAAATCCTTTCCTTAATTAGACCGAAGTGAAGAGGATATTGCGGCTGTAAATGGGAGTTTTGCCGAAGACCCGGAAGAATCGATTCTGCGCCGATCTCTACCACATGGCCTTGCTAATGGGATAACTTGTTCCGGTTTTACGCAAAGCTCTTGGTTTGAAAGCGTATAAAATACAGCTAGTCCAAGATTTGAAGCCGGCCGATCCTCCGACACCTTATAATTTCAGTCGTTGGACACTCGCCGAAGATCCGCATTTTGGAACCCGAGTTTTGTTGAGCGATTATTCCTATTTTTGGCTTAATGCCTACTTCAATAAGCAAGATTGTCATATTTGGGCTGAAGAGCAACTCGAAGTCATTCAAGAACAGCCATTACACCATTTGATGCCGCCTATGTGTTGAAGCATTCATCCGCCCATATTTCTTGAAAGACGAGGTTGATGCCAATGTAACAGTGAATTGCGAACACTATCGCGCACTGATAAGCAACTTTTTGATGTCGGAAATTGAAGCCCGTGATCTCAACAATATTTGGTTCAAACAAGACGGTGTTAATCGCCATACAGCTCTTGAAACAATGGATTTACTACGTCCTCATTTCGATGAACAATTTAACTTTCGCTTCAGACCAGTGGATTAGTCACCCAGATCGTGTGATATCACACCTTTGGACTTTTATTTGTGAGGGTATGTAAAGTCTTTGTGAGGGTATGGCGACCGCCGTAGCGGAATGGGCTGGTGGGTGACTACCGTTCGGAATTCACAGAGAGAATCTCAGTGAAACACCAAAATTAAGAAACAAATTTTTCTAATAGCGGTCGCCCCTCGACAGGCAATGACAAACCTCCGAGTGTATTTCTCCCATGAAAAAGCTCCTCATAAAAATATCTGCCGTTCGGAGTCAGCTTGAAACTGTAGGTCCTTCCATTTGCGGAACAACATCAAGACGCACACCAAATAGGAGGAGGAGCTTATATGTTAAGTCTAATGGTTTATGATAAACCAGTTTGAATTGAGGCATTGGAAGCCAACATTACTAAAGTTATTCACAAGATACCGACCGAAGTCCTCCTGCGAGCCATTCAAAATTAGTGTTTACCGATGACCCAATTACGGCGCATTTGCGGCCAACATTTGAAAGAGATTATTTAAAAAAAATAAATGACATGAATGGTTCTATTCAAAAATAATAAAGATTGCCCAATCAATTGGAATTATTGTTGTTTTATTTCAATTTAAAATCCGATACCTCTAACTTGATTATCCTTTACATACATGATATATAATTACAGGGAGATACTAGAGGTCCCGAGTCGATCTCGAGCAAAAGTAGAACACTAATCAGATATCAAATCTGGGGGAATCACTCTCCGAGGCGCGCAGGCTTAGCCAGCCACCTCGTAATCCTATTCATTAAGTAAAATCTTGTAGAACCTGTACAAAAAAAAAAAAACATTTTTAGTTAATATACTTCTTCAAATATGATGGTATGAGAGCCATAATACCCAACTCTTTACTCTCAATTCATCTCCGTTATATTAGATATTTGAAGCACCATAATTTTCTTTAGCTCAGAGGAGGCGTTTGGCTTAGCGGTGGGTGAGGACAAAACTTGAAGGTAACTTCCTGCCGGCAACACAAATAGAGTTTTGAACACACGTCAATTACTGAATTTTGGATCATTCTTGTCGGTTATAACCTCGAGGTGGTGTTCACCTTTAGTGGGTAAATACCACCAAGAATATCAGCCATGAGCTAAAGCGAAAAACAACTTTTCCCACCATACACAAGTGCCAAACACAAAGAAATAGAACGAAGGCTGGAGCTTGGTATGTGTTCTTCCAAGAGATGCTACTAACTAAATATAACCTCGATATGCATCAGTAGTGCCATCTCGTAATACTCGTATTTTGGGCTCCTCGGTGGGCAACTAAAAAACATTCTTATCCTGCCTTCAAACCACATTCCTAAAGTGGCTCTTCAAGCTCCGACCTTCAATTAGGCACCTAAGGGAGGCTAAGGAAAGCAAGAACGCCCGTTAATAAAGGGGAAAAATCAAATTTACTCTAAGATGTCTGATATGAATAATCGCAAAGCAGAAAAGTCTGTAGTTGCCCGCGCGAGATTTTGCAAACGGTAGTAGAGCCATGGAAGAGGACGACTTAGAATAAAGAGACTTTCGCCATACAAGAATCAAGCCTCTCAAGCCAAAAAAAGATTAAGCTCAGCAAGAAAATACGCGACGAGGCAGCCGTTCGTAGTGGCCGAAGAAGAGAAAGGCTGCTTAGAACTAACAGTCAGAACACTGCTGACCGTGGCAAAAATCTCGTAGACGGTTACAGCTTTAATCAAGAAAAAGGAGGGAGATCTAGAAAAGATATCTAGAGTCTCAAATTATATATCTTTATCTGAGTTATAATACTTTATCTGTGCTACTTCGATGGTTCTCAACAATACTTAAGTAGATATTCATACTCACTTTTTCCCCACCTCGATTTCGCGCACATCCGTCCTGCCATCAATAATAATCGGTGTATTGATATACTTTTCATTGTAGATGTGCAATTGATTCGATGTGGCCACAATTAAGTGACCATAACCCAAGCCAAAGTTAATTACACGCTCAGGAAAGTCCAAAACATCGCTGCTACTATTCGAAATGTCCTGCAATAGTATAATTTTGCGGCCTGTAGTTGTAGCCTTCAGATTACTTGAGACCAACTGCCGATCAACAATATAACCAACAATGAGATTGCCGGTCGAGGTGCCACAAGCCACCTGTGTGCTATCCGAATACCAGGACATAGTGTAGAAAGAGCCAACCACAGGTTCGCTGAAGCGAGTGCTGCTATAGGACCACTACGAAATAGAGAGGGAGAAAAGAGAGACTTAAATATCAAAGTTTGGGTTTTATAGTTTTGCTTATCCTTACTAAATATTTTAAAATACTACTTACACCAGCGCTGGAGCACAACTTTAGTATATTGAAAGAGCCCACCAAGAGCACATCCTTTTCAGAGTTGAAGCACACTGAAGTGATTGCATATTCCTCTGCGGAGCTGGTGAACAAATTAGCGCCTTGTGTATCCCAAGTTTTGAAGCGAAAATCTTCACCACCCGAGGCGATAATATTCGAATGTGTAGACCAGGTAAGGGAAAGTACGAGACCATCATGGGCGCGCCACTATAAAAGAGATGATACTACATAGGTATACTTATATACTACTGTGGGCAAAAAGTAAGGTGAATTTATTTGTTAAACTTCGCGGGATTAAAATTTCGCTTTAGTTATTTTTTCATGAGTTGGCAGCACTGTTAATAATATCTGGGCCAACTTTCATGTGAATGTCATTATCAGTAATATATTTACGCTTGTGTTTACCAAACGACCAAGAGTGCATTTTTCGATTTTTACAATGTGTGATTTGATTGAGCAGAGAAGTGCCATCAAATTTTGTTTCCGGAATGAAATTTCGGCTGCGGAATCGCTTAGCATGCAGAAGGCATTTGGGGATCGACCATGTCGCAGAAAAATGTTTATAAGTGGTACAAAGACTTCAAAGAGGGTCGAGAACGTGTTGATGACTTCTTGCGCTCCGGACGACCATCGACGTCAACAGATGACCAACACGTCAATAAAGTGAAGGAGTTAGTGCTCAAACATCGTCGGTTGACTGTTAAAGACCTTACTGATATGATCAGAATATCAGAAGGATCTGTGAAAACCATTTTGAAAGACCATTAGGACCTACGAAAAGTCAAATCTCGTTAGGTACCGAAAACTCTCAATTTCTTGGAGAAAAGTAGTCGCGTTGATGTGTGTGAAACAATGCTTCCAGACTATCAGGACAAGCTCAAATGCATCATTACGGGAGATGAGACTAAGATTTATGCTTACCACCCTGAAACAACCGACCAATCAAGCGAATATCGTGCTAAAGGCGAGGCCAGACCGAAAAGAGCACGTCAAAGTCGTTCAAAAATAAAGGTCATGCTGACCGTGGCAAAAATCTCGTAGACGGTTACAGCTTTAATCAAGAAAAAGGAGGGAGATCTAGAAAAGATATCTAGAGTCTCAAATTATATATCTTTATCTGAGTTATAATACTTTATCTGTGCTACTTCGATGGTTCTCAACAATACTTAAGTAGATATTCATACTCACTTTTTCCCCACCTCGATTTCGCGCACATCCGTCCTGCCATCAATAATAATCGGTGTATTGATATACTTTTCATTGTAGATGTGCAATTGATTCGATGTGGCCACAATTAAGTGACCATAACCCAAGCCAAAGTTAATTACACGCTCAGGAAAGTCCAAAACATCGCTGCTACTATTCGAAATGTCCTGCAATAGTATAGTTTTGCGGCCTGTAGTTGTAGCCTTCAGATTACTTGAGACCAACTGTTCAGTTTTTTTCGATTTTCGTGGTGTGGTGCACTATGAATTCCTTCCACCTGGCCAAACTGTTAATAAGGAATATTATTTGAGCGTTATGCTTCGTTTACGTGAAGCAATTCGTCTAGAAAGACCAGAATTATGGGCCAACAACTCTTGGTTTTTGCATCACGATAATGCACCGTCTCACACTGTACTCGTTCTTCGTGACCATTTCGCCAAAAATTCCACGCATATCGTTCCGCAACCACCGTATTCGCCTGATTTGGCTCCGTGTGACTTCTGGCTATTCCCAAAACTCAAGAGACCACTCCGGGGAACGCGTTTCGAGTCGATTGAGGAGATAAAAGCTGAATCGAAGAAGTGCTGATGGATATACCGGAAATGGACTATTTGGTATGTTTCGGGGATTGGAAAAATCGTTGGCATAAGTGTATTTAATCGATAGGGGATTATTTTGAAGGATATGAAATTGATTTTCAAGAATAAATAAAGATTTTTTATTTTACAACCAAATTCACCTTACTTTTTGCCCACAGTAATACGTTACCGGAACGACCCAGGTTTACTATTATATATATCCAGCCAAGAACGGTCAGTCCAACAGAACTCCCCCAATATACAAGCAATGTTTTTGCTGCTACAACAACAATAACAACGTCGAAAATGGATTCAAAATTTGAAAACAAAATATTTACGGATATTTTAAATGCGCCATGGCATATTAAAAAAGAATAGCAACCGATCAATGCAGAAATTATAAAACGTAAGTGTAATTGGATCGATGAGCCATTACCTGAAACCCACAAGGCAGCAGATGTAGAGGAAGACCAGCTCATACCTGGAGAAGGCAAATGGAAATCGGAATGCAGAATCTCCCGCTAAGTGGGAATGAGACCAAAACTCATGCAAATGACAGAATAGCTTGGAAAAAACCTATTACGGCTCTTTGCTCCTTAACGGAACGATAGGAACTTATAAATAGTTAAAAAATTAGCCCTTTCAATTACCGTAACATACATTTACGATCAATTTGCTTTTTCAATACAGGCAGAAATTCGTGGTTTATCGGATACTCATTGAACACTTTTTCGTTAGTAGTGGGCAAAAAATCTGAACACTTGAAAAATAATCTTATTGTCAATGTTTTGTTCTATATTAGCTGTTAAAACAGATATAAGATAAAGCAGGTAGTTAAAAACTTTATTAACAAAGTGGAACCTTTTTAATGGCATCGATTTTAGAAATGGAATTCCTTGTCTTTACATTGCTATACAGCAGTATTCTGTATTAAGTTATTTCTATTTATATAATAAACGATAATTGTATTATATCACTTATTTCGATTATATTAGGTTTGTTCATTTAAAAATTATCCAAAAACTTGGGGGTAACTTAACTTCATAGAATTCGCACTCAAATAGAAAAATATGCAAATAAAAAAGTAAAAGTACACGTACGTAAAACCAGTGACAATTTGGCGGGAAAAATCACAAAAATTCAAAATTGTTTCAGTTGAGCTACCTCACATGAAATAAAAAAAAAAAAAAACATGTGCAGCATCGTACACGTGGTAGAAGTGAAACTTCTGTGTGTGAGTGATTGTGAATAAGAGAGAGAGAGAGAGAGAGAGAGAGAGAGAGAAAGAGCGAGAGAGGAAGAGAAGGAGACAGGGATAATTTCAAAAGAAATACAACAGTATAAAATTTGTGTAACCAAAATTCGATTTTATTAACTATATATGCATTACGCTATCATCTGTTGGTGGTTCAATTGGTAATACTTATATAATCGGCTTGTAATAGCTGAAATATGAAATATATGTACGTGATTCAATATTTTCTAAATAACGTGTGAAAATTGCATGTAGTGTAGTTCCGGATTTTGTTGTTGATTCTTTAGGGTTATTGTTTATCTGCAAACCGAATGTTTCTCGAAGAAATTGAATCAACGGCAAAGAATCATTGGATCCGAAATTTACGTTGAAATTTCCCCTGTGAGAATCAATGGAATTTTGTCCTCGCCTCTTCCAAGTGCATTTGCACCTGCGTGGCTGTAAACCAGTAGTGAGCGGTGAATGAAATATATTATGTTATCAAGATTTTGGTTCGGTGAGATATAGATGGCGGCTATGACAATAGTTTTTCCATTCAGCGTTTGACATTCTGCAAAGCAAACATCGCCAACTGGTGTGACTTTTGATGAATATGACTGAGACTGTCTTGCAGTCATTTCCATGTTTGGTGTGACGATATTTACGCAATCATCTTGATTGTGGTAGATTGCCACACCGCCAGCTCTAACATTTAGTCGCTTATATTTGATGACGCAATTGAAATTTGGTATACTAATATCCTCGTTATCGTTTAACCAAGTTTCGGACAAAAGTACTATACTCGATTTGCGGATGACAGAGTCTGTTAAATCTGCGGAATGTGCTCGTAGGCTCTGACAATTAAGAGTATATAAGTTAACACATGACTCACACGAGTGACACATGAATATCATGTGCAGACTAAGCTACTTTGCATTAGCGTGGGAAAGCTAAACTTTTCATGGTCGCACAAATTAAATTCGCACAACTGCAGCAGTAGGGATCATATTCATACTTACCGACAAGTGCAGACTACAACAACAACTCCATATTCAGCTACCTATGCAAACTACAACAACAACATTGGAATTCCACGCTTTTCAGACCAACAACAACAATAAAGTATCTACCAGAAAAACAATTGTGCCAAGAATAGGTACAAGTTAGATTTTAATTTATAAGTTAAGTTCAGTTCCGTTTTTGACTCGAAATAAAGAAGAGCGCATCGCGCTACAAACAAAAAACCTTCGGTTTTCTTTTTTAATAAGCACATAGTGCTTTAACAATAATTGGCGCTCAACTGGCAGAACAACTGAGTCTAACAACGAAGGACACAATCAACTCTTTTTGGAAAAGAAAAAATCTGAACGCAAAGCGAACGTGGGAGAAACCTGCACGGCTGCAGAAATGATTGTAATGTAAGTTAAATTTGTCAGATCAAGGGGAAATAAGTGAACATTTATTGTTAAGAATTTTTGAATTCATTTAATGAGTATTTGTGAATTAAAATTTTGATAAGAAAGGAATCCGTAAAAATTATTATAAAAATAATTTAGAAATTGTTGTGGAATTAAAATTTCCAAAAACAAGGATTCCGTAAAAAAATGATTGTGAAAATAATTTAGAAATTGTTGTGGAATTAAAATTTCCATAAGCAAAGATTCCGTAAAAATTATTGTGAAAATAATTTAGAAATTGTTGTGAAATTAAAACTTCCATAAGCAAGGACTCCCTAAAAATTTTTGTGAGAATTAATTAATAGTGTTCTAAAAAGAAATTTCCCTGTCGAGTGCTCAGTGATAAATATTAAAATGAACGAGGATCAGTTGAGAATAATAGTGACAGCCGCAGTTTCAGCTGCTACAGAAAGGACTAGAGCTTCGTTTGAAGCAACGATAGGACAACTAACTGATAGGCTTAGGATCCTAGAAACCCCGACTAGGGTTGAAGAATATCAACCAATAATAATAGATCAAACTGTGCGATGTGAAGAGTCTCTAGAAATCGTAAAGTCGTTGCCTGAATTTAATGGCGACAGGAAGCGGTATGTTAGCTGGAGGCAAGCAGCATTTGCAGCTTATAAACTGTTTGAAAGTTTCGACGGTAGCTCCAAGCACTACCAAGCTGTAGCGATAATTAGAAACAAAATTGTCGGTTCTGCCGATCAAGTGTTGTCGTCATTCAATACCGTTCTTAATTTTAAGGCAATTTTAGCACGTCTGGATTTCACATATGCGGACAAAAGGCCAGTTTATTTAATTGAACAGAAAATGTCGACTCTACGCCAGGGAAAATTTTCTATTGCTGATTTTTATGATGAGGTAGAAAAGAAGTTAACGCTGATAATAAATAAAACAATAATGTCACACGAGGGTAACAATGAGCTGATTAGGTCACTATGCCAAAAATATAGGCAAGACGCTCTGAGGGTGTTTATATCAGGTTTGCGTAGGCCTATGAGCGATATAATGTTTTCATCGCAGCCCGCAGATATGCCCAGCGCCTTAGCACTAGCACAGGAGTTGGAGGCAAATCATGCCCGGTATTCATTCGCGAATTCTTTCAATAACAGGGGTGAAATTCAGTCAGGACATAACAACGGAAGGTCATATGTGCCGCACTCCTCCCCACATTATACGCAACCTAACCGGCAAAATCAAAATAAGGCAACCCCAATGGAGGTCGACCCTTCCATTTCGAACTTCGGACAGAAGACTAGGAACAACCCAAATTGGAGGTCACCGCAGGACTCCTCCAGAACTCGTCAACCGTTTCAGAGACCATTGCCCAGTAATAACCAGCAGAATTTACGAGGGGAAGCACACAAAAGACAGCGTGAAAGCGGTAGGCAATCGCTTATACCTAAAATTCAGAGGATAAATCATCTATATTAAACCAGAATCTCGATGAAGGAAATTATTCTGAAAATAAAGTACAAAGCGAGTTTTTTGAGGAAATAAATTTTTTAGGAGGAAGTCGCTCCTGCCATATGTAAGCAGGGAGCTGGCAGGGCGACCAATAAAGTTTTTAATTGATACAGGGGCGGGGAAGAGTTACATAAAATATGATGAAAATTTAAAAGGGATTAAAAAAATTGATAAACCGTTTAGGGTAGAGTCAATTCATGGCACCCCCGAAATAAATGAGAAATGTGTAGTGAATATTTTCGGAAGGAACTCGGTTTTTTACCTCCTTCCTCATTTAAAAACATTTGACGGTATAATAGGATTTGATTTTATGAAAGAAATTGAGGTAAAATTGGATTTAAAAACAGGAATTTCACATTACCAAAGTGGTCAGGAGAAAATAAGATATTACAACTGTAAGGATGTGAATAGTGTAATATTAAATGGAAATCCTACAGTTAAGTCAGATGATAGTGATATGATTTCACTTATTTTAAAAAGACACTCAAAGGCTTTTGCGAACCTGAATGAAGCATTGCCGTTTAATACGAACGTAGTTGGCACAATAAGAACTGTGGATAGCCAACCGGTGTATTCCAAGTCGTATCCATGTCCAATGGCAGCTTCAAAATTTATAAATGAAGAAATTTCGAATTTACTCCGAGATGGAATCATTCGTCCCTCTCGATCACCCTATAATAACCCTATCTGGGTCGTCGATAAAAAGGGATTCGACGACAATGGACAAAAGAAAATGCGCATGGTAGTTGATTTTAGGAAATTGAATGGGAAAACAATTTCTGATAAATATCCCGTTCCGGACACTTCTGTCATTTTGGCAAATATGGGGAAATCAGTTTTTTTCAGAACTCTCGACTTGAAATCTGGATTTCACCAGATCAAGCTTGCAGAAAAGGATAGGGAAAAAACCGCATTTTCAGTGAATAACGGGAAGTACGAGTTTTGTAGGCTTCCCTTTGGATTAAAAAATGCTCCAGGAATTTTTCAAAGGGCGATTGATGATATTTTAAGAGCAGAAATCGGAAAATGTTGTCACGTGTACATTGACGATGTGATTATTTTTTCTAGCAGCAAGGAGCAACACTATAAAGACATAAAAAGAGACTCCTTACGAGACTTTATGAAGCAAATATGCGGGTTTCATCAGAAAAATCCAAATTTGTAAGAGAAGAAGTTGAATTTTTAGCCTTCATTGTTTCAAAGGAAGGCATCAAAACATGTCCTGATAAAGTCAATGATATAATCAATTATCAAATTCCTAGTACGCTTCGTGGTCTACGATCATTTTTAGGATTATCAGGCTACTATAGAAGATTTGTTAAGGATTATGCTTCTATACTAAAACCCCTCACGAAATATTTAAGAGGAGAAAATGGCCACATAAAGGCTAATCAATTAAAAAATGTTAAAATTAAACTGGACAAAGACGCATTGTTGTCTTTTGAAAAAGTAAAGAGGATTTTGTCCTCGGAGGACGTGCTTCTTCTTTATCCAAATTATAGTAAACCTTTTGATCTAACGACAGATGCGTCAGCACATGCTGTTGGAGCAGTCTTATCACAGGGAGGTAGACCAATCACTATGATTTCCAGGGCGTTATCATCCAGCGAAGAAAACTACGCAACCAATGGAAGGGAACTGTTAGCAATTGTATGGGCCCTTCAAAAACTCCGAAATTATTTGTATGGAGTAAGGCATTTGAATATTTTTACAGACCATCAGCCCTTAACCTTTGGTGTTTCGGACAAAAATCCAAATACAAAGATTAAGCGTTGGAGAGCGTTTGTCGAAGAATTTTCTCCAAATTTTTTTTATAAACCCGGGAAAGACAATCTTGTTGGCGATGCGTTGTCCCGGCAACACTTAAATGCTATAAAACATTCCGAAGATTCTACATCCGTCACGATGCATAGCGAAGAATCTTTATCGGAAGTAATTCCAACGGTTGAAAACCCAGTGAATTCATTTCGGAATCAAATAATCCTAGAAAAAGGGAATACTTCAACAAAAGTTACAAAAATTATTTTCAAATCCAGGATAAGACATTTAATCACATTTAAAACATTGCAGGATCTTATGGCGATAGTTGGGGAATGCATTAATCCTGACGTTGTAAATGCTATTCATTGCGATTTACTGACCTTGGGCAAAATTCAAAATGAAATTGTAAGGAAATTTCCATCAGTAAAATTTCGGTATACTACGAAAAGAGTAGATGATATTTTTAATGAGGACGACCAGAATGAAATTTTAATAACGGAGCACACTAGAGCACACCGCTCTGTCCGGGAAAACTTAAAACAAGTTTTGAATGACTACTATTACTATGCGAAAAAAGTGAAAAGAAATTACATTGAACTGTGAAATTTGTAAAGAAGCCAAGTATCAACGACATCCGGTTAATCCTGAAATGAGAAAGACCCCAGTGCCATCTCGTCATGGGGAAATGTTACATATGGATATTCATTCTACTGATAAACACTATTTTTTAACTTGTGTAGACAAATTTTCGAAATTTGCCGTTGTTATTCCAATTAAATCCAGGGCCATTGTTGACGTTAAACAGGCTTTATTACAGATTCTTAATTGTTTTGAAAATACAAAAAATATAACATTTGATAATGAAAAATCTCTCAACTCTCAGACCGTTAGGTCCCTTCTAAAAGATCATTTCGGAGCGGACGTTTTTACAACCCCTCCTTTCCATAGCAAAAGAAATGGACAAGTGGAAAGATTACATAGTACTCTTACAGAAATTGCTAGGTGAGCTAAAATGACACTGATGAATTAGTACTTCTTGCCACTTCAAAGTATAACAGGTCCATTCATTCAGTAACTGGATGGAAACCGATTGAGTTAATTTCTTCTATACCAACGTGGCTTAAAACTGAAATTAAGGCGAAATTAATAAAAGCTCAGGAAAATAAGTTGGAAACACACAATAAGGATAAAGTGACGCGATTTTTCAATCCAGGAGATAACGTCTATGTTAAGACTAATAAAAGAATAGGCAATAAGTGTTCCAAAGTTTTTATAGAAAAAACGGTACAGAAGGATTTAGGATCCACCGTTCTAATAGATAATAGGAAGGTCCACAAAGGCAACCTGAGGTAATAAGTTTCTTTCTCTTTCAGATTTTTTATACTACTTTTAATTCAAGGGTTATACGGTAAAATAACGGAGTTTTCAAAATCGAACTATATACCGATATCGGACGGGAAAGCTGCAATTTGGGAAAATTTTGACTACATGACACATTGTACAAACCTTACGACTTACCGTAACGTTGTAAAGGAAACAGAAAATATACTTCACGTTTTCCCTCAATCTCATATGAAACAAATTCTCCAATCGGACATGGAACATATACTCAGACTGATGGACACACTTCAGATTCATCATAGACATGCACGAAGTATAAATTTAATTGGTACAGCAGTCAAATACATAGGCGGAACCCCGGATTTTGACGACTTCAATGAGGTAAAATTCAAAGAAAGAGCGCTCATTGAATCTAATGAACGTCAATTCACTATTAATACAAAGATACAAGTACAAATTAACCAACTTACTGATACAGTCAACCAAATTTTAAGAACTACCAAGGAAAATAAAATAGATACAGGGAATTTATACGGATTATTGACGGCAAGAAACAGGGCAGTTATAACTGACTTAGAGAATATAATTTATTCTATAGTTTTAGGGAAAGTAAATATAGTAAATCCTATTATTCTTGACACAAAAGAAATTTCAAAAATATTAATCACTGAGCTCGCTGCAAATGTTAGTATAAGTGATATTATAAGTAATTCTAAGTTGAAAATTTTTCAAAATAATGAATTAATTTACTTTATAATTAAGTTCCCAAGAATAAAAAAATTATGCAGTTTAGTTAGGGTGTTTCCAGTGGCACACAACCAAAGGACAATATTCTTAGAAACTAATCAAGTTGCGGACTGTGGAGACTCAACCATTCCTGTCACAAACTGCACGACGGCACTAACACCTAAATTTTGTAGAGTAAAATTAGATGCGACTTGTGTGCAACAACTGTTTAACAATCACAAAGCTACATGTAAAACTACATTCAACCAACTCGAACCAGTTGCCGAGGTAGACAATGGGGTGATTATAATAAATGACCAAACTGTTGAAGTTCAAGAAGCAGACAATTCATCAGTCACGATATCTGGCACCTTTTTAATAACTTTTGATAAAACAATTCACGTAAACGGTACGACTTTTGTCAACGAAAAGGCAATAGCAACACTCTAATAACTTTTGATAAAACAATTCACGTAAACGGTACGACTTTTGTCAACGAAAAGGCAATAGCAACACTCTACCCGGGAGTTCCCTCAACCCAGTTTGTGAACTTGACGGAAGATTTGGAAATTTTAAGCTAACCGTACCTACACAGAATCAATTTGAAGAATCTTGGATACATTGAAAAATTACATGACGACATTCAAACTTGTTCAATTCAGGGAGGATCAATACTAATTATCATAGTCATCGTTGTTGCCATAATCTTTGTAATCAAAAAATACAAAGCAACCAAAGTGAAAAAGGATAAGATAGAAAGAGATGAGATAGCAGCAAAAATCATAAAAGCGGCCGAGGACGACCTAAATTTACGAGGGGGGCAGTTAACACATGACTCCCACGAGTGACACATGAATACCATGTGCAGACTTAGCTACTTTGCATTAGCGTGGGAAAGCTAAACTTTTCATGGTCCCACAAATTAAATTCGCGCAACTGCAGCGGTAGGGATCATATTCATACTTACCGACAAGTGCAGACTACAACAACAACTCCATATTCAGCTACCTATGCAAACTACAACAACAAATTTTCAAGTCGATCCGAATAATAAATTCGGAGATACAGCCTTTGGAATGTGTGCGCTCCAAGCCACTTTTATTGTTACTCAAAACTTTAAACACGTTTTTCTCGGAACCGTGTTTTCAAAGGCCGTTGTCAAATGTTCTCGAAAACTGCTCAACCGATCTTGATGAAATTTTACACAGGTGTTCGAGATACAATTTACTCGTGCTTGATTGAAGGATTTTCGTTTTTTTCAATTATAACTATTTACAAAAAAAAAAAAATGTCAAGGAAATTTTACCGAATTTTTCATTTTTTTGGAAAAATGTCAAAATTCCAATTTTTACTTTTTTTCTTTCTTTCGTTGAAGCACAAGTTTATGGTCTTAACTACAATAAAACACTTAGTTTATTTTGCTTTTTCATTTTTATGATCCTGTCAGGAGTTATGCTGACAACACGGACGCACCTTTTTTCCGAGACCGGAAATGACGTCACAATGGAGGAGTTTTAATTTTTTTTTTTTTTTTTTTTTTCAAAAATTATTCTTTAAATATGAATGTAAGTTAAAGTTTCATTTTACAATTTATGTTTTTAAAAAATATTGCGTGAACAGGAGTCCACGTCTTTTCCTTTTATTGCCCACTTAAAAACTGAATTTACAAAATATTCTTACTTCTATATTACAACTATATTTTGGCCAGGACACGTTGCATCTGCATGTGCTGGGAAAATTCCTAAGTTTGGTTAATGCATCATCATCACTTTATAGTAGCGCGTGTAGTCTCGTTTATCCGTGAGACACAACTTTGTGATATGTTCACAATATGATACATGATACGTGGCTACAACCATTTTCTCTGTTTTCAACGCTGAATGTGTTAACTTGTATAAGACAGAAAAAAGTTTGAATTAAATGAATAATTTTTTACAAAGAAAAAAAAATATTGAAAATAGGCCTCTTTTTACCCGACGAAACTTAGGTAACCCCTTAACAGACCTAATATGAATTTCAAAATGAGCCTGAAAATAATATCTTTCAAACGCGATATCTCCACATAGTAACAAATTTGTTACCGAAATATTTATATTATCCAATTTTATAAATTTATATTATAAGTACATACAAATATATTAGTTTTGTTCGATAACAAAATAGGCCGTCACAAGCCATCCACCCAAATCAGAAGCGTAACGAAAATTCTCTCCCAAACCGAAGAAGAAACCAAAAATTAACAAACGGGAAATTTGTCATCCTTGCAAAAATAGATAGAAATTTACTTATCAGCTTAATTTATTAAAAAAAAATTTGTGTTCGCCAAAAGCCATACCAAAATACCAAAAATGTGCTTTATAAAGGGTGGTTAAATTTTAAGGGGTGATATTGAGTGCGAACCGCACCTAAACGTCAAGTTTTTTTTCTGCATTTCATTTGACATTTTTCAATTTCAGACTAATTCAATTTGAACCATGGAAAGATACACAATCGAGCAACGCGTTAAAGTCATTCAGGCTTATTATGAAAACCGGCGTTCAAATCAAAATGCATATCGCGCACTTCGTGAAGAAAATCATCTTCAGTGATGAGGCGCATTTTCACCTCAGTGGATTCGTCAATAAGCAGAATTGCCGCATTTGGGCGAATGATAATCCAAGAGTGATTGCCGAAAAACCAATGCACCCACAAAGAGTGACTGTTTGGTGCGGTTTATGGGTCGGCGGCATCATTGGGCCATATTTTTTCCAAAATGAGGCCGGTCTGGCAGTTACTGTGAATAGTGTTCGCTATCGTGAGATGATAACGAACTTTTTATGGCCCAAATTAGAAGATATGGATGTGGATGATATGTGGTTTCAACAGGATGGTGCCACTTGTCACACAGCTAACGAAACAATGGCTCTTTTGCGCGAAAAATTTGATGGCCGAATAATCTCACGTCGCGGCGATGTCAATTGGTCGCCAAGATCATGTGATTTGATACCGTTGGACTTCTTTCTTTGAGGTTATTTGAAAGAAAAGATGTTTTTGTTGCTAAATTTGCACCCTTTTATCATTTCTGACTATAAACCGCAAATTTGAAAACCGGCAGAAGTAAAGAAGGGCACCAAAGAACAGATGCCACAAAAATAAATTTATATGTTTGAAATTTGTTTAGCACAAGATAAGCGTCTCTCGGGTATCGAACGGTCCCTTTGCTCTCTTAATTTACAACATGCAAAAATTATGTACGAGTATTTGTTAAGTAATCCTTTCGCAACACAAATTAAATCGGTCTCTTTTAGTTGTTTCCCAGCAGTAAAAAGCTGAAGTCACACAGCAAATATTCTAACTCTTAAACTAAGCTTTGATAGAGGAGTTCATACTAGTTCGAGAGTGGGTAAAATTCTACTAGTTGCAAAAAGAACAATACAGCTTTATTTATACACAAGAAGAAAAAAATGAGAGGGTCATTTGAAACGCATATGCAAAAATAAAAACTACTTAATTGTTTGGGGTAAACCTTTTCAATTTTTCCAGATAGTCTTCTGCTTATAGTTTACATTTCGTCCTACGCTGCAATAGTTTGTTTGCCCCTTCCGAATAATAGAATTTAGCCAAGTCTGAAAAATAGTCACTCGTTTCTGCAATCAGCTCCTTGTTTGAATAAGCCATTTCCATTTGTTTCGTGTCAGCCATTTCATTAAATTGGGGAGCAAATAGTAGTCTGAGGGAGTCATATCCAGAGAATAGAGGGAATGTGAAACGATTTACAACTCTATTTCCATTAATTTTGCGACACAACTGTTGAGGCGTAAGCTGATGCGTTGTTGTTATAGATAAGGAATTTCACTCGACTTCCTCGATTCAAATGATTGCCAAACACAAAGAAATATACCGCTCTGGATGAAATTTGGTGAGCGTGATTTCAAGAGCTGCTTCTAGAATATCAAAAGAACGTATTGGTTTTATATTGCAAGAGCATTTGACTATGAGACAGATCTGTTCAAAGTGGGTGCCGCGTTTGCTCACTGATGAACCAAAACAAAAATGTGTTGATGATTCAAAACAATGGAAAAACTAAATGAATTGAACTTCGAATTGCTCCCACATCGAGCATATTCCCCAGGTTTGGCTCACAGTGACTACTAACTGTTCGCAGACCTAATAAAACTGCTCGGCGGTAAGAAATTTCGTTCGAATGAAGAGGTTATCGTTGAAACTGAGACCTATTTTGAGCCAAAAGATGATCGTTCTACAAAAGTGGTATTGAAATGTTAGAGTGCCGATGGAATGATTGCGTTGTGCTTGATGGAAATTGTGTTGGTGAATAAAGCTAATTTTGAACAAGAAAAAAAACGAGTATTCTTTGTTAGGGACGGGACTTTTCACCCCCACTAAACGTCCTTGCAGTGCCATCTCTCGAACTTTGCACGGAATTTTCAAACGACACTCGCTTGTTGTGTTTGTTATGCTTTCCAATTTTTTTGAATTTTAGTATTTTTTTGTTTTTATTTAGTTTCAGCACAATTAACGTTTTGTATTATGACATTTTTTAAAATAAAACAATTTTAAGTCAAACAATAAATTTCAAGGTTAGCAAAATTTTTGCACAATATTTTATTTAATTCATAATTAAATAATTTAGAAGCGCTTCCTTTATCAATTTTGATTGACTTTTTCAACTTGTTTAAAATTGAACTGTCATTTTTCGCCACAAATCGGACTATAGCTTTTGGACTGGTCCATCCACTGGAATAGAATTTATTGCAGAGACTAAGTAATTTAGTAACTGTTATGGCACTTAGGCAGAGGCTGACTGGTTCGTTAACTGGGTAATGCTGATACACAAAGCTGGTTGGGTGGTTGGTGCAAGTGGTGATTTACCAATAATCCAATTTGTGTTTCCGCACCATTTTATTCCCACCTTCTCGCTGCCAACAAGTTATACGGTGATTCTTTCACGACTATATCCAGTCTGTGCGATTGAGAAAACTTATAAGGTTGTTTATGTCTAAACTATTTAGTTCTTCGAGGTTTTGAAAAAGCGGATATTTAGGTTGACAATTAACATTTCTGAGAACGTTGCCATTTCAAAAGTATCTACCTTTTGCCAGCATTGAAGAAAGATAGAAGAAGAATTTCATTAGCTGCAAGACAAACTGGTTGTGGCGTAGTTCAGAACTAGTAGCTTTAGCTGCTGGGTTAAGAGGAAAAGCACTTGACTCACTTTACACGTGCGTGAATCCCCTTGCCGAATGGCGAAACAATCTGCACTTATGCTAGATACATCTATCAAAAATTTCAAAGTGAAAAAAATCCTCTCCTAAATATGATTTTAATCGGGATAATGACTTATCACACAATACGTGTATGCACATATACATACATACATATTTATTGTACGTGTACGTAGTTATTCCTAATTGGCAACTACTCTTACCTCCAGCAGTTAATGTTTGTGAAACATTTGAACCGATTTGATTATAAACTTACTAGGTTTTGACAAATTTATTTAGTAGAACGCTAGACGTGCAAGCGCAAAGTGGGTTGGGCAGGCAGTTGTGTTGAAGAAAAATATTTGGAAGAAATAAAACAAAAGCACAGATTAAATCGGTGAGTGCGAAAATGTTAACTTGAAGCGAGCGCATGAAGCTTTTAAACTTTGAGTGCGGGGGGCGGGAACGAAAATTATCTGCAAATCGAAAAAATTGTTAAAAACATAATTTTGTATACAATTAACACAAAAATAATATTAAAAGTGAATAAAGTGCAATATGAAATTGAAAATCGGCAAAGGTTTTTTTGGATACCCTTAAGCAAAGTCTACGAATTGTTCAGTTTTCAAATAACCGAAAAGCTATACATTCCAGCTGCTTACTGGTATTTCGTATATCGATTTCAAGCGCGCTAAAGTTAAACTACCAGAAATAAGAAAAATCTGTTGAAAAGACCTAAAATTTTCTATTCATGCAATAGCCAATATCTCAGAAAGTCATAGAAGTGTAAGAAAATGTTATGAAGGCATTGCAAGGATAATTAAAATACATTTGAGCGGTGGCCCAACATTCTTAACTTTTTTTTGAAAAACGAACTGTCTCAAAATAATTCCAAATTTGTAATAAAAAGTAAATTGAGTCCCAAACAGAAAAGAGCAAAATGATTTTTTTTGTTTAATGCCAAGCCACCTTCCAAAATTTGTCAATATTATTTTATTTATTAATTAATTTATTTATTTATTAGAATTAATATATAATACTAAAACTAATACAAGAACGAGTACTAGCTGTCAATATTAATTTTTATTTATGTATGAAATGAAAATTCAAAATTTCTGTGTAATTTCTTCACTTACCCCCATGATTCAATTATTAAAGGTTCGCTCACTAGTGACATTCGATTTTTGACACTCCCTTACAAAAGGTTGTATTTAAAAATGTGAATAAAGTGGAACAAATTAAACCCTTTTTGGTAAAAATGGTAGCAAAAAAGTATTTTCTTGCTTAAATGGAAATAAACTGCGAACGCTTTAAAAAATTAATTTTAATTAATATTTGAATGTAAATAACGGTACAAACAGAAGTTATAAGCGGAAATTGCGTCAAATATTAAAACAAGAAATTATTTCACTTAATCCAAGATTATATTTTGTGAATTTATTATTAAATTTAAAAGCGGTCGCGAAGTTGCGAAGCTTCGCCAATATGAAACTATTTTGTTAAAAATAAATAAATAATTGGCACGTACAATTATGTTAGGTGTTTGGACGAAATCCTTCTCCTATTTGAAACGCGTGTCTTGATGTTGTTCCACAAATGGAAGGACCTACAGTTTTAAGACGGTTCTGGCAGATGGTTTTTTATAAGTAGCTTTTTCATTCTGGTACTGTGCTCTACTAAGCCTCCTCTGGACACTTCATTCATTCATGGTAAGGTGGGCTATTTGGAAACAAGTTCCGTCAATCCTAACTTTTTATAATGAAGTATGCAATGCTATCGGTCGCGTCGGGACTATCCAATTATTCTCCCTGTCGTAATTCTTTGGGAAATGCTAGCAAAATATGAATTCCTTCTAAATCAACACATCACAAGAAATAAAGCTTTGTAAACTCTCCACTCATCGATCTTGGATTATGTCAAATAGTCTATCATGTCCTAACTTAAGCGGTATGTATTCCATGTCATACTACCATAGTCCTGAACATACCGATAAAAACTCTTGAGCGAGTGGCTGCTCGTAAGCAGACCACTTACAAAATGAAATGCTTTTTCTACAAATTTTACTTTTCCTCCACTTTCTTTCAAAATTTCTAGAGCTAGCAACCCAATGTCTTGCTAAGGGAGCCGATTTTTATCATTGAATCATGACTTACCCCAAGGCACACGTGCCTTGACTTATGCTTACATATGAAAACTTTTATTTTTACTTCTCACTCAAAAATACACAAACTCGTAGGGTAAATATAGAAGCGACCAGAGAGCAAAGAGTTTGATTCTTATCGGCGTGAATGAGAGAGGTGCAAAAATTGAGAGGCAAAAGCTTGCGAGAGGCACACACACCCACACCTATTGGCAAGACTGAGTGCTCGCCTACAACTGCTAGTAGCCCAAATGCACTTAGAGGCTAAATAAAATTGTGATGTTTGGCTCGCAGCAGAGTCGCCTATTGGGCGCAAGAATTCTGCAGAAAGTATCTTCAATTCGTATGACGACTTCAACGAAAGAGCTGAGAGCGACTTGTGAGTGAGCGCGGATTAACTGGAAATCCGGTTTTTAAATACAACATTTTGAAGCTATGCCTTTAGTTTTAGTTTGCTTTAAGACTCGAGAATACAAAGAACATTTAAATTTGTTTGCGCTTAAATCTTAGTTTTGGCTAGAATAGAATTTTTCTTTTTATACTTTTTTTGTTGTGCTTGACCCTTAACTCCCTTAACCACAAAATGCACACAAAAAACTTATATATTTTTCTATTCACCATCGGCATACTACACATCGTCGCCATCATTCCCACATCCACCGCGCACGCACACAGGTAAAATGTCCGGCGAAAAGAAATTTAAAATTTTAGTAACACACCCAGAACTGCCACAAGCTGTCATGGACCTGTTGTCACGCGACTGTGAGGTGACCGTAGTGCAGAGTTTGCCGTCTTTGCGTTCAGAGATTTTAGAGAAAGCTAAAGGTGTAGACGCACTCTTTTGGCGCAGCTATGAACCACTGAATGCCGAAGTATTGGATGCGGTTGGACCGCAACTGAAATCGATTTCCACCATGTCGGCGGGCATAGATTACGTGGATGTGCCGGAAATTAAGCGCCGTAAGATACCACTCGGCCACACGCCCGTCGTGCTCAATGAAGCGGTGGCAGATGTAGCGGTTGGTTTATTGCTTGCGGCAGCGCGTCGCTTCCACGAAGGACGGGTGAAGATTGAAACGTAAGTATTATCATTTTGTGCTGTTATAGAAATACATAAATTGCAATATAAATTTCACTTCTAACTTTCTTAACCGCCTTTAGTGACACCTGGGAGGACTTCAATCTCAACTGGATGTTGGGCCGCGATTTGCGCGACTCAGTAGTGGGTTTCTATGGTTTTGGAGGTATTGCACAAAACATCGCCAAGCGTCTGAAGGGCTTTGACATTGATAGCGTACTCTATACGACACGTCGTCGGGTGGCGCCTGAAATTGAGCAAGAATACAATGCCAAAAAAGCCGATTTCGACACGATGCTGGCCGAAAGTGATTTCGTAGTTATTGCGGCGCCCTTGACCAAGGACACTGCTGGTGTTTTCAATGCCACCGCTTTTGGTAAAATGAAGAAGACTGCCGTGCTGGTGAATATTGGACGTGGAGGTGAGTGCCGAGCAGTGCTTACATACAGGCTAAGGTATTTAGTACTAATACACAGACATCTTATCGCATTTGTAGGTATTGTGAATCAGCCAGATTTGTATGAAGCTTTGAAAACGAATCAAATATTTGCTGCCGGTTTGGATGTGATGACACCTGAACCACTGCCACCCACTGATCCGATTTTGAGTCTACCAAACCTCGGTGAGTATAAAATGAGTGGGAATGAGTAGTTAAAGGCCAGGAGCCAAGAGTTGTGACAATTTTGACCTAATTGACTTTAGATTAGATTTTTAGATTTTAGATTTATTGAAGGTTTGCGCTTCGATCTCATGATATTTTAAGCCCTGTTGTCGTGGGGATACTGACGGGACACTGTCTCACACCATCGTATACGACCAAACTAAAGCTAGTGCAGAACGATGCATGCACAACATGTAACGAAGTCAATGCAATAGGAACTCTGGAACAGCTACTCTGCCATTGCCCTGTACTTAGCAAAGCACGAATAAACTGCTGAGGTTCTGCATCATTTTCAACATTAGAAAATGTGCCAGATCAAAAAATTAGCATCCTAAGCAAATTATCTAAAGGATGTTTTAAAGATAAAACATAAAGTTCCTAAACCCTCCACTACGGATCAATTTCTAGTCCATGTGTGACCTACAGGATCAACCAAGTCCAACCTAACCCAACTTATATAAAATATGGTATGAAATTTTAGTTCGAATACTTCATTAGCAGATAAGTTTAGATTAGTTTACGGCACTTACCACTCTCCATAAGGGAGAAAAGGGAGCCCACTTAGATCTGAAAGCCCATTGATGATACCACTAATCTCGACTCATGTTCTCCCTCTACTTCTAAATTGTACGTGATGAGACCGCTTCATCTCTCGGATAGCTGATAAATAAATGTGGATGGCTGCCGATTCGAAATCTGCTAGACATCCATAGAAGTAAGAGTTCAGACAGCCATATCACGTTCTGGCAAGAGCCGGACAGTGGCGGAGAAAGTGTTTAACAGTAGTCATTTGAGGAAAACCTCACACGTGTTCTATGTGTTCCCATTAGCAGATAAACACATGAAAAACATTTGAATCCGAATTGATAGTATCTTGGTGCTTTTATTTTGAATTTTTATTTAAAATAACATTACCTTCTTGAAAATCAATCGCCATATCAACTTCACCGTTTATCTTTTTTTATCAGCAATTAAAAGTTCAAATGTTTTTATAGTACATTTCTTCAAACCATGAAAGAACTTTTAAAATTTATTTATTTCCCTTTTTTTTTTGTTTTTGATGACCATCTGCGATCTCTCTAACATTCTCACAACCACACGCCCATAGAACTTCCAGTGCTTATCAGAATATACCGACGCAATTACGTTTTTGCAGGTCATCCTCACAAATGAAAGTTTCAGCACTCAAAGAATTTGGCAAACTGACTTTACTGGGACAAGATCAGCCCACGATCGTTTCACAAACAAATTCTAATATTTCTCAATAAATTTCCATATTTTCCTAAAGATGTTTGAGACTTTGCACGAGTGTCGAATACGATTTCTCTGTATTTTGACAGCTCTGCCCATTTTTATTGTTGTTGTTGTAATAGTTCTTCACGCGCTGCCAGTGCGGTGTAGTCATCGATCGTCTTCGTCTAGCTCATCTAACGGTAGACCCAGGAAACTTGCTGTTTCGACGGGCTGGGTCCAAAGGAAGAGGAATGTTAGATGAGTGGGTTTGATGGATCATGTGAAAAGGTGGTTAGTGTCATGAGGGCTGCCTTCACATGCAGGACATATGTTTAGGTTCTACATTACCGGAATAAATCGGGTTTTCTCGATCAAGAGCTGCTGCTCCAGTAAACTAGCTCTATCTAGTGTACCGTACCCCCAGGCAGCTGAGGCTCTCCATTGGACTTTGACGACGGCATTCCCGGGCGGGAGTTCAGGAAGGTTGATATCTGGCCAAGGACTGCCACTCCAGGAGTACCCGCGTAAATGCATAGAGAATGTTTATGCTGCTCCAACAACAACACTCCCAATGTCGTTTAATGCCTGCCTAAACATTGGCCCCTATTATGAGTTGCATTCGATCTTCGATATTCGTTGGTTGTCGAAGATCGAAAATCGAATGTCAATTTGGTATTATGAGCGGTGCAACGCTATCGAAATTTTCGTTGTATACTGAATTTAGAGTCGAATGCAATTTTGCTTTCGATTGTGTAGCGTATTGTAGGAAAACTTGTTAAAATGTACGTTGTTTGCGATTATTTATTGTTTTATAGTAACCAAATAATAAATATATACTAATTTTGTTAATATTATGCAGGTCGAAAGTCGTGAGTACCAAACAGCAATTGGAAATGCTAGTTGCATTAATGGAAGAGAATCCACAATTCGCAAAAGGGATTTCCACCAAAGTACAAGCAGCAAAAAAATGGGAGGAATTTACAAAGGAGCTGAATTGATTGGGACCACCAGTTAGAACGGCAGCAAAATGGATTAAGGTTAATAATGGTTTTTTTTTTGTGATGTTTGTAGAAATACATTTTTATTTTCCCTTGGCAGGTATGGGCTGAAATACGTAGAGGAACTGAAATACATATTTGTTTCGAATGACGAATAATTGAATAAAGAAAATTTATAACAAAAACAGAAACTGTGGCGTAAAGGTTTCTATTTAATACTTTTAGATTTTTCTATAATATTCTAAAAATTTCATTTCTTATGTTTTGTGCTTCTCCGCTATTTGGCTCCACTTCAATATCTTCAGCATCATCGTTGAGGGTCTCATCGGATAACTCTTCATCCGGAAGTTGAACATTATAAAACAAGCAAAAAATTAAAAATTTTTTGGAGAATAGTGAAGAGCTCTTGGCTCGCGTGCACTGCTGCAACTGGTTTTGTACTGTACTGGACAGTAGGTTCATAAACGCCTCTTCAGATAATCTAAAGTTCTTTAAAAAACTGTAAGGAAATTTCTGTAATATTAAGTACGTCAACACATTTTGAAAATACTAAACTTACTCAGTGGAAGCCATTTCTAGGGGGTTGGATGCGCCTCTCAGCTGTTTTCTACTTTTAGCTAGTTCCACTAGTTCCGTTGTACTCATTTTCACAAAAAATTATTTTTTTAACTTTTAAAAATGTTGTTAGCAAAGAATTTCAACACAATCGGTTTTTCTTTTATTTTGATTTGCTGTATCAGCTGAGAAAAAATTATCTATTGTAAATGCGTCCAGCGATCGAAATTCACAATAGTCCTATTCTTCAACAAATGAGCACCATAATACCAAATGAAAATTCGTTCGATCAGCACTTTCGACTATAGTCGAAAATCGAATGTTGCTCATAATAAGGGCCATTGTCTGCTCCAATAGATGTGCTCGGCTCTGGATCTGTATATGTTTCTTCCTGTTCTCCAAAGATTTGGGCAAAAAGCATTTGCAATAAGTTTTGGGAAGCCCTGCTTGTGTGACAGTCCATAGCTGGATACGAATCTGGGTCGCACCGATTATGTGGATTCAACTTCAGGAGTCACTCGAACTTATCAATTGGTTCCTAATTGAAGCTCTTCATCTGAAATATATGACGATTGTTCCCTGATTCAAATGAATACTTGCCAAGGTGCTGAATGAAGTGATAATCCTTGGCCGGAAATAAATGTGGGTCGTTCCGCTAGCGTAAAACCGACTGGCGGTGGGAATGTCATAGTTACCTTTGATGATCCACCTGAATGTGGAGAAAGTCTTTAGAATGAAATTTGTTAATTTAATACTCACATGCCTTTTATATTAGGTAATACGGAAGTGCATAGGTTCGAGTCTCCATGCATGAAGCATCTAAATGATAGTAATTTTTGTTTTTTAAACGGTCGCTCCTCGGCAGACAATGGCAAGCCTCCGAGTGCACTTCTGCAATAAAAACCTTCTCATAACAATCATTTGCCATTAAGAGTCGTCTCAAATTGTAGAACCCTTCATACCATCGTTTTAATTTAAAGCAAAACCAGCGTTGAAAGCATGAGAAAGTTTGAAAACAAAAACAAGTCTTGACGTTTTGACGATGAATGAAATTCCAGGCTTAAAGAAGCTACAAGTGACCACTTTGCAATATCAAAAAAAATCATAACAAAACACTAACTATTTTTATTACACATAAATTTGTAAAAACCCCTTTGCTATCTCACGACCCTACGAGATCTTCAAAAGTAATATTTATAGTGCAATCGAACGTTGAAATTATTATTATGAGATGAAAAAAATAAAAGTAAATAGCAACTATATTAACTCCCCTTTCATTTCTCCTTTCAGTTGTTCTCCCTCACTTGGGCACGGCCACCGAACGCACCCGTGACGATATGTCTTTCATAGCAGCGCACAATGTTTTGCGGGGACTGGCTGGTGAACCAATGCTCTCGCCCGCCTATTAAATGGTTATGGATAAAACGACATTTTTCCATGAAGCTCCCATAGCATAGCTGTGTAAAATATGACGCCTTTTTGTAATAAAAAAATCCATTAAAAAACACTGCATGTTTGTAAATAAATTTTCTCGCCTCAGCACGAGTGGAATATTCAAGTAATTAATAGGTGAATTAAGCAAACTTTTATGCAATTACAGCAATTGGAAAAACGGAAGTTATTGTACTTATTTTGCGAAAACAAAACGAAACAGCACTATTTATATACCGTAATTTCCATAATAGGCAAAAGGTTGGAGCTTGTAAAAAAATTAATACTACTAAAATTATGAACCTATGAAAGTTGCTTTTTTAACGAAATTATTGCTTTTGAAATGAAAAAAAACCCATGTGTAAATATCTAACGGTCATGGTATTGACTTAATTGAAAAGTTTATTTATTGTGACGGGTACGATTTCAATCTTTTATTACTTTTCTGAGGCAAATCACAGGCAAATCTACTGAAACAGCACTTAACTCACTTGTTACAGAAATCGAGAAGTCAATTTATAATAAAGAATTCACACTGGTAGCCTTCCTTGATATCGAGGGCGCGTTCAACAACATCCTACCGGATACCATAATAAAGGCACTGACAGATATCGGGATCTCTGGCGCTCTGGTTGAGTTCATCAAAAACATGCTCTTGAGCAGACTTGTGATCGCAACCCTAGGGACCTCAGAGATCAAGAAAAAAGTTAGCAGAGGAACACCTCAAGGCGGTGTGATGTCCCCTCTCCTATGGGTGGTGGCATTAAACTCCTTGCTAAAGAGCCTAGAGGAGAGAGGACAACACGTCGTAGCATATGCGGACGATGTTGCAATGGTAGTAAGAGGGAAATTCCCCAATACACTTAGAGAAGTCATGCAAGATTTACTAAACAAGTGTCAACCCCAATAAAACTGAACTCATCCTATTTACCAGGAAACATACAATTCCAAATATAGCTCCCCCGACTCTAGGTGGAACGGCACTGTCATTTAGTGATGAGGCCCGCTACTTAGGTGTAATACTACACCGAAAACTAAATTGGAAGGCAAATGTCGAAGATAGAGTAAAAAAGGCGACAATAGCACTATACTCTTGTAAACTCTGATAGGACTAAGGCCTGTCCCCATCTATCGTATATTGGCTTTACACAGCAATTGTCAGACCAATCCTAAAATACGGCATATTAGTATGGTGGCCGGCTTTAGATAAATTATACATTAAAAGAACTATGGTACATGTACAAAGAATGGCCAGTCTTTGCATCTGCGGGGCCCTTAGGACCACACCCACAGATGCACTAAATATTATGCTTAATATTTTACCAATAGAACAATTCGGTAAGCAAACAGCTGCCAAAGCAGCTCTCAGAAAGAGCAAATGCAATCGTAAAATTCGTCGTCTGGCTGCTCAAAAAGAAATGCCTTGCATGGAAATCAAACACCATTTAAGTCTTAAGGTCACCGATAGATTAATACATCAAATGTTGGTCGAGGACGGAACATTTAAATATTGTTTAGTGGAGCCGGTACCAACTTTTTCAACTCTTTAGCACGCCACATTAATGCTCGTTTAGCATTTGCCGGAAAATATAAATTTAGGATTAACGAATTCCGAAAAGTTGTATTTTCGGACGAAAAAAAGTTCAACTTAGATGGTCCAAATGTTTGCCGGAAATATTGGCGGGACCTTAGGCAACCACGGCCAACGCGCCATAAGCAGAACCACGGTGGCAGGTCTTTGATGATTTGGGCCACTTTCGGACATGGTGGAAAGTCTCCAATTTGTTTTATTCCGACAAGAATCAATGCAGAATTCTATGTTGAAGTATTAGAGGATGTTTTCATTGAGTTCGCGGGAAACAATTACGGCGATGACTGGGTTTTCCAGCAAGACAACGCCCCAATCCATACGGCTCGTTTAACTAAGGCTTTCCTATCGTCAAGAAAAATTTCAGTTCTGGATTGGCCAGCACTAAGTGCCGATTTAAACTCAATTGAGGGCCTCTGGGGAGTATTGTCGGCTCGTATTTATAAAAATGGTCGGCAGTTCGAGACAATCAAAGACCTGAAAGTTTCTTTAGTGGAAGAGTGGGACAAGATAGATGATTTCACTATTCAAAACTTGGCAGACTCTATGCCTAAACGTATAAATGATGTCCTTTCTCAAAATGGAAAACTTTTTAATTATTAGAAAATCGAAAGTTATAGAAACGCTGAAGAAAGTGTAAATAAAAGCCAATGCACATATACTTATTTTATATAAAGTTATTTTAATTTCTTTTCAAATACCAGTCGAATTCCCAGACCGAGAAGACTGAAGAAATGTCCCAGACAAGACATTAAATACGTACATATCATACATTGAGTCATTGGCCCACTTGCGGAAATTTTACACAACTCATTTTAATTCCAAAAACTCAATTTTTCTCTTTCAACTTTTTTTTTAATATACGCAAAGCTTAATGAGCAACCAATATAGAAAGCTAAATTTTTAGAGGAAGATGGGAATATTATCAGTATTTAAAAACTCATTAACATTCATTAACATTTTGTTATGCCACATGCCGCGCCTCTCAAAATAACTCACTCATTGATTGATAACGATTTTTTTAAAGAAAATTGTTAGTAAATTTGTATTTGTTTGCTCGATCTAGAATAGTAGGTAATGAGATTGCCTTTTAAGTTGTGTTAGCGAATTTTAGTAGTGTAGATATTGTGCGTCATCATAAAATGGCTCCATAAACTAGAATCGACATATACAATATATTAAGGGCACAGATACTTGTAAACCGTCATATTTTCCCTGATTTTCATTAAAATTATTTAAAACGAAGAAGCCAATATATTTTTTTATACATTAAAAAAATGTAAACATTTGTTTTTATTTTAATCATTTACAATGGCGTGTGTACACTCAATTCTTCCAACAGGGCTTCTCAATAATTCTTTTTTATTAATGTAATAATTTCTATATGAATTAACAATAAATGGAAAAAAATTCGCGGAATAAAATGCTTAAAAAAAGAGTTTTGGGGCGAATTTTCCTACTATTTTTGCTTCGAAAAAATTATTTTTTCGAAAAAACTTGTAAATTCACATAGAAAGTAATATCATAAAAAAGATGTGTGCAAAATTTCAGGGAGATCGGTCAATAACTTTTCGAGTTATCGTGTAAGCCAATTCGAAAAATACATCAGGTCAGTCCATAAGTTCGTGCGTATTTTGCCAATAATTTCACTTTTGTACGATTTTTGCATACAAAAAATTATTCGCGGAATATAACGGAACTATTTATATTTTCTTTGATATATTGCGCATTCAACAAGTGATTTTAATCGCGGATAGAAGCACGTGTTGCTAAAAAATAAAATGGAAACTTCGAACGCCTATAAGAGTCATATTTTGTATTTTTTTTATAAAAGTGGTAAAAATGCAACAACTGCTGCTGCACAAATAAACACTTTTCACGTAGAGGATACCGTGAGTATAAGGACTGCGCAAAAGTGGCTTTCAAAGTTCCGAAGTGGTAACTGCGACGTGGAGGATGCCCCCACCCCCTGAAGTCTTTAACTCCGACGCCTTCTCAAACTCGTGGAAGCTGAGCGAAATTTGACAGTCGATATGACAGCTCAGAGTTTAAATTCATTGCATGGAACAGTTCACAGGCACGTGGTTCAGTTGGGAAAGGTTTCAAAGCTGGAAAAATGGGTTCCACATAGACTTTCCGTCGCCAACCTTCAGCAGAGAGGGAATGTGTGTTCTCAGCTGCTGCAACGGTTTGAAAATGAAAGTTTTTTTCGCAAAAGCCAATGGTTAGATAAAGATGAAACACCAGAACCGACCTCTAGAGATTGCCTTCAGCCCAAGAAGGTTCTTCTGTCTATTTGGTGGGATATGGCCGGTATTGCTTATTCTGATCTTCTGTAACCAAACCAGATGATAACTGCTGATTATTATCCGCATCAGCTATCAAACCTGAATGAGACACTTAACAGAAATCGCCCGTCTTTAGTGAATAGACGCAAAGTTTTGTTTCACCACCACAACGCAAGACCTCATACCGCAAGGCAAACATTAGGCAAGCTGAACGAGCTCGGATGGGAGCTAATGCCGCATGCACCATACTCTCCGGATATTGCACCTTGTGATTATCACCTTTTCCATGGACTTCAATCCCATATGAGTCACAAGAACTACTCCTCAAAAGAAGCTATAGAAAGGGATATCGAAGCTTATTTTGGCTCCAAGGACAAACAATTTTTTGAACAGGGAATTAAAAATTTGCCTAAACGTTGAGAAGACATAGTAAATAATGAAGGAAAATATATTATTGATTAATAAATACTTTAAACATCTTTTTTATTAATTTTAAAACCACCTTTAAAAAACGCACGAACTTATGGACTGACCTGATAGTTTTGAGAAAAACGCGTCTACAGTTTGAATACAACGTAACTACACCTCTCCCAGCGCTCGAACGCAAAGAATAGAGTCGTCACGGTTGACGATCTATGTATAAGAAATACTTAAATTTACTTCTAAAATTTTTTTGACATATTCTTAAAGGATTATATTAATATTTCATGAAAAAAAAAAAAACATTCGAAATTTTACAGGTACAAAAGATGCATTCACTTCAACGTTGAACAACAGAAGCCAAACCTGATAGCCAGGCAGCAAGCAAGGCTCGCAACTTATGCCCAAACTGGTGCTGAAATATCTTGATAAACTGAATATCTTAGGCCAGAACACTCAGGCACTATGCGATCCAGGCACATAGGAACTACTGGGAGCGATATGTCAGAAATATTAGCCAGGAGAAGGGTGGCGTCCGTATTTATAGGCCTAGAGCCACTTATTGGCCTCGCTTATTCAGGAAGTAGAGGAAAGACAAAGAAGATCAAAGTGGGACAATCTACGGGGCTTATCGCATTCAACTTCAACTGATTTAAAGATTGTATGGAATTAAATAAGAATAATTTTAGAATATAGACATTTAGGAATTTGAAGAGAATATTTTAGATTAAATCAACATCTTGCTAATCTAGCAATACAGGTATATTCCACTACAACTTACAGGTTCTGTAGGGAAGATAAAGCCGCCAAATCTTTCAGGTCGCAGTGTTAAGTTCCCTCACAATAATAATAATATTGAGTTGGCAACTAAGTAATTGCGGATTTCACTCATAGACGGCTTCAGTTGAATTTTTAGGTTTGCAGACGTAGTACAAATGTAAGACACATTTTGCTATTTGGTAGTTGGTAATTCAGCTGTCAATCAGTAAAAAAAGTTATTTTGATCG
Organism: Anastrepha ludens; assembly: GCF_028408465.1. Classification (NCBI taxonomy): domain Eukaryota; kingdom Metazoa; phylum Arthropoda; class Insecta; order Diptera; family Tephritidae; genus Anastrepha; species Anastrepha ludens. The sequence goes on from NC_071501.1 coordinate 94,443,481, forward strand.
GTTGCGTAGTTTTCGTTTGGCGTTGGTTGCAAAATGGAAAATCAAAAGGAACATTTTCATCATATTTTGATTTTTTATTTTCGCAAAGGGGAAACCTCATTGCAAGCTCATAAAAAGATATGTGCCGTATATGATGACGAAGCCTTAAAAGAACGGCAGTGTCAAAACTGGTTTGCCAATTTCGTTCTGGTGATTTTTCACTCAAAGATGAAAAACGCTCTGGTGGTCCAGTTGAAGTTGATGACGCCCTAATCAAAGCAATAATCGATTGGGATCGTCACAGTACAATACGTGGTATTGCAGAGAAGCTTCATGTAACACATACGGGCATTGAAAATCATATATTCAAAAACTCGATACATGGGTCCCTCACGAACTGAAAGAAACGCATTTGACGCAATGCATTAACAGCTGCGATTTGCTAAAGAAACGTAATGAAAATGATCCATTTTTAAAATGACTTATAACTGGCGAACTGGCGATGCAAATTGGGTTGTTTATCAAAATATCAAGCGGAAAAGATAGTGGAGCAGGCCAGGTGAACCAACTCAAACAACATCAAAAGCTGATATTCATCAAAAGAAGGTTTTGTTATCAGTTTGGTAGGATTACAAAGGAATTATCTACTTTGAATTCTTTCCACCCTAATGTCTACATTCACCAACTAACGAAGTTAAACAATGCAGTTGAAGAAAAGCGACCCGAATTGGCAAATCGAAAAAGTATTGTATTCCATCATGACAATGTAAGGCCACACACATCTTTGGCCACTCGGCAAAAGTTATTGAAGCCTGGTTGGGAGGCTTTGCCACATCCACCGCATAGTCCTGACCTTGCACCATCTGATTACTTTTTGTTCCGATCTTTACAAAACTCCTTGAATGGTAAAAATTTCAATAATGATAATGATGTCAAATCGTACCTGATTCAGTTTTTTGCTAATAAAAACCAGAAGTTTTACGAAACCTCTAGTACCGGTCACGTTGCAAGCACGCGGGCTTAGCTTTTCATCTTATCATTAGAATTAAACTAATTTGTAAGTTCATTTGTACAAAATTAAGCAACCAATAAAGACCGGTCTCGTCTGGAACAAATTTTTTTTTGTTAAACACCACAGACAGGTAGTTTAACTTATATTCTCTGTAAGCCATAACTGCAGATTTAAACAGATTTACGTTTAGTCCTCATTGCGTACAAAAAACGTATAGATCATCAATCAATTTTTAAAGATCTATCGCAGAATATGCAAGCAAAAGAATATCGTCAGCGTTCAGCAGTAGTTTTAACGCATTATCAGCAACTCTAATACCGCATTGAAAAGTGGTACTTAGGTCATTAAGATACAAGGAAAAATATGTTCTTATCTATTACCTATTAATCTATGTTATTGTTCATTTATCTATAATTAGTTTAATAGTTTAGGAACACGTTTCAAAGTCATAACTAATGTGCATAGTGTAATATACGAATAAGGGATAGGCAAATACGTATTTCCAAACTGAGATATGGTGAAAACAATCTTTGTTTTCGAGTATATCATTTATTATGATAAAAATAGCTAAATTTATATTCTCTATGGCGTATGAGTTCATTAATGTGACTGACGGCTTGGCTCGCGAATGACTCCGTGGTTGTAGACGCTTTAAATAAGTGTTCACGGTGTAAAAAATTTCTCACCAGAGATGTGTTATTGAGTAAAGTTTTGGCCTAGGAAAAGACCAGCCAAAAGTTGGATATTTATTATAAAATTGGTTATCAAGAATACTTGATTCTAGTGGAAAACGAACAATTTCTCGAAGGTAACTACAACTTTATCCAACAGCTATATCCAATACTGCAATCATTTTCGTGGAAACGAAATAAATCGAAACGGTTCCTCGAGACACTTCTTCTTCCACTTAGCGTCACAGTCCTTGGTGAACCATTGCCTCATTCACAACCTTGCGCCATCTGTCTCTATCTAAGGCTACCTCATTCCCCGGCCGCATGTTTAGCTTTTCAAGATTAACTTCCACATCTTCGAGCCATCTCTTTCTGGGGCGTCCTCTGCTTCGGCCTTTAATAGGGCGTAATTCAGCTGCCTTTCGAGTTGTTCTCTCTTTGGGCATTCTAAACACGTCTCCGAGACATCTTATCCACTGAGATCTTCTAAATCTTATCACAGTTTCGGTTTTTGCCAACAGTTCCAGCTCATGATTATATTATATCTAATTCGATAAGTAACGTCTTGCAGTCTTACAGGTCCATATACTTTTCGCAATATTTTTCGTCTTCAAATACCATTAGCTAATTAATGTCAGTAGTTTTTAGCATCCATAGTTCGCAAGCACGAGGAGTATCAAGGTTTTGTATATCCTGAATTTTTGGTCGCGAAATAATAACTCAGACTGAAGCAACTTCAAATTAGAAAAGTAAAACTTATTTGCTGCTAAAACTCTGTCAATGACATATCCTTATTGGCTGATATTTTGATACCCACATAGGAAATTCTTCTACACTCTCGAATGCATAGTATTCGATTGGCAGGTCATCATGCATGCCTTAAACCGGAGCTGGATTGGACCATAAATTTCGTTTTCTCTGTGTTAATTCTTAGCTCAGTATTTCGTATTATTAATTCTAGTATAAGTAAGTATATCATCTGCATATGCACAAAGCTGGAGCAGTCTCCCTGTTTAACTCCCGATATAAGCGGAAAGGATCTGAGCGCTCTCCTTACGTCATAATTGAAAGCTCAATTAGCTTTAGCTTTAGCGGGATGCCTATAGACTGCAGCAAAAATGTAATTTGCCTTCTACAGTCTGTGTCAGAAAAAAGGAACAGTGATCATTCATGAAGTATAAAAGATACATATTTAAAATCTTTTTTTACATGAAACTATGTACCAAACTACGAGTCGCAATTGCTGTTCTTCGTTTTCGAGTATAGCCTGACATCTTCTTCATGCTTTGAACCAGCTTTTCTGCGTAGCTCGTCGACAAGCAGGACTAGATTTTGCACGCTTGACGTACGAGTTACTTTCAATCATGGACTGGCCTTCCGACAAGATGCGTTTTCATAGTTCCCCAGACATTTTCAATCGGATTGGCGTCTGGGGACTGGAAAGGCCAGTCCAATACTGTGACGCCATTTTCTTGATTTGTTGTTTCTCAATGCGTTTTTCTGAGAGCACTGATTTGTGGGACGGTAGAATATGTTCGCGTCCTTCAGTCGACGTTCGCTAGTGTTGATACTCACATTTATTTCCTTTTTAGCAAAACTGGGTCCCGTTTAAAAAGTTGGACGATCACTTTATCCTCCGTCACTCGCTTCACGCCGCGCTCGGAAAAGTCATCCACATTTTTGTACCGATAATTTCGGCCCTTCGATTATATATATAAATAAATAATAAATAATTGGCGCGTACACTTCTGTAAGGTGTTTGGCCGAGCTCCTCCTCCTATTTATCACGCACGAACCCATTCGGCTACGGCGACCAACCTTCGATTGGGGGCATAAAAATACCGCCTCAAAACGCTTCGCGTACTACTCACTCATTTTTGTTTGGTTGCGTTTACGGGAAAGTTTAGAACGACACTAACCTGAGTTAGCTAGCACTGGCGTCGTAACCCTTGAGTGGGACTATTATGCAGCAAAAAGCAGAACGAAATATACCTTGAAGTTAAAACAAAAAACCGGTTATTTTCTGCTGACTCAGACTGTAACTATGCTGTCGAACCAAGGTGGATTTAATAAGGTGACAGCATTCACCCAGCTGAATTTTTCGCCGTAGGTATGGCTTACGTCAAAATGATACGCTTTGTTTGTATGTATTGGTATGTTTACATTCGTATGTTTACATTTGCTTGCTGATTTTGACATGATGCTTGCACCAAACGCAACAACAAATACATGTAGGGTTTTACTTATATATGTTTGCTGTCACCTGTAATAAATTCGCCTTGTGTCGAACGCTTGTTTGAAGTAACAACAAAAAAAAAAACTTTGCCCCGTTGGCGCATTGTTTTGCGACTGCGCTCAAATAGCCAAGATTCACCTTAGTATATTAGCTGTCATTCCAAAGCGGAAATGGAATGTAAAAGGTACGGAAACTGAACCCGAAGCTAGCGCATTTCCTACAGGGTATGTGACTCTTCAAAAACATTATTTGTATATGTGCAAGGCGAATTTATAAATCCCCTTTGTATATGTGACAGTTCATATCATTGAATTCGCTTTGGTTGAATTGTGTACAAATTCAAGAACAGAAAAGCGTTGGGCGAGCAATTTAGTGTCTCTTGAGCGACGGCGAAGCTAATCAAACTTGCACAAGAAGTTTATCCCTAAGATGTCCGCGACACGACGGCTATACAAAGTGCTAGTCTCGCATCCTAATGTGCCCAAGGCGGCGTTGGAGTTGCTCCAGCAGCGCGGTTGCGAGACGATAGTGTGCCGCCATCGCGCGTCGAAATATTACGCAAACTACCCGGTGTGGACGCGATTTTCTGGGCGCACTATCAGTCGCTTGACGGAGAAATACTCGATGCGGCAGGCAGCCAATTGAAAGTGGTGTCCACCATGTCATCGGGCATTGACTATGTGGACATGGCAGAATTTAAGCGACGCCAAATGCCACTGGGTCACACGCCAGGCATTGTAAGGAATTCTGGCCGACTTAGCCGTGGGTTTAATGGTATCTGCGGCGCGTCATTTTCATGCTGGGCGGCAGGAGATCGAGAAGTGAGTTAAAATGTAAACAATAGCAAATGTGACAGAATATTTAGAGGTGACACCAAAATTTTTGATTTGTATTTGCGGGGCGTGCAAAGCGAACAGCTGATTTAACAGTGATGCTAAAACATTTTTTTGTTGGATGAAGCTTTGAAAGCTTACTTTGGACTTGCCAACTTTGCAATTGCAGCGCTGTTAAATATTCTCTCGCTATATTTATGTTGCTCTTTTTGCTTGCTTTTTCATCTCTTATTTCAGATCTCTTGCGCCTGGCACAAGGTCGAAGATGTGGAGCACTTCATTGAAATGGAAAAAAGGTCTATGCTATGAGGAAGAAATCATTTTGAATGGGAAAACTCACCTGTGTTATCCGAATTATCGCGTATAGCCAGCACATCCAGTCCCAGCGATACTCCGCGCCAGGTAAGTAATGGTATTTGTGCTTGTAGACCATGATAGCGCGGATTCAAATGTAGGCGTCCACTGTAGGTGTAGACACAAATCGAAGTGGCATCTAAGACCATGAAAAATCTGATATGGGTACATACGGAGGATGCCATAAAAGGTGTAGGAAACACATTAATACCTGCATAGACTCAAACTCATAAGAATGGAGTGAAGCACAAAAAAATCGCAAGAAATCCTTTCCTTAAATAGACCATGGCGCTACTTAAGCACTTATACATACATGATTTATCGTTATAGAGAGATACTAGAGGTTCGAGATATTCTCTATCAAAAGAAAAACAATATTCAGTTACTTCTTCCTCTACAAGAACCAACTCCAGAGGAAAATTTCCCTGCAAGACATTCATGGTTGGACAGCCACCTGTGTAATCTTGTCCTTCCAGTAAAATCTTCTAAAACCTTAACAATAAAAATATTTCCGGTGAATAAAAGTTGATCAGATTGGAGGTACTTTTTCCAATAGGGGTTTTTGACAGATCACAAGTGACTACTGTCAAACTAAGTACTATTTTTTTTCAGTATTCATTGACATTTCTTCATGGAAAGTCTTACGCCTCAACAAAGTTTACAAATCGTAAAAGGCCAATTTATGGTGTAGTATAGGTATAACTGTTCTACCGAACGCACCATGGGGAAAACCATAGGCGAAAATGAGAGTAATTTTACATTATTTTACGATACTCGGCCGATTAGACCACGTACTGTCCGAAGTGAAGAGAATATTGCGGCTGTAAATGGGAGTTTTGCCGAAGACCCGGAAGAATCGATTCTGCGCCGATCTCTACCACATGGCCTTGCTAATGGGACAACTTGTTCCGGTTTTACGCAAAGCTCTTGGTTTGAAAGCGTATAAAATACAGCTAGTCCAAGATTTGAAGCCGGCCGATCCTCCGACACCTTATAATTTCAGTCGTTGGACACTCGCCGAAGATCCGCATTTTGGAACCCGAGTTTTGTTGAGCGATTATTCCTATTTTTGGCTTAATGCCTACTTCGATAAGCAAGATTGTCGTATTTGGGCTGAAGAGCAACTCGAAGTCATTCAAGAACAGCCATTACACCATTTGATGCCGCCTATGTGTTGAAGCATTCATTCGCCCATATTTCTTGAAAGACGAGGTTGATGCCAATGTAACAGTGAATTGCGAACACTATCGCGCAATGATAAGCAACTTTTTGATGTCGGAAATTGAAGCCCGTGATCTCCACAATATTTGGTTCAAACAAGACGGTGTTCATCGCCATACAGCTCTTGAAACAATGGATTTACTACGTCCTCATTTCGATGAACAATTTAACTTTCGCTTCAGACCAGTGGATTAGTCACCAAGATCGTGTGATATCACACCTTTGGACTTTTATTTGTGAGGGTATGTAAAGTCTTTGTGAGGGTATGGCGACCGCCGTAGCGGAATGGGTTGGTGGGTGACTACCGTTCGGAATTCACAGAGAGAATCTCAGTGAAACACCAAAATTAAGAAACAAATTTTTGTAATAGCGGTCGCCCCTCGACAGGCAATGACAAACCTCCGAGTGTATTTCTGCCATGAAAAAGCTCCTCATAAAAATATCTGCCGTTCGGAGTCAGCTTGAAACTGTAGGTCCCTCCATTTGCGGAACAACATCAAGACGCACACCAAATAGGAGGAGGAGCTTATATGTTAAGTCTAATGGTTTATGGATAAACCAGTTTGAATTGAGGCATTGGAAGCCAACATTACTAAAGTTATTCACAAGATACCGACCGAAGTCCTCCTGCGAGCCATTCAAAATTAGTGTTTACCGATGACCCAATTACGGCGCATTTGCGGCCAACATTTGAAAGAGATTATTTTAAAAAAATAAATGACATGAATGGTTCTATTCAAAAATAATAAAGATTGCCCAATCAATTGGAATTATTGTTGTTTTATTTCAATTTAAAATCCGATACCTCTAACTTGATTATCCTTTACATACATGATATATAATTACAGGGAGATACTAGAGGTCCCGAGTCGATGTCGAGCAAAAGTAGAACACTAATCAGATATCAAATCTGCGGGAATCACTCTCCGAGGCGCGCAGGCTTAGCCAGCCACCTCGTAATCCTATTCATTAAGTAAAATCTTGTAAAACCTGTACAAAAAAACATTTTTAGTTAATATACTTCTTCAAATATGATGGTATGAGAGCCATAATACCCAACTCTTTACTCTCAATTCATCTCCGTTATATTAAATATTTGAAGCACCATAATTTTCTTTAGCTCAGAGGAGGCGTTTGGCTTAGCGGTGGGTGAGGACAAAACTTGAAGGTAATTTCCTGCCGGCAACACAAATAGAGCTTTGAACACACGTCAATTACTGAATTTTGGATCATTCTTGTCGGTTATAACCTCGAGGTGGTGTTCACCTTTAGTGGGTAAATACCACCAAGAATATCAGCCATGAGCTAAAGCGAAAAACAACTTTTCCCACCATACACAAGTGCCAAACACAAAGAAATAGAACGAAGGCTGGAGCTTGGTATGTGTTCTTCCAAGAGATGCTACTAACTAAACATAACCTCGGCACGCACCAGTAGTGCATCTCGTAATACTTGTATTTTGGGCTCCTCGGTGGTCAACTAAAAACATTATTATCCTGTCTTCAAACCACATTCCTAAAGTGGCTCTTCAAGCTCCGACCTTCAATTAGGCTAAGGTTGCAAACACAGTGCACGCTGAGACGAAGACGAAGATGAAGACGAAGCTGAAGAGAAATTGCTTGCGTTGCGAGTAAGCGAATAGGTTGCACAGTGCAAGACGAATTGGTTGCGCTTTTGTTATGTTAGTCTAATGGACTCCTCATCAGATAACGACCTGCTGATTGAGCAAAGCTTATATTTTAAATTAAAACGTATAAAAGTAAATAAAAAAGTACACCCTATACATTTGGGAAGAGAAGCATTTGGTGAATTTCATCATTTGTATGATGAGCTGCGCCACAATGAAAAGAAATTTGTGGAATATACCAGAATGACAATTAGCACATTTGATTATATTCTAATTAAAATTGAGCCACTCATTATTAAAAATTGGACTAATTTTAATAAAACGCCAATTATATGTGCTGAAAGGCTAATTGTGACGTTAAGGTAAAAAATAAATTAAAATATATTTAGTTTTATGCCTTTTATTGATTATTACTTCTCATTTAATTACTTGTTTATCGACTGTTTTAACTTAATTAACGTGCCAAAGCATAAACAGAACAAACCACGAACCAAAAACCACGGTAACTAGCAAGCCATTCGTCTTCAAATTCAGTACAGCAGCGTTTGAAGCTGATTGCTTGCGTTTCGTCTTCATCTTCGTCTTCGTCACAGCGCGCACTATGCGTACGAGCGAGCGAATTCATACGATTTGTTCTGCACTGTTTTTCGTCTTCAGCTTCGTCTTCATCTTCGTCTTCGTCTCAGCGTGCACTATGTTTGCAACCTAAGGAAAGCAAGAACGCCCGTTAATAAAGGGGAAAAATCAAATTTACTCTAAGATGTCTGTTCTTGATATGAATAATCGCAAAGCAGAAAGGTCTGTAGTTGCCGGCGCGAGATTCTGCAAACGGTAGTAGAGCCATGGAAGAGGACGACTTACAATAAAATAAAGAGACTTTCGCCATACAAGAATCAAGCCTCTCAAGCCAAAAAAAGATTAAGCTCAGCAAGAAAATACGCGACGAGGCAGCCGTTCGTAGTGGCCGAAGAAGAGAAAGGCTGCTTAGAACTAACAGTCAGAACACTGCTGACCGTGGCAAAAATCTCGTAGACGGTTACAGCTTTAATCAAGAAAAAGGAGGGAGATCTAGAAAAGATATCTAGAGTCTCAAATTATATATCTTTATCTGAGTTATAATACTTTATCTGTGCTACTTCGATGGTTCTCAACAACACTTAAGTAGATATTCATACTCACTTTTTCCCCACCTCGATTTCGCGCACATCCGTCCTGCCATCAATAATAATCGGTGTATTGATATACTTTTCATTGTAGATGTGCAATTGATTCGATGTGGCTACAATTAAGTGACCATAACCCAAGCCAAAGTTAATTACACGCTCAGGAAAGTCCAAAACATTGCTGCTACTATTCGAAATGTCCTGCAATAGTATAGTTTTGCGGCCTGTAGTTGTAGCCTTCAGATTACTTGAGACCAACTGCCGATCAACAATATAACCAACAATGAGATTGCCGGTCGAGGTGCCACAAGCCACCTGTGTGCCATCCGAAGACCAGGACATAGTGTAGAAAGAGCCAACCACAGGTTCGCTGAAGCGAGTGCTGCTATAGGACCACTACGAAATAGAGAGGGAGAAAAGGGAGACTTAAATATCAAAGTTTGGGTTTTATAGTTTTGCCTATCCTTACTAAATATTTTAAAATACTACTTACACCAGCGCTGGAGCACAGCTTTAGCATATTGAAAGAGCCCACCAAGAGCACATCCTTTTCAGAGTTGAAGCATACTGAAGTGATTGCATATTCCTCTGCGGAGCTGGTGAACAAATTAGCGCCTTGTGTATCCCAAGTTTTGAAGCGAAAATCTCCACCACCCGAGGCGATGATATTCGAATGTGTAGACCAGGTAAGGGAAAGTACGAGACCATCATGGACGCGCCACTATAAAAGAGATGATACCACATAGGTATACTTATATACTACTGTGGGCAAAAAGTAAGGTGAATTTATTTGTCCAACTTCGCGGGATTAAAATTTCGCTCTAGTTATTTTTTCATGAGTTGGCAGCACTGTTAATAACATCTGGGCCAACTTTCATGTGAATGTCATTATCAGTAATATATTTACGCTTGTGTTTACCAAACGACCAAGAGTGCTTTTTTCTATTTTTACAATGTCTGATTTGATTGAGCAGAGAAGTGCCATCAAATTTTGTTTCCGGAATGAAAGTTCGGCTGCGGAAACGTTTAGCATGTTGCAGAAGGCATTTGTTGATTCGACCATGTCGCAGAAAAATGTTTATAAGTGGTATAAAGACTTCAAAGAGGGTCGAAAACGTGTTGATGACTTGTTGCGCTCCAGACGACCATCGACGTCAACAGATGACCAACACGTCAATAAAGTGAAGGAGCTAGTGCTCAAAAATCGTCGGTTGACTGTTAAAGACCTTACTGAATGATCAGAATATCAGAAGGATCTGTGAAAACCATTTTGAAAGACCATTTGGACCTACGAAAAGTCAAATCTCGTTTGGTACCGAAAACTCTCAATTTCTTGGAGAAAAGTCGTCGCGTTGATGTGTGTGAAACAATGCTTTCAGACTATCAGGACAAGCTCAAATGCATCATTACAGGAGATGAGACTTAGATTTATGCTTACGACCCTGAAACAACCGACCAATCAAGCGAATATCGTGCTAAAGGCGAGGCCTGACCGAAAAGAGCACGTCAAAGTCGTTCAAAAATAAAGTCATTGATAAGAGTCGGAAGACTGATTTGTCTTGACTTCGAATTCACTTTATTTCGCTAGTGTATTTTTTCTAATGGTAATGTACATAAGTTGAGTTGGACCTTATATAGCAAAAATGTATGTACAAGATGTTACAGTAAATTAGAAACGAATATAAGTAATAGGTAAAATGATTAAAATGAGAGGGCTTAATTGGTATGTGTGTATGTATGTAATATAAGTATGCATTGAGTGTAAATGACTGTAAATGACAACAAAACGAAAGAAATTGCAAAGTCAAAGTGCTGGGTTCTATTCATTACAGCGGTTCCCAACAGTCATGATGACAGTTTTTTTCGATTTTCGTGGTGTGGTGCACTATGAATTCCTTCCACCTGGCCAAACTGTTAATAAGGAATATTATTTGAGCGTTAAGCGTTGTTTACGTGAAGCAATTCGTCTAAAAAGACCAGAATTATGGGCCAACAACTCTTGGTTTTTGCATCACGATAATGCACCGTCTCACACTGCACAGGTTCTTCGTGACCATTTCGCCAAAAACTCCCCGTATATCGTTCCGCAACCACCGTATTCGCCTGATTTGGCTCCGTGTGACTTCTGGCTATTCCCAAACTTAAGAGACTACTCCGGGGAACGCGTTTCGAGTCGACTGAGGAGATAAAAGCTGAATCGAAGAAGGTGCTGATGGCTATACCGGAAATGGACTATTTGGTATGTTTGGGGGATTGGAAAAATCGTTGGCATAAGTGTATTTAATCGAGAGGGATTATTTTGAAGGATATGAAATTGATTTACAAAAATAAATAAAGATTTTTCATTTTACAACCAAATTCACCTTACCTTTTGCCCACAGTAATACGTTACCGGAACGACCCAGATTTACTATTATATATATCCAGCCAAGAACGGTCAGTCCAACAGAACTACCCCAATATACAAGCAATGTTTTTGCTGCTACAACAACAATAACAGCGTCGAAAATGGTTTCAAAATTTGAAAACAAAATATTTACGGATATTTTAAATCCGCCATGGCATATTAAAAAAAAATAGCAACCGATCAATGCAGAAATTATAAAACGTAAGTGTAATTGGATCGACGAGCCATTACCTGAAACCCACAAGGCAGCAGACGTAGAGGAAGACCAGCTCATACCTGGAGGAGGCAAATGGAAATCGAAATGCAGAATCTCCCGCTAAGTGGGAATGAGACCAAAACTCATGCAAATGACAGAATAGCTTGGAAAAAACCTGTTACGGCTCTTTGCTCCTTAACGGAACGATAGGAACTTATAAATAGTTAAAAAATTAGCCCTTTGAAGTACCGTAACATACATTTACGATCAATTTGCTTTTTCAATACAGGCAGAAATTCATGGTTGTTTATCGGATACTCATTGAACACTTTTTCGTTAGTAGTGGGCAAAAAATCTGAACACTTGAAAAATAATCTTATTGTCAATGTTTTGTTCTATATTAGCTGTTAAAACAGACATAAGATAAAGCAGGTAGTTAAAAACTTTATTAACAAAGTGGAACCTTTTTAATGGCATTGATTTTAGAAATGGAATTCCTTGTCTTTACATTGCTATACAGCAGTATTCTGTATTAAGTTATTTCTATTTATATAATAAACGATAATTTTATTATATCACTTATTTCGATTATATTAGGTTTGTTCATTTAAAAATTATCCAAAAACTTGTTGGTAACTTAACTTCATAGAATTCGCACTCAAATAGAAAAATATGAAAATAAAAAAATAAAACTACACGTACGTAAAACCAGTGACAATTTGGCGGGAAAAATCACAAAAATTCAAAATTGTTTCAGTTGAGCTAACTCATATGAAATAAAAAAAAAAACATGAGCAGCATCGTACACGTGGTAGAAGTGAAACTTCTGTGTGTGAATGATTGTGAATAAGAGAGAGAGAGAGAGAGAGAGAGAGAGAGAGAGAGAGAGAGAGAGAAAGAGCGAGAGAGGAAGAGAAGGAGACAGGGATAATTTCAAAAGAAATACAACAGTATAAAATTTGTGTAACCAAAATTCGATTTTATTAACTATATATGCATTACGCTATCATCTGTTGGTGGTTCAATTGGTAATACTTATATAATTGGCTTGTAATAGCTGAAATATGAAATATATGTACGTGATTCAATATTTTCTAGATAACGTGTGAAAATTGCATCTAGTATAGTTCCGGATTTTGTTGTTGATTCTTTAGGGTTATTGTTTATCTGCAAACCGAATGTTTCTCGAAGAAATTGAATCAACGGCAAAGAATCATTGGATCCGAAATTTACGTTGAAATTTCCCCTGTGAGAATCAATGGAATTTTGTCCTCGCCTCTTCCAAGTGCATTTGCACCTGCGTGACTGTAAACCAGTAGTGAGCGGTGAATGAAATATATTATGTCATCAAGTTTTTGGTTCGGTGAGATATAGATGGCGGCTATGACAATAGTTTTTCCATTCAGCGTTTGACATTCTGCAAAGCAAACATCGCCAACTGGTGTGACTTTTGATGAATATGACTGAGACTGTCTTGCAGTCATTTCCATGTTTGGTGTGACGATATTTACGCAATCATCTTGATTGTGGTAGATTGCCACACCGCCAGCTCTAACATTTAGTCGCTTATATTTGATGACGCAATTGAAATTTGGTATACTAATATCCTCGTTATCGTTTAACCAAGTTTCGGACAAAAGTACTAACTCGATTTGCGGATGACAGAGTCTGTTAAATCTGCGGAATGTGCTCGTAGGCTCTGACAATTAAGAGTATATAAGTTAACACATGACTCACACGAGTGACACATGAATACCATGTGCAGACTTAGCTACTTTGCATTAGCGTGGGAAAGCTAAACTTTTCATGACCCCACAAATTAAATTCGCACAACTGCAGCGGTAGGGATCATATTCATACTTACCGATATGCAAACTACAACAACAACATTGGAATTCCACGCTTTTCAGACCAACAACAACAATAAAGTATTTGCCAGAAAAACAATTGTGCCAAGAATAGGGACAAGTTAGATTTTAATTTATAAGTTAAGTTCAGTTCCGTTTTTGACTCGAAATAAAGAAGAGCGCATCGCGCTACAAACAAAAAACCTCCGGTTTTCTTTTTTATGTTAATAAGCACATAGTGATTTAACAATAATTGGCGCCCAACTGGCAGAACAACTGAGTCCAACTGGCAGAACAACTGAGTCTAACAACGAAGGACACAATCAACTCTCTTTGGAAAGGAAAAAATCTGAACGCAAAGCGAACGTGGGAGAAACCTGCACGGCTGCAGAAATGATTGTAATGTAAGTTAAATTTGGCAGATCAAGGGGAAATAAATGAACATTTATTGTTAAGAATTTTTGAATTCATTTAATGAGTATTTGTGAATTAAAATTTTGATAAGAAAGGAATCCGTAAAAATTATTATAAAAAGAATTTAGAAATTGTTGTGAAATTAAAATTTCCAAAAGCAAGGATTCCGTAAAAAAATGATTGTGAAAATAATTTACAAATTGTTGTGGAATTATAATTTCCATAAGCAAAGATTCCGTAAAAATTATTGTGAAAATAATTTAGAAATTGTTGTGAAATTAAAACTTCCATAAGCAAGGACTCCCTAAAAATTTTTGTGAGAATTAATTAATAGCGTTCTAAAAAGAAATTTCCCTGTCCAGTGCTCAGTGATAAATATTAAAATGAACGAGGATCAGTTGAGAATAATAGTGACAGCCGCAGTTTCAGCTGCTACAGAAAGGACTAGAGCTTCGTTTGAAGCAACGATAGGACAACTAACTGATAGGCTTAGGATCCTAGAAACCCCGACTAGGGTTGAAGAATATCAACCAATAATAATAGATCAACCTGTGCGATGTGAAGAGTCTCTAGAAATCGTAAAGTCGTTGCCTGAATTTAATGGCGACAGGAAGCGGTATGTTAGCTGGAGGCAAGCAGCATTTGCAGCTTATAAACTGTTTGAAAGTTTCGACGGTAGCTCCAAGCACTACCAAGCTGTAGCGATAATTAGAAACAAATTTGTCGGTTCTGCCGATCAAGTGTTGTCGTCATTCAATACCGTTCTTAATTTTAAGGCAATTTTAGCACGTCTGGACTTCACATATGCGGACAAAAGGCCAGTTTATTTAATTGAACAGGAAATGTCGACTCTACGCCAGGGAAAATTTTCTATTGCTGATTTTTATGATGAGGTAGAAAAGAAGTTAACGCTGATAATAAATAAAACAATAATGTCACACGAGGGTAACAATGAGCTGATTAGGTCACTATGCCAAAAATATAGGCAAGACGTTCTGAAGGTGTTTATATCAGGTTTGCGTAGGCCTATGAGCGATATAATGTTTTCATCGCAGCCCGCAGATATGCCCAGCGCCTTAGCACTAGCACAGGAGTTGGAGGCAAATCATGCCCGGTATTCATTCGCGAATTCTTTCAATAACAGGGGTGAAATTCAGTCAGGACATAACAACGGAAGGTCATATGTGCCGCAATACTCCCCACATTATACGCAACCTAACCGGCAAAATCAAAATAAGGCAACCCCAATGGAGGTCGACCCTTCCATTTCGAACTTCGGACAGAGGATTAGGTACAACCCAAATTGGAGGTCACCGCAGGACTCCTCCAGAACTCGTCAACCGTTTCAGAGACCATTGCCCAGTAATAACCAGCAGAATTTACGAGGGGAAACACACAAAAGACAGCGTGAAAGCGATAGGCAATCGTTTATACCTAAAATTCAGAGGATAAATCATCTAAACCAGAATCTCGATGAAGGAAATTATTCTGAAAATAAAGTACAAAGCGAGTTTTTTGAGGAAATAAATTGTTTAGGAGGAAGTCGCTCCTGCCATATGTAAGCAGGGAGCTGGCAGGGCGACCAATAAAGTTTTTAATTGATACAGGGGCGGGGAAGAGTTACATAAAATATGATGAAAATTTAAAAGGGATTAAAAAATTGATAAACCGTTTAGGGTAGAGTCAATTCATGGCACCCCCGAAATAAATGAGAAATGTGTAGGGAATATTTTCGGAAGGAACTCGGTTTTTTACCTCCTTCCTCATTTAAAAACATTTGACGGTATAATACAATAGGATTTGATTTTATGAAAGAAATTGAGGTAAAATTGGATTTAAAAACAGGAATTTCACATTACCAAAGTGGTCAGGAAAAAATAAGATATTACAACTGTAAGGATGTGAATAGTGTAATATTAAGTGGAAATCCTACAGTTAAGTCTGATGATAGTGATATGATTTCACTTATTTTAAAAAGACACTCAAAGGCTTTTGCGAACCCGAGTGAAGCATTGCCGTTTAATACGAACGTAGTTGGCACAATAAGAACTGTGGATAGCCAACCGGTGTATTCCAAGTCGTATCCATGTCCAATGGCAGCTTCAAAATTTATAAATGAAGAAATTTCGAATTTAATCCGAGATGGAATCATTCGTCCCTCTCGATCACCCTATTATAACCCTATTTGGGTCGTCGATAAAAAGGGATTCGACGACAATGGACAAAATAAAATGCGCATGGTAGTTGATTTTAGGAAATTGAATGGGAAAACAATTTCTGATAAATATCCCATTCCGGACACTTCTGTCATTTTGGCAAATATGGGGAAATCAGTTTTTTTCACAACTCTCGACTTGAAATCTGGATTTCACCAGATCAAGCTTGCAGAAAAGGATAGGGAAAAAACCGCATTTCCAGTGAATAACGGGAAGTACGAGTTTTGTAGACTTCCCTTTGGATTAAAAAATGCTCCAGGAATTTTTCAAAGGGCGATTGATGATATTTTAAGAGCAGAAATCGGAAAATGCTGTCACGTGTACATTGACGATGTGATTATTTTTTCTAGCAGCAAGGAGCAACACTATAAAGATATAGAAAGAGTCCTTACGAGCCTTTATGAAGCAAATATGCGGGTTTCATCAGAAAAATCCAAATTTGTAAGAGAAGAAGTTGAATTTGTAGGCTTCATTGTTTCAAAGGAAGGCATCAAAACATGTCCTGATAAAGTCAATGATATAATCAATTATCAAATTCCTAGTACGCTTCGTGGTCTACGATAATTTTTAGGATTATCAGGCTGCTATAGAAGATTTGTTAAGGATTATGCTTCTATAGTAAAACCCCTCCCGAAATATTTAAGAGGAGAAAATGGCCACATAAAGGCTAATCAATTAAAAAATGTTAAAATTAAACTGGACAAAGACGCATTGTTGCCTTTTGAAAAAGTAAAGAAGATTTTGTCCTCGGAGGACGTGCTTCTTCTTTATCCAAATTATAGTAAACCTTTTGATCTAACGACAGATGCGTCAGCACATGCTGTTGGAGCAGTCTTATCACAGGGAGGTAGACCAATCACTATGATTTCCAGGGCGTTATCATCCAGCGAAGAAAATTACGCAACCAATGAAAGGGAACTGTTAGCAATTGTATGGGCCCTTCAAACACTCCGAAATTATTTGTATGGAGTAAGGCATTTGAATATTTTTACAGACCATCAGCCCTTAACCTTTGGTGTTTCGGACAAAAATCCAAATACAAAGATTAAGCGTTGGAGAGCGTTTGTCGAAGAATTTTCTCCAAATTTTTTTTATAAACCCGGGAAAGACAATCTTGTTGGCGATGCGTTGTCCCGGCAACACTTAAATGCTATAGAACATTCCGAAGATTCTACATCCGTCACGATGCATAGCGAAGAATCTTTATCGGAAGTAATTCCAACGGTTGAAAACCCAGTGAATTCATTTCGGAATCAAATAATCCTAGAAAAAGGGAATACTTCAACAAAAGTTACAAAAATTATTTTCAAATCCAGGATAAGACATTTAATCACATTTAAAACATTGCAGGATCTTATGGCGATAGTTGGGGAATGCATTAATCCTGACGTTGTAAATGCTATTCATTGCGATTTACTGACCTTGGGCAAAATTCAAAATGAAATTGTAAGGAAATTTCCATCAGTAAAATTTCGGTATACTACGAAAAGAGTAGATGATATTTTTAATGAGGAGCACCAGAATGAAATTTTAATAACGGAGCACACTAGAGCACACCGCTCTGTCCGGGAAAACTTAAAACAAGTTTTGAATGACTACTATTTCCCAAGCATGCGAAAAAAGTGAAAAGAAATTACATTGAACTGTAAAATTTGTAAAGAAGCCAAGTATCAACGACATCCGGTTAATCCTGAAATGAGAAAGACCCCAGTGCCATCTCGTCATGGGGAAAAGTTACATATGGCTATTCATTCTACTGATAAACACTATTTTTTAACTTGTGTAGACAAATTTTCGAAATTTGCCGTTGATATTCCAATTAAATCCAGGGCCATTGTTGACGTTAAACAGGCTTTATTACAGATTCTTAATTGTTTCGAAAATACAAAAAATATAACATTTGATAATGAAAAATCTCTCAACTCTCAGACCGTTAGGTCCCTTCTAAAAGATCATTTCGGAGCGGACGTTTTTACAACCCCTCCTTTCCATAGCAAAAGAAATGGACAAGTGGAAAGATTCCATAGTACTCTTACAGAAATTGCTAGGTGCGCTAAAATAGAGCAGACAATAAATGACACTGATGAATTAGTACTTCTTGCCACTTCAAAGTATAACAGGTCCATTCATTCAGTAACTGGATGGAAACCGATTGAGTTAATTTCTTCTATACCAACGTGGCTTAAAACTGAAATTAAGGCGAAATTAATAAAAGCTCAGGAAAATAAGTTGGAAACACACAATAAGGATAAAGTGACGCGATTTTTCAATCCAGGAGATAACGTCTATGTTAAGACTAATAAAAGAATAGGCAATAAGTGTTCCAAAGTTTTTATAGAAAAAACGGTACAGAAGGATTTAGGATCCACCGTTCTAATAGATAATAGGAAGGTCCACAAAGGCAACCTGAGGTAATAAGTTTCTTTCTCTTTCAGATTTTTTATACTACTTTTAATTCAAGGGTTATACGGTAAAATAACGGAGTTTTCAAAATCGAACTATATACCGATATCGGACGGGAAAGCTGCAATTTGGGAAAATTTTGACTACATGACACATTGTACAAACCTTACGACTTACCGTAACGTTGTAAAGGAAACAGAAAATATACTTCACGTTTTCCCTCAATCTCATATGAAACAAATTCTCCAATCGGACATGGAACACATACTCAGACTGATGGACACACTTCAGATTCATCATAGACATGCACGAAGTATAAATTTAATTGGTACAGCACTCAAATACATAGGCGGAATCCCGGATTTTGACGACTTCAATGAGGTAAAATTCAAAGAAAGAGCGCTCATTGAATCTAATGAACGTCAATTCACTATTAATACAAAGATACAAGTACAAATTAACCAACTTACTGATACAGTCAACCAAATTTTAAGAACTACCAAGGAAAATAAAATAAATACAGGGAATTTATACGGATTATTGACGGCAAGAAACAGGGCAATTATAACTGACTTAGAGAATATAATTTATTCTATAGTTTTAGGGAAAGTAAATATAGTAAATCCTATTATTCTTGACACAAAAGAAATTTCAAAAATATTAATCACTGAGCTCGCTGCAAATGTTAGTATAAGTGATATTATAAGTAATTCTAAGTTGAAAATTTTTCAAAATAATGAATTAATTTACTTTATAATTAAGGGGGTCTTCTGGTCTCGAGGCCCTGAAATGAAGGGTTTTTTTGGGGATTGATTGTGACAAATCCTGTGAATATTTAAAAAAAAATTTTTTTTTATTTTAAAGGTACATGTCTTGGCTTTTAAAAAATGGTTTTGACTTTGAAAAAAATTAACACCCGCGACCTTGAAATGGCGCTGAAGACGTCCACCTCCAAACGAAACAGGTCTCCATTTTGGTCACGGTTTTTCCACCTGGGTAATCAGAAAGCAAAAATTAGATTTGCGTTGTCTTCAGAGTTGCCCTGGTTAAGTTTTCCCTTGACAGATTTTTTTTTTTAATTTTTTTCAAAAGTTATGCAATAATTTGCAAAAAAAATTTTTTTTTGCTCATTTTTTGAACTTTAAAAGGTTATAAAAATGGAATGAAAAAAAATTTCAAAAATCGTACACGGGGAAACTTACCAAAACGGGGAAACCAAAACCATTGAAATCGGAGTATAACTACTATGAAAAGTGTGACCAAAATGCTTAAAAAACACGATTTTCGGGGAAACGCGTTTAAAGATAAAGTTTATGATAAAAACGGCCGGAGGAGGGTACACTTCGGTGCCCAGAAAAATGTGAAAAAATGCGATTTTCAAAAAATCCTTTCTGTGGCGTATTCTCGCATACACATACAACAAAATTATGCAAAACAAAAAAAATCGATTTTTTTTTCGCTGGAGACCAGAAGACCCCCTTAAGTTTCCAAGAATAAAAAAATTATGCAGTTTAGTTAGGGTGTTTCCAGTGGCACACAACCAAAGGACAATATTCTTAGAAACTAATAAAGTTGCGGACTGTGGAGACTCAACCATTCCTGTCACAAATTGCACGACGGCACTAACACCTAAATTTTGTAGAGTAAAATTAGATGCGACGTGTGTGCAACAACTGTTTAACAATCACAAAGCTACATGTAAAACTACATTCAACCAACTCGAACCAGTTGCCGAGGTAGACAATGCGGTGATTATAATAAATGACCAAACTGTTGAAGTTCAAGAAGCAGACAATTCATCAGTCACGATATCTGGCACCTTTTTAATAACTTTTGATAAAACAATTCACGTAAACGGTACGACTTTTGTCAACGAAAAGGCAATAGCAACACTCTACCCGGGAGTTCCCTCAACCCAGTTTGTGAACTTGACGGAAGATTTGGAAATTTTAAGCTTACCGTACCTACACAGAATCAATTTGAAGAATCTTGGATACATTGAAAAATTACATGACGACATTCAAACTTGTTCAATTCAGGGAGGATCAATACTAATTATCATAGTCATCGTTGTTGCCATAATCTTTGTAATCAAAAAATACAAAGCAAGAGATGAGATAGCAGCAAAGATCATAAAAGCGGCCGAGGACGACCTAAATTTACGAGGGGGGCAGTTAACACATGACTCCCACGAGTGACACATGAATACCATGTGCAGACTTAGCTACTTTGCATTAGCGTGGGAAAGCTAAACTCTTCATGGTCCCACAAATTAAATTCGCGCAACTGCAGCGGTAGGGATCATATTCATACTTACCGACAAGTGCAGACTACAACAACAACTCCATATTCAGCTACCTATGCAAACTACAACAACAAATTTTCAAGTCGATCCGAATAATAAATTCGGAGATACAGCCTTTGGAATGTGTGCGCTCCAAGCCACTTTTATTGTTACTCAAAACTTTAAACACGTTTTTCTCGGAACCGTGTTTTCAAAGGCGGTTGCCAAATGTTCTCGAAAACTGCTCAACCGATCTTGATGAAATTTTACACAGGTGTTCGAGATACAATTTACTCGTGCTTGATTGATCCTGTCAGGAGTTATGCTGACAACACGGACGCACCTTTTTTCCGAGACCGGAAATGACGTCACAATGGAGGAGTTTTAATTTTTTTTTTCTTTTTTTTCAAAAATTATTCTTTAAATATGAATGTAAGTTAAAGTTTCATTTTACAATTTATGTTTTTAAAAAATATTGCGTGAACAGGAGTCCACGTCTTTTCCTTTTATTGTCCACTTAAAAACTGAATTTACAAGATATTCTTACTTCTATATTACAACTATATTTTGGCCAGGACACGTTGCATCTGCATGTGCTGGGAAAATTCCTTAGTTTGGTTAATGCATCATCATCACTTTATAGTAGCGCGTGTAGTCTCGTTTATCCGTGAGACACAACTTAGTGATATGTTCACAGTATGATCCATGATACGTGGCTACAACCATTTTCTCTGTTTTCAACGCTGAATGTGTTAACTTGTATAAGACAGAAAAAAGTTTGAATTAAATGAATAATTGTTTACATAGAAAAAAAAAATATTGAAAATAGGCCTCTTTTTACCCGACGAAACTTAGGTAACCCCTTAACAGACCTAATATGAATTTCAAAATGAGCCTGAAAATAATATCTTTCAAACGCGATATCTACACATAGTAGCAAATTTGTTACCGAAATATTTATATTATCCAATTTTATAAATTTATATTATAAGTACATACAAATATATTAGTTTTGTTCGATAACAAAATAGGCCGTCACCAGCCATCCACCCAAAACAGGAGCGTAGCGAAAATTCTCTCCCAAACCGAAGAAAAAACCAAAAATTAACAAACAGGAAATTTGTCATCCTTGCAAAAACAGATAGAAATTTACTTCTCAGCTGAATTTGTTCCACAAATTTTGTGTTGGCCAAGAACCATACCAAAACACCAAAAATATGCTTTATAAAGGGTGGTTAAATTTTAAGGGGCGAACCACACCTAAACGTCAAGTTTTTTTTCTGCATTTCATTTGACATTTTTCAATTTCAGACTAATTCAATTTGAACCATGGAAAGATACACAATCGAGCAACGCGTTAAAGTCATTCAGGCTTATTATGAAAACCGGCGTTCAAATCGAAATGCATATCGCGTACTTCGTGAAGAAAATCATCTTCAGTGATAAGGCGCATTTTCACCTCAGTGGATTCGTTAATAAGCAGAATTGCCGCATTTGGGCGAATGACAATCCAAGAGTGATTGCCGAAAAACCAATGCGCCTACAAAGAGTGATTGTTTGGTGCGGTTAATGGGCCGTCGGCATCATTGGGCCATATTTTTTCCGAAATGAAGCCAGCCAGGCAGTTACTGTGAATAGTGTTCGCTATCGTGAAACGATAACGAGCCTTTTATCGCCCGAAGTGGAAGGTATGAATGTGGACGATATGTGGTTTCAACAGGACGGTGCCACTTGTCACACAGCTAACGAAACAATGGCTCTTTTGCGCGAAAAATTTGATGGCCGAATAATCTCACGTCGCGGCGATGTCAATTGGTCGCCAAGATCATGTGATTTGACAAGGTTGGACTTCTTTCTTTGAGGTTATTTGAAAGAAAAGGTGTTTTTGTTGCTAAATTTGCCCCTTTTATCATTTCTGACTATAAACTGTAAATTTGAAAACCGGCAGAAGTAAAGAAGGGCACTAAAGAACAGATGCCACAAAAATAAATTTATATGTTTGAAATTTATTTAGCACAAGATAAGCGTCTCTCGGGTATCGAACTGTCACTTTGCTCTCTTAATTTACAACGTACAAAAATTATGTACGAGTATTTGCTAAGTCTGTAATCCTTTCGCAACACAAATTAAATCGGTCTCTTTTAGTTGTTTCCCAGCAGTAAAAAGCTGAAGTCACACAGCAAATATTCTAACTCTTAAACTAAGCTTTGATAGAGGAGTTCATACTAGTTCGAGAGTGGGTAAAATTCTACTAGTTGCAAAATGAACAATACAGCTTTATTTATACACAAGAAGAAAAAAATGAGAGGGTCATTTGAAACGCCTATGCAAAAATAAAAACTACTTAATTGTTTGGGGTAAACCTTTTTAATTTTTCCAGATAGTCTTCTGCTTATAGTTTACATTTCGTCCTACGCTGCAATAGTTTGTTTGTCCCTTCCGAATAATAGAATTTAGCCAAGTCTGAAAAATAGTCACTCGTTTCTGCAATCAGCTCCTTGTTTGAATAACATTTTTTTCGTGTCAGCCATTTCATTAAATTGGGGAGCAAATAGTAGTCTGAGGGAGTCATATCTAGAGAATAGAGGGAATGTGAAACGATTTACAACTCTATTTCCATTAATTTTGCGACACAACTGTTGAGGCGTAAGCTGGTGCGTTGTCGTGATAGATAAGGAAATTCACTCGACTTCCTCGATTCAAATGATTGCCAAACACAAAGTGTTTTGGTGCGCGTGATTTCAAGAGATGCTACTAGAATATCAAAAGAACGTATTGGTTCTATATTGCAAGAGCATTTGACTATGAGACAGATCTGTTCAAAGTGGGTGCCGCGTTTGCTCACTGATGAACCAAAACAAGAACGTGTTCATGATTCTAAGCAAATGGCAAAACTACATAAATTTAACTTCGAATTGCTGCCCAATCCACCACCACATTCACCAGATTTGGCTATCAGCGTCTACTGACTGTTCGCAAACCTAAAAAAATTGCTCGCCGGTAAGAAATTTCGTTCGAATGAAGAGGTTATCGCTCAAACTGAGACCTATTTTGAGCCAAAAGATGATCGTTCTACAAAAGTGGTATTGAAATGTTAGAGTGGCGATGGAATGATTGCGTTGTGCTTGATGGAAATTATGTTGATGAATAAAGCTAATTTTGAACAACAAAAAAAACGAGTATTCTTTGTTAGGGACGGGACTTTTCACCCCCACTAAACGGGCTTGCAGTGCCATCTCTCGAACTTTGCACGGAATTTTCAAACGACACTCGCTTGTTGTGTTTGTTATGCTTTCCAATTTTTTTGAATTTTAGTATTTTTTTGTTTTTATTTAGTTTCAGCACAATTAACGTTTTGTATTATGACATTTTTTAAAATAAAACAATTTTAAGTCAAACAATAAATTTCAAGGTTAGCAAAATTTTTGCACAATATTTTATTTAATTCATAATGAAATAATTTAGAAGCGCTTCCTTTATCAATTTTGATTGACTTTTTCAACTTGTTTAAAATTGAACTGTCATTTTTCGCCACAAATCAGACTATAGCTTTTGGACTGGTCCATCCACTGGAATAGAATTTATTGCAGAGACTAAGTAATTTAGTAACTGTTATGGCACTTAGGCAGAGGCTGATTGGTTCGTTAACTGGGTAATGCTGATACACAAAGCTGGTTGGGTGGTTGGTGCAAGTGGTGATTTACCAATAATCCAATTTGTGTTTCCGCACCATTTTATTCCCACCTTCTCGCTGCCAACAAGTTATACGGTGATTCTTTCACGACTATATCCAGTCTGTGCGATTGAGAAAACTTATAAGGTTGTTTATGTCTAAACTATTTAGTTCTTCGAGGTTTTGAAAAAGCGGATATTTAGGTTGACAATTAACATTTCTGAGAACGTTGGCATTTCAAAAGTATCTACCTTTTGCCAGCATTGAAGAAAGATAGAAGAAGAATTTCATTAGCTGCAAGACAAACTGGTTGTGGCGTAGTTCAGAACTAGTAGCTTTAGCTGCTGGGTTAAGAGGAAAATCACTTGACTCACTTTACGCAAATGCGTGAATCCCCTTACCGAATGACGGAACAATCTGCACTTATGCTAGATACATCTACCAAAAATTTCAAAGTGAAAAAAATCCTCTCCTAAATATGATTTTAATCGGGATAATGACTTATCACACAATACGTGTATGCACATATACATACATACATATTTATTGTACGTGTACGTAGTTATTCCTAATTGGCAACTACTCTTACCTCCAGCAGTTAATGTTTGTGAAACATTTGAACCGATTTGATTATAAACTTACTAGGTTTTGACAAATTTATTTAGTAGAACGCTAGACGTGCAAGCGCAAAGTGGGTTGGGCAGGCAGTTGTGTTGAAGAAAAATATTTGGAAGAAATAAAACAAAAGCACAGATTAAATCGGTGAGTGCGAAAGTGTTAACTTGAAGCGAGCGCATGAAGCTTTTAAACTTTGAGTGCGGGGGGCGGGAACGAAAATTATCTGCAAATCGAAAAAATTGTTAAAAACATAATTTTG
This sequence comes from Anastrepha ludens, assembly GCF_028408465.1. Classification (NCBI taxonomy): domain Eukaryota; kingdom Metazoa; phylum Arthropoda; class Insecta; order Diptera; family Tephritidae; genus Anastrepha; species Anastrepha ludens. The sequence goes on from NC_071501.1 coordinate 94,468,894, forward strand.
TATACAATTAACACAAAAATAATATTAAAAGTGAAGAAAGTGTAATATGAAATTGAAAATCGGCAAAGTTTTTTTTGGATACCCTTAAGCAAAGTCTACGAATTGTTCAGTTTTCAAATAACCGAAAAGCTATACATTCCAGCTGCTTACTGGTATTTCGTATATCGATTTCAAGCGCGCTAAAGTTAAACTACCAGAAATAAGAAAAATCTGTTGAAAAGACCTAAAATTTTCTATTCATGCAATAGCCAATATCTCAAAAAGTCATAGAAGTGTAAGAAAATGTTATGAAGGCATTGCAAGGATAATTAAAATACATTTGAGCGGTGGCCCAACATTCTTAACTTTTTCTTGAAAAACGAACTGTCTCAAAATAATTCCAAATTTGTAATAAAAAGTAAATTGCGTCCCAAACAGAAAAGAGCAAAATGATTTTTTTTTGTTTAATGCCAAGCCACCTTCCAAAATTTGTCAATATTATTTTATTTATTAATTTATTTATTTATTAGAATTAATATATAATACTAAAACTAATACAAGAACGAGTACTAGCTGTCAATATTAATTTTTATTTATGTATGAAATGAAAATTCAAAATTTCTGTGTAATTTCTTCACTTACCCCCATGATTCAATTATTAAAGGTTCGCTCACTAGTGACATTCGATTTTTGACACTCCCTTACAAAAGGTTGTATTTAAAAATGTGAATAAAGTGGAACAAATTAAACCCTTTTTGGTAAAAATGGTAGCAAAAAAGTATTTTCTTGCTTAAATGGAAATAAACTGCGAACGCTTTAAAAAATTAATTTTAATTAATATTTGAATGTAAATAACGGTACAAACAGAAGTTATAAGCGGAAATTGCGTCAAATATTAAAACAAGAAATTATTTCACTTAATCCAAGATTTTATTTTGTGAATTTATTATTAAATTTAAAAGCGATCGCGAAGTTGCGAAGCTTAGCCAATATGAAACTATTTTGTTAAAAATAAATAAACAATTGGCACGTACAATTATGTTAGGTGTTTGGAAGGACCTACAGTTTTAAGACGGTTCTGGCAGATGGTTTTTTATAAGTAGCTTTTTCATTCTGGTACTGTGCTCTACTAAGCCTCTTCTGGACACTTCATTCATTCATGGTAAGGTGGGCTATTTGGAAACAAGCTCCGTCAATCCTAACTTTTTATAATGAAGTATGCAATGCTATCGGTCGCGTCGGGACTATCCAATTATTCTCCCTGTCGTAATTCTTTGGGAAATGCTAGCAAAACATGAATTCCTTCTAAATCAACACATCACAAGAAATAAAGCTTTGTAAACTCTCCACTCATCGATCTTGGATTATGTCAAATAGTCTATCATGTCCTAACTTAAGCGGTATGTATTCCATGTCATACTACCATAGTCCTGAACATACCGATAAAAACTCTTGAGCGAGTGGCTGCTCGTAAGCAGACCATTTAGAAAATGAAATGCTTTTTCTACAAATTTTACTTTTCCTCCACTTTCTTTCAAAATTTCTAGAGCTAGCATCCCAATGTCTTGCTAAGGGAGCCCATTTGTCAAGACAGAACGAGAAAGCTGCTTACTGAGCAAATCTTTTATCATTGAATCATGACTTACCCCAACGCACACGTGCCTTGGCTTATGCTTACATATGAAAACTTTTATTCTCACTTCTCACTCAAAAATACACAAACTCGTTGGGTAAATATAGAAGCGACCAGAGAGCAAAGAGTTTGATTCTTATCGTCGTGAATGAGAGAGGTGCAAAAATTGACAGGCAAAAGCTTGCGAGAGGCACACACACCCACACCTATTGGCAAGATTGAGTGATCGCCTACAACTGCTAGTAGCCCAAATGCACTTAGAGGCTAAATAAAATTGTGATGTTTGGCTCGCAGCAGAGCCGCCTATTGGGCGCAAGAATTCTGCAGAAAGTATCCTCCATTCGTATGACGACTTCAACGAAAGAGCTGAGAGCGACTTGTGAGTGAGTGAGCGCGGATTAACTGAAAATCCGGTTTTTAAGAAAGAACAACATTTTGAAGCTATACGCTTAGTTTTAGTTTGCTTTAAGACTCGAGAATATAAAGAACATTTAAATTTGTTTGCGCTTAACTCTTAGTTTTGGCTAGAATAGAATTTTTCTTTTTATACTTTTTTTGTTGTGCTTGATCCTTAACTCCCTTAACCACAAAATGCATACAAAAAACTTATATATTTTTCTATTCACCATCGGCATACTACGCATCGTCGCCATCATTCCCACATCCCCCGCGCACGCACACAGGTAAAATGTCCGGCGAAAAGAAATTTAAAATTTTAGTAACACACCCAGAACTGCCACAAGCTGTCATGGACCTGTTGTCACGCGACTGTGAGGTGACCGTAGTGCAGAGTTTGCCGTCTTTGCGTTCAGAGATTTTAGAGAAAGCTAAAGGTGTAGACGCACTCTTTTGGCGCAGCTATGAACCGCTTAATGCCGAAGTATTGGATGCGGTTGGACCGCAACTGAAATCGATTTCCACCATGTCGGCGGGCATAGATTACGTGGATGTGCAGGAAATTAAGCGCCGTAAGATACCACTCGGCCACACGCCCGTCGTGCTCAATGAAGCGGTGGCAGATGTAGCGGTTGGTTTATTGCTGGCGGCAGCGCGTCGCTTCCACGAAGGACGGGTGAAGATTGAAACGTAAGTATTATCATTTTGTGCTGTTATAGAAATACATAAATTGCAATATAAATTTCATTTCTAACTTTCTTAACCGCCTTTAGTGACACCTGGGAGGACTTCCATCTCAATTGGATGTTGGGCCGCGATTTGCGCGACTCCGTAGTGGGTTTCTATGGTTTTGGAGGTATTGCACAAAACATCGCCAAGCGTCTGAAGGGCTTTGACATTGATAGCATACTCTATACGACACGTCGTCGGGTGGCGCCTGAAATTGAGCAAGAATACAATGCCAAAAAAGCCGATTTCGACACGATGCTGGCCGAAAGTGATTTCGTAGTTATTGCGGCGCCTTTGACCAAGGACACTGCTGGTGTTTTCAATGCCACCGCTTTTGGTAAAATGAAGAAGACTGCCGTGCTGGTGAATATTGGACGTGGAGGTGAGTGCCGAGCAGTGCTTACATACAGGCAAAGGTATTTAGTACTAATACACAGACATCTTATCGCATTTGTAGGTATTGTGAATCAGCCAGATTTGTATGAAGCTTTGAAAACAAATCAAATATTTGCTGCCGGTTTGGATGTGATGACACCTGAACCACTGCCCCCCACTGATCCGATTTTGAGTCTACCAAACCTCGGTGAGTTCAAATGAGTGGGAATGAGTAGTTAAAGGCCAGGAGCCAAGAGTTGTGACACTTTTGACCTAATTGACTTTAGATTAGATTTTTAGATTTTAGATTTATTGAAGGTTTGCTCTTCGATCTCATGATATTTTAAGCCCTGTTGTCGTGGGGATACTGACGGGACACTGTTTCACACCATCGTATACGACCAAACTAAAGCTAGTGCAGAACGATGCATGCACAACATGTAACGAAGTCAATGCAATAGGAACTCTGAAACAGCTACACTGCCATTGCCCTGTACTTAGCAAAGCACGAATAAACTGCTGAGGTTCTGCATCATTTTCAACATTAGAAAATGTGCCAGATCAAAAAATTAGCATCCTAAGCAAATTATCTAAAGGATGTTTTAAAGATAAAACATAAAGTTCCTAAACCCTCCACTACGGATCAATTTCTAGTCCATGTGTGACCTACAGGATCAACCAAGTCCAACCTAACCCAACTTATATAAAATATGGTACGAAATTTTAGTTCGAATACTTCATTAGCAGATAAGTTTAGATTAGTTTCCGGCACTTACCACTCTCCATAAGGGAGAAAAGGGAGCCCACTTAGATCTGAAAGCCCATTGATGATACCACTAATCTCGACTCATGTTCTCCCTCTACTTCTAAATTTTAAGTGATGAAACCGCTTCATCTCTCGGATAGCTGATAAATAAATGTGGATGGCTGCCGATTCAAAATCTGCTAGACATCCAAAGAAGTAAGAGTTCAGACAGCCATATCACGTTCTGGCAAGAGCCGGACAGTGGCGGAGAAAGTGTTTAACAGTAGTCATTTGAGGAAAACCTCACACGTGTTCTATGTGCTCCCATTAGCAGATAAACACATGAAAAACATTTGAAGCAGAATTGATAGTATCTTGGTGCTTTTATTTTAAATTTTTATTTAAAATAACATTACTTCACCATTTACCTTTTTTTATCAGCAATTAAACAAATTTTCAAATGTTTTTAAAGTCCATTTCTTCAAACTATGAAAGAACTTTTACAATTTATTTATTTCCCTTTTTTTTTTGTTTTTGATGACCATCTACGATCTCTCTAACATTCTCACAACCCCACGCCCATAGAACTTCCAGTGCTTATCAGAATATACCGACGCAATTACGTTTTTGCAGGTCATCCTCACAAATGAAAGTTTCAGCACTCAAAGAATTTGGCAAACTGACTTTACTGGGACAAGATCAGCCCACGATCGTTTCACAAACAAATTCTAATATTTCTCAATAAATTTCCATATTTTCCTAAAGATGTTTGAGACTTTGCACGAGTGTCGAATACGATTTCTCTGTATTTTGACAGCTCTGCCCATTTTTATTGTTGTTGTTGTAATAGTTCTTCACGCGCTGCCAGTGCGGTGTAGTCATCGATCGTCTTCGTCTAGCTCATCTAACGGTAGACCCAGGAAACTTGCTGTTTCGACGGGCTGGGTCCAAAGGAAGAGGAATATTAGATGAGTGGGTTTGATGGATCATGTGAAAAGGTGGTTAGTGTCATGAGGGCTGCCTTCACATGCAGGACATATGTTTAGGTTCTACATTACCGGAATAAATCGGGTTTTCTCGACCAAGAGCTGCTGCTCCAGTAAACTAGCTCTATCTAGTGTACCGTACCCCCAGGCAGCTGAGGATCTCCATTGGACTTGGACGACGGCATTCCCAGGCGGGAGTTCAGGAAGGTTGATATCTGGCCAAGGACTGCCACTCCAGGAGCACCCGCGTAAATGCATAGAGAATGTTTATGCTGCTCCAACAACAACACTCCCAATGTCGTTTAATGCCTGCCTAAACATTGGCCCCTATTATGAGTTGCATTCGATCTTCGATATTCGTTGGTTGTCGAAGATCGAAAATCGAATGTCAATTTGGTATTATGAGCGGTGCAACGCTATCGAAATTTTCGTTGTATACCGAATTTAGAGTCGAATGCAATTTTGCTTTCGATTGTGTAGCGTATTGTGGGAAAACTTGTTAAAATGTACGTTGTTTGCGATTATTTATTGTTTTATAGTAACCAAATAATAAATATATACTAATTTTGTTAATATTATGCAGGTCGAAAGTCGTGAGTACCAAACAGCAATTAGAAAGGCTAGTTGCATTAATGGAAGAGAATCCACAATTCGCAAAAGGGATTTCCACCAAAGTACAAGCAGCAAAAAAATGGGAGGAATTTACAAAGGAGCTGAATTGATTGGGACCACCAGTTAGAACGGCAGCAAAATGGATTAAGGTTAATAATGGTTTTTTTTTTGTGATGTTTGTAGAAATACATTTTTATTTTCCCTTGGCAGGTATGGGCTGAAATACGTAGAGGAACTGAAATACATATTTTTTTCGAATGACGAATAATTTAATAAAGAAAATTTATAACAAAAATAAAACAGAAACTGTGGCGTACAGGTTTCTACCTATTTAATACTTTTTAGATTTTTCTATAATATTCTAAAAATTTCATTTCTTATGTTTTGTGCTTCTCCGCTATTTGGCTCCACTTCAATATCTTCAGCATCATCGTTGAGGGTCTCATCGGATAACTCTTCATCCGGAAGTAGAACATTATAAAACAAGCAAATGTTGGGCAAAGCTGCACACACATTAAAAATTTTTTGGAGAATAGTGAAGAGCTCTTGGCTCGCGTGCACTGCTGCAACTGGTTTTGTACTGTACTGGACAGTAGGTTCATAAACGCCTCTTTAGATAATCTAAAGTTCTTTAAAAAACTGTAAGGAAATTTCTGTAATATTAAGTACGTCAACACATTTTGAAAATACTAAACTTACTCAGTGGAAGCCATTTCTAGGGGGTTGGATGCGCCTCTCAGCTGTTTTCTACTTCTAGCTAGTTCCACTAGTTCCGTTGTACTCATTTTCACAAAAAATACTTTTTTTAACTTTTAAAAATGTTGTTAGCAAAGAATTTCAACACAATCGGTTTTTCTTTTATTTTGATTTGCTGTATCAGCTGGGAAAAAATTATCTATTGTAAATGCGTCGAGCGATCGAAATTCAATATAGTCCTATTCTTCAACAAATGAGCACCATAATACCAAATGAAAATTCGTTCGATCAGCACTTTCGACTATAGTCGAAGATCGAATGTTGCTCATAATAAGGGCCATTGTCTGCTCCAATAGATGTGCTCGGCTCTGGATCTGTATATGTTTCTTCTTGTTCTCCAAAGTTTTGGGCAAAAAGCATTTGCAATAAGTTTTGGGAAGCCCTGCTTGTGTGACAGTCCATAGCTGGATACGAATCTGGGTCGCACCGATTATGTGGATTCAACTTCAGGAGTCACTCGAACTTATCAATTGGTTCCTAATTGAAGCTCTTCATCTGAAATATATGACGATTGTTCCCTGATTCAAATGAATACTTGCCAAGGTGCTGAATGAAGTGATAGTCCTTGGCCGGAAATAAATGTGGGTCGTTCCGCTAGCGTAAAACCGACTGGCGGTGGGAATGTCATAGTTTCCTTTGATGATCCACCTGAATGTTGAGAAAGTCTTTAGAATGAAATTTGTTAATTTAATACTCACATGCCTTTTATATTAGGTAATACGGAAGTGCATAGGTTCCAGTCTCCATGCATGAAACATCTAAATGATAGTACTTTTTTTTTTTAAAACGTTCGCTCCTCGGCAGACAATGGCAAGCCTCCGAGTGCACTTCTGCAATAAAAACCTTCTCATAACAATCATTTGCCATTAAGAGTCGTCTCAAATTGTAGAACCCTTCATACCATCGTTTTAATTTAAAGCAAAACCAGCGTTGAAAGCATGAGAAAGTTTGAAAACAAAAACAAGTCTTGACGTTTTGACGATGAATGAAATTCCAGGCTTAAAGAAGCTACAAGTGACAACTTTGCAATATCAAAAAAAATCATAACAAAACACTAACTATTTTTATTACACATAAATTTGTAAAAAACCCCTTTGCTATCTCACAACCCTACGAGATCTTCAAAAGCAATATTTATAGTGCAATCGAACGTTGAAATTATTATTATGAGATGAAAAAAATAAAAGTAAGTAGCAACTATTTTAATCCCCTTTCATTTCTCCTTTCAGTTGTTCTCCCTCACTTGGGCTCGGCCACCGAACGCACCCGTGACGATATGTCTATCATAGCAGCGCACAACGTTTTGCGGGGACTGGCTGGTGAACCAATGCTCTCGCCCGCCTATTAAATGGTTATGGATAAAACGACATTTTTCCATGAAGCTCCCATAGCAATCCGCTGGGGTGTATGTATGTTTAGCTGTGTAAAATATGATGCCTTTTTGTAATAAAAAAATCCATTAAAAAACACTGCATGTTTGTAAATAAATTTTCTCGCCTCAGCACGAGTGGAATATTCAAGTAATTAATAGGTGAATTAAGCAAACTTTTATGCAATTACAGCAATTGGAAAAACGGAAGTTATTGTACTTATTTTGCGAAAACAAATCGAAACAGCACTATTTATTTACCGTAATTTCCATAATAAGCAAAAGGTTGGAGCTTGTAAAAAAATTAATACTACTAAAATTATGAACCTATTAAAGTTGCTTTTTTAACGAAATTATTGCTTTTGAAATGAAAAAAAGAACTCATGTATAAATATCTAACGGTCATGGTATTGACTTAATTGAAAAGTTTATTTATTGTGACGGGTACGATTTCAATCTTTTATTACTTTTCTGAGGCAAATCACAGGCAAATCTACTGAAACAGCACTTAACTCACTTGTTACAGAAATCGAGAAGTCAATTTATAATAAAGAATTCACACTGGTAGCCTTCCTTGATATCGAGGGCGCGTTCAACAACATCCTACCGGATACCATAATAAAGGCACTGACGGATATCGGGATCTCTGGCGCTCTAGTTGAGTTCATCAAAAACATGCTCTTGAGCAGACTTGTGATCGCAACCCTAGGGACCTCAGAGATCAAGAGAAAAGTTAGCAGAGGAACACCTCAAGGCGATGTGCCGTCCACTCTCCTATGGGTGGTGGCATTAAACTCCTTGCTAAAGAGCCTAGAGGAGAGAGGACAACACGTCGTAGCATATGCGGATGTCGTTGCAATGGCAGTAAGAGGGAAATTTCCCAATACACTTAGAGAAGTCATGCAAGATTTACTAAACAAGCGTCAACCCCAATAACACTGAACTCATCCTATTTACCAGGAAACATACAATTCCAAATATAGCTCCCCCGACTCTAGGTGGAACGGCATTGTCATTTAGTGATGAGGCCCGCTACTTAGGTCTAATACTACACCGAAAACTAACTTGGAAAGCAAATGTCGAAGATAGAGTAAAAAAGGCGACAATAGCACTATACTCTTGTAAACAGCTGATAGGACTAAGGTCTCTCCCCATCTATCGTATATTGGCTTTACACAGCAATTGTCAGACCAATCCTAACATACGGCATATCAGTATGGTGGCCGGCTTTAGATAAATTATACATTAAAAGAACTATGGTACATGTACAAAGAATGGCCAGTCTTTGCATCTGCGGGGCCCTTAGGACCACACCCACAGGTGCACTAAATATTATGCTTAATATTTTACCAATCGAGCAATTCGGTAAGCAAACAGCTACCAAAGCAGCTCTCAGACTAAGAGAAATCGGCCTACACAGAACGAACCCGGGAGGAGACTCTTCAATTTTAGAAAAATTCCCCTGCATTCCTGGCACAACGGATTTCTGTAAGACCAAGGATACCAACTTAAATAAATCCTTCGTCACAGTATTTCCCTCCAAAAAGGAATTGGATAACAGGCTTATTGTTAGGAAAAATGATATAAACATCTATACAGATGGCTCAAAACTAGACAACAAATTAGGTGGAGGGGTTTACTCCGATAAACTCGGAGTATGCCAATAATTTTGTCTACCTGACCATTGCTGTGTATTTCAGGCGGAAGTCACTGCCATAAAAGAGGGACTTACAGAAATAAAAACGAGAGTATTATCCACAAATGAAGTCTTCATTTACTCGGACAGTGAAGCGGGAATGAAAGTGCTTGAATTAAAAACGCACTCGTCAAAAACAGTTCTAGAATGTTTTACGACTACTAAATGACGTATCTAAAGGCTACAAAGTGCTCCTTATTTGGGTGCCAGGCCACAGGAATATAGCTGGGAACTGCAAGGCAGATGAACTTGCACGAACCGGTACAACGCTCGATCTCGAACCGGATAAAGTGCTGATACCCATGCCTATAGCCACTTGTAATTTACTTATAGTTAGGGAAACCATCAAAAAGGTAAATACAAGCTGGCAAAACCTCACAACATGCGAACTAAGCAGACAGACATGGCCGAACTGGAACAGCAATCGATCGAAGATCTTGCTAAGATTTAACAGAGAAGCTATATGAAAAATGATAGGTGTATTAACTGGTCATTGTTTAAGAGGCAGTCACGCTAGAAGGTTAGGACTCCCGTACTTCGATTTCTGTAAAAGCTGTCTTAATACAGAAGAAGAGGAAACAGTCAGACACCTTTTATGTGAGTGTGAAAGCTTAGCTATGAGAAGGCTGTGCACTCTTGATACAGCATTTTTAACCGATGTAGCGGACATAGCCCATCTGAAACTAACGAAGCTCTGCTCGTTTATTAAAGCTACCGGATGGTTTGAAAAGGAAAACGTAGGGTAAGGATAAGCTCCAGTGGTATCACAATGGACCTGCGAAAGGTCTAAGTGTGTCTTTATGTCAACCGCCCCACAGGCAAAAATGCGCTGAATGTTGACTCGCAAATCTTTCAGAGTTGTTGGTTGTTGATGTTACACAATCGTGTAGACACTCACCGAATATTTCTGCAATGCATGGCAAGGCCCATCTGTGAACAATTCACGCGATTGATCCAGCCCAAAGAACACCAAAATAACTCAAATTTGACTTCTGCCTGTTGTCTACTTCACTTTCGGTATTTTTACAGACAAAAGTTATTAAAAAATCATAAGCCTGGAGTCTTATAAAAGCCTTGCGAAATAAATTTTTTATGGGATAATATTAAACGGCATGTATAGGGTGTTTTTCGTTAGCTGCATGAGAACTATCGATATCGATAACTATGGTTTGACAGCTGAGAATGGCAAACGGTCTTGAGGTTTGGTAAGTCATCATGAATCGTTAAGCGCCAGAAAACCGCTTCTAAACTGTGGAAATTTACTAAAACAAAAAACCAAAAATAAGTAAATAAATCTGTTCGCCTTTCATAGAGCACTTCGACCATTTTATGCCCGGTTTACTTGCTGGTGGCATCAGATGTCTTTATTTCTTTCAAATTGAGGAAGGATCTGCCGAATATTTCTGTTTTGTGTTACCATTTTAAGTTATCAAGCCCTTAAAAACCACCCCATAAAAGTTATCAAAAAATGTTGTGTTATTTGCACTGGTAACATAGAGAAAAACGTAAATAAAATAGATTACTTCTTTTAAATAAAGAATAATTGAATTATTGATGGGTTAATCTGTAGAATGCCACGTGAAAGACATTTATCCGATGAAGAGTGGGGTCTGATTAAAGGGCTAAGCGAAAGTGGCAAAAGTATTCATGAAATTGCTGCTAGAGTAAATCGGTATAGGAATACCATCAGCAACTTTCTTAAAAGTCCAGAAACATATTGTCAACTCAAACGAAGCGGCAGGCCAACTAACATCGACAGCAGATGAAAAACAAGAAATGACTTGGATGGAAATCAAACACCATTTAAGTCTTAAGGTCACCGATAGATGAATACATCAAATGTTGGTCGAGGACGGAACATTTAAATATTGTTTGCGGGAGCCGGTACCAACTTTTTCAACTCTTTTTATTAGCACGCCACATTAAGGCTCGCTTAGAATTTGCCGGAAAATATAAATTTTGGACTAACGAATTCCGAAAAGTTGTATTTTCGGACGAAAAAAAGTTGAACTTAGATGGTCCAGACCACGGTGGTGGGTCTTTGCTGATTTGGACCATTTTCGGACATGGTGGAAAGTCTCCAATATGTTTTATTTCGACAAGAAACAACGCAGAATTCTACATTTTATAAAAATGGTCGGCAGTTTGAGACAATCAAAGACCTGAAAGGTACTTTAGTGGAAGAGTGGGACAAGATAGATGATTTCACTATTCAAACCTTGGCAGGCTCTATGCCTAAACGTATAAATGATGTGCTTTCTCAAAATGGAAAATTTATTAATTATTAGAAAATCGGAAGTTATAGAAACGTTGAAAAAAGTGTAAATAAAAGCCAATGCACATATTCTTATTTCATATAAAGCTATTTTTATTTTTTTTAAATTTAATAAGTTTAGTCAAGTTGAATTTTTGTTGTATAATTTTGTGTTCCTATTAAAATTATTGGTTGAACCTTTCTCTGCTTCTTTATAGGTTTTCATTTGAAAATACCCTTGTACATATACTTATTTCTGTGAGGTATGTATTCTATATCGCAAACCGGTATTGTGAGAAAATCAACTGGGTTAGCAAGGTGCCAGATTTGTGTCTTAATGGCCAAAGAAACTGAAATTATTTTCAAATACCAGTCGAATTCCCAGACCGAGAAGACTGAAGAAATGTCCCAGACAAGACATTAAATACGTACATATCATACACTGAGTCACTTGCGGAAATTTTACACAACTCATTATAATTCCAAAAACTAAATTAAAAAAAAAATATACGCAAAGCAACCAATATAAAGGGCGGTTAAGTTTCAAGGGCCGGTGTTGATTTTCAATGAAATACAATTTTTTTAAGAAATTATTGTAATTTTTCTAATTATGATAATACTAATATGACTCGATTAGGATAGAATAAAATATTGGCCAAATAGCTGCCACGGCCTCGGCGGTACACCTCCATCCGATGGTCCAAATTTTCGATGACGCTGAGGCATAATTGAGGTTCTATGCCGTTAATGTGCCGAATTATCTCCTCCTTTAGCTTTTGAATTGTTGCTGGCTTATCGACGTACACCTTTTCTTTCAAATAACCCCAAAGAAAGAAGTCCAACGGTATCAAATTACATGATCTTGGCGGTCAATTGACATCGCCGCGACGTGAGATTATTCGGTCATCAAATTTTTCGCGCAAAAGAGCCATTGTTTCGTTAGCTGTGTGACAAGTGGCACCGTCCTGTTGAAACCACATATCGCCCACATCCATATCTTCCAATTCGGGACATAAAAAGTTCGTTATCATCTCACGATAGCGCACACTATTCACAGTAACTGCCTGACCGACCTCATTTTGGAAAAAATATGGCCCAATGATGCCGCCGGCCCATAAATCGCACCAAACAATCACTCTTTGTGGGTGCATTGGTTTTTCGGCAATCACTCTTGGATTATCATTCGCCCAAATGCGGCAACTCCGCTTATTGACGAATCCACTGAGGTGAAAATGTGCCTCATCACTGAAGATGATTTTCTTCGAAAATTGGTCATTCACTGTTGCCATTTCCTGCCACCATTCTGACCATTAACGCTTGAAATGGTCAAGAAGCTTTAGTTCTTGAGTCAATTGCACCTTGTAAGCGTGTAAATGCAAGTTTTTATGCATAATGTTCATCAACGACGAGCGTGAGAGGTGCAATTGTTGGGCACGACGTCGAATTGAGGTGGACGGCTCTTCAACCACACAATCGCGAACAGCAGCAATATTTTCTGCAGTACGAGCTTTACGAGCATGCACTGGTGTTTTCACATCTCCTACAGACCCGGTTTGCTCAAACTTTTACACAATTTTTCCGATTGTACGCACATTTGGACGATTAAATTGACCGAAAAAATCACGAAGTGCGCGATATGCATTTTGATTTGAACGCCCGTTTTCATAATAAGCTAGAATAACTTTACCGCGCTGCTTGATTATGAATCTTTCCCTGATTCAAATTGAATTAGTCTGAAATTGAAAAATGTTAGATGAAATGTAGAAAAAAACCTGACGTTTAGGTGTGGTTCGCATTCAAGACCGGCCTTTAAAATTTAACCACCCTTTAGAAAAGCAAAATTATTAGAGGAAGATGGGAATATTATCAGTATTTAAAAACCCATTAACATTCATTAACATTGTGTTATGCCATATGACGCGCCTCTCAAAATAACTCACTCATTGATGGGTAACGATTTTTTTAAAGAAAATTGTTAGTCAATTTGTATCTGTTTGCCCGATCGAGAATATATATTAGTTCATGAGATTGCCTTTTAAGTTGTGTTAGCGAATTTTAGTAGTGCAGATATTCCGCGACACCATAAAATGGCTCCATAAACTAGAATGGACATATAGAAGTTATTAAAAAAATGCACTCACTTCAACGTTGAACAACAGAAGCATAACCTGATAGCCAGGCAGGAAGCAAGTTGCGATTATGTCAAAACTGGTGCTGAAATATCTTGATAAACTGAATATCTTAGGTCAGGCACATTTGCTATGCGATCCAGGCACTTAGGAACTACTGGGCGAGATATGTCAGAAATATTAGTAAGGAAAAGGTGGCCTCCGTATCTATAGGCCTAGAGCCACTTTGTGGTCTTGCTTATTGAGGAAGTAGAGGAAAGACAAAGAAGATCAAGCTGGCACAATCTACGGGGTTTATCGCATTCAACTTGAACTGATTTAAAGATTGTATGGAATTAAATGAGAATAATTTTAGAATATAGACATTTAGGAATTTTAAGAGAATATTTTAGATTAAATCAACATCCTACTAATATGGTAATAAAACTTACAGGTTCTGTAGAGAGGAAAATAAAAAAGCCAAATCTTTCAGTTCGCAGTGTTAAGTTCTCGCATAATAATAATAATATTGGATTGGCAACTAAGTAATTGCGTATTTCACTCATAGATGGCTTCAGTTGAATTTTTAGGTTTGCTGACGTAGTACAAATGTAAAACACATTTTGTTATTTGATAGTTGGCAATTCAGTTAATCGTTGTAAAATGTAAAATCAAAAGGAACATTTTCGTCTCATTTTGCTTTTTTACTTCCGCAAAGGGAAAACCGCATCGCAAGCTTATAATAAGTTATATGCTGTTTATGGTGATGAAACCCTAAAAGAACGGCAGTGTCAAAATTGGTTGTCAAATTTCGTTCTGGTGATTTTTCACTCAAAGATGAAAAAAGCTCTGGTCGTCCAGTGGAAGTTGATGACGCCCTAATCAAAGCAATAATCGAGTCAGATCGTCACAGTACAACACGCGAGATTGCAGAGAAACTTCATGTAACACATACATACATGCATTGAAAATCACTTGAACAACTTGGCTATGTTCAAAAACTCGATACATGGGTTCCTCACGAACTGAAAGAAACGCATTAACAGCTGCGATTTGCTAAAGAAACGTAATGAAAATGATCCATTTTTAAAATGACTTATAACTGGCGAACTGGCGATGCAAAATGGGTTGTTTATCAAAATATCAAGCGGAAAAGATAGTGGAGCAGGCCAGGTGAACCAACTCAAACAACATCAAAAGCTGATATTCATCAAAAGAAGGTTTTGTTATCAGTTTGGTAGGATTACAAAGGAATTATCTACTTTGAATTCTTTCCACCCTGATGTCTACATTCACCAACTAACGAAGTTAAACAATGCAGTTGAAGAAAAGCGACCCGAATTGACAAATCGAAAAAGTATTATATTCCATCATGACAATGTAAGGCCACACACATCTTTGGCCACTCGGCAAAAGTTATTGAAGCCTGGTTGGGAGGCTTTGCCACATCCACCGCATAGTCCTGACCTTGCACCATCTGATTACTTTTTGTTTCGATCTTTACAAAACTCCTTGAATGGTAAAAATTTCAATAATGATAATGATGTCAAATCGTACCTGATTCAGTTTTTTGCTAATAAAAACCAGAAGTTTTACGAACATGGGATTATGATGCTGCCTGAAAGATGGCGAAAGGTCATTGAACAATATGCACAATATATTAAAATAAATAAAAAAAAAATTATAATTGGCGCGTACACTTCTGTTAGGTGCTTGGCCGAGCTCCTCCTCCTATTTGCGGTGTGCGTGTTGATGTTGTTCCACAAATGGAGGGACCTACAGTTTCAAGCCGACACCGAACGGCAGATATTTTTATGAGTAGCTTTTTCATGGCAGAAATACGCTCAGAGGTTTGCCATTGCCTGCCGAGGGGCGACCGCTATTAGAAAAATGTTTTTATTAATTTTGCTTTCACCGAGATTCGAACCGACGTCTCTCTGTGAATTCCGAATGGTAATCACGCACCAACCCATTCGGCTACGGCGGCCGCCAATATCCGCAATATATTACAGAATAAATTTATTTAGTTCCATGAAAAAATTGTCTTTGATTTTCTAAAAAAATCCGCAATTACTTAGTTGCCAACCCAATATTTATAAGTAAGCATTTATATTTATAAGTATAAGGCTTAAACATTCCAAAGCTTTCGGCGCAGGATCCACTGTATTTCAGTAAGAGGTACTGGTAATCTTATCCGAGAGGACAACCAAGGACTGTACCAAGTTGAGTGGGACCGGCTTAAGATTGTTGGTGGTTAATGGATGGAATAGAACTACTGAGGCATAATACCGACTAAGTGTGGATGACAGAGAGACGCCCCAGCATTTTCTATTTGAGTATTCGTTTTTTACTAGACTTAGGTAGATTTTCTCTAATAAATATGAAGCTGATCCTATTACTGGCAGAAAGTAACGGGGGATACATATTTACACAATTGTATATTTTATTAACCCAATACGATCCCTACGTTACTGCTTCGGCAGCCAGCTCCGCATCAAGTCTGTTTGCCGGTAGACAACGTACAACGCCTGTTCAGCTGACGTATTTTCCCCCCTCTACGGCGCAGCTGACTATTTTTATTCTACTAAATGTCAACAATACACAAAAAAAATTTCAGCCGGTATTAAATGAGTTGTTAACTTTTTTTTTCGACACGTTTGGCAGCATCCCACGCACGTACCCATCGCTACTGGACCAGCTGACGGTTGGTTTCATCATCCATTGGATGGCGTCTGCCTTCAGTATTGAAGTTAGTTTGGCGTATTTAGAGGTAGAAAGATTAATTTTTTTAGAAAGAATCGCAGAAGTTTCTCTACTGGCTCATATCTATCAACATCCCATATCGGAACACCGTAAAGCGACCTTATTTACAATTTTTTGGAAATACATATTTACCTCGAGTTGTTTATGTATTTCAGCCACCTGGCATTTATTGCAAATTTTGTCTCAGAAAGTTATTTATCCAAGTGTTTTATGTAACTAAGTGCATAGTTTAACATAATACCAAGATATTTATATTCAATGGCAATACTACCGTACGTCCAAAGACAGCCACCGAGGATTCTAATATAAACTAACGCAATATTTCACATGACCTAATCAAAATATGATGGTAACCTAACACTCTCCAGCGCAACTACAAAGTTATTGAAGAAATCTAGAGCAGTGATTGGCGTTCCCGTGGGAAACCCCTACTCAGTAAAGTACCGTTCACGTTGCAAGCACGCGGGCTTTGCTTTTCATCTTATCATTAGAATTAAACTAATTTGTAAGTTCAATTGTAAAAGATTTAGCAACCAATAAAGACCGGTCTCATCTGGAACATTTTTTTTTTGTTAAACACCGCAGACAGGTAGTTTAACTTATATTCTCTGTAAGCCATAACTGCAGATTTAAACAGATTTACGTTTAGTCCTCATTGCGTACAAAAAACGTATAGATCATCAATCAATTTTTAAAGATCTATCGCAGAATATGCAGGCAAAAGAATATCGTCAGCGTTCAGCAGTAGTTTTAACGCATTATCAGCAACTCTAATACCGCATTGAAAAGTGGTAGATACTTAGGTCATTAATAGAGATCGGATTTTTATGCAAATTGAATATTTTATTATGATGAGTTTCTCCCTAGGTGCGAACTTATGCACTGCATAAGAGTCCGATGTCTAGTCATTAAGATACAAGGAAAAATTATTATTAAATTATATAAATAAATTAAATTATCTATTACCTATTAATCTATTTTATTGTTCAATTATCTATAATTAGATTAACAGTTTAGGAACACGTTTCAAAGTTATAACTAATGTGCATAGTGTAATATTTTATTGTTCAATTATCTATAATTAGATTAACAGTTTAGGAACACGTTTCAAAGTCATAACTAATGTGCATAGTGTAATATACGAATATGGGATGGGCGAATACATACTTCCAAACTGAGATAGAGTGAAAACAAACTTTGTTTTCGAGTATATCATTTATTATGATAGAAATTGCAAAATTTATATTCTCTATGGCGTATGAGTCTATTAGTGTAACTGACGGCTTAGGCTCGCGAATGATTCCGTGGTTGTAGACGCTTTAAATAAGTGTTCACGATGAAAAAAAATTGTCGATGAGATGGACCACAGATGTGTTATTGAGTTAAGATTCGAGCTGGGAAATGACCAGTCGAAAGTTGGATATTTAGTATGAAATTGGTTATCAAGAATACTTGATTCCAGTGGAAAACAAACAATTTCTCGAAGGTAACTACAACTTTATCCAACAGCTATATCCAATACTGCAATCATTTCCGTGGAAACGAAGTAAAGGGTTTTCCAATAAGAGGTGTTATTTTGATATAAAAAAAAAATCTTTTTTTTAATATAAATGATCGGATGATTATTTCATTATAAAGGGGAAGGTATGCCGTTAATAGTGGAAAATAACATCAGACAAATGACCCCGCGACCACGCTTACAGGACAATATCGTTTTCATGAAATTTTCCATAACCGAATTGCAAAGTGGCTGCCCTATGTCCTCGATAGCCTCACGAATTCCATCTTTCAGGTCTTTAATCGATCCTGGGCTGTTGGCGTAGACCTTCTCTTTCACGTGGCCCCAAATAAAAAAGTCACAAGATGTTAAATCACAAGATCTCGGTGGCCAATTGTGATCACCTTTTCGAGAGATAACACGGTCCGGAAACTTTTCCCGTAAAAGATCAATGGTTTTGTTGCTTGTGTGGCACGTAGCGCCATTTTGTTGAAAATAAACGTTATTCAGATCAATACCATCTAATTTCGGCCATAAAAAATCGTTAATCATCTCTCGAAAGCGCAATCATATTCAAAATTACAACTGTTTTTGGAAAACCCTTTAAATCAACATGGTACCTCTACACTCTTCTTCTTATTCTTAGCATCACAGTCCTTGGTGAAGCATTGCTTTATTCACAACCTTGCGTTATCTGCCTCTATCTAAGGCTACCTCCTTCCAACGCCACTCGTTTAACTTTTCAAGGTCAGCTTTCACGTCTTCGAGACATCTCTTTCTGGCGCGTCCTCTTCTTCTAAACACGTGTTCGATCTATCTTACCCTCTGAGATCTTATAAATCATATCACAGTTACGTTTTTTGCCCACAGCTCCAGCTCATGATTATATCTAATTCGATAGGTACCATCTTGCAGTCTTACAGCTTAATATATTTTTCGCTATATTTTTCTTTTTCAAATACGATTAGCTAATTAATATCAGTAATTTTTAGCATCCATAGTAAGCAAGCACGAGGAGTATCAAGGTTTTGTATATCCTGAATTTTTGGTCGCGAAATAATAATTTAGATTGAAACAACTTCGAATTAGAAAAGTAAGACTCTGTCAATGACATATCCTTATTGGCTGATATTTTGATACCCACATAGGAAATTCTTCTACACTCTCGAATGCATAGTATTCGATTGGCAGGTCGTCATGCCTTAAACCGGAGCTGGGTTGGACCATAAATTTCGTTTTCTCTGTGTTAATTCTTAGCCCAGTATTTCGTATTATTTGTTCTAGTATTAGTAAGTATATCATCTGCATATGCACAAAGCTGGAGCAGTCTCCCTGTTTAACTCCCGATATAAGCGGAAATGACTCTGAGCGCTCTCCTTACGTCATAATTGAAAGCTCAATTAGCTTTAGCGAGATACCTATAGACTGCAGCAAAAATCTAATTTGCCTTCTAAAGTCTGTGTCAGAAAAAAGGAACAGCGAAGTAGGAACATGAAGTATAAAAGATATACATTTAACTTTTTTTTTACATGAAACTATGTACCAAACTACGAGTCGCAATTAGTCTTCTTCGTTGTCGAGTATAGCCTGACATCTTCTTTATGCTTTGAACCAGCTTTTCTGCGTAGCTCGTCGACAAGCAGGACTAGATTTTGCACGCTTGACGTAAGAGTTACTTTCAATTATGGACTGGCCTTCCGACAAGATGCGTTTTTATAGTTCCCCAGACATTTTCAATGGGGTTGGCGTCTGGGGACTGGAAAGGCCAGTCCAATACTGTGACACCATTTTTCTGATTTGTTGTTTCTCAATGTGTTTTTCTGAGAGCAGTGATGTGTGGGACGGTAGAATATGTTCGCGTCCTTCAGTCGACGTTCGCTCAAAACGCTTCGCATACTACTCACTCATTTTTTTTGGTTGCGTTTACGGGAAAGTTTCGAACGACACTAACCTGAGTTAGCTAGCACTGGCGTCGTAGCCCTTGAGTGGGACTAAAAAAAAACAAAAATAAATAATTGGCGCGCACACTTCTGTTAGGTGTTTGGCCGAGGTCCTCCTCCTATTTGTGGTGCGCGTGTTGATGTTGTTCCACAAATGGAGGGACCTACAGTTTCAAGCCGACTCCGAACGGCAGATATTTTTATGAGGAGCTATTTCATGGCAGAAATACACTCGGAGGTTTGCCATTGCCTGCCGAGGGGCGACCGCTATTAGAAAAATGTGTTTATTAATTTTGCTTTCACCGAGATTCGAACCAACGATCTCTCTGTGAATTCCGAATGGTAATCACGCACCAACCCGTTCGGCTATGGCGGCCGCCATGGGACTTTTATGCAGCAAAAAGCAGAACGAAATATATCTTGAAGTTAAAAGAAAAACCGGTTCTTTTCTTCTGACACAGACTGTATCTATGCTGTCGAATGCTTGTTTGAAGTCCTCGAATAAGTAAGCAGTAGACGTCAATATCATATTCGTAATGCTTCTCGAAAGTTTGTGTCGCTATGAAACCTTGATCTTTTGTAGACCAGTTGGCTCCAAAACCATCTTAGTAATCGTCCAGAATTCGCCCGGAATATTTGCGTATTTTTTCATAAAGAATATTTGTAAATATTTTATACGCAGCGTTTAATATTCTCTATACTCTGCGCCTACCCAACTCATAGCAATCCCTCCCCCTCGAGATCAGCATGCAAGTAGGCAACACGTCCTTAGTGACCCAAAAAGTAGTAAAATTCTTAGGTATTCAACTTGACTTCAGGTTTACTTTCTGAGCCCAGATACGGCATGCGGCTACCAAAGCAGCCCAGGTCACTGGTATGCTAAGAAGATTAATGGCAAATATCAGTGGGCCAACACAGAGCAAAAGAAAGTTAATTATGGCGGCCACAAGCTCAATTCTCCTATACGGCAGCGAAGAATGGGGGCATAGGGAAACAAAGCGAAGCCGCACAGATAGAGACGCAAAAAGGCGAGCCTATAGCATGAAAGCCGGCTACAAATATGGTTGACCAAGAGGTGGGTGAATAGAATTGGTCCTTTATGGATGCCGTTCTGGGCCCTCCCGAAGTAATATAGAAAGCAGTTCCGGGAAGGATGTGTCCCCAGAAGGGGAGGAGGGATAATTTTAGTGGCCACACCACACGACGGTCGCTGTAAGTGCGAAGGCATTCGGAACCCTACCTCACCCAACAAAAAAAAAAAAAAAACCTTACCCCGTTGGCGCATTGTTTTGCGACTGCGCTCAAATAGCCAAGATTCACCTTAGTATATTAGCTGTCATTCCAAAGCGAAAATGGAATGTAAAAGTTAAGGAAACTGAACCAGAAGCTAGCGCATTCCCTACAGGGTATTGATCTCATACACAAACATTAATTGTAATGTGACAGTTCATATGCATGAATTCGCCTTGTTGAATTGTATACAAATTAAACAACAGAAAAGCTTATCGGTGTTGGGCGAGCAATTTAGTGTCTCATGAGCGACGGCGAAGCTAATCAAACTTGCACAAAAAGTTTATCCCTAAGATGTCCGCGACACGACGGCTATACAAAGTGCTGGTTTCGCATCCTAATGTGCCCAAGGCGGCGTTGGAGTTGCTCCAGCAGCGCGGTTGCGAGACAATAGTGTGTGAAAGTGTGCCGCCATCGCGCGTCGAAATATTACGCAAACTACCCGGTGTGGATGCGATTCTCTGGGCGCACTATCAGTCGCTTGACGGAGAAATACTCGATGCGGCAGGCAGTCAATTGAAAGTGGTGTCCACCATGTCATCGGGCATTGACTATGTGGACATGGCAGAATTTAAGCGACGCCAAATGCCACTGGGTCACACGCCAGGCATTGTAAGGAATTCTGTTGCCGACTTAGCCGTGGGTTTAATGGTATCTGCGGCGCGTCATTTTCATGCTGGGCGGCAGGAGATCGAGAAGTGAGTTAAAATGTAAACAATAGTAAATGTGACAGAATATTTAGAGGTGACACCAAAATGTTTTGATTTGTATTTGCGGGGCGTGTAAAGCCAACAGCTGATTTAACAGTGACGATATAACATTTTGTTGCTGGATGAAGCTTTGAAAGCTTACTTTGGACTTGCCAACTTTGCAATTGCAGCGCTGTAAAAATTTTAGCTATATTTATGTTGCTCTTTTTGCTTGCTTTTTCAACTCTTATTTCAGATCTCTTTGGCGCACTGAGCAAATTAACTGGATGATGGGACAAGAGGTGCGCGGCTCGGTGGTGGGCTTTCTCGGTTTTGGTGGTATTGGTCAGACGATTGCGAAGCGATTGCAAGGTTGGGAGGCGGCCAAAATGATATACCATACACGCACGCAACGCGAAAATCCCTTTGGGGCGATTCACGTGCCATTTGAGCAGCTGCTGCGAGAAAGTGATTTCTTGATTGTCGCTTGTCCGTTGACTGCGGAGACGCGCGAAAAATTCAGTGCCGATGCTTTTAAACAAATGAAGTCGAATTGCGTGTTTGTGAATGTGGGTAGGGGAGGTGGGTATTTAAGTGGAAATAAAGAATTCTTTTCCTTGCTGTAAAGCAAGAAAAAATACTTGTACTAAAAAGTGTTTTTTGTTTATAAAAAATAAAGGCATAGTTGATCAACCCGCTCTCGTTGATGCCTTGAAATGTGGTGAGATTGCTGCCGCGGGCTTGGATGTGATGACGCCGGAACCACTGCCAGCAGACCATCCACTACTGAAATTGCCAAATTGTGGTAAGACTTTTGCAAATAAAATAAAACAACATATACGAGGTGAGGCTATTATGTAATCAGACGGACGCACTAAACCACTTACATCTGCAACACCGGCGAATATTTAATTTCATTATTTAAAACAGTGCCGCAAGCCTTTTTCTGTCAACTTCTTCAGGACATTGGACTGATCGAATGGTCCATGTAACTGGTAGCTACGGCGGATATATGCCGGATATCGTATTCAAAAAATAAATGCCATGAAATTAGCTACCAGAGAACAGTAAAAAAATTAATTCATTTAATCGTTCTAAGTTCTCAAGCTCTTCAATCAAAAACGCGATACTTATTTCGCTGAGATATTAGGCCTCTTTCAGCCGAAACTCAACAGGGGTCGTTCAAAATACCTGCTAAAACTTCACAGAGCGAATACAAGAACTTTGATAGGTGTTTTAACCGGTCCATGCCTAATAGGTAATCACGCCAGAATTTTGGGAGTTCCATACTGTGATTATTGTAGAAGCTGCTTTAATACAGAAGAAGAGGAAACATTAAGACACCTCCTTTGTGAGTGAGAAGCATTAGCTAAAAAAAGACTTTGCACGCTTGGTAGCGCATTTTTAACAAATGTAGCGAATACATCGCATTTAAAACTAACGAAGCTAAGCTCGTTTATAAAAGCCACAGGGTGATTCAAAAGGCATCCCATAGTGTAAGGAAGAAGTTGCAGTGGTATCACAACGGACCTACGACAGGTCTGAGTGTGCCACTTTATGATACTGATAACGGCATAGCGAGATATAAAGTAACTGGCGGTATTCCACAAGGCTCGGTGCTTGGCCCAACACTGTGGTTTGTATCCTACAGCTTTCTGAAGATGCTACCCTCATTGGGTACGCGGACGACAATGCGTTGGTGGTAGTAAAAAAGCTTCTGGACGTGCTGCAAACGTTATGCAATGATGCAATTGTAAGAATCAGAAGATGGCTTGGAAACGTGAACTTAGAGCTTAGAGCAACTCAAAAAACTGAAAACGTCTTGTGTCACGACGGGTACGTGAAGAGTTAGTGATTACGGTAGCTGACTATGGGATAAGGTCGCAGCCATATACTACTGTGGGCAAAAAGTAAGGTGAATTTATTTGTTAAACTTCGCGGGACTAAAATTTCGCTCTAGTTATTTTTTTCATGAGTTGGCAGCACTGTAAATAACATCTGGGCCAACTTTCACGTGAATGTCATTATGAGTATTATATTTACGCGTATGTTTACCAAACGACCAAGAGTGCATTTTTCGATTTTTACAATGTCTGATTCGATTGAGCAGAGAAGTGCCATCAAATTTTGTTTGCGGAATGAAATTTTGGCTGCGGAAGCGTTTAGCATGTTGCAGAAGGCATTTGGTGATTCGACCATGTCGCAGAAAAATGTTTATAAGTGGTACAAAGACTTCAAAGAGGGTCGAGAACGTGTTGATGACTTGGAGCGCTCCGGACGACCATCGATGCCAACAGATGACCAACACGTCAATAAAGTGAAGGAGTTAGTGCTCAAAAATCGTCGGTTGACTGTTAAAGACTTTACTGATATGATCGGAATATCAGAAGGATCGGTGAAAACCATTTTGAAAGACCATTTGGGTGAAAAAAGTCGTCGCGTTGATGTGTGTGAAATAATGCTTTCAGACTATCAAGACAAGCTCAAATGCATCATTACGGGAGTGAGACTTGGATTTATGCTTACGACCCCGAAACAACTGACCAGTCAAGCGAATATCGTGCTAAAGGCGAGGCCAGACCGAAAAGAGCACGTCAAAGTCGTTTAAAAATAAAGGTCATGATGACAGTTTTTTTCGATTTTCGTGGTGTGGTGCACTATGAATTCCTTCCACCTGGCCAAACTGTTAATAAGGAATATTATTTGAGCATTACGCGTCGTTTACGTGAAGCAATTCGTCTAAAAAGACCAGAATTATGGGCCAACAACTCTTGGTTTTTGCATCACGATAATGCACCGTCTCACACTGTACTCGTTCTTCGTGACCATTTCGCCGAAAATTCCACGCATATCGTTCCGCAACCACCGTATTCACCTGATTTGACTCCGTGTGACTTCTGGCTATTCCCAAAACTCAAGAGACTACTCCGGGGAACGCGTTTCGAGTCGATTGAGGAGATGAAATCTGAATCGAAGAAGGTGCTGATGGCTATACCGGAAATGGACTATTTGGTATGTTTGGGGGATTGGAAAAATCGTTGGCATAAGTGTATTTAATCGAGAGGGGATTATTTTGAAGGATATGAAATTGATTTACAAGAATAAAGATTTTTCATTTTACAACCAAATTCACCTTACATTTTGCCCACAGTAGTATCAAATGCCTGGGAGTACTCATTGACGCGAAAATAACATTTAAGTATCATTTACAGCCAGTCAAAGAAAATACCGTAGGAATAACATATTATCTAAGACTAATGCGTGATATTGGCAGCCCCCGCGCAAGTATGCGGAAACTCTTGTTAACAGTGACGAGCTCAGTGATTCTGTGATTCTGTACCCAGCCCCAATCTGGGCAACGCGAAGGCATCGCACCTCGTACACATACGAAACTTAACGCCTTGAGAGTAGCCATTGCCTGTCGCACTGTCTCAGACGACGCAATCCATGTGATAACGGGAATGGTGCCTATCGACCTTCTCGCGGCTGAGATGTATGTGTTACATAGTACCATTAGGCAGATACCATCGAGCGTGGCTAAGAAAGAAGAAAGGCTGCGAGTAATTGAAGAATGACAGATACGGCGGGAGCAATCCGAGATAGGTGGACCTTTGAACTGATTCGAAGAATTTTGTTTCACGCAGCTGCTTACTGGATATGGGTACTTCAAAGTATACCTAGACAGGTTCTATCTTGAGAACGACTCGTACTGCCCCGATGAATAAGAAACGGCGAGGCATATCTTGTTTCAATGCCGGCGGTTCATTAATGAGCGAAATAAGCTTGAGAGGTCGTTTGGTGAAAACATAAGTGAGACAAATCTTATCCTACATAGGTGCGAAACGAGGAGAACTGCAGAATGAGATAATCATGAAGAACCTTCAATACGCGGAATATGCTCGTAGAACAAAAAAACAAGTATGTGACATTGGCAGCCTACCTACATATCGAGGCCTCTATCGCGTTATCGTACCATGCCTTTCTATATATCATGAGATATGAATCTCTGGAGTCATCTATAGGAAAACATTCAGAACTTTTTACAATACTTTAGTTATCTCGATTTTTTTTGTCACCTTCTATTAAGACTGCCTTGACTCGATTGTTCAAAAATTTTATATTCTGCATTCCTTTGTTAATTTCATTATTCTTAAGACACTTCAACATTTTTTTGCAGTTGTCATTCCCCATCTGGGCACCCAAACGATGCAGACAACAACAGAGATGGGCATAACAGCTGCCAAAAATATACTTAACGCGCTCGAGGGTAAGCCGATGATCTGTCCTGCGTACTAAATGCCTTTTTATATACATACGCATGCGTATGTATGTGTGAATATACAATAATTTGCATTTGTTGTCACTGTTATTAGCAATTAAAAAGTTTATTACATTGTTTGCATTTTATTCGCTTGTGTCGTTATTTTCACCAGCTTGAAAAGGTAAAAATGCCTTGTCCCACTCATCGCGCTGCAATGCTTTCAAATACCTCCGCCTCTGTTCCAAAACCTTATCCAACAATTCGGGTTCGTATTTTTGCGCCACCTCCAAGGCCCGACGCCAATTGTGCATGCGCAAGCAGAGTGCAATAGCTTCGGGATATTTTTTGTTATGCAGTAAAATAGTCTCTGCTTCGACTAGACGTCCGAGCATTAGCGAATTTTCCGCCATTTGCTCAGGGCTGGCGGTGGACAATTCCTAGAGAAAATTAATGAGTGAATGATAATTTTAAGTAAAATATTTTTTCCACTTCAAACCTTGATGTGCTGCAAGTAGCTGACCTTGTCGATCTGCAGCGCCGCCGAATAAGCCTCCTCGCTAATCTGTAATTGATTTTTGCGCGTTGCGATTGCTGCCAGAGTAGCCCAGAGGTTGCCGTTCTGGGCTAGACGACAAATTTTCAACGCCTGCTGCCACTGGCCCTCCATCAGCGTGCGATGCAAAATCTCACAATAGATATTCACATTGACGGGTAGCAGTGCACCAGCACAACGGAAGGTGACAATGGCATCCTCAAACGATTCCAATGAGATGTTTTTTCCAAATTCTCTGCAGACAATTTTTTCTTATAATTTTTCTGTTAAAGTCTTCCACATTTGCATTGAACGCCTAACTCTACTCACGTCGCATCCACAGTGACCGTTGTTAGTGCAATCAATGTCGGATCGGCAGCTCCCTCGCCCGGACAGTACCATATGCTGTAACAGGTGTCGTGCACGCCCACCAATATGTTTGTTTCACTAGCCCACATAACGGTTGTTAGCTGTGTGCCAATCTTGTAAATTTCACCACTATTCGAATTGCTTCCGTTAATGCTGCGGTCTGTGTTGCCACTGCCATTGCTGCCGACCGCTGCCACAGCATTTAAACCACTTACACCACCCCCACCACCACCACCACCACCTCCTGCCCCGCTACCACTTCCATTTAAATTCCGCGTCTCTGTGATGTACAATTCGCGATTGTTATCGATTAGCACGACATACTGATCGTCGATTGTGCCTGCGCGACATGCCGAGATCTCGGAAATTTGGGTTTTTGCACGCAATGAATGCGGATCGTATTGACGTGAGGCGCCTGGCACAAGGTCGAAGATGTGGAGCACTTCGTTGAAATGGAAAAAAGGTCTATGCTATGAGGAAGGAATCATTTTGAATGGGAAAACTCACCTGTGTTATCCGAATTATCGCGTATAGCCAGCACATCCAGTCCCAGCGAGACTCCGCGCCAGGTAAGTAATGGTACTTGTGCTTGTAGACCTGGATAGCGTGGATTCAAATGCAGGCGTCCACTGTAGGTGTAGACCCAAATCGAAGTGGCATCTAAGACCATGAAAAATCTGAAATTGGTACATTAGGAGGATGCAATAAAAGGTATGGGAAACACATTAATATCTTCACAGACTCAAACTCATAAGAACACACAAAAATCGCAAGAAATCCTTTCCTTAAGTAGACCATGGCGCTACTTAAGCACTTATACATACATGGTTTATCATTATAGAGAGATACTAGAGGTTCAAGACATTCTCTAGCAAAAAAAAAAACAATATTCAGTTACTTTTTCCTCTACAAGAACCAACTCCAGAGGAAAATTTCCCTGCAAGACATTCATGGTTGGACAGCCACCTGTGTAATCTTGTCCTTCCAGTAAAATCTTCTAAAACCTTAACAATAAAAATATTTCCGGTGAATAAAAGTTGATCAGATTGGAGGTACTTTTTCCAATAGGGGTTTTTGACAGATCACAAGTGACTACTGTCAAACTAAGTACTATTTTTTTTCAGTATTCATTGACATTTCTTCATGGAAAGTCTTACGCCTCAACAAAGTTTACAAATCGTAAAATTGTATTACGAAAATCGACGCTCTGTAAAACTGTTCATCGCGCGCTCAGGCCAATTTATGGTGTAGTATAGGTAAACTGTTCTACCGAACGCACCATGCGGAAAACCATAGGCGAAAATGAGAGTAATTTTACATTATTTTATGATACTCGGCCGATTAGGCCACGTACTGTCGGAAGTGAAGAGGATATTGCGGCTGTAAATGAGAGTTTTGCCGAAGACCCGCAAGAATCGATTCTGCGGCGATCTCAACCACTTGGCCTAACTAATGGCACTACTTGGGCGATTTTATGCAAAGATCTTGGTTTGAAAGCGTGTAAAATACAGCAAGTCCAAGATTTGAAGCCGGCCGATCCTCCGACACCTTATAATATCAGTCGTTGGACACTCGCCGAAGATCCGCTTTTTGGAACCCGAGTTTTGTTGAGCGACGATTCCCATTTTTAGCTTAAGGCCTACGTCAAGAAGCAAAATTGTAATATTTGGTCTGAAGAGCACCCCGAAGTCATTCAAGAACAGCCAGTATACCATTTGGTGCGGCTAGAGGAATCATCGGCCCATATTTCTTCAAAAACGAGGTTGGTGCCAAAGTAACAGTGCATAGCGAACGCTATCGCGCAATGATAAGCAACTTTTTGATGCCAGAAATTGAAGCCCGTGATCTCCATAACATTTGGCTCAAACAAGACGGCGTTAATTGCCATACAGCCCATGAAACAATGGTTTTACGAAGTCCTAATTTCGATGAATAATTTAACTCTCGCTTCAGACCAGTGGATTGGTCACCAAGATCGTATGATATCACACCGTTGGATTTTTGTTAGTGAAGGTATGTAAAGTCTAAGGGTTTATGGATAAACCAGCTTCAATTGCAGCATGCCAATATTACTAAAGTTATTGACGAGATACCGACCGAAGTCTTCCTGCCTGCCATTTAAAATTATTGTTTACCGATGACCTAATTACGGCATATTTGCGACCAACATTTTAAAGGGATTATTTAAAAAAAATAAATGTAATGAATGGTTTTACACAAAAATAATAAAGAACATCCGACCAATTTGACTTTTCGTTGTTTTATTTCAATTTAAAATCTGACACCTCTAAATTGATCAACCTTTACTGAAGTGATATATAATTATAGAGAGATAGTAGAGATCTCGAGTCGATCTCGAGCAAAAGTAGAACACTAATCAGATATCAAGTCTGGGAGGAATCACTCTCCGAGGCGTGCAGGCTTAGCTAGCCACCGCGTAATCCAATTCATTCAGTAAAATCTTCTATAAAGAACCTGCACAAAAAACATTTCTAAATAGTTAATATACTTCTTCCAATATGATGGCATAAGAGCCATAATACCCAACTCTCTACTCTCAAAACATCTGCGTTATATTTTATATATGAAGCACATTGATTTTCTTCCGCTCAGGGGAGGCGGCTGGTTTAGCGGTGGGAGTGGACCAAAACTTGATGGTAATTTCCTGCCGGCAACACGCATAGAGTTTTGAATACACGTCAATTACTGAATTTCGGGTCATTCTTGTCGGTTAAAACCTTGAGGTGGTGTTCTCCTTCGGTGGGTAAATAACACCAAGAATGTGAGCCATGTGATAAAGCGAAGAATAACTTTTCCCACCATACACAAATGCCAAACACAAAAAAATAGACCGAAGGCTGAAGCTTGATTCCAAGAGATGCTACTAACTAAAAATAACCTCGACACGCACCAGTAGGGCATCTCGTAATACTTGTATTTTAACTCCTCTCTTCTTATCCTGCCTCAAAACCACATTCTAAAAGTCACGCTTTAAGCTCCGACCTTCAATTAGGCACCTAAGGTAGGCTAAGGAAAGCAAGGACGCCCGTTAATTAAAGGAAAAAATCAACTTTACTCGTAGATGTCTGCTCTTGATAGGAATAAACGCAAAACAGAAAAAGGATTACGAAGTCTGTAGTTGCCGGCCCGAAATTCTGCAAACGGTAGTAGAGCCATGGGAGAGGAGAACGTAAAATAAAGAAATCTTGCGATGCCTCTCTAGTGTTTAGGTTAGGTTGGTATGGTTGCCCAAAAAATAAGCACACTTGGACGAAGAAAAAACGGATTCATCCTTTGTGATATCATTTTGAAGGAGATCGGGGAAAGAGAAAGACCGATGGGATGCAGGGAGAGGGCGGGGAGAGGTGGGGCTCGGACGGTTAGGAGGGTGGGTTTATAGTGTGTGGATTACGAACGATGTCTGTGCTGCGTTTGCGTCAACCGCTTTGTGCTGCTAATTAAATTAATCAGATTTTTAATGTGAACGCCAGCTATATCAGCAGGCGTAGCAAAGAAGTGAAAGCCAAGATGCCTGGATCTTAGCGCCGCCAGAGCAGGGCAGCTAAGGAGAAGTAGTTGAGATGATTCCACCTCATCCTCCTTGCACCCAGCGCAAAAAGGACTCGAGGCAATTCCAAGTTTCCCAGCATGCATTCCTCGCGCTTAGTGACCTGTGAGAAAACCCACGAGATTCGAGAGCTGATATTTTGCCCATATTTTCAGGAGTAGACCGCAGGTAGTCAGGGGAATCCCAATCACCTCACATGCCCCTTGTCTGCCCAGCTCATCCGCCTCACAGTTTCACACAATGTCGCTGTGACTAGGAACCCAGATGAGGCTTATGTCAAAGAATTTGGACGCAATCGAAAGTGAGGTCAGGCATTCCCTGACCAGTTTTGAATGGACCTCTCTACTGTTTATTTTTAGCCCAAAAAAGATTAAGCTCAGCAGGAAAGTACTCGACGAGGCTGCCGTTAGTAGTTGCCGAAGAAGAGAAAGGCTGCTTAGAACTAAAAGACATGCACTGCTGCCCGTGACGAACATCATCTGGGCCGTTACAGCTTCAATCAAGAAAAAAGAAGAAGATCTATGAAATATATCTCTAGTATCCAATTATGTCTCTTTAGCTTTATCCGTCTACTGCGAAAATTTTCAACGATACAAAAATATTCACACTCACTTTTTCCCCACTTCAATTACGCGCACATCCGTCCTGCCATCAATAATAATCGGTGTATTGATATACTTTTCATTGTAGATGTGCAATTGATTCGATGTGGCTACAATTAAGTGACCATAACCCAAGCCAAAGTTAATGACACGCTCAGGAAAGTCCAAAACGTCGCTGCTACTATTCGAAATGTCCTGCAATAGTATAGTTTTGCGGCCTGTAGTTGTAGCCTTCAGATTACGTGAGACCAACTGCCGATCAACAATATAACCAACAACGAGATTGCCGGTCGAGGTGCCACAAGCCACCTGTGTGCCATCCGAAGACCAGGACATAGTGTAGAAAGAGCCAACCACTGGTTCACTGAAGCGAGTGCTGCTATAGGACCACTACGAAATAGAGAGGGAGAAAAGGGAGACTTAAATATCAAAGTTTGGGTTTTATATTTTTGCCTATCCTTACTAAATGTTTCAAAATACAACTTACCCCAGCGCTGGAGCACAGCTTTAGCATATTGAAAGAGCCCACCAAGAGCACATCCTTTTCAGAGTTGAAGCACACTGAAGTGATTGCATATTCCTCTGCGGAGCTGGTGAACAAATTAGCGCCTTGTGTATCCCAAATTTTGAAGCGAAAATCTTCACCACCCGAGGCGATAATATTCGAATGTGTAGACCAGGTAAGGGAAAGTACGAGACCATCATGGGCGCGCCACTGTAAAAGATATAAGAATGGTTACTTTGCCTCTAAAAATTTTAGCTTCTCATAACCGTGAGCGGAACGAGTGAGTGTGCAGCAATAGACTACTTATCATCACTCAACTGTGAAGTCAACTGTCCAAACTCACCCTCGTCAACTTGCTATTCGCCGCCAGCGGTTTGATGGACATATAGCAACCCTGACTGAAAACGATTGAGGTGGAATTGGGTGCCCAACGCGCACAACTGATTGGCTCATCGCTTTGTATGACTGTGGAGCGTAACATGCCGGAGCGTGACCAGATCTTTATAACACCATCCTCACCAGCTGAAGGCATTGGAGAGTAAATAATGCAAAGTAATTAAAAAACTAATTTCAAATGAAAGTTGTGTTTACCCGTCAATAGTCCAGCGCCATCTGGGCTCCAACGTCCCGTACTAATCGCTGCGCTATGTGCGGCAATATTTCGCTCCACCCGCGCGCTTTTATTCAGAATTATAAAACGGCCATCGTTGCTGCAGATGAGTAGCGTATCACTGCCTTTGCCACCGCCACTGTTACGTCCACCCAAGAGTAGCCAATGCAAATCGGTTGGTATGAAATCATCGGGTAACTTGGCCACTTCTACCATATCGCGACTGACAACACTCCATTTGTAGATCTGGTGGTCATCGCTTTTGGAAAGAAAAAAAAAAATTGTTAAAATAATACAGAATTTTGAAATCGAGTTGAGTAGTGATTAAGTGCATATAAAAGGTGCATTCGAATTTTGACGGTGTATAACGGGCATCCTAGCTATAGCTAGCAAATTTGGTGGGAATAATTTTTTATTTTAGAATTTAATCTTGGAATGTTGAACGCTAATATTGTAAACGCAGAAATATTGCAAAAATATCCTTTTTAAGTCAATGCTGTAATCGTCGGTTTTTCTCTGCCTATTCTTATATCTGCATTGAAAAAAATATAGCACATATATCTACTTTAATTTGGATATTTTTTATGAATAAAAATCAACGAAACCCATATAAAACCAAGTTTTAAATTAAATTATAAAAAAATTCAACAAATTTTTGTCAAAACTTTAAACTTTTTTGCTAAAAATATTAAAATTTTTCTAGATATGCAGTTTTATAGTCCATCCAATTTTACTCTAACAAAGTGCAAGTTACAACTCACTACAAAATACCGTTGATTTTTGACAATTTTTTTTCGCTGAGGTGTCCCACCTTATCTCCCATACAAAGTACTCGAATTTTCTTTATATAGAAGAAAAAGTCTACTCTTCCTCTCTCAATCTTTGCCTTGTTTCCGGCCGACCCTCAAGACCTTCCTTGTCGTTATGCGCCAGGTTCCTCTGACCTGCGTCGTCACATCAGCAAGGTGCTGCTCTCTTATCTCCCTTTGTATTGTATTTAGCTATGTATAATAGGTCGATTGTGGTCTTCCTCTAGTTCTTGTTGGTTCAATTATGTTCACGCTGAGTTTGACGATGTGGTCTTCGTCTGCCCTCATTACGTGTCCGTATTATCTTAGCCTGCCTTCTTTCATTTTCTCCGAGATTAGTGCAATTTTCATATTTTCTCGTACCTTGATGTTTTTCACTTTGCCCCCTTACTGGTCTCACACAGATTTTATGCACCTTTCTCTGAACCGTTAATTGCATTTTCCTGTCACATAAGACGCCTGTCAGTTTGAACCACTTTAACCACGCCGTATTATCTTTATGTGCTACATCTTCGTCCATGTTTTCATTTGTGCTCATGACCGATCGTAGGTGAAATTTTTTTGAAACTTTAAAAGTCGTCTCAAAAAGCACTGAGAGATTTAGTAATTCCTAAAACAATCAGGCTAAAAAGCTCATTGTATTCAAAGCTCTATAAAGTGAAAGGGTAGATAATCAAGGAGGAAAAAAGGAAATGTAGAATAGAATGCAGACATAGAGGTCTGACTGCCTATGATAATTGTCCAGATTCTTTGGCAGCTCTGAAAATATCCTTCAGTTTAAGAGCACGAAATTTACTCGTTCTTATGACATCGGAACCCAATACTCGTAGCCGTGCTCTACGAAAGGCAGGACACTCACAGAGAAAATGCTTAGTGCTATCCGCCTTCTCTAAGCAAGAGAAGCGAATTGGGTCCTCAATGATTCTAATGGTAGTCACATGCTTATCCCATTGTGTCCTGTAATTATACCAACCGTCAACCAAACGTCTTTCCTACCAAGTTTTAGTAGAAAGTTTGACAGTTTGATTGTTCGCACTTGTCACAAAACACTTTGCGGTTCTGCCGTTCTAGACCGGACCATCGCTCTTTATGTAAATTGCATACATAATCGCTGATCCACTTCATGATTCCGATTATTGGATCTGGTCCCTGTGGGGTAGCCGCTGATCCAATTCAATTCATTCAATTCATCAGAAATTTCATTCCCTTGAAGACCGGATTGCCCTGGAACCCATATAAGTACAAAATTATTTTGTACTGCAATGGAATTAAGCTTATTCCTACATTCTTCAACAATCTGTGAGGTTTGCTTTACGTTTTCCAGAGCCTTTAATGCATCCTGATTGTCACTAAAGATTCCAGTCTATTTCCCGCTGATCCTAGGTATGTGAAACTTGTTGTTCCTGTTATTGGCTATCAATTAATACAAGGGGCCTATCGTTGGTCTGTTTCCTCTTTGTCAAATGGTAGGTACAGGTATTCGGTTTTCTTTACATTTATGCGCATACAGTTGTTTGTCAATATTTTATTCCAGGTGTTAAGCTTTTTCTCCAGAATAGAGAATTAATGAAGACAATTAAGACTATATCGTCCGCGTAAAAGATATTCTATGGTCGTTTGTCTTGAGCTTTAGCTGTCAGATGATCCATAACAATGTTAAAGATCAACAGGCTGAGTGCTGAACCTTGGTGTCCACCTCCCATCAATGGGAGCCAGGTGTTCACACTTGCATGATGGTTTCATGGTACATGTCTTGAACCATTGCCTAAATACCCTATCGAGACTTTCTCTAGATCTACAAAAACCATATGCAAGATTTTCTTTCTACTTCCATATTTCTCCGCTGGTACTCTAATTGCCTGTATCGCGTCTGTTGTTGACTTTGTGGCTCCAAAACCGCATTAGTTTGGTATTATTTCTGAAGAAAAAGTCTACTACTCTCAACAAAAAAAATTTTCAGAAATCAATGGTATTTTGTAGCCACTTCAAACTTGCAGTTTTATAGTCCATTAATTTTTGCTATAATGAAACGTTGGTCTCAATAGGCTAAAAATCGATTTAATTAAACCAAAATTTTACTGCTGTTAAAAATTTCAATTGGATGTTTTCGCCCATATAAAAAACATTCTAGTCTATTGAATATATAATTTTTGTACTTTTAATCCATTTTTTCACTAACTTTCTTTATTTCCTTTTCCATATTCACCTACCTCACAAAATAGATTTCCTCATTGCTACTCCAATCCACGCAGCTCAGCGGTGATATGTTGGTTTTCTCGTTATTTCCTGTATCTTTATGTCCACTTGCACTTCTTTGTGTTGCCGAATTTTGCAGCCGGTAATCCACATTATTATGCACGGCGGTTCGCTTGCAAATATAAGTTTTTAGACGCATCACAAAAATATTTGTGGTAAATTGTACTGAAACTTTTCACAAACTAAATTTTCTTCAGCGACTTTTGTTTGGGTTGTCGCGTGGCGTTGCCATGGTAAGCTTGTTTCCGTTTCACGGACAACAAACAACCCTTAGCGCTTTAACTCGACCACCTGTTGCGTGGGGTGTTTGTGGAGAAACTACATTGCATTAGTATAGCTTACTAGGTGGCCGCTGTAGCCGAGTGATTTATGCGTGACTAACAATGGGTTGGTTTAGAGTTCGAAGCACACTTTTAATAGGCAATATCAATCTTCCGAGTGTATTAATGGGATTCGAAAAGCTTCTCATGAAACGCCTTATGATGTTCAGAGGCGGCATGAAATTGTAGGCTCTGCTATTTGGTGAGAAAAATTAAAACTGCCATGCGAGCTCTTTCCCTAAAATAAGCCTTAATAAAGTTGTTTGTTAGGTACTTTCAAATCCTAAATTTAAAATTTGGTGTTTTTTGGGGGAAACTAAGAGAGGTGAAGGAGTAAAGAGCGCAGTGAATAAAGATCTAGCGGTTTTGTTGGCTGCGTCACGTCGTCCGAATAGATGCAATCTTTTCGGCTCTGAAAGTATTCAATGCAGAACCACTGGTGGAAGTGAGAAGGAGGAAGCCCTCCTCTGCGTTGGAAACATCAGGTGGAGAAGGCTCTGGCTTCACTTGGTTTTGCCAACTGACGCTGGTTAGCACGAGAAAGAAAGCACTGGTGCACTTTTTTAAACTCGGCAAAAATCGCTTAAGCGGTTATCACGCCAATCAAGAAGAAGAAGAACGAGATTCTAAAATTATTTTCAATTATACAAGTGTTAAGTTTTTCAAATTCGTTCCATACATTTTTAACAACTATAAAATTGCAATCTTGTCGGCTGACACAATTCTATGAGAAAAATCTACGCACCCCAAATCCTGGCGAATTTTCAATTAGGCAATTCTCTTATAATCTGATATAAAATGATAGATCGCATCAACTAACACTTTCTATAGCTTTACAGACTAGTAACCAACTGTTTTATTATAGTCTTAGAAATGCACAAATTTGGCTAATTGGCTCGGCATAAGTGAACAATGAATACCTTCATTTCCAAAATTCATAAAAAACTCAGACATGACAGCGCCTTTTCATTCATAATTGTGTAAACATAAAATGAAAATTACAGTTATAAGCAAACAGGAGTATTGTTGTTTTTGTATTTCTACCAATATTTTTTCCAATTACATGAACGACTATTTAACAATTAAAATGCGTCAAAGTTACTGTTTGTGGGAAGCAACAACTTCAGTGAAAGTGTTAGAAAAGAAAAGGAATTTCATCACAAGCAAAGCATTCATATACGAGTGTAGGTATGTATTAGTTTAAGTACATATGTAAATAAAAATGTATGCATACTTATTTATATATATCCAAACGAGTGCCACTTAAGCCTATTGGAAAAGAGACCAACAATTGTAGCCAGTGTTAATTATAGTTAACAGCAAATAGAGGCGCTCAAACAATTGTGATTATGTACCTATATATTGGGTAATCTGAAATGTTCAATATAAATTTGTACTTGAATGTTTCTTGAAATACATGTAAAATGATCACATTGACGACCACCGTAGCCGAAAAAATTGGTGCATGACTATCATTCGGTAGGGCTCCGGCATGAAATTTACGGCATGAAACACCGTAAGATAGAAAACGTTTTTTCTAATAGCGGTCGGTCTCTCGACGCAAATCTCCCAGTACAATTCCGTCGAGAAAAACCTCTTCATGAAAAGCCATGTGCCTTTCGGAGATGGCATAAAATTGTAGGGGTCGCTCCATTTGTTGAAGATAATCAAAGCGCCTTTCACAAATAGGTGAAGGTGATAGGGTTATATAATAAAAATATAAAACATATTGTACATAAAAAATATAAAAAAAAAATAAAAAAAATATATAAAGAAATAACCAGAACTAAAAGAAAATATTAGTAAAATAAAAAAATATAAAAGAAATATTAAAAAATATAAAAAAACTAACATAAATTAAAAAAAAAAAATGTTAATAAAATAAAAAAATAAAACAAATTTAAAAAAATGTAAAAATATATAAAACAAGCAATAAAAAAAAATAAAAAGTATAAAAATTGAAATATTTTTTTTAATATTAAAAAAAATTAACAAAAATTGAAAAAATATTAAAAAAAAAAAAAAAAATAAAAATTTATGATAAACGTAAAAAAATTTATAAAATATATAAAAAAATAATAAAAATACAAAACATTATACAATAAAAAAATTAAAAAAAGAAGAAAAAAAACAATAAAAAATATTTAAAAAATTAAAAAAAAAATTATAAAAAATATACAAAGAAATAACCAGAACTAAAAAAAAACATTAGTTAAATAAAAAAATATAAACCAAATATAAAAAATATATAAAAATAAAATTTAAAAAATCTATATAAAAAATGTAAAAATACATAAAAAAAGAAATTTCAATAAATAAATTAATTAAATTAAATAAATCAGAATACATAAAAAAATAATAAAATTAAAAAAATATTAATAACATAAAAGAATATAAAACAAATATTAACAAAATAAGAAAGCAATAAAGAAAAATAAAAAAATAAAAAAATAAATTATGCAAAAACATATAAAAAATAACGAAAATCAAAAAAAAATATTACAATAATAAAATCCAAATTTATAAAACAAATATAAAACAATAAAAAAAATGTTAAAATATAAATTAAAAATAAAAAAAATAAAAAAAATATTAATAAAATAAAATATATATACAACAAATATAAGAAAATATATATATGTATATTAAATGTAAAAATATATTGAAATTAAAAACGATAAAAAAAAATATACAAAAATTAAAAAATATACAAAAAAAAAAAAAAAAAAAAAATAAATTTAAAAATTTTGTTTTTTAAACAGGGGGTTTCAATTGGCGCTGGTCGATTTTGGCGCCCTGTGGCAGCCATTTTGTTTTGGTGACATCTGTCAAATCTTTTGTTTATTATTCAGTTCTTTATGCTAAATCATCATGGCAAGTTACACGATTGAACAGCACGTTCAAATGATACAACTTTATTATCAAAATGAGTGTTCATTAACGCAAATGTTTGCGCGCATTGCGCCTATTTTTCGGTAGACGTGGTAGCCCTTCCAATTTCTTATGGCCCATATTGAACCATATGAACCTAGACGACATGTGGTTGCAGCAGGACGGCGCTACGTGCCACACAGCAAACGCCATTTTATTCCGTTTCAACATCTTTTGATAAAATTTCTTACCGCACTTTTAAGACTATCCAATATTAATGGGCAAACTTCAATTACACCCAAATAGTTACTTACACCCTATTAGGCACTGCACAGTAAACAAATGAATGTCCTAATTTAGGGTTTTCAAAGGTGACATGCGCCATAAATTAACAATAGCACGGAAACAAAGGGCCACTAAAAGCCTACATACTTAAAGCTTGAAGTGTTTCCACATTTTCTTATATGCATCTAAAACATAACATAAAAACAATTCCTGCATAAATATAATTTTAGCCCAGCTACCTGCTTCAATCGTCCTAAATCGATGTCATGTCGATGCGACAAGCCAACACACTTTAGGAAATTCTTCACCGAAATACCTTACAGAATATTAAGGGTGGAAATGCCAGCGAAAGTGTGTATGAAATCATGCAGTATACCTTCGCCCTCTAATTATGCTGCTTTGCTTTTGTTAACAACTTAAAATAATTACCCTGCTAGCGAACTATTCTAAGTACTTTTTCTTAAGCATTTTATTTGTAAATGCCAAATGGAAAATACGAATAATGCTATTTATAGCTATCGGAAGTCTATCTTCTATCAAACAGACGCTATGAAGATTGTAAGTAGGGAAGTTCGATAGCCCAGCTGCAATAGATGAAATCAAGGTAAATAGCAGACAATCGAAAAAATTTACCTAGACCACAAAGCACGTAATGAGCCAGTCATTGACAATATGCTTACGTGTATTTTTTAATATGGATGTGAAGTGATTTATACTTTCATAAACTTATAGAAAACAAATGAGGTAAAAATCCTTAGTACGAAGAATTTCATGTAATATTTCAATCAAAATTTTGTAAAATAATATACAAAAATATACCTTAGAAATAAAACTTACTAGCTTACGTAGCTATTTTATAAAGTTTAATTAATTTATAGTAATAGTTTTTTCCTTGTGATTTTGCCTCAAAACTTTGTTCAAATGTTTGATTTAAAATTTTACCAATTGTTGCATTGCTGCTTTTTTCAAATAATTCATCGTATACATTTTTTTACTGCTAATCGTGTTTCCGTTAATCTCATTTTTCAAAAGTTTTTTAACATTTAAAAACTGTGTCTTGGTTTGATAAAATTTCCATTCACGACCATCCAATCCCATTCGAAATTTGGGTTATTAAATTAAGTTTCGTAAATATATCGAGTTCGAAGCAGCTTGACACCTTTATCTCGTCAAAGGACAAAACACATATTTTTTCTTCAAAGCTCAGGTCCGGATTTCTCATCAAATGGATGATGATTTGAAGACGACCTTCTTCAAGCGGCACTGTTTGGACACAGCTGTTAAGCATTGATACATAGGGTATTTAGGGTGATAGCAGAGCTTATGTCTTCACTCTACCAATGAATGCGTTTTTGAGTTCTTAGTTTTCTTATTTGGCCTGGAGTGAAGATCAACCTTAAATTGTTTTCTAGGAGTTTTCATTCTTTAAAGGATTTTTCATTAGGCGTGACAGGACTTAAGACAACATACCCACACACTAATAGCTACGAAAATTCTAAGATTTTTTATTGAAGTAATATATTAAATGTTTTTATTCAAGTAGTATTTTTATCCAGATTTTTGATCAAAGTACAATCAATACAATTAAGTTTTGAACATTACATCATATAAATTACCTTCACGGCTCCTATTGCAGAAATGAATCCACCGAACCAAGCGATTTTTCCACTAAATCGGTTCACATGCAATGAATGGCGCGTTGAATATTTGCTTTTAAAAGAAAAAAATTAAAAAAGGAAAAAATCAAGAAAAACATTAAGAAGAAAATGAAGAGAGTATTTTTTATTTAGACCTATGCCATCAATTAACTTTCCAATAAGTAGTCCAATGGAGTGATTCCATGTCAAGTGATCCAAGTGAATCGGACATTGTCTTAAATTTTTCTGAAAATTGGTTTATTTGTGGACTTGAGTGTGGTAAGAAGCAAACTGAAAAAAATGTCGACGCTTCGATGGACTTGCAAATGGTACACTGGTTTACTGTACGCATTTGAATATAATTCGAAAAGCTACCGGAATCCGTCTGCGAAACTTTCAGTGATTACGGAGCATAGTCTCAGTCATTAAAGGGCAAGCAAAAGGGAAAAGAGATCAAAGACAACGACAAATTAAGTATCAACAAAAAATTAAACTAAAATTTTTTTTTATGGAAATAAAACTATAAATATCTTAAAAAAAACTGAAGATATTTCGCTTCAAAAACTGTATAACACATTTTTCAACAATTCCAAAAAAAATGTGTAAAGGGTTTTTCAATAAGGGCGGGTAGAAGTTGAAATGGAATAAAATGGCGTTTGCTGTGTGGCACGTAGCGTCGTCCTGCTGGAACCACATGTCGTCTAGGTCCACTTGGTTCAATATGAGCCATAACAAATTGGAAGGGCCACCACGTCTACTGTCCATCTAAGTTTTATCATTTGAACGTGCGGTTCAATCGTGTAACTTACCATGCTGATTTGGCATAAGCATCTGAATAATAAACAAAAGATTTGACAGATGTCACCAAAACAAAATGCCTGCCACAGGGCGCCAAAATCGACCCGCGTCAATTGAAAAACCCTTTAGAAAAGAAAGTTTCAAAAATTTTAAAAAGAGCTGAAGATATTTCATTCTAATATATTTGAAATTTTTCAACAGTGAATAAGTATCAAAATTATTAAACTTTTTTTATGATTTTTCTATTTAAAATTTAAAATTTTTTGCTAAAAATTTTTGGACACAAATGTTAACAAAGCTGAAGATATTTCACTTGAAAAGAATATAAGTCAAATTTTTCAACAATTTTTTTAGCAAAAACCAATTTTGACAAAAATGTCAAAACAGCTTAAGATATTTTACTTGAGAAGACTCTATGCCAAATTTTTCAACAATTTAAAAAAAAAAAAAATTTAGAAAAGAAAACTTCAAAAAAATCTAAAAATAGGTGAAGATATTTCACTTCAAAGACTCTGTGTCAAATTTTTCCAGAATTTCAAAAAAAAAAAATTTTAGAAAAGAAAATTTGATAAAAGTTTTAAAAAGGGCTGAAGATATTTCACTTTAAAAGACCCTATAGCAAATTTTTCACTATTGAATAAGTCTCAAAATTATTAAATTTTTTTCATGGATTTTCAATTTAAAAAAAAATGTTTAGCAAAAAAAAAAAAAAATCTGCAGAAATATTAAAAAAGCTGAAGATATTTCACTTGAACTCTATGCCAAATTGTTCAATAATTTCAAAAAAAAAAAAGTTTAGAAAAAAAATTCCACAAATTTTAAAATGAGC
This sequence comes from Anastrepha ludens, assembly GCF_028408465.1. NCBI lineage: Eukaryota > Metazoa > Arthropoda > Insecta > Diptera > Tephritidae > Anastrepha > Anastrepha ludens. The sequence goes on from NC_071501.1 coordinate 94,510,964, forward strand.
CGAATATGACAAATTTCTCACCATTTAATAAGTTTCCAAATTATTAAATTTTTTTCCTGGTTTTTTAATTTACGAAAAATTTTTGAACAAAAAAATGTTTTTTTCCTGGTTTTTTAATTTACGAAAAATTTTTGAACAAAAAAATGTTTACAAAAATGTTAAAAAAGCTGAAGATATTTCACTTTAAAGACCCTATGTAACATTTTTCACCATTAAATCAGTTTCAAAATTAAAAAAAAATTTCATGTTTTTGATTTCCAAAAAATTTGTTTACAAAAAATTAAGTTGTAATAAATCGAGCTGAAGATATTTCATTTTATGTCAAATTTTCCACCATTGAATAAGTCTCAAAACTATTAGATTTGTTTATGGCTTTGAATTTCAAAAGAAATTTTGACGTGTAGTATGGCAAGATCAACTTATCTCAATATCGGTCATAAAAAGTTGTTTATGATCGATCAATACTACCGTTCCGCATTGACGGAGACGGTATCACCATATTCGATTTTGAAAGAAGTACTGACAAATTATCCCCCCGATCATAAACCACAGCAAAGAGTCGGTTCAGGTAAATGTATGATTGTTCGTGAATACTATGCTGCATTTTCTTCACACCAGATCTGATGGTTTCACCTAACCACTGAGTTCAAAGTGAGCCTCATCGGAAAAGGTTAATTTGTTAGAAAAATCGTTATCATTCAACACCTAACCACGAAAACCAAGTTAAAGGTTTTTAGCTCCAACGTAAAATCAGTGCTCTTATATGGCTGTGAAATATGCTCTGTGGTCGTTGGAAAAACAAAGAAGGACCCAGACCTTCATAGACCGCTGCTCTAGAGTCATTCTCCGTATAAGGTGGCCCGATACCTGGATGTCAAATATTGAGCTCTTCACCCGAGGTAGGAAAAGGCCTGTTGAAATCGAGCGTAAATTGGCTATTCATACTTTGCGAAACCTCTCGACTGACATCAGCAGAATGTTGTTAGACAGGAATCCACAAGGCTCACGTCGTAGACGTCAACCGAAAGAATTTTGGAGACGAGGCCTGTACGATTAATTCAAAACAGCTGCGGACACGCTGACATGCACACAAATAAAGCTTAAAGCCCAGAATCGATCCAAATGGAATTGATTTGTTTTCGCACTTTGCGTGCCCATGTGGCGCGCTAGCAAATAATAATAATAGAAACATTAGCCATTTTTTTAGCAAAGCACCAGCGGCACTCAATGCTTCCAAGCACGGAATTTTCTTGTAAAAGTCAAGAGCTACTGCCTATATTTCAATATTGTTCTTGTTCATGTTGTTTTTGTTCATAAATTAAAGTGCATATGCAGACAGTTAATTGACAGTAAAGTAGACAACTTTATTTCTTTATATTAAGGATTGGGGATAGGTCGGAGCGTATGAGCAACTTTCGTTCACATAATTAAGTCACTTCACCTTTTTACAATACAAATTCGCAAGATTTTGAATGGACAATTTTCGTTTTGGTAATTTTGAATAAAAATGTAGTACCTTGTATAAAAAAAAACTTACAAATTGAAGTTCCAAACTTCATACTAAATTCATAAAAAATTTATAAATGAACAAAAAAAAAATTATCGACAAACTTGTCAACTTATTAACCAGAATTTATAGAAAACTAGGTATGCAGTTTCATAACCCATTCAATTTTAGTACAATAAAGTGTATGTTTGAAATTGTTCAAAAATCGTGTTGATTTTCGAGATTTTTCTTTGCGTGCGATGTTGACTATTTTCTTCCATATAGTACCAGAGTACTTTTGATTGAAAAATTTAAAAGTTTTAGGGAAATTTTTTGAAACTTGCTAAGTTTTTGCGAATTTAATACAATATTTAAAACTTTGATTTATAAGGAGTAGTGCAAAAAGTGCCAATCCGGTCGTACTGCATGTGATAATCGAAAAAGTTAGGATCACTACTACTCGAAAAATTTAGTGTGAGCATTAGCAGATATTAATGCCTTGCTCGAATCGGTGCAGATTGTATGCACAATATTTTTTGTAACTAGATGAGTTACAGCTTTTTTTTCAAATTATTCCAAAATGTTAGCGAATGCATCATACCGATGATGTGCTACTGATGGCTAGCCACTTTACCTAAAGTATCTTGGATGGGCCGAGGTGGTGGCGAAGAATTCGCAGAAGGTATTGGAAACCTAATCACACTATATTACCGGCTATAATATAAATAAACTCATGAAATTTTCTATAATATCATCTACCACATTTCCACGTTCCAGTTTTTGGTACGACGAGCGGCTGAATAAATTCGCAGAATTTCGAACCACGCCTGGTAGTTGAATGTGGCTTTTATTCAGCTATTAGATTTGTTATCGATTTTGAATTAAATGACACTTGAATGTATATTACCACTACTGTGCATACACTCCCAAACATATCTTTGTGTGTATGTGTTATGAGGATACACATACATATACGAGTGCATACATTGAAATGTGCAAGTTTGTTACATAAATTTAGGGTGTGCTGTGTAAATATTTATTGGTATTGAGTTTGATCAACGCTCATGCATATACACATATGTAGATTTACACACATCAACACATATTTAGAGCTTCAGAACTAAAAAAAAAAATGTAGTTCATTATATAAAAAGTGTAGAAATCAGAGTTTGAAATATGGCAAAACTCCAAAAAAAAATTTTATTAAAAATCAACTTTTTAACCAGAACTTATAGAAAACTTCTCAGTATGCAGTTTCATAACCATTTAAATTTTGGTACAACAAAGTATTGGTGTGAAGTCGTTCAAAGATCTCGTTGATTTTCGTAACTTTTTTTTATTGTTTTTTTTTTCATGCAATGTTGACTATTTTCTTCCATTCAAAGTTGTAACTTTGTATGACAATTTTTAGAAGTTTTTTGAGTTCTGTACACTTATTTTCTCCGCTAAGTGTCTCGTCGTAGCCGAAAGGGTGGGTGCGTGACTATCATTCGGAATTGAAAGAGAAAGTAGGTTCGAATCTCGGTGAAACACCAAAATGAAGAAAAAGTTGTTTCTAATAGCGGTCGCCCCTCGGCAGGCAATGGCAAATCTCCGAGTGTATTTCTGCCATGAAAAAGCTCCTCATAAAAAATATTTGCCGTTCGTAGTTGGCTTAAAACTGTAGGTGCCTCCTTTTGTGGAACAACATTAAGACACACGTCACAAATAGGAGGAGAAACACGGCCAAACACATAACAGAAGTGTACGCGCCAATTATAAATATATATAAGTGTCTCGTCATGCTTCCTATTCAATATGTGTTAAGCGTCTCTAAACGTCTTACGGTTATCCTGCAAGTGGAAGGCCCAACAGTTTTAAGATGCCTCGAAACTGTCTAGGGATATTAATATGGATATGAGAAGCTTCTTCGTGAGAGAAATGCACTCGTATGCATGCCAACGCTCTTCGCATTTTAGTAGAACAATCAGTTGATGCCGCTTCCCTTTAAGAAGGCATTCGACGCAATCAAACGAAACTCAATATGGCTGGTGTTGAGTAGAAAGGAAGTTCCCGCTAAGAGAACTCTGAACGCCAAACTTGCAGTGCTTCACAACGGCACCGACAGCTGCCCATTCACCACCAACGCAGGCATAAAGCAAGGTTGTAACCTGTCATCCCTTCTCTCCGCCATCGTCCTAGACAATGTTATTAGCCAATTGACCCTGCACAAAAGAGGTGTCCTATGGAGTTATACTAGATATTTTGAGGACCTGGACTTCGTCGATGACATCTTCCTCCTCTCCCATAAACTGACTGACATGCAAGCGAAGGCGGCCAACTAGCATAAGGCAGGACATTTAATGGTTGACGAGTGCCCGGTGGAATTTGTCGAAAGCTTCTGCTACCTCGGCTGCACTATCACGACAGATAGCGAAGGAGATGAAGATATCAACTGTAGGCAAAACAAAGCAAAGGAGGCGTTCGGGCGAATGCATACAGTATGGGCAAGTTCGCAAATCTCCAGGCGTGTTAAACTGTCCGTATTCAGCTCTCGTGTGAAGTCAGTGTTGTTGTATGGAGGTGAAATATGGCTGGTCTCTAACACCAACACACAGAGGATACACCCTCAGCAATGACGCGCTGTTGAGATCATTGAGTGAAGAACCCATCCTATGGCAAATTAAACGCTGAAAATTGCCATGGATAGGTCACATGCTTAGGAAACCTCCAGATAGCATCACGAGAATGACACTAGACTGGAGCCCACAAGGGAGCTGAGGTCACGGTCCGGCAAAGAATATTTGGAGAAGGTCCATGTTGCTCGAGCTAGCACGTCAACATCACATGGGACGGCGCAAAAACCACAGCCCAGAACCGTGTTCGATGGAAGAGTCTTGTCGAGACCCTATGATTGCTAGCGCAGTGAATGCATGCTGAAAGAGTGCCTGCTATTCTATAATTTGACATTTCATGTTCACATGAGACAACGAACTCTGTCTCAACCGAATGATAATCACGTACAAACCCACTGTGGGCGCCCTAAGCATACACAAAACATACTCGCAAATACACCTTTTATTTTTTTATACATAAAACTCAGCACTTTGTTATATGTAGGGCGTTGCTGATATTACTTTTTATTTCCTCAAAGATATTTGAGTGGGTTTGTAAATCTATACAAACACATACGAATACATATTTACTTGTATTTTCATTCTTAATATTTGAGGCGCATTAAAATAATGGCTACGGAAATGACCACACAAGTCTGACATGGAAATATTTTCTTTTCCTAATGCACCTTCCACATATCTGCTACAAAATATTCAAGGTGGACTGCTTTTCCATTCTTTCCAGAATTGAATTTGTGAATAAGTTAATTGATTGGACTACAAGCAGGCAAAGGTTGCGGACACTATGGGTTGAGCTGGTATATAAACTCATGTCCAAGTTGGTGTTTTGTATTATAAATACCTTTTTTGACCTTTATCCAGTTGGCTGCCATTAGTTCAGAGCATTATTTTCTACATTTCCTTCGAGACTACACGAAGAAGTAGTTTTAATTAATACTATTTCATTTGTTTGATTGCTGAAAAAGAAAAGTTAATAGTATGCGGGAAACTCTATTTTATAGCAATGCTGTGTGTAGATATATGATTTATTTATTTCTCACTTAAATCGAATTTTGTTTTTATAAAAATATATCTCATTTTAAATTTTGCGAAAATTAAATTTAAAACAACAAATTAACAAATTTTCATAAAAATTTCACACTTTTTAATAAGATATTTTAGATAAATGTGGGATAGGCAGTTTTGTAGCTTATTGAAGTTTGCTGTAAGTTTGAAATGACTCAAAATTTTCATTTATTTTTTATAATTTATTTGCTGATATTGTTGGGTATTTTCTTCAATTCAATAAATTTCTGAGCATTCGCTATTATTACATCTGCCACCTCTAGATCTCTTCTGCAAATACTAAGCGGCTTGTTCCGCTTTAAGGCTTAGAGCGAGCTTAAAACGGAAGACTATCACACATGGACATTCATCCATCTTAAACTCCTATACGGATATACCCAGTGTTTCTGACTATCACCCTCCCATTCTCTGTTTCGAAAGGAATTTCCTAATGAAAATCCCGTTAAGATCTACACGGACGGATCTGAAATGGACACCGGTGTAGGATTAGGGTTATATTCCGAAGAGCTTTCCATCAGTGAATCCTTTAAACTACCGGATCACTCTAAGGTTTTTCAAGCGGAAATGAACGCTATTCATGAAGCCTTAAAATGGTTAAAGATAAACAGAATATCATCAACAGATATCTGCATTTTATTAGACAGCCAATCTGCTCTACGGGTCCTGGATGCATTCCAAATAACATCAAGAAGTGTCTTACATCGGCGCCAATCTCTTAATGAGATGGACAAAAAATAACGTGTTGCGAACTGTAGGGCTGACCAACTTGCAAGAGAAGGTGCCTGTATGCCAAACATAAGTAATTTTAGGGGGGTACTTCTCACTACTTGTAAGCTTCTTATTAAGGACGCACTAATCAGTTCTGTAAATCAAAGATGGATTGGCGTTAACACTTGTGAAATTGCAAATATAGCCTAGACTAAATCTACGTCTGTTCAAGAGTATTATAAAATTGAGTAGACTTCAAATTAGGTCCTTAGTAGCGGCCCTCACACGACATTGTCTCATAGGAAATCATACAAGGAGTTTAGGCGTTTGCAGAAGACGAGGAGTTGAAAACAATAATTTTTTTTTTTTTTTTGCATATGCCCGACTATAGCTAGAAGCAGGACTCGATATTTAAGATCCTACTTCTTAACGAATATAGATAATCTATATACTTTAGTTATCAACAACCTTTTACGGTTTGTCAAACGCCCAGGAGGGTTCAATATGGAAGGGGAAATTTAGCCCAGGACCCGGGGCTCACAATGGAACCATTTCACAGTCTAAGTGGCACCGTACATTATACGATGCGGCTGCCAAACCTAAACTAACTTAACCTAAGGCTATTAAATAACGGGCCTCAATGTTGCTATTGCAGAAATACGCAGACGTCAAATGCAAGCGGCCACCAGCTATTTAGTGTGAGCTTCTCTACGCCTTCAAATAGAGTGCATTTCTCCATGTGCTATTTCGAAATCCCTTTGGCCCCACTGCAAAAAGGAGACTCAGAAAATCCAGGCGTCTCTACGCCATTCAGTTGCTAAACTCGAGCTGTGTTTGTGGACCATTAGCCGATCGGCACACACGCGGAAAATCTAGGTTTAGCATTTAACCCCCATTCCAGAAGCTGTGGGGATCTTTCAGAGAGGGAGAGACTGTTAAGCACTTTCTCTGTAAATGCCCGGAATTGGCAGCTAGGTGATTAAGATCACTGGGTGCTCCTTGTTTTAACAGCTTGGGGTAGTGCACTAACCATTACACCAACTACTGTGGATGTCTGCCTACTTGAGGTCTCATAATGAATCAAAATGGCGCTTTACATGGTTCGGCACTCGAAGTGGTATGAACTTCAGACCGCTCGCGCAGCTCACGCATGGGATGGCTTTAGTTGGCTAAATTACAGTCCAGATTATTGTTTACAAGCGCGGTAAACGCGGAAAAAGAAAATCAGTGAACGTAAAAGTGTTCCTGCATTATATTTACCTGGAAAATCACAACCAGTGATTGTTCGTGAGCTCGAGCAAAATAAATAAAGATTTTGTTTATCCCAACATTACTCGTTACAATGTAACTGGTAGTGTCGCAAAACGTCATGGAGGTGGTTATTAAAAGACTGCAACGTCACGAGAAATGGTTCAAAAAGTGAAGAAGCGACTTGAGCGAAATCCCAGACGAAGTGCCAATTAAATGGCGAGAGAAATGAAAATATCTGCCCGTACTGAAAAATTATCTGAAAGTCAAGCCTTACAAGATCTAAAAGGTGCATGATCTCCCATCAAAGCAGCAACAAGTCAGACAACTTGAGTGAGCGAAGGAGTTGCTTCGCTTGGCCAACAGCGGTCAATTTCTGTGTTTTTGACGAGAAAATCTTTCAAATCGAGCAGTTAGTATACTCCCAAATCGATAGAGTTTATTCGACCGACCGTTCATGCGAGAATTTGAGTAATCGATTGACCACCAGAAGGCAGCACTCTCCACAGGTAATGGTTTGGACCGCTGTAACCGCAGCTGGGCGGTTTCCAATCGTCATTGAGCCTGGCGTCAAGGTAAATGCGAAATATTAACGGAAAAGTATTCTGGAGGTTGCTTGAAGCTGTGGGCAGACAAACATTTCAGTTCATGGACGTTTCAACAGGACTCGGCACCATCTCACAAGCTCGAGTGAACTAAGAATGGTTAAAAAACGTTCTGAACTTCATAACGTCTCCACAATGGCTCTGAAATTCACCAGACTCAAGTCCGATGGATTATTCTCTTTGGACCATTTAGGAGAGGAAAGTCCGAACTAAAAGATACACCAGTCTCGAGCTTAAGCTTCCTGCCCCCGAATGCCGTTATCGGAGTCCAACCACCACCAATCACAGACAAAAAGCTCCAACTTCCTTGAGAGTCCCGCGTAACCTTGGCACAATTACGTGCTGGATATTGTAGCTGGTTAACTCCTACTTATGCAGAATCGACCCCGACATACTAAGCATATGTCCAGCATGTGAAGGCACCCCGCACGACACTAACCACCTTTTAACATGCGCCATTAAACCCACTAATCTAACACCCCTTTCCCATTGGACCCAACCCGTCGAAACAGCAAGTTTCCTGGGCCTACCGTTATATGAGGTAGACGAAGACGACCGGTGATTACGCTACACTGAAAGGGCAGAGGTACTGCTACAACAACAACCTACAAGTCACATTCGGGCAGCTTGCGATTGGTTTCTGGACCGTCTCAAGGCCATAGTCAAAAGGTGGTCATATCGAGCAAAAGTAAATTGATTCTTAATTTTGTATTATTTTCCAATATTTTTTACTTTGAGCTGAATAAAAATAATTTTCCAAACTAAATTTATGGTCTTTTTAATTGGTTACACTTCGAGTGCCGGACCCTGTAGTGCTATTTAGGGAGTGCTAGGGTGCTACTTCAATTATTTCACCTACCTACCGACCTAAAAAAGTCATTCAAAAACATAATCAAACGATTGATACTCCACAAAATATTATTTAAAAATGGTTTTAAAAACTTTATCCTGAGTTCAAGTGGTTTTAGTACAACATTTTTGTTTCTTTTGATTTTTCTTAATTTAATGTCAATTTTTTTTTTTTAATAATTCGTTGATCGTGAAAGAAAGAGAATTATTTTTCCTAATATAGACCCAAAAAGAATTCTCTAACTTATCATTCCTTTTGTAGCGATTGTTGCTATTGTATATGAAGAAAATTAGAAAATAGTCACGCTTAGCTGCCTTGCAATGACAATTTTCAAAAAACCCGACTAACAAAGAAAACTCCAAATCTCATACACACCTAGCCATTGACTTCCCATATGTGAAATAAAAAATGTAAAGCGTCATACAAAAAATAGTAATATAAAAAAATTTCTCAAAGAAAATTGTATGTACTTCAACTTTCAATAAGCTAAAATTTTTTACACAAATCCAAATACAAACTTTCCGCATTGAGTTTCGAGCTATTTCAGCTTACGCCCCCAGCACCTCCAACGAATAGTCAAACTGATAGAAGTCACATAAAGCTATGTGACATACATATGAACACGAAAATCAAGGCATGTCATTAAAAATTGCTTCCACATGTTCGCTTTTCCACAGCCTATGGTTAACCACTCGTATAAAGGCGCAATTTGTTTACATCATGAAAAAATATTAGTATTTCTTATAGTCAAATTAAATTCAGTTTGAGCTAAGAGGAAGACTAATTTTATTTGCCCTTCTTTATATGAATTATAGTACATGTATTTATATTTCCAGTAAAGGGTGAGAGAAAGGGACAGGAGAAATGGAAATTCGGGTGCTCGCATTTGCCTCTTAATCACTTGCAACATTCACATGCGAAGCGGTCAACTGGTGGAATGTCGAAAAGAAAAAAAAATTAATATATAGATTAGGTGTCTGTCCTCAAGACACAAATAAAGAAAATGTCATTCACCTATTTACACAACGAAGAAGCATACAAACATACACAAGCTGAGATACATAAGTTGGCATAGCATAGCATAGCAAGCGAAAGGGTCCCCTTTTGTTGATTCTGAAGCTAACTGGAAGATTTAATTTTCGATGAGTTTTACTTTTTATTTTTTGTTTGTTTTACCATCATCAACAATATGCATAATACGCGTGTGTTTTTGTAGAAAAAAAGAATTTGTATTAAAACAAAAAATGTATATATAATATGTATTATATATAGGTATAATTTTATAGTTGAAGGTCTCAGTAGCCAGCGCTGTATTAAACAATTGTATTAGTTAGTTTTAGTTTTCTTAGCAGATCCATCATTTTTAATAAACAAAAATAAAAAATACCTTTCCCTGCCCATTTTTATGTGTATTTTCTTATGTGTATTTTTCCATTTCATACATATTTTTTCTCGTCCATAATACACAAAAACATGTGTTCGTAAATTTTTGATAATTATGAGCAGCTGTTCTCGTTTTCGTTTGACTGTTCCGCACATATCGCCAATAGGCAAGCAAAGCCATTTGAGGGCTAAGAAATATACGTTTAGTGAGATGTATTATGTGAGATGTAAGTACTTGTATGTGAGAATGTATTTTGAATAATTTTTTTTAAAGAAGACTTTTGTTTCTCCACAGTTTTTAAGGAAGCAATTCTTAATTTTGTGGATACTTTCCCTAATTTTCCATAAATAATAGGGGATATTCGTTTAAACGCTTAAATGCCTCCTAAACTTGGAATGTCTCGTAAATTCACTACCTCGCAAGCAACGAATCAAATTCCTCTTTTACCTGAAAACGCGTTGATCATAAACGATCGCGCAGAAATCAGTATTAATGGTGATTGACAGGGCGAAAAATTATCGAGAAAAATTACAATTTAAAGGTTAGGTTAGGTTAGGTTAAATGGTAGCCCTAGAAGGAGAAAGGATAAGGGAAGGAAGAAGGAACCTTGAGATTAGTGGAAGATGACCATGCATTTACGATGACGCCGACGGTGGCTGATTTACGTTCGTAATTAGCCGTAAGAAGCTACTGATGAACTTCACCAGGTTATTTAAACCCGCTATATCCGCAGGCGTAGCGAAAAACTGAGATCCTAGATGTTTAAATCTGGTAGAAGGTGTTGAGATGATTCCACCTCGACAAATTCTGCAGAACGGACTTGACGCAATCCCAAGTCTCACCTCACGAACACCTAACGACATTGTCCGGCAAGAATTGGTAAGTATCCTTTCGAGAGACTTTGTAAGCCTTAGCAGCTCCCTCGAGCGCTCCCGATCTACCTGTGACCAGAAGGATCTCGCGCCCAGCGATCGCAGAGTTGACTCGAAGTACATCTTTACAGAAGTAGACCACAGGTTCTTAACGGAACCCCAATCCTCTCATCAAAGTTCCCTGTATAGCCAGCTCATCAGCCCAACAATTTTCTTCTATGCCGCTGTGACCGGGAGCCCAAATGAGCCTGATGTCAAAGTATTCGGATGCAATCGAGAGAGAAGCCTTACATTCCACGACCAATCTCGAACGCACAAGCAACGAGCCCAAGGCCTTAATTGCCGCTTGGCTATCGGAGTAAATACTTACTTCCTTAACGGTAATTACCGAAGAAATCAACCAATCCACTGCTTCCTGAATTGCGGTGACCTCCGCTTGTAAAACACTACAGTGGTCCGAAAGCCTGAATTTAAGTTTGATTGGGAGCTCCTTACAGAATACTCTCCCACCAACCCTTCCGTCCAACTTCGAGCCATCCGGGAACATGTTTGCCAAGCCTTGCCGCCAAATGTTATACCCCGCCCACTCATCCCTTGAGGGAATATGAGTGGAAAAAGGTCCGCTCGGACCTAGCGTGGGTGTACAGTGATCCAGCACCATATAGATGAACATTTAAAGGAGTAAATATTTATGACAATTATGCTATCAGGGAGTAGTAGTATTTTGGGACCTCCAACAGGCAGTTATCTTCAGCCAACCAGAGCTGTTGATGTAATAAGAAGATTTACGGGATTTTTGTTGACGCACTGCCCCAGGCTGTCGAAGAAAGATCGTCTTGCTGCCAAAACCGGACATTTGCAGAGAAAATCGACGACAGTGTCCCCCTCTTAAAGGTCCGCACAGCTTCTGCAACGAGGGGTTTAAATGCTAAACTTATTGCGTAGGTAAGCACGCATTTCTGCGTGAGTGCCGATCGGCCAGTGATCAGTAAAAACAGCTACGAGTTTGGAAATTGAAGGGCGTAGAGTCCCCACGACTTTCTGAGTTCTCCATATATTGTTCTGGGGCCACAGGGTTTTCGAAATAACACATGAAGAAATGGGGCTCCAGAAATAAGTTGTGAAATTCCCCTTTAACAGCAGTCGGTGGGATGCCGATGACCGGTGAGGTGGTCGCTGAGACCAATTCAGTTCCCTTCGATTCAAGCTCATCAGCAATTTATTTTCTCTCCATGTTCCTATGTCCGGGCATCCAGATCATGCAAATGTTGCCTGCGCAGCCACAAAATATACCTCTTTTCTGAATAAAAAAAATCATTTCGAGTGATGGAAATCTATATTTTAACATTCACGCGTTCCGTTGCTTGTCTGTTTGTATACTGCAGCTGTCTAGTTCACAAGTGTTAGAATGATTGAAGTCATTTGCAAAAATTAAAAATCTCTTGATAAGTTGATTAAATTTGTGCCACCTTGTGGTTGACAGCTTGTTTGTTCTTGTTTGCGGAAAAGTGTCCTTTTGCATTCAATCAAATAACAAATATAATAAAGTATTGGTGCAGAGAGTAAAACCCGAAAAATTTCTTAAAACATACATAAAAATAAAAAAACATACATACGTCCCTATATTTATGGAAATACACTTATCAGTAAATCAGTTCTGCAAGATCCCGTCAGGGCGTTAGCGCACACACATGCATACATACAAGTATATTGAACCAAAAAACAACTAACCAAATAACCAAATCAAAATGAACCTAAAGCGTTTTACATCTGTAACTTTTTTATAGCGCAAAACAGATGAAAATATTCAAACATATTTCGGTACTTACGATCCATCCACTATACATCAACAAACAGCAGGCAGAGCAGCAACATCATAGTTTACTGTAATGAAAACAACAACATCAAAGTCAATGGCGCACAGCAAAATACGATTTTGCCAATCAACCCAAAAACTTCCCAACGCCAATGATAAAAATAGAACTAAGCCATGCTTAAAAGTAATGTTGCTTGTGCGAATAATATTCGCGAAACCAAGTCAAGTTGATTCAAATCTACAAATGGGTGTAGTCTATAGATGTCTTTCGTATTGCTTCCACAGCTTGCATGTATGATACGCGTGTGTACATATGTGTGTATGAGTATAAATACCCTGCAAGGAATGGCACTACTGCGCGCCACTATCGGGTATCTGCCGAGCGTTTCGAATCGTGACTAGTTGCGCTCTTTCTCTTTGCAAAATAACAAACTCGTGAATTTTGTAGAAGGATGCCTTGGGAATAATTGAGTTGCAATTATTTTGCGATTATTTGAAAGCAGTGCTAAATTGGGCTGATCTGATGTATGTAGTTTTTTCTAGTTAATTCGATATGATTAATCTTTTCACTATAGTATTATTATTATTATTTATTAAAATATAATTAAAATTCTAGATTAATCTAATATAAAAGCTCTAGCAACCTGAGCTATATTATATCAACATATTTAAGAATATACAGTGAAATTAACATAGTCAGAGCTACTCCCGTTAAGATGCAAAAAATTATTATTTTTTTATATTTTATATAAATATTTTCTCGAATTGTTGCACATTTAATTTTTTAAATTCATCATTTCATATTTTTATGTTAAACTAGGTTCGCTTGTGCAAGTTAAAGTAACAGAGGCGCAGAATTAAAGCTGTTGTCCAAATTCTGCTTTGGCACTCAATTTTGTGCTCAAACTTAATTTTGTATTGATCGTACGTTTGCGTTATGATCATAGCAATACAATAAGAATTCAGCAACAACATACCTATGTCCCCACTTAGCGGCACCTTCGAACACGCGTTTATCGACACAGTTAATTTGCCAACAATAACTTCAGTTGCTGATCGAAGCGTCCCGCATTACAAAAAGAAAATAGCTTCGGTATGCCTTTGCATTTCCCCAGCGACAAAAATAACGCCTCTTGTTATCCCCTTAAAAGCAACGTAACGCGTTTGCACATATGTACATACCTATCAGAGGTCTCCCCAAACGCACTCGAGTGATAGTGGGGCATTATAAGATTTGTCATAGAGCGAGTAACATCGCTGTGAACTTTGATGAATAAAAAAAAGCAATACGAAATAAAAAGTGTTTTGTATTAATTTGCATAAAACTAAGCACATAAAAGACTCAACATAATTTCCTACATCGTTTCTCCATAATCTGCACATATTCGTTATTTAACATAATAATGAAGAGTAACATTACCATTTGATACATACATATGTACGAGTGCATGCTTAACAATTGCTTGGTGCTGTATTCCGTTTGCGCTGTATTCCGTATGCATTAACAACTGTAGAGCGAGCGCTCTCATTTGATATTTACAAACGAGCTGCACTGTTATGTGGATATGTATGCTATAGGCCCTATGTTCCACATACGAACCACGGGAAAGTATACATATCATATATATATATGGGGCATTCTTTCTCAACGGGAGACCCCTATCTGTCCAAAAATGTTTTTGACCTAGAGAGTTCTAATAGGGCTTAAAATTTAGCTCTTTTTATCTACTTTTCAATACAGAGTGGCCAAAAACGAAATTCAAGATGGATCATTTAATATGGCTAAAAATGTAATCAAAATTCATTAAATTCATTCTAATAACCTATACCAAAAAAAATCATTTCAACGGAAAGAGTTGTACGAGGTCTCAAAATTTAGCTAATAAAGTTTACTTTAAAATACAAAATGAAAAATTTTAAAATCCAAGATGGCGGCCGCAACATGGCGGCTAATTTTTTAAAACTACTCAAATCCACTTAAACCCTGAGTAACGAGTTTCATGCGAATTCATGAGTTTTTTCAAAAATCCGTCCGCCATATTGGATCCGCCATTTTGAAATTTGGAAATCTAACACCAGATTTGTAATCAGCGACCCAAAAAACCCCCGAGTAATATTATACATTTTAAGTGGATTTGAGTAGTTTTAAAAAATTAGCCGCCATGTTGCGGCCGCCATCTTGGATTTTAAAATTTGTCATTTTGTATTTTAAAGTAAACTTTATTAGCTAAATTTTGAGACCTCGTACAACTCTTTCCGTTGAAATGAATTTTTTTGGTATAGGTTATTAGAATGAATTTAATGAATTTTGATTACATTTTTAGCCATATTAAATGAGCCATCTTGAATTTCGTTTTTGGCCACTCTGTATTGAAAAGTAGATAAAAAGAGCTAAATTTTAAGCCCTATAAGAACTCTCTAGGTCAAAAACATTTTTGGACAGATAGGGGTCTCCCGTTGAAAAAGAATGCCCCATATATATGCTAGATTTTATAGTAGATACTCTCAAAATGCTAGAGTGCCATATTTAGGAAACATTTTATAAGACAATTAGAGGAATTTTAATATGGAATAAAGTCCATCCAGGATCTACAACCAAAATTTCAAGCAGTGTCCATGATCTGCACATATGTATTTGATATTTCTCATAGTAATCAACAATAACATTAAGGGGGCAGCCTGCTTTAGAGGCTTCAAAAAATGGATTTTTTCGTGGATTTTTTTGGGAAGGAAAGAAATATTCCATTGAAACGAAACTTACTGGTTTCATTGTTATATATCTTAACAGTTTTCTGAAATTTTTGCATTACAATATATGTTTTATTATGCCTGGTACAAGCATTTTGCCGCGGCGCCTCGGGTGTGCATGTATCGGGCGGCGGGAAAGATGCAGGTCGCAATTTTCATCTGAAACCAGAAACCCAAAAAGTTTATATTTTGGTATAGTATAGCTTCTAGTTAAACCAAGAAAATTAACCAAAAAAACTTTTCGCTAATTAAAAAAAAAATAATTTTTTTGGAAAAACAAATTCATTTTAGATTGTTTAAAAAGTGGGTTAATCTTAACTTTCTTAAGGTTTTTTAGGTTCAACTAGAAAAGAATTTAATTCCGAATAAAATCAATGTTGCCTCGTTTCAATAGGAAGTTTAACTTTTTCCATATCTTTCCCGCCAATTAGGAAAAATCGCAAAAATAAAAATCCGAGAACTCCGAAAATATTTTGAATTTGCTTCTGAAATTTTGAGGACACATTCTTGGATAGTTTGGGAAGACATTTATGCAAAAAAAAAACAAATCGATTTTTTGAAGCCTCTAAAGCAGGTTCCCCCTTTAACATTAACACTCATATGTGAAGATCCTTATATACAGCCATCCAACAATAACACCAGATATCACTTGCTTTATGCTGTATTTCGTATGTATTAACAGCATTAGAGCGCTCGCATTTGCGATTTGCAGTTAAACCGTGCTGTAATGTGAGCCTTCGCTCTTCATTTTTAAGAAAAATTTCAAAATTTTTTTGTTTGCCTAAGACAACACTGTGGAACAAATTCAGGTTAGCAAAAATTAGGTCCATTCTGAGAGTGGCGGGTGAAAATAGAGGCAAAATTAGAAGACCCGTCTCGCGCCGTTTTTTTATGTTAGTTCGAATTTTTTTTTAATCGGCCTTCGAAGTTTGCAGTCAAATGCCGATTTTCAGTATATTGTTTCATAAGTACCACAAAAGTTTTCGAAATCAATTTTTTCCAAAAATTGTAATTGTTGCACAGGTCTCTAGCAATAATTTGGCTTTTACAGATTGAAAAAATATCAATTAGTCGACGAGTTATAGCCAAAAAACCATATAAACAATTTTGCTCCGATTTCGAACTTCGAAGGCCGATTAAAAAAAAATTCGAACTAACATAAAAAAACGGCGCGATACGGGTCTTCTAATTTCGCCTCTATTTTCACCCGCCACTCTCAGAATGGACCTAATTTTTGCTAACCTGAATTTGTTGCACAGTGCAATTAGAAGCGCATCTAGGATCCATAGCCGAAATTTCAAAAAAAAAATTATTGCAGCCGTTCTCAAACTTTACGGACAGCGAAAAACGACACTCAAAATATAATATAGGTAAAGCCCAAATTTTACACAATACGAGTAATAACGTTTATATAAGGTGGCATACAATTAATCACCCGATGAGGTTTTTTGAATAAATTTTTTATTAAATAATTAAGAACCAAAATGCTGTTGCTACTGTAACCATAGAAGTTATCACAGCCCTCCGCCTCCGTCGTAATGTACGAGAAGAGCGATCACTTATGTTCAATTATCTGTTGGGCTCCGAAGCAAGATAAGTCGATAAGTGCCACAGGAGTAGCACTGGTTTGTAATGGATGAAATGTTACCAGTTCTGTACTAGAAATTTGTTTCACTTAGTTTAGTGTATCTAGTTGATGGTGTGTACTATGTACATTCATTCAAAAATCCATCGGAATGCGATGGCAAACAGTCAAAGTGACAACAGCCAATGTAACGGACAATTTTTGTGCAACAACCGCAATTCCAAGGCAAATGCATTGAGATCTGCGTACAAGCATTCATTCCCACGAATATGCATACAACTTTTATATAGACATGCATACATACAAATATATCTACTTATGAGGGCATATGCACGCAGATTTGTGAGTATTTGACAACAATGCCGTCAATGAAATCGGAAAACATCTACCTACAATGGCGCTGTCTGTCTGCCTGAATGCTCTTTTCTTGTCAGCACTGACTTACATACATACGCCAGCGTATATACATACCGACGTACATACATGCAATATTTAAATGTAAATATTTCTATCTTACAGTCTATTTGCCAGACTTTTCGCATAAACGAACTTTTGATGCTGATAGTGAAAATCGCAATGATGAAGGTTGTAGATACGGTACTACGAGTTTTGTCGCCTCGATGATGGTTCCTGTTTCAGTTTATTAACATTGGAAAAAAATGTTTTTGAAAAAAAAATTCTATTTATCCCATTTGAAGGAAGAAGAAGGATAGGAGACGGTATAGCATAGATTAGAATGGAGGGACGGACAGGACGGGATCGGATAACATAAAATTGGGTAGGATTGGATAAAATGGTATAGGAAAGAATGGTAAAATATAATGTATGTTTGTATGAAGCCATGTTTTTTATTAGATGAGTAATATACTAAATTTTTTTTATGTAAAAACTCCTATTTACAGAATAGCATTAATTGTGATTTACTCTTATTCACTAAAGTTAGTTACGCCAAAAGATGGACCGACAAAGGCAGGGGGACGTAATATTGGTTAAGGTCAGCGACCGCAAATATGCATTATTTTCAAATTTTCAATAAATACTATAATAAAAATCATGTGGGGTATTTTTTCCATAAAAAAACAACTACGTCGTAAAAAAATATTTCGAGCATGCAGTTTTATAGCCAACTGAATTTTGGTATTTATTTATTTCATTTATTTATTTAACTAATGGGGCTGTACCTGTAAGAATTTTAAGTATTTTATTAGACATCGCTGCTGGAAGCTATAGAATTCGAAATCAATTATTTTTATACAATGCAAACATAAAACTAACAATTTTCAAAATCTTATTTTTTAAATTTAACTGTAAATGAAAAAATAAGAAAGAATTTGTGGAACAACGTCAAGACGCACATCACAAATAGAAAGAGGAACTCGGCCAAATACCTAACAGAAGTCTACGCGATAAATATTTATTGGCAAAAAATTAAAAAAAAAAAATTTTTTAAATAATTAAAAAAAAACAAAAAAAAATCTAAAAATATTAGAAAAAGTGTTACCAAAAATTTCAGAAAAACAAAAATAATAGAAAAATAAACAATTAAAAAACAAAAAATTAAACAAAAAAATTTAGTTTTTAAATATAATATTATATAAAAAAATATTAAAAAATAAAAAACTGTTTTTTGGTCCATTAAATTTTGTAGTCGAATTCACTGTATCAAAATTAAAAACAAAAAAAAAAAAACAAAATTAAAAACCAAAAAATTTAAAAAGAATTCTTTGTGTTTAAATATATTAATATTAATACTAAATATATATATCTTAGTAAATACTTCTTTTTGCTGTTCAGCTGGATATGTGACTCAAACTTTATCTGATATCTGGATATCTGACTCAAAAAAAAAATAAAAAAAATAAAGCATTTAACCAAAAATTGTTTTTTGGTCCATTTCATTATGTATTAACTTTTTCGAATTTGCTGACATTGAAAACAAAATATTAAAAAACAAAAAATTAAAACATTTTTAAATTTCTTTCGATCCATTTCATTATGTATTAACTTTTTCGAATTTGCTGTAAAACCTAACATTAAAAAAAATTAAAAAACAAAAAATTAAAAAAAAGGAAAACATTTTTTGGTGCATTCAATTGTGTACCAAGTTTTCCGAAATCGCTATAAAATCAAAGTCTATCAAAATTTAAAACGTTTCAAACGTTAGTAAATCCTTCTTCTTATTTGAAGAAGTCGTTCAGCTAGATACATATCTCAAAATAATTCAAATTTTAATATTTCGGTATTCAAAGCTTTTCGGGCACGAAAACCAAGTTATTCGGTCTAAAGTCGCCCTGTAACGGTCATTTCATGACTGGTTTTCACAAGAGGGTCTTTTGTGATAGTTGGCCGTAATACTTAGTGGGGCATGGGATCTAATACAGGGTGGCTGATGAATTTTGCTACATTAAGAAACTCAAATAACTTTTTTTTTAGTGTATGGAATTCATTTATTTTTTTTTTAAGTTGAAGGTCATTAAATTTTATTAAATGTAGCTTAACTAGTTTTAAAAATAATTGAATTTAAATGCCCCCCATGCTCGTTGACACAAGTGCGGCATCTTAGTAAAAAGTTGTTCATTGCTGCTTTGAGAGTTGCGACAGGAATAGCCGCAATTGTTGCCCGAATGGATTGTTTTAGTTCATCCAAATTTGTTGGCTTTGTTTTATAAACTTCTTGTTTACATAAACCCCACAAGAAAAAGTCAGGTGCAGTAAGGTCAGGCGACCTGGGGGGCCAACGAAATTCGGAGTTTCTTGAAATCAGTTTATTGGGAAATTTTCGTCGCAACTCTGTCATAACAGTCTGGGCTATGTGAGACGTTGCCCCATCTTGTTGAAACCACACAGAGTTGAAAGGAATTCTCTTTCGGCGTAGTTCTGGATAGAAAAATTCTTTCAGCATTTTCAAATAACGGTCTCCAGTAACCGTAACGGTGTGACCATTTTCTTCAAAAAAATAAGGCCCGACAATACAGCGTGAAGAAACCGCACACCACACTGTCACGCGAAGAGGATGCAACTCCGTCTCGTGGAGTATCTGTGGGTTAGAAGTACTCCATATTCGACAATTTTGTTTGTTCACATTGCCGTTTAAATCGAAATGGGCCTCATCAGACATGAAAAGGCAGTTTAACTTGTTTTGGTCTTCTTCCACCATTTGCAGGATCTTCTGGCGAAATTCCAAGCGAATCGGCAAGTCTGCTGCATTCAGTTTGTTAACCATTTGAATTTTGTAGGGAAATAAGTCTAAATCTTTGTGCGTTATTGTTTGCAAAGACTGTCGGCTGACACCAAGTTGAGCAGATAAGCTTCTTGTTGAAACCCTTGGATTGCTTTGTATAGCTGCAGCTACAGCAGCGATCGTTTCCTCCGTCCGAACTGGTGGGTTTCGATGATAAGGTCTTCTTGCGACTGTTCCTTGCTCAGCAAAATTATTCACCAGTCTCATTATGGTCCATCTGCTCGGGGGATCGCCGCCAAACATCCGCCTGTACTCTCTCTGTACCAAAACTACGGACTCCAGTGCGTGATAGCGGCGGACTATCCAAATTCTTGTTTGCGTGTCCCAGTTATCCATTTTAATAAATTTTAAAGATCAATCTGCAAATTAAAACAAAAATGGAACAGATAACTTAAAAAGAAAAAAAGTTATTCAATTTTTTTTTTGGTAGCGGCTTTCATCAGCCACCCTGTATATGTAAGTTTCTGTACACTTTCACACTTCCACTGATATCAAAGCAAACGTTCCTTAGGAGCAAAAATACAATACAAAATACTAAAAGAAATACTAACGGTGCAATACCTACGGTCTTAGCTAAAAAAAAACAAAAGACCCGCACGCAAGATGTGATGAATTTTCATCATGAAATCCACATCATGAGCTTTTAACTGTAATTAAAGCACGTTCCACTAAAAAGATGAATTTACTTAAGTTTTATGCCGTAGAGCAAACAAAGCTTGGGCTAACTTCGCGCTTTTAATTTGAGTTGCAACTTTAATGCTGTCGGCAGATAATAGCGATCGCATTGCAGCCCTAAACAAACCAACGGAATTATCAACAGCAATGCAAGCATACCGTCTCTTACACATACAACATACATGCATATGCATGTACAGATAACTATTATATTTAAGTGTGTATTTGTGTCGTTCGCCACTTCCCATTCGCCCGCTGTACGTGCCACACGGCATTAGAGCTGTTAGAGGTCACACACACACGCACACATCCACGCGCATACACAACTACATGGGGACAGAGTCAGACGCTTCGCCTCAATACACTTAACTTCGATTGCAATGAGGGAAAAGCTAATCGCCATCAACACCAACAAACGCACGCACTTGGCTGGAGCAGAGTGGAGCATTTTCAGTTCGCTTTTAGTGGTCGACGAGTGCAATACCTACGACTTGTGGAAGCCAACGAATCGAAGAGTCAGCAGTCAGTCGTTTGGCAGTCAGTGAGCAGCATTGTCGTCGTTCGGTAGTGTTTAGTGGTCAGTTGTGAGCAGCGCGCGAATTTGGAAAATTTAAAAAAATTAAATTTTGAAAACTCGTTTTTTTCAAAAATAAAACTTCAAAAAAAAATATTTCTTTTTTTAAATAGTTTGTGTGAAAATATTTTTGGGTTGCAGCAGATTAAAAAAACCGAATTTTCTTTTAAGTAATTGCTGCAATTTTTGATTTTCACACACAAAAGTGTTTGTAAATTGTGTGTGGGCGTGTTTTTGTTTGCGTGAAATATACAAAGACATAAAATTATAAATACAATTTCGTTGCATTTATTTGAAGCGTAGTGAGCTTGCCAATTATTAAGCAACAAGTGCCTTTACATACTAAAAATACTAAAAAGATTAATAAAAAAAAAAAAATCCAGAACAATTAAAAGCCTCTTTTAAAAGCAGAAATTATGTCCACCTCAGCTTATCTCCTGGCGCTACTTTTAGCACTGGCATTGGGCAGCACAGCGGGTGAGTACTTACGATTGTCATCGTTTTGCGCCACTTATATTATATTTTATATGGAGGTCATTAATTAAAGCAAAAATTATGATAGTGAAAGTGTTAAGGCCGAATTTCTCCGCTAAGTGTCAATGGCATCTACATCTTTTGCTTATCCTACGTTTCCCGCAATACAGATGGTTTTCGGGAAAAACTTTTCTCATAACAGAAATACGCTCGGAGCCTGGCCATTGAGGAGTGAACTCTTTTAAATATAAATATATTTTTTATAATTTTTTTTATATTTTTTATTAGTTCTTTTTTTTTTTGTTTTTAAAGGACAATTAATTGATTATTTTTGGTTCTTTTTCTTTTTTTCAAACGAAATTCTTCCACAAGAAATGAATTTTCATATGGAATAAAGTGCAAAATTCTCATAAATCTGAATAATTTTTTAGCCGCTTAAAACTTGCTGTTTATTGTATCGAAATTAACGAATATAAAACTCCATACTCGAAATTTTTTTTAAATTTATATTAAAAAGTCTAAAGTTTAGATACAAATTTATTTGATTGGTTTTTAATTTTGTATAACGTATGAAAGTTTGATTTATTTGGGTTCGAATAAAGAACCCAAAAGATTTTGAGCCACTTAAAACTTCCACTTCTTTGTACCAAAATTCAATCAGCTATAAAACTGCATTATCAAAATATTTCTAAAATTTAATATGAAAAAGTCTAAAGCTTAAATGAAAGTTTTGTTGAATTTTTCTAAAATGAAAATTTTGTTGCATATTTCTAATTTTTTTTATGAAGTTTAAATGAAAGTTTTGTTGAATTTTTTTAAATCTTAAATGAAAGTTTTGTTGAATTTTTCTAAATTTAGAATAAAGTTTAAATGAAAATTTTATTGAATTTTCCTAAATTTTTTATAAAGTTTAAATGAAATTTTATTGAATTCTTTTAAATTTTGTATAAATTTTAAATGAACATTTTTATTGAATTTTCCTAAATTTTGAATAAAGTTTAAATCAAAATTTTTCTTTGATGCATATTTCTAATTTTTTTATGAAGTTTAAATGAAAGTTTTGTTGAATTTTTTTAAATCTTAAATGAAAGTTTTGTTGAATTTTTCTAAATTTAGAATAAAGTTTAAATGAAAATTTTATTGAATTTTCCTAAATTTTTTATAAAGTTTAAATGAAATTTTATTTCATTCTTTTAAATTTTGTATAACGTTTAAATGAAAATTTTTCTTGAATTTTTTTTAAATTTTGTATAAAATTTAAGTTAAAATTTTGTTAAATTTTTCAAAATTTTTTTAAAGTTTAAATGAAAATTTGGTTGAATTTTTCAAAATTTTTTTAAAGTTTAAATGAAAATTTTGTTGAATTTTTCTAAATTTTGTATAAAGTTTATATTTATATAGTTTTGATTCAAAAATGAATAATATTAACAAAAACAAAAATTCAGTTCGAAAAGTAGTGTACATTTATATTACTCACTACTGTAACATACATACATAGGTATATGTATATTTGCCTACTTGGCACGACACCACATTTCATCCTCCAATTACACGCCGCTTCAGTGCCTCAATTCCATTTGTGTTTGTCTTTCTCTTCTCCTTCCGACACAGTGCCAAATCCGCTATTGCATGTCACTAATCACTGCGTTCTTCTTCTCGAATTACTTCCCACCCACCCACTTCGCTGCTTGACCACATCATCACTTCACATTTTTTACGCCTTCCGCATAGTGCGCTTAGCTGTGCAAATAAAAGGGTTGCATTTTGTTCATTTTATCTCGGTTTATTTATATATATTTTCCGAATTTTGTTGTTTTTTTTTGCATTTAGATTGGCGCCCGCGCATAAATGTCCGCTAATTATGAGTTGTGCCGCTTTATATTCTAACCGAATAAATTCTTAACCTTTTCCCTCTATGGCTGCCATTCCGTATTCTGTTGCATTCGTATGAGTTCATTGAACTGTTTCCGCTTCCGTTGTAGGGCATCACTTGGCACTGGGTCAAAAGTGCAGTTTAATGTTTGATGTGGATTTTGAAATATTAAAACTGAGAAATATTTAAGAAATTAAAGCTTTGAAGTAAACTGGTAACAAACGCGGCCAATGATTGCACGAAAGATTTTCAACTTTTTTTCAAAGGTTTTGGTAATTTGCCTATAGTTTTCTACTATTATTATTAAGCTACTGCGAAATGTGTGCAAAGCCTGCACAAGAGTACCAATATTTTAAGGCTTTTTGAAAATTTAGCACATTTTGAGGTTTTGTGTTCCGTAATTCTCTGCCTAGTGCAGGACATTCACAAAGAATCTGCTCTGAATTTTCCGTATTCATTTCACCGTATCGGCAAATGGTGGTCTCAGAAGGTCTAATTTCGTTTAACTCTTTGCTATAGAACAACATGTGATAGATGATACTTCCTCGTATCAGACAGGCGATGTCTTGTTTTGGCCTAAAGTGAAAATCTCGTATCCATTTCGAGATTGTTTTTACGAACGAGAAAAGCGTGCATCGAAATTGGCACACACAATTGTCGCTCGATTCATTAGTCAAGGAATTAAGGATATCTCAGGCGACAGTTTCTTGCAAAGTAACCAGTTAAAATCGTAATTCAACTCTGCTGAGCAAAAGTAACTTATCAGAAATTGCTCTATCTAGAGTTAGGACGCTTTTCGCTTCAATATAATTCCACCGGTTTTCAACGAATTTCCTCTACTCCCACTTTCCGAGAAATTCGTTAATGTGGCCTTTTGTAAGTCCACAGAAAGGCTCAGGACTAATAATTAGAGGCATTGTCGCCCTTTTTTTTGACTCGATAGTCAGTCATAGTCTAGATTAGACTAGATTTGTGGGGTGTTGGACAGGTCCCAGCACTCAGTCAGAAAGACCATTGTGCGGACTACAGACGTTGCGCTTTGTGATTACACCCACCAGTACTCTCATGTCATTGGTACTAAGTTTTAGAAGAAAGGTCGCTAATTTCCTGTTTAGTTCTTTCACAAAGCACTTGCCTACTCTGCAGGAGCCCAACTCAGACAAACTTGCCCTATGGGTAGACTCCTCGAAGTCACCAATCCAAAGTTGAATTGATGCAGAATTCATGCCAGGGCTTAGTGGAATGCTTGCAGAGCCTTCATTAGCCAGTTCATAACCAAACTCGTTCCCTGTAATACCACACTGTTCAGGCATCCCTTGTTGTGTTTTGCAACACTGTTTAGTCTTACATTCACCGACTAATTTCGAAGAGCGGCGTGGGTTAGCAGTCATAGTCTACTAACGAAATAACTGAAAAGATATTTTATGTTTTCGTTTTTGAACGTTTATTTGTTTAAATCACAACTCTTCTTGAGGAGCGCAAACATTACATTTGACTCGAGCCCTAAAAAACATAAAAAACAACCGCAACCAATTTTATTTTATTTTTGATCTTTTACGTGTTGAAATCACGCCTCTGCTGCAAAAATATATGAGCAAACCTGCAATCAAGAGTATTTTCAATTTTCGTAGATTCAATGGAGCCCCCTCCCGCAAAGTCGATTGCTTTGAAAACTATGCCTGCTTGAAAGTCACGATTTCTAATTTCAATTTATGACGCTTTATGAGTTATTTTGCTCTCTACACGACAGATCGTGCCCATGGCATTTAATTACCTGGAGTATTTTTGAATGGCTTTAAGAAAGCGCAATTAGTAAATTTTTGCAGCAAAAAACTCTCATGAAGCTTCAATTCATATTTGGTTTGAAGTTATGGCTATCTTCAAAAATTCTTTGAAATAATTTTTTAGTTTTCTTAATAATCTGATAAGCTGGACGCGAGGATTTCTACCCCATGATTGCTACTAACCATCCGATATTCTTGTTCCGAAATATCTAGAAGAATTTTAGATATCTACTATTATTAGTTGTTGTCTGCTGGGGGCAGTAAAAACTTTCTATATCATTTTTGTTGTCTCATGCATGGAGATGTGAACCTGCGCACTCCCGAACAATAGCCACGCACCAACCATTCGGCTACGGTGAATTCTTTACAACTCTCCAAAAATGGCTGCTTGTTACGCGATGTGAGCATTCACGAAGTCTAACAAGGCCTTGTATTTCATGTGCAAATATTCCTTTAAAATCTTTTCGATTTATTCTTTGCTAATCTGTTTTATTTCTGTTATCTGTCACAATTATCATTCTTCACTCAGTCTGTACTAGTTTTGAGGTTTGTTGAAAATTTTCTTCTGTAACTATCGTTTACTACCAGACTAAGAGGAGGTTATCTTCAGTGATATCTCTTCCTTGTTAAAATAGTCGAGCCCATCTTTTTGGCAATGTATGGAGGAGTGAAAGCCTCAAAAACTGATGGCGTTTCTTCATATTTCCTTTTTCTTCATATTTCTTAACAAGAAATTCCTTTTTTTCAATCACAGCCCGGTACTCACAATTTCGAGAATTTTCGTTGACGTAGTTTGTTCCTCCGTTTTTCTGACATAACTTTTAAGAAACCAAATAGAAATGAGGGTCACAAAATTAGTGTTATCAGTACCTTTATGACGAGCCGTCGCTAGGTACCTTAGGGCACGAAATTTTCAGCCACCCCTCTTGAAGCAATCAAAGAGCAACAATAAGGCGACAGGCTATTCTATATGTCGGATTATTTTTAAAAATTCAAAGATAGCTGTCACTGTCATTTCTGAATTGGTAACCTCATTGTGAGGGCTTGGGCGGTCTTAGATAAAAATGCTGGCAGGGCCCCAGTTTAAAATCCAACTGTCCATTATTTTATAGTTGATAAGGAGGGACTGAAACCCCGTTGGCCTCTTTTAGCTCCCTTTTAATTTCATCAATAGTTTTCTTTGTCATCATTTGTTTGCGCAAATATTTCATATGGTTTTGTTTAAGTCTTTTTGTATTTTCCATTTAATAAATCTAAAAATTTCCAGCCAATAAGAATTCTTATTCATGCGACGTCATTGAATGGAAACAAAGTTGCAGTTAAAATTTAAGTAAAAACTAAAAATAGGACACCTTGCGAAACTTATCACTACCAAGGCAAGCTTCATCGTGACATCCTGCAAACCATCTTCCGCAGTGCCAAATAAAAAGAAATGGAAATGAAAATCCATGCCTGTCAACGAGTTATTGTTCAGTGACATTGTGGCGCGATTTTGTGCTAAAGGAATAGTTCGATAAATGAATAATCGAGGATATTTATACACATACGTACATACATACAAACATACAACCCTACACTTAAATGCAAGTATTGTGACACATGACAGCATTTCAAAGTTATGCAGAAAAACACATCAAGTGGAAAATAAAAAAATAATAGGCAGTTAACTTGGATTTTTATACTTTTAACAATTGCCGCAAAAAGTGGCTTGCTGTGAGAAATTATAAGTCTACAAATGTATGTATGTATGTATGTATGTGTATGTACTCGTAAATGCCGCTAAGTACTTTTTAGTGAAATGAGAAAAAATTCGTGAGCTATGCAACGAATTCGGTTGACTAAAAAAATTCCTTAACGAAAACGTAAGCCTGCATGGAAAACTAAATCCATCAACAATGTAGCTGAGGTTCAGGCCTTGGCGTGGCTATCAGCAGATGACCTTAAGTGACACACCCAGCGAAACTGAAAGCTAAAAGCAAACAGCTAACATCTTCTGCATGCGAGAGACGTTAAAAAGTGGCGCCAATCGCAAATCACGTGAAAATAAAGAATTCAACGTTCAAAATATTGTTGACCTCATTTTTTTTATTTTGTGGTACTAAACCTTTTATAGACTTTTACGTACTGTAGTGGAATTCACATGGAATTTAATTAAAAATATCAGCAGCATTTTTGAGGATTTTATGCAAATGCAACAACACACAATTTCTGATATCGTGTTTGGTGATACTGGTTAATATTTTCATTTTAAAGTTAAAGTAAAGTATTTCTTCAAAACAAAAACTGGTTGATAGAAGTTTTAGGTGTAGCTGAATATCAAATTTGAGTTTCTTTTAAGTTATTAATAAAGGAATTTTTAAAGAAAATTACTATTTTTTTTTATTATTTTATTGTAAAGTATAGGTATATAACGGGCCCTTTAAAAGTGACATCAGTAGGGAATAATTCCTAGACGGTACCTTTTTTTATGTGGTTTCAAAATGAATATCAGTACATAAACGTTGATGCTGGCAAAACGAAAAATTTGAAATGATCGGCTCAATTTAAGTCCTAAAATTTTCGCCCTTGGGGAAACATAGGTTTAATGCAAAGATTGCCGCAGTTAGTGAGAATGTTGATCAAAATCCTTCCACCTCGATTCAGCAATTAGCGATTCCAGCAAAGCAAATTACAACAAAGTTTGGCTAAAGATCTGCTTTTGCTTCTTAGAAGATTCAGTTGGCACCAGATTCGGGGTAAGCTCATCATACATAGTTCTTTTTTGAAAAATTAAAAAAAATTTTACAAAAACTAAGAGCAAGTTCATCATACGTAGTAGGCAAGCAAGTAAAAATTTTTTTTTTGGAAAAATAATAAAAAATAAAAAAAAAAATTTTTCTGGAAAACATACTAAAACAAAGTTCTTAAATATTATATATACGCACTTAAACATGTTTTATTTAGTTTATACATCTAAAAATATTTTTTTAGAAAAGAACCTAATTTTTTGTTAGAACTTTTTCAAAAAAATTGTAAATGGTGCACATACATATTTACAAAAATTGTATGGAAAAAATTGCATTTTATTTTAATTTTTTCCCACGATTATACATGTGCATACCAATAAAAACATTTTTACCAAAAAATAAAGAAGAAAAAAAAATTTTTTTGAGGGAAAATTTTTTTTTGGAATTTTTTTTGGAAAAGTTTTATACCATATACAATTTTTGGAAAAAAATAAAAATTAAGAAACATATTTTTGAAAAAGTTATATCTTAAAAACATAATTTTTTATTAAAAATATTTTCCAAAAAATAATATTTAAAAAATTTTTATCTGAAAATTTGTTTTTGGAAAAAAAATTTTTTTGTTAAAAACTTTTCTTAAAAATTATATATGGTAAACATATTTAAAACAAATTTTATGGAAAAAGTTAAATATAAAGGGTGATTGTTTAGCTATTATCTTTTTTAACAGTTGGTTTAAACAGCTGACGCACGTTTCGTGTTTTGTTTCACTGTCAAACATCTTCAGTTTGGTCTATAAATTAACCATGAATCGTTTTACAAACGAACAACGCTTGCAAATCATTGAATTTTATTATAAAAATGCGTGTTCTGTTAAGAAAGTTTATCGCGCGCTTCTTCCATTTTATGGTCAGTTTAATCACCCACAATTTTTGGATAAATGGGTACGTAAATAAGGAGAATTGTCGATTTTGGAGTGAAGATCAGCCAGAAGAATTGCAAGAGCTACCAATGTATCCAGAAAAGGTCACAGTTTGGTGCGGTTTATGGCTGGAGGTATCATTGGACCGTACTTCTTCCAAGATGCTGCGATTCGTAACGTAACTGTGAGTGGTGAGCGCTACCGTGAAATGATATCCAACTTTTGTTTGCCCAAAATGCAAGAGCTTGACTTGCTTGACATGTGGTTTCAGCAAGACGGTGCCACATGCCACATAGCACGCGTAACAATGGACTTGTTGAGAGGCGAGTTCGGTGAACATTTTATTTCACGTTCGGGACCTGTCAATTGGCCACCCAGATCGTGCAATATAACGCCTTTAGATTTTCTGGGGCTATGTTAAAGCTAATGTCTATTCAGACAAGCCTGCTTCAATTAACGCATTGGAAGACAACATTAAAGCATTTATATGTGAGATACCGGCCGAAACATTGGAAAGAGTATTCCAAAGTTGGACTAAGCGGATGGACCATTTGAAGCGTAGTCGCGGTCAATATTTGCATGAAATAATTAATTATATTATATAACATTAAATTATATGTACTGTACTATCGATTTAAATAAAAATTTCATGCATTTTTCTGAATTTACGTGTGCTTTTTTGATAAAATGTCCTATAGCTCTTAAAAAATCACCCTTTATATAATATATTATATATATTTTTTTTTCAATTTTGTCCAAAAAGTGTGTATAAAATAATATATTAATAGAACAAAAATTGTTTTTGGAACTTTTTTGTAAAATTTTTTTATATTTTGTGTTAAAAAATGTTCTTAAAAATTATATATACATCCTTAAAAAATCTTTTTTTGAAAAAGTTATATCTGAAAGTTTTTCTTTGGAAAAACATAATTTTTTGTTAAAATTTTTTCACAAAACTCATATATGGCTTATATATTTAAGAAAAATTTGATGGAAAAAGTTTCATTTTATTTTAATTTTTTTTTAAATGTTATATTGTATATGTGCATACAAATTGTATACCATGCATAGTTTGTGGAAAAACAAAAACTTATGTTTTTTCCCCAAAGAAAAATTTTCAGATAAATTTTTTTTTTTAATTTCCAATGTTTTTCGGAAGAAATTATATGTACACACTTTAAATCTTTTTTAAGTTATATTTTTTTGTTAAACATTTTTTTCCCAAACAATATATATACAAACTTACAAGAAATGTTTGGGAAAAAATTTTATGGTTTTGTTAAAAATTTTTGGGGAAACATTTGTTTTGCCTAAAATCTTTTTTTCTGCCAAACAACTTTTTTTCTGCTAATGTCAATTTTATATCTATTATATTTTTCCTTTTCTTGTTTATTCCTAATGTAACCTTTAAATGACCTGATATATATCGTGAGATATGGCTCACTAAAAACATTTCAAACTTTTTACTTCAATTAATACATACATACATATATTTCCTTGTAACTTTGTGATGCCGGCCATGACTAAGGCTGTTAGACTTTTATATGTTTCAAAAATATTTTTTATTCCCTTTATTTCTCATTTTCAGCGGAAAATATTTACTCCACTAATGTCACGCCATCACATGTAGATAGATAATTATTTCGTGGCTGTCATGACAGTCCCAGATTTACACTTAAATTTTCCGCATTTGGATAGAGAATTTTAAGTTTCTACACAAACACCTACAAATATTTAAAATAGATTATTAACTTTTGCAACTGGTAAATTGTTCCGCTCACTAATGAGACACACAAAATGAGGCACTTATGAAAAAAAGTATTTCCGTCAATTGTTTTCGCTTAGCAAAATATTTTTAATTATATATTTTTCCAGAATAAAAATTACTAATATAATATGAGGGATTCTGTAAATCTGCTACGATTACGGCAAACAGAAATTCAATTAAAAGCCTCAGCTATGTAATTATTAATTAACGTCCAAATGTGTATTTATGTAATTACGGCAGATTTTTGCCAGCGCATGTCAACACAGTGATTGCCAGTAAATACCGAGCAGCTAACTATATTTGCACTGTGGCATGCCTCGTTTAGCTCATCAGTAGGTTGTGAATGATGTGGCTGAAACAATTTATATGTAAAAAAAAAAAATTAAATATCGTGCAAGTCTCGATCTGAATTGGGTGGGTGGTTATTATTACAATCTTATTATTAGTGCATTTGTATATAATTATGCATAATGTGCATATATGTATATATAATTAAATGTGTATGTGTGATGGTGTAGTATGAGAAGAAATTTGACTTAATTTGCATGGGAATGCAAATGCGTGATGTGTGGCAAGATGAGCGAGTGGGCGAGTTCTTAAGTTAATAAGTGCACAGAAAGAAAAGTCTGCGGACATCAACGATAATGAGCAGAATGTTCGAAATCAAAGATGACAAATATGCGCATTAGGGTGCACCCACTATCCAAAAATAAAAAAAATCTGAGATTTTTTTGCCATCGAAATTGTAAAATGTATTAATTTTATTTTATCTTATTTTATTTTATTTATTTAATTATAAATAATTGCTGAGCTTAAAGCTTAAGCACTACCTGTCAGGGCCATCGGCTAGACAATGCATTGTATTTTAAGGCTTCTCAACAAAATATAATATTTCGGATAAATACTGTAGCTTACGTGAGCTGAAACGATTTGAGAGTACTCCTAAAGGACGCATTGTTTTGATTCTATTCAAAAACTTTGCTAATGAGGTAATTTTTTGGATAAAATTATTGAGTATGGGAATAGGCTTCCGTCCTTTCATAGCCAAAGTTATGAACTATTTAAACAATTAAATAATACATGAAATTATGTGAAGTAAGCGCCATTGGAAGCCACAACTTTACTCCATCTTTCGGGCAGCATACGGATTCCTCTGACGAAAAATTCGAGTTCTTTTGACTTGATCCATTCATTAAACCAGTTTGCGATACTATCGTAAGAAGTGAACCGCTCTCCAATAAGGGCCGACTGCATTGATCTGAACAGATGGTAATCCGAAGGTGCAATGTCTGGTAAATACGGCAGTTGGGGCAAGATTTCCCAATTTAGTCCCTCTAAATATCTCTGGACCGATTTAATAACGTGTGGCTTGGCGTTATCATACAGCAAAATCAGTTTGTCATGTCTAACGCCCCATTCCGGCCGCTTGAGATCGCTATTCAAACGCTTTAGCTGCCGTCGGTAAAGATTGCCAGTGATGGTTTCAGAAGGTTTAAGTAGTTCATAATAGATGACACCCTTCTGATCCCACCAGATGCACAACATAACCTTTGCAGCATGAATAATTTTTTTCGCTGCCCATAGACCTGGTTCACTTGGCAGAATCCAGCATTTTCGACGCTTAGAATTATCATAATAGATCCATTTTTTTATAGCCAGTGACGATGCGATGCAACAAACCTTTTCTCTTCTGCCGTTCAAGAAGCATCTCACTCGTCACCAAACGCCGCTCGACATCCCTCTCCGTCAATTGATGTGTCACCCAGTTACCTGCTTTCTGGGCTATTCTCAACACGTGCAAACGGTTACCGACGGTTGATCTGTCAACATCCAACTCTTTAGACATATCATAAAGGGTTCGACATGCGTCGTTGATGGAGCGTGACTCGTTTGAACTGCACTTTTCTTTTAAAGGTAATAATGAAGCATAACTTCCCGCAGGAGCTGTTTTTGGAGGTAAATGTGCCAATAAAAAAACCAAAATAAGTCCATTTTCCCCCGTAATTGTAAAGTATATTATATTTTTAGACCTCTGACTAAAATATTTAAAAATATTGATAAAATTTTGAGACACTTTTAAGCAACCCTCTTCAGCTCATACTCTACTCTTTTAAAAACTAATTTTATTCAGACTACCTTTGGATGTCAACGTGGCCAACAAGCCAGAAAAGAGGGTGTTTTCCGCTTTTAATTATAAAATCTATTAAATTTTGAGGCTTTTGACTAAAGATTTTGAGATTTCGGAAAAAAAATAATTTGTAAAAAGTGAAGGGCCTTTCAAAAGTCACGCCTAGTTATCAGTAGTGAATAATTCCTAGACCCTTTTATGCCATCTCTGACATTTTTCAAGTAGACAGATGCGTAATTTTACACTATAGAACACGATAAAATTATTGAAACTTGTTCTGAAAATGGTCGATTTTCAAGAACAATTTATCGCAAAATTCGTAAAAATTCGAATTCGGAGGAAATAATCGTCCGAATGAGTCAACAATTCAAAGGTTGGTAAAAAAATTTCAAGAAACTGGTGCTATCGAGGGTTGAAAATGAGCTGGCAGACCATGCTGGGGTTTTTTGAAAAGTAAACTCTATGCGAATAAGCCAACAACAAATCCAGAGTTGAAACACAACATGCGGATTAAGATTTCTGAATTCCTTGCGAGTTCTTGAATGAGCGAGTCCGTGAAAATTTGAACTCTCGTATGACAGCCGGTAGATGTGCTCATAGTGGGTATATAAATAATGTTATTTTTTAATTTTCTATAATTTTTAAGATCGGTATTTTGAATAAAAAATAGTGAAACCGAAAAAGATATACATTTTTCCTAATTTTATTTTAAATCAACATTTAGGCGCGTCTTTTCGAAGACCCTTTACTTTCTCAATAATTCTTATATTTTTTTGCCCGAAATGTTTCTATCAGAAGCCTTAAAATTTAATCCGCTGGAAAACCCGCTTTTTTTTGTTTTTTTCGGACACCCTAATGTTCATACTCATTCTACTCTAAGTAGCCCACACGTTGCAACCACCATTGTCAGTTTATTAAAGAAATTGTTCATGATTACAAAATGCTTTAGAATAAATTATAATCATTTTGTGCACAAAGCTGTAATTTTGTTTCTAATTAACATTTTCGCTTATTTTCCTTCCTCCTGTTATAAATAAATATTTTATTGCATTTTCGAAAATTACTATAATTTCTTTACTGCATACTTGCTTAGCTTATCGCCAATGTGCGTATGTATGTGTGCAGTGTCTTGGCTCGGTGCAATTTTTCTTTAAGTGCGGGAAATTTTGCACTTGCTGGCCATGGGTAATGTTTTGGCAGTCAACGTACGCTGTAGCTTTCGTACAGTTGTTGTATTACGTAGGTATATGTATGTGTGTAAGTGCATATGTTTGCATGCATTTATGCAATTATTTGCTTGGCAAGTGTGCAGACACTGCCTACTTCATAAAACATGTTGCGCAAACTCAAATACAATTGGCAGCACTCGTACATGCCCTCATATATCTATTTGTACAGTATGTGTGAAAAAAAACGGACCTATAAAGGGGTTTTGCCAAAAAATATTTAAAAAAACAGAACAAAAATTTAATAAAAAAATTAAAATTAAACAAAATTAAAATTTTTGTTTTAAATTAAAATTAAAAAAAGGATTAAAAAAAAGTTTCAAAAAAATTTTGTTTAAATAAAAATAAAACAGTTCAATTACAATTAGAAGTAACGAAAAGTTTTCAAATTCACATCTGAAGCCTAACCTGACAAAAAAGAGTATTCAGAATCGAGAGCAAACTTCCTGTCAATGGCAGATTAACGCTTCTTCTTTTTCTTCTTAATTGGCGCGATAACCGCTTACGCGACTTTGACCGAGTTTAACAAAGCGCGCCAGTCGTTTCGTTCTCGTGCTAACCGGCGGCAATTGGACACACCAAGTGAAGCCAAGTCGTTCTCTACCTGATCTTTCCAAGTTCGGATAGTCGATTTTCGGAAAATTTCCTTGAGTCAAATGGTTCACCAGCAAAGTCAAGCGCCAAAAACAGGAGCTAATAGTAGTCACTTGATCTCAGGTCCGCTCTATAAAGTACAGCTCGCGACAAATCGATAGTACGTCAACATTTGAATAGCTCAGACTATTTTGTTCATTATTTTTTCTTACAAAAGTATGAAAAAATTCATTTGAATTAAAGTTCAAAAGTTTGCTCTAAACTAAAAAATAAATCCCCAAACTTTCCATCACAATCCCACGGTTTTTAATGTGAATTTGGAAACGGATTCTTGGTATGCAGCTTTAGAATTTATTAAATTTCGGTTTAAAAAAGTGCAAGTTAGAAGTTGCTGAAAAATCGCGCGGATTTTATATCATTTTTTCCCCCCCTTGTGCTCTTTTTTACTACTAAGAAAAATTGTTTGAGTTATCAACATTTTTATAATACCTTTACGCTTGTATGTTTGTATATCGCAGCTCTAGTGGCGCCAAGTGCCAAATAGGACTTACGTACACTGCCATTTGCAAAAATTTTTAATTTTCCAATAGGGTGATTAATTTTGGGTTACCTTTTAGAAGAGAGTTATTCTGATGCCAGAGAATCCCTTTTCAGTTAGTTAAAGCTGGGCGCTCCTGCCAAATAATTCTTCTGTGATTGGCTAAAGCTGGCCATTTCTGGGTGACTGAAATGACGAAACCGTTACTGCGCATGATTCCTATTACATAATCAAGACTATACCTATAGTAAAAACGATTCACGTCTTCAAACGCCTAGCTTGCGTTTTCGCCTTTTTCGAAGAAAAAAAAAAGAAAAACTTTCAACAAATTTCACTCTTCAAACAAACTGCATATAAGTCTGGCCTACAAAATTCACTTTTTATATATTCCAGTACTTACAATTTTTGGGACTGCTATTCCATATATTATTGCGTGCTCCAAATGATTCTGGGATGGGTGTAAACGATAAAATGAGTTGTTAGCTCTTCTTTTCTAAAAAAGCCTGAGATGCTAAAGGTTTCTACCTATATTCGAATTAAAGCTTGAATCTTACACTTAATAGCGATATAAAAAAAAATAATAATAATTGGCATCTACACTTCTGTTAAGTGTTTGGCTCGAGCTTTCGCACTCCCGCATGGTAGACATGCACTAGCCCATTCGACTACATCGGACGCAATATATGCTAGTCCAAAAAAAATTAGTATATATTTTAATAAAATGAGGTTAACCCTTTGCCCCGAAGTCCAGTGACTACGATTGAGCTGAAAAATATCTGAACTAAGCTCATAAAAAAAATTACTATTCGGGGGTTTTTGAAATCTCCGATTACAAATCTGCTATCAGTTTTTCAAAATTCTAGTTCTCTATAAAAAAATAGCGCAGTAAAATTTAAAAAAAAAATATAAAAAATATAAAATATTTGCATATTTATCATCAAACCCAACACAACTTATTTGAGAATCCAAAATGTGTTGAATTTCGTAAAACTGTTTATATATCCAAACTGTCACCCCATATATTTAAACGCATTTGTGTATGTAAAAGCTGAAAGATATGATGAGTAAGTCGTCTTGTCGTCCGTCCACTCACTAAACGATAACTTTCTCAATAAATAGGCCAATTTTGTTGCGACAGCTGAACATATGGCAAAGTTGAATGCACTCGCGCCATCGGTTGCACATAAAATGTATGCCACACATAAAAGTACACACATATTGAGGTTTGCTTGAGCGTTGTAAAATTTCTGCATTTGAATAAATAATAATTTACCGCCTTCGATATGTTTGTACAGTCAGAGGCAGTGAGTTCAAGCTACTAACTTTTGCACCCATTCATGCATATATACACATATAAACGGGTATGTCTCCCCACCGGTAAAGTGGCAAAAATATTGGTGTCAAGTATGGCAGAAGTATTTTCTGATACAATTTTATGATTTACTAAATGCAGTGTAAAATACTTTGGATACTTTCTTAAGGCAAAAATTGAATGGAATAAATTCAGAATATTTAAAAAATTTACACCGCTCTAAACAAAATTCAAATTTACTTCAGTAATGTCGACTGTAGATTGTACACCGAAAGAGCATTATTGGCACTTGGCGGTAACAAAGTAGTTTTTTCTATCAAAGGATGGCCACTGCGTCATACAGTTCCATTTATAATGAAATTTGGCATTACAGACCCACAAAGACTTAAAAAAAAGCAGAAACCCAGTATTATATTCCTGCGGTTCGAAAATTATCGTTTTATATCGCTTCAAGAACGTTCCGAATTATTAAAAAAATATTTCGAAACTGTGACGATAAAAACCAAATTCACTAAGGAATATAGTTACAGTCTGTAAGTAGTTATAAAAAATGAAAATTAAGTAGAACGCCGAATTAAAGGTTTTCTTCACATATAGAAGAGATGGCGGAAATTTCCATTAGAGTATTCGTGACACGTAAATTGATTGCAGGGAAAAGCTGAAGTTACTGCAATGGATCTACATGGCTATAGTCAAGCCTATTATTTCCTACAGGGCAGCAGCCTGAGAGAATTGTATGATGAAGTAATCTGTAATAAACACAATAAAAAGGTTAGAAAAGACATGCATTACCGGAACCGAGCGTAAATCAAAGGACCCACGATATCAATGGACTTTCTTTTAAAACTCACACCTCTTCATATGCATATCCAATGTAAATGTGGAATCATAGGAGATAATCATAGATGAAATGAAAAAATTGTTTTACATTTTTACGAATTTTCAGAAGGTGGTTTAGCTGGAGTTAAATTGAAGCGTAAATGATATAATTTTTAAGCATTTCGCGTGCCAATTTTTCGACTAGT
Organism: Anastrepha ludens; assembly: GCF_028408465.1. Lineage (NCBI taxonomy): Eukaryota > Metazoa > Arthropoda > Insecta > Diptera > Tephritidae > Anastrepha > Anastrepha ludens. The sequence continues at coordinate 94,548,806 of NC_071501.1, forward strand.
GAAACGTTATTTTCGAGAAGTCTTGCATTCCACTTCCACTGGTAATAAAAGGTATAGTTAAGAAATGTGGGAGAAAGATAAGATTTGGGGACTGATAATTCAATTATGATTTTAATTAGAAGTACAAAGATTGCTTTTGACACCTTAAAAAAATTGCCCTATTAGGGCATTAATGGAAGGAAACCTTTATTTTTATTAGTATTAGGTGATCTGAATCACTGTGATCTGAAAGATCTATTGCGACCCCTTCATGGAATCAGAGTACATATATGTCTGAGCCCAATTCTCTCAATAAATTTTAGTATTTGCCCCATTTCATTGAGTTTTATTTTCTCCTGATAAAGAAAGTTTCGGTGGCTGTGTGACATATGGCACCTTCTCTTTCAAATCACATACCAGTGATACCCTTATCATCAATAATAGGATAAAATTCAATTGTTAGCACCGCTCGAAATCGTAATCTATTATTCGTAGCCACGTTTTCAGCCAAATGTTTGAAAGTAACAACTAGTCAAATCGCATCTCCAGACTACAACGCACCAAACAACGACAAGTTAAGCAAATGGACCCACGATATCAATGGACTTTCTTTTAAAACTCACACCTCTTCATATGCATATCCAATTCCAAGTGAGGAGAACTATACTAAGATCAACCTGAGCTGAGTTGATCATCAAAATCGCAGGGTATTTGATGTTCTTGTTGAACTAAACCCTAAGATCTCATGCCATGGGACATGGTGCTACTGATGTTTAGTTCGTCAAATGCTTCAAAACTGCAGCGGCCAGTAAAAATACTTGGGAAGGGTTATCTTCAACCAACAAGATAAACCAGAACATAGTAAATTGTAGCATGGTACACCGATGGATCCCTCGCGGAGGTAGGTGCAGGGGAAGATGCCTGCGAATGGGGGAAAAGATGCTCGGAGCGCTAGACAAGAATTTTGTACATATATTTCAAGATGCGCTCACTCTAACATTGAATCCAACAATAACAATACAAGCATAGGCTTTCAACTGTTTCCAGGCTACAGCAAAACTGATGCTGAAATGTCTACATAAACTGAATCTTAGGTCAGCACAACTAGATGCGTTTCCTCTGGGTTCCAGAGTAAATAAGGAACTACTGGGACCGATATGTCAGAAAAATTATTCAGGAAAGGGGCGGCAACCACATTTATAGGATCAGGGTTATTATTTGTCCTAAGAGAGGCCACAGGAAGTAGAGGAAAGTCTACGAAAATCAAACTGGGACAATCTACCGGGCTTATCACATTGCACTTAAGTAAGTTGAGCTTAGAGAAATGTTCCAAACCAGTGAAGAGGATACAACAGATCTTTTATAAAACATATGGGCTAAAAAGTCCTGGACATAGCTAAGAAAACATTTTTTTTCTTCAATATAAAGCTAATAAGTTTTTGTAATATCTTTACGATGTCAACTAACTCACCCAACTTCACTTTTCGATCCTTCAAAACGATTTTGTTGAGGTTTTTGATTTTTTCAGGTGTTATCGCCTCATTTGGATGCCCACTGCGTTATGCATCATCGGTGTCTCTACGACCATATTTGAAATCGGCAAACCATCGTTGTATTGTTGTTTCTTTTTGGGCGCAGTCCTCATAATACTTTTCAAGTCATTGCTTTGCTTGAACGGTATTTTTTCCCATTAAGAAGCAGAGTAAAATGAAAAATTAATTAAAATTTTTTGTGATCCATTGTTTTGAAAATAACAAAAGTAGCGTCACTTTAAGCACAATAACTCACGAATTAGTGAATATAATATCATGCACTTTTAGCTGCTGTCTTTCTAAGGTATGGACCTTTGAGCCCATGTGTTAGTAAAAATAAAGTTTTCTTTCAGTAACGTCTCTAATTCGGTAATTTTTTTAGGTGCCGAAAGCAGTTTTTGTACGTACTATTAAAATAATTATTTGAAAATCCCGTCAATCGTCAAACTTTCCCTTTCTCCCACATTTCTTAACCATACTTTGTAATACAAATCGATTTCTCGCAATAATCTTTCACTGGTAGAAAATCGGCGCGGCAAATGCTTAAGAATTATGTCATTTGCGCTCCAACGTGACTCCAGCTAAACCATCTTCTGAAAATTCGTAAAAATCTAAAAACATATTTAATGAATTTTCATTCCCCTATTCACCTACAATTTGATCAGCAAAAAATTTTTCATTTCATCTATGTTCATCATCTACGATTCCACACCCAATCTTTCTCATTTACATAAATTCATGCACACATACAAATAGAGAAATTTGCATTAATCTCAAGAATTCAAATAAATGTTAACCAGAAATTTTTTTCACTAAATCGTCACTGTTCTGTTACGATTATTACAATCACTTACTTGTGCACCAGTAGAAGCAGCAATTCCAGTGACTACAACAGACACAGTCGCCGCTCTTACAGCTACCATTTGGACTCCTATATGCGATATTGTGTGCATGATATGCGTTAGTATGAGTATATGGGGATTGGTCTGCATTAGGGCGGGTCGATTTAAAAATCGCTCATTGCTCAGTGAAAATCGTATTCTTGGGATCAAAATAAGAAACTTTGCCGAAGGAACCATACCTCTAAAACGAATTCTGATGTCCCCCAATTTGGGTCGAACGAAAAATCCCACTTTGACCCATTTAGAGTGCTCCAATCGAGTCCAAATGTATGACCGACCCCCACTAACTTTGGACGGCCGATCCATCCATGCCAGTGGTACACCCCCTGGAACTCCCTTGGGGGGTTCCCCATACAATCCTTTCAAAATATCACCATTTTTGGTCTTTAAATGAGAAAAGAAACTAAAAAGTTCGACCCAAATTGGGGGACATCAGAATTCGTTTTAGAGGTATGGTTCCTTCGGCAAAGTTTCTTATTTTGATCCCTAGAATATGATTTTCACAGAGCAATGGGCGATTTTTTTGCCTCCCCACAAATCGACCCGGCCTAGTGTGCATATTTCAATAGTCGTGAAAGACTTACTTACCCGCAGTTTCATATTCAACCAGCTGTGTAACTGTGATATAAGCGAACCACTGAAGTGAGACCGCAATTTATGGCAGAAATATGAGCAAACGGACATTAAGTGACCGCACAGAATCGACCTGCCGGAATAGATGCCTGTCAGCTGGCTGAATGGGAGTGTGTGCGCAGTGCTATCAAGATGCTTTCATAAAGTGTCCTTAAGGTGTGCCACACATAAATCGTCCTATTTATCGATTTCATTTTCCATCAACGCTTCGAATATTTCACATGCACAATAAATTATAGAAATAAATTTAGAGCACTCACAGGACATACTCGTATATATAAAATGGTTCGAACTAAATCAATACATTTACAAGTTTTTTTTATTGTAATTGTACCTTGCAATATAGCCGTCAAGCCTGCACTCCTAGAAGGAATTTACTTTGAAGGACTATATAATTAATTAGTTTGTCTTACAAACTATCCCAGAATTTAATTATAAAAGTTTTTCTACACGAGGTTAATTTTTGAAATCGAAATAAGAGAAAGAATTCAGATAAGAATAATTGGAATTTTTATTGTATTAGAAAGCGTAAGGCTTAGCAGTTATAAATAAGAAATGATATCGTATAGATGCCCACTATGACCACGTTTACAAGTGTCGATATTTTCATCAAAATTTGCTATCATCTTAAGGAAAATTGGCATCAGCGGCTTTTAACATCGCTCGAAATCGTAGTCCGCATTTTCAACCTACGACTCAAATGTATTGTTTCCACTGCAGTTGGTTCTACGTTACCGGAACAACCCGCATTTATATTCGGCCAAGAACTGTCAATCCAGCAGCATTTTCCGTACAACAACAACACCACCAACAATTCAATTTATAGACCAAATTCTTAATAGCGACCCCTGAGAATACATTTATATTGACCAAAAATATCAAGAATTTTACAAAATGTAACTTTTATAGATCCATTATTTATACCTATATTGGATTTTTATTACTTTAATGCTGTTCAAAACAAAATTCAACATAGAATATATATTTCAATTGTTTTATTCCAAATGGAGTACAAAAAGAGACGTATTTGCTGGCAGAGTTCTATAACCTGGAAGATTTAAAAGCCTGGAAGTTTCTACAGCCTGAATCACAAAATTCAAAAACCATTTTAAAGGCGGTTTTAAAACATCAAATTTTTCGTGCAAAAGAGCCATTGTTTCGTTACCTGTGTGACAAGAGGCACCGTCCTGTTGAAACCACATATCGTCCACATCCATATCTTCCAATTCGGGCCATAAAAAGTTCGTTATCAGCTCACGATAGCGAACACTATTCACAGTAACTGCGTGACCGGCCTCATTTTGGAAAAAATATGGCCCAATGATGCCGTCGGCCCATAAACCGCATCAAACAGTCACTCTTTGTGGGTGTTTTGGTTTTTCGGCAATCGCTCTTGGATTATCATTCGCTCAAATGCGGCAATTCTGCTTATTGACGAATCCACTGAGGTGAAGTGATGATGAAAATGATCATCACTGAAGATGATTTTCGTCGAAAATTGGTCATTCACTGTTGCCATTTCCTGCCACCATTCTGACCATTGACTCGATTGTGTATCTTTCCATGGTTCAAATTGAGTTAGTCTGAAATTGAAAAATGTCGAATGAAATGTAGAAAAAAAATTCACAATTACCCACCCTTTATAATAGAGATTAAAGACTTGTCACTATTTAATGTTCGAGTTTAAGGAAAACGCTTTTAAAACCTTTTTTCCAAAAATAGTTCTAAAAGGTCACTTTACAGACACTAAAGAGTTAAAAATCAAAAAAAAAAAATGTATAATTTATAATACCATCATTGCTCGCAAATCTCGGGCGTCTCTTAGTGAGATGGCGAAATATTTCTGCATCCATTTTATTTGGGTGATAATGCAGAGTGACATATTAGGACATTTTTAAGCAGACTAACTAGTGAGATAGGGCACTGCCACTCGCCTCCCTCTTGGTATGGAGCATTGCCACTGTAAAAATGAGAAGGAGAAGGTCTGCCACACATCTCCTCTGTTACTGTCTTGAGTGGCCTGCCTCTAGGTTTAGATATTTTGGCTCATCATTCATGCATGATACTGATGACCTTAGAGATATGAGTGGAAGCCAGATCAATGGCTTTGCGCTTAAAACAAAATAGCTTAACGAAGAGTAACAGGTAATCTGCGACTGTATTATCACAATAAATCGGCAACGGTCTAAGTGATTTGGTATAGAGACGGGCTGCCACTTATACCTACCTAATTATCTTTCCTTCCAAAGTGTACCTTAGTAATATTGCTTTTGAATAAAAAATGATTTATAAACACACACACACACATGTGCATGTGCGCAAATTTGTTTTATTTGTATAAAGATTTCTGAATAAATTTTATTCACAAAAACACAATAACTCTATTAACAACAACAAAAGCTCTTAACACTCTTCGCTCTTACTAACGTCCACAGCAGCGCCAGTGAATCGTTTCCATTGAGCGAAAGTTGTGCGCGCCATATGTCGAGTGACAGTCACCGCATGATGAGAGTTCAACCAAACTAAACGTGGAGGGCCATGACGTGTAGAATAATGCAATTTGCGATCCAACGATCCTTTGGCCAGGTCATTTTTTCGATAAGTGCATTCGATCCACAACCAATTCCTAGCTTTCATCTCCAATTCCCTGGCCACACAAAAATGTATCCACATTTTGATAAGAGCCCAACAGTGAATATTGACGTAGCTGTGGGATAACTCAAAGCTCACTCGATCAAACAAAGTGGCTCACTAATTGATAGGCGACTGAAAGAGTCGATATACAAGCAATACTTGCCATCTGTTTCCAAATGTATGTATGTGTGTGCATACGTCTGTTTGTACGAATAAAGTTTTAAACATTTAGTTATTCATATATGTATGTATGCATGTAAGTTTGTGTAGCTGCAAGCATATCGCTTTGGAAATCAGGTACAACAACCTGTTAAGCAAGCACAGTGGCTACATTACTTTAAAACTCGCCGCCGGTTTTGAGCCGGTATGTCAGTGGGGAGTTGAATGGAACAAAAATAAAATAACTCTGATTTCTTACACTGTCTCTCTTACATTTCCAGCGTTTTCATTTCAATGAAGTATGAACATATTTTTCAAAACAAAACATTCACACTCTGACATTTTTATAAGCTTCGTGTAAGTTGTCTAGCAGACCTGCCAAATATTTCAACCGCAAGGCGAATCTGTCAAATTAGTTTCTAGCCTAAGAGATTCAAGCAAATGGGTAGTTTATGTACCACAAAGTAATAAAATACGTTCTCATGTATTTACATATACATACATACATACTTTTATACATTTCCATGGATATGCCTGCACTCGCACTTACCCAAGATTGTAGTTATACCCACTCGCCTCACTCGCCTTCCTGTATAAAATTTCATGCATTTGCCGTGTAATCTCAACGGCCAATCTTAAGTTCGCATAGAACTCATTAATTTAAATTTTAACGTGCCACTATATCATTTCCCAGTGGTTTATGACACTCAGGCTAAAGCTATAATATAGCCGACTACTATAGACTTGCTCGCCGCACAGTAAATGAACTGGGTTGTGGCACATTGCATAGTAAGTGGCCACTCGGAGGCTGGTGATGATAAATTTGTGTGTCAATTACGCATAAGCACCCGGCAGGGAAACAAATATGAACAAGTGCCACAAAATTTCTGGCACGGAACTAATGTCAGAGATCGCAAAGAGTGACCTAGATTAGGTTAGGTTAAATGGCTGCCCTAGCTTGGGGCCCACTTGGACAAATATGCCAAATTCGTCCGTTGTCATGCCATACAGGGGAAAAGAGAAAGGAAAAGGGAAGGAAAAGGGAGCCTTGGGTTTAGAGGATGATAACTAAGCACTTACAATGACGTCGATGGTGGCTGATTTACGTTCGTAATTAGCCGCAACAAACTGCTGATGAACTTCACCAGATGTGAGATATTTAAACCCGCTATATCCGCAGGCGTAGCGAAAAAAATGAGAGCACAGATGTCGAAATCTTTGCCAGACGAGATCAGGGCAGCTGAGAAGAAGTTGTTGAGATGATTTCACCACGTACTCAAGACAACTTCTGCAGAACAGAGTGACCTACTTTGTGCTAAGTGCGAGAGCGACATTTGTCTTAAGAGTGTGACGGTGCCAAAGCCGAAGAGTGAAAGCAAACATCGTGCGGTGCTATGACTTTTGATACAATAAAGCTCGTGCATTGCACTGAATTTTACGGGCTTCGGCGTTGTTGAAGCTTTACAGAATTTCATTGATTTCGAGGCTTAAAAATTGGTATAGAGTTACGCTACTCTACGCTAAAAGAAACACGTACGGCTATGCATCAGACGCTTGCAAGACGCATAAAAAACATACTATCTGGTTCACAAGATAGATCTGAAAACATACTATAAAATACGAATACCCGAAAGGATTGATATATCAGATGATAGTGATCACCACATTTATACTGACGCTCCAGTCACTGACCATAAATGGCACTGGATTGGGAGTGTACTCCGAACAATTATCCTTAAATAGTTACTTTAAACTCCCAGACCCGTGTAGGGTCTTCTAAGCTATAGACAGAACAGCAAAGATGATAAGACTTATGGCAAACCTTACCATTTTTGTTGATGGTCAAGCAGACCATTTCTTATTTCTTTGAAGACCTGAAAGTGGCAGGCCACGCAGGTCTCTGACAGTCTCTTCCTTATACTCAATCTTGCAGCTTCTACAATAGTCGAAATGAGGTAAGTCCAATCTTTGCTCGTTCCGGCCTAGGAGACAGTGGCCTATGATCAAAACTACTAACAAAGAGACATTTTTTCTTGACCGATAAAGTAGCGCCCTTGAGCTCCTGACGTTCAATTTTGACCAGCTTATTTTTGCAGCGTTACATGACAGACTATCCACTCAAATCGAGTTGACTGAAGTTAAATTCTATTTGCACCACGCAGTTTATAGGTTGAGGTATACCCCACCTATGTACATTTTCCATATCATGAGGGAGGTGAGTGGTAGTACTCTCTCTGGCTAATTTGTCTACCCTACAATGTCCTGGGATGTCATTTTGCCCTGGCCCCCATATAAAATGTGTGCGGAAATATTGCACCATCTCATTAAGAAACGCAAGACATTTGCGAGTAATGATGGAATTAGTGCAACCCCACTGAGAGATTTAATCGCCGCTTGACTATCAAAATAAATACAGTTTTCCCTAAGGGGTGTCACATTTTTGTTTAGCCAGATAGCTACTTCTTTAAGTAGTGGAGTTTCAGCCTGAAAAACGCTGCAGTGATTAGCAAGACGAGTCGATACTAACAGCCCTCTCTCTCTGGACCCAACCTGTCCAAACAGCACGTTTCCTTTGTCTACCATTAGATGAGCTAGACGAAGACGACTCGTAACTATATCGCATTGACAGGGTTTAGTAAGCTGCGACCACAACAGCAATGAGCCGAAAAGCTTAATTTTGTCTTCTTGCAGTAGACACCAAAGTCAACTTTACCGTCAATCTTTGAGCCATCAGTAAAGAACCGTAAGCAATTTTCCGATTAGGCATATTGTCAACCGAATCACGTCTAGCTGGAATTCTAGTACCACATAACTTATAAATACTAAACCTTTTTCCAAATGCAAAAAAGTGTAGGGTGTATGAGTTTTCCCACAGGTAAAGTCTTGACTAAAAAACTATGATTCTCTTGAGAATAAAATTTCACTTCTCATAGCACATTCAAGAAAACAAAAAAAGCCGCAGCCCTTGTGATCATACATTTTGACATTTTTTAAAATTTAATTTTAACTGATTTTCAACAAAAATATAATTGATTGATGAGATTTTTGGACCTTTGCACGTTGGCAACGGCGAATATCGCAGGCGATGAAACGATGAGCTGTATGAGCTTTACGACGACATAGACATAACACAGCGAATAAAGATCCACCGGCTACGCTGACTGGGTCATGTCGTCCGAATGGATACAAACGCTCCGACTTTGAAGGTACTCGATGCGGTACCAGCTGGTGTCAGGAGAGGAAGAGGAAGGCCACCTCTGCGTTGGAAAGATCAGGTGGAGAACGACTTGGCTTCACTAGGTGTGTCCAATTGGCGCCGGTTAGCACGAGAAAGAAACGACTGGCGCGCTTTGTTAAACTCGGACAAAATCGCGTAAGCGGTTATCGCGCCAATTAAGAAGAAAAATAATCGCGCATCTACATTTGACATGAGCTCGCAAAAGCTAACTCTCGATTATGTGGCATGCGCAACAATTATCGTAGAAGTATTTTTCATTGCAAAACTTTTCATTCCACAAAAAAAAATAAATTTAATAAATAAATAAATAAAAATACCAATTTTAAAAACTTTTTTTTTCAATTTGACCCCGCAAGGACAAACTGACAACGAATTCTGATTCAGCAGTCGCAAAAACGAATATATAATTTTTTTTAAATGTTTCCGTGAATATTCTAAGTTTGTTTTTGAAAAAAATAGTTTTTAAGTTTTTAGGTATTTAGGGGATGATTTCACCTCTTAAGGGGGTTGGAAATTTGCGTACTTGTCGGGATATATGAGCGTTGATTAGAACTATAATAAAAAAAGACAAACCGCATTAGAATACATACAATTTTTTATTTTTAAAATTTTTCTGAATTTTTCATAACAATACCTCTCCTCAATGGTGTGTTTTGATAAAATAAAAAAAACTTGAAATTCGGTCCTATACAAACTCCTCCAAAATCATTTACCAGCATTCAAGCTAAAAATTATTAAAATCGGTCAAAAATTGCCTTCTCTAGGATTTATGAATAAAATTTGTCGAAAAATCTCCATTGTATACACCCGGTAATTTATTTTACTTTTTGCAAGGTGGCGCAAAATTAATCATCTTGCTGGAAGATTTATAATTTTTGACACTTGTGAACTACAGAGCGGCAGTATATAAACAACAAGCAATCGAGCAAACGTAAAAAAAGAGTTTTTATCACTCACAATATATTTTTTTTAATTTATTAAAAAAGTTATACAAAAACTAAATAGAATGATTAATTTTGCGCCAGCTTGTACTTAGTCACACAAGTAATGAAAGTTTCTCATTTCCATTTGCATTACTTTTAATATTCTGCTCAAATTTTGCTTTACAAACCTCCTCTCCCATTTCAAATAAAAAAAACACACACGCACACACACATCTACAGTCACTTCGCGCCATTAGCAATTAAAATAATTAGTGATGAAAAAATGAGTCGCATTTATTTGAGTGTCGCATACGCCCTTTTTAAATTAAATTAATTCCATTTTAGCTTAACATTTCCAGACCAGATTTGCATTACAATTATCCGCTTTTGTTTACGTCCAAGTACCTGTAAGATGATTATCCATTCAAGCTGACAGCTCATTTATAAGGGTGGGCAACTGCCGTGAAAATAAAAGTGTAGCGATATGAAATGTTGAGGAGAAAATCGTGTGCAATAAATTAAAAATGTTTTTTTTGTTTTACTAAATAGTTGATTTACATTTTGTGTCGAGTTTTTTCGCCTTTGCACGCATCAGTTAATTTTTTGTTAGAATTATTTATTAATAAGAGCGATAGATGAGCGCTGTGTTTTAGTATAAACATAAATCACAACTTTTTTTTCAAAACGACAGCTTATGCAAGTGACTTAACGTTATGAGTGCATTTCACGAAAACCGGGCGGCATAAATTATTTCACTTATTCCAATTAATAGCTCAGTAAGATTCAGATTTGTATATTAATTCAATTCATAAACCTCAACTGGTGACTTAAAGATTCACAACACAATGAGTGGCGTAGTCGAGAATGCTGAATTTTTTTGCAAAAACAATATCTCAATGCTATGACTAAAGAAATGCCTTGATTATTGACAGCGACTTTGCATTTACGAATGACACTTCACAGACTAGCAAAAAAAAATTGAAGTCTGTCTGGAATTGCATAACCATTTGCCGGCCGTTCGTTGGAGAAACTCCATTTTCGGGCGGGATGCATTAATAGTAGTCTAGTGATGACAATGACAATAAGTAGATTTAAACTAAATAATACGCAAGTTGGCTTTTATACGGAGAACTCCCCTCCATTGAGCAAATCCTAACCCCCATAACCCTCTTTGAACTACCGAAGAAGAAACTACAATATTATTTATGCACCAGAAAATGCACCGTCTCACGAATGCTTCAGTGCTTCAAATATATTTTGAAAAATGGCGCACGCTTTACGGAAATCGGGGTTTTCATTGAATATGCTTTAGCTCTACGAGGCGACATTTGCGCCAGCCAAAGGGGTCTTTTTAGCAGTTAAAAGTATCTGGATGACCGAAAAAAATATACTTTCAAGTCAAAACGCTGAAATCTTTCTTGTTCACTTAACATAATTTGAAACAAAGATGCTTAAAATTCTACAATTGTTTGAAAGAAAATCCAGATCTTTTGAAGAAAATTTCAGCACAGCCAAAGTATCTTGAGAGCGCTTTAACAACGATTACTTTTGATGAAGAAAACTCGATTCTGGTTTCATAAAATTGTATAATAAGAATTTATTCGAAGTGAAATATTTATTTTTTCGTCTTGAAACTTATTTTACGAAATTGAATTTATTAACTATATACAATTTTATTAAAAAAATCTCAACCTTTTGCCACAAGAAAAGAAACAAAAAGATCTCACTAGTCTATAATCAAAGTTTTGTTCACCATATCTTGGATTAACGTGGTGTGGCCCACTTCAAATTCCTTTCGGTAGAGAACTACTGAATGAAGAATGCTAAGTGAATATACTAAAGCTTTTCAGCAAGAATATTCAGCAAAAGCGACATTGTAGACATCATATTGGTAATTTCTTTATCGCGACACGGCACCGACTCACACACTTCATCTTAAATGCTACCAGTTAACGATAAAAGCGACGTTAATGCCATTCCAAAAAGCTCCACATTTACCTGACTTAGGTTAGGTTAGGTTTAGCAGCCGCATCGCACATAAAGACAACGATACCATTTAGACCACGAAATGGGTCCTTTGTGAGCCGCGTGTATAGTGTATAGATTATCTATATTCGTTAAGAAGTAGGATTTTAAAAATCCAACTCCTCCTCATTTCTGCAGCTACGACAGAAATCATGCGTGTAAACGCCTAATCTCTTTGCATGATTTCCTATGAGACAATGTCTTGTGAGAGCCCCTACTAAGGTCCTGATTTGAAGTCTATTCAGTTTTATAATACTCTTGGACAGACGTAAATTTAGCCCTGGCCATATTTGCCTAGCAATTTCACAGGTGTTAATGCCAATCCATCTTTTATTTACAGAACTGATTAATGCGTCCTTAAAGAGAAGCGTACAAGTTGCGAGAGGTACCTCCATAAAATTACTTATGTCTGGCATACAGGTACCTTCTCTTGCAAGTTGTTCATCCCTACAGTTCCCTGATATATATCTGTGACCTGGAACCCAGCATAAGATAATATGATATTGTTTGGCCATCTCATTTAGAGATTAGCGACAACGTAAGACACTCCTTGATATTATGTGGAATGCATGCAGGGAGCGTATGGCAGCTTGGCTGTCTGATATAATGTAGATATCCGTTGATGATATTCTGTTCATCTTTACGAATTCGATTTTCGATAACGATTTTCATGAATAGCGTTTATTTCCGCTTGAAAAATACTACAGTGATCCGGCAGTTTAAAGGATTCACTAAGAAAAAGCTCTTCGCAAAATAACCCTGATCGTACACCTATTCCATTTTAGATCCGTCCGTGTAGATCTTGACGGGTTGTTCGGTGTTGGATCTTCCTCAAATCATTCCAGTCTAGAAGGGATTTTCATTAGGAAATTCCTTCCGAAGCAAAGAATGGGAGGCTGACCGTGTAGGAGTCTAAGATGGTTGAATGTTCATGGGGGACAGTCCTCCATTGTGAGCTCGCTTTGAGCCTTAAAGTGGAGCGGGCCGCTAAGTATTTGCAGAAGAGTTCTAGGGGATCCGACTTACCTCTACATAACTTATTCTGGTTTCCTAGACTTAGGCTGCTAATTCTTGTAAAGGCGATTATCCTGCTTTTACTTACATACGCTGCGTTAAATAATTATAGCACAAGGATTTATTAATAAGTGTTTCCAATTTATTTAATTAAAATTCTAAAATAAAAAAATAAAAACTTAAATTAAAAAATACCAAAAACAAAATTTTAATTAAACATCAAAAAATATGAAAAAAATATAAAAATGTGGAAAATAAAAAAATATTAAAAAAAATTATTGTATTAATTTTAAAAGAAAGTTTCTTAAATTAATTTTTTTCAAATTTTTTTTAATATATATATTTTTTTAAATATATTTTGATTTTAATTTAACAAAAATTTTTTTTTAACTTTTGTTTTAATTTTTTTGGTTTTAATAAATTTTTTTAAATTTTTTTTCATACTTTCTTTTTTTTGAAATTTTATTTTTATTATTTAATTTATTTAATTTATTTAATTAAACTGCTTTTTTTTTGTTTTAATATAAACTTTTTTTAAAATTTTATTTTTAATTCGCACAAAGTGTGAAACATAGAATTATACGATTTTGTAGTAGTAGAAACTATATTTGAGCACACACGTTTTTTTTTAATTCATCTAAATTGCAAACTTTTTAACCAGAATTTACATAGAACAATTAGGAGTACGCTGTTTTACAGCCCATTAAATTTTGGCACAATATAATAGTATTCCAAGTACAAATTTCAAGTAGAGTAAAAATCTCGTTGATTTTGGATGTTTCGTGTTGCACGTTTTCTTCCATGTAAAAAAATTCCTTTCATGGATTAAAACCTACTTTAAGCTTCATGAAGTGCATATATATTTCAACTAGTATTGAACTCGAACTTAACTTGAATTGATTTAAAATATTTACTATTTCCATTACAGTCAATGCTTTATTAAAATGTTGGCGCTGTTCAACCGATGTTTCCAATGGCGGCTTCTGCGATGATCCCTTCGATCCCGAATTCATTTCCGATCAACAGCGCTACTGGAGCTACGTGAATTGTTCGTATTCTGCGGGTTATAAATCGGTCAGCGCACGGCCCGTCTGCAAGAAACTAGTACAAGAAGGTGAGTGAGAAGGGGTCGAGGGAAATACTCATCAGGGTAAACACTTTTGATAAAACACGTTCTACCTGTTAAGAGTTGCTGAGTTGTAATGCCACACGTTTTTCAACTGCTTGATGAGAGTCTTTGTGAATAAAATTTGAATCAAAATATAAACTAAAAAAAATTAAAAATATATAAAAATACAAACATCAAAGTTTGTTTATCCAATTCAAAAACGCGCTAAAGTCAGACAAGTCAATTTGACTGACCTCCATAGTTATGCATATGAAGAATTCAAACCATGAACAATTATTTAGTAAATTTTTATTTAATATTCATAAATATGAAGCAGCTAATAAATACATATAAAGGGTTTGCCAATAAGGGCAGGTCGCTGTTTAAAAAACAAATTTTATATGGAGAGATATCAGCACTAAACCTGTTCACCTTCAAAGCATAAATTCAGCATCGAATTCGGTTAGTAATACACTCTGCCAAAAAAGTACCCGAAATTGATAATTGAAAGGCCAACTTACAGGGATTGTTAAAATTAAAAAAGAATGTGTTACCTATCAGTAAAAGCTATCTGATGGACATTAAGGGGCTTTTGAGAGAGCAAATACATCAGAAAAGACCAGATTTGTTGAACAAATTTTGATTTGGTCTTAAAATTTCATGCATTTCTCGTGAATATTTCTTCAAAAACTCGACATAGCAGTCCTCTGATATGGCTTTGGTTTACGATCTTTTTTATTTTTTCAAAACTAAATTATAATCTTTAGGCGCCCATTTTCAGTCGATAAAACTATATAAAATAGAAACGAAAAGTGAAGTCAGTTGCTAGAAATGTATTTGAGAAATATTTTTGGAGAATTGAATTATTCTTTGCCATAGATTAGGGATGGGCAGCAGAGTGGCACGCTCGCAGCAGAGCGTGCTAGCAAAGTGCTAGATGGGGGGGCGACAAACTTACATCAGAAGGGTAAGCAATAGGCGTGTACGTATATTAATCACGTCTGAGCAATGCATATGTGTTTGTAAAAAAGAGAGTGAAGCTTTGCCAATAGCAAAGTTACCAGATAAGGGACTTCATTCCATGTTAGGGGATTTCGAAGTGTTGATCGTTCATATTAAATAATAAAACGCTTTTGGTTTTTTTTTATTGGAAACGCTTCTTTGAATATTAGCATCATCTTTGCAAATTTCTATTTTATTTACTTTTATAATTTTTGTAATCAAGAAGCATTGGCGATTTTATAATCAAGAAGTTTGAACATTCGCATGTCAAAGTTTCATAGTTGCTAAACTATGTTGAGAAAAATGTGTACTGACAAATCGGTGTATATTTTACTGAATGAAAAAATTGTCTTCGTTTACATATAGGTATATATGTAATATATATCGTATGTTTTTATGTTAGTGCATTTTTTTAAAGAATGCTGGTCACAACAGCGAACAGTAATCTCAACCAGCCATGTTTTATTTAAACAATGCATGTTATAAATTGTATGTTGTTAAAAAGGACAATTTATACATGTTTCCATTAAAAAAATAGAGGTTTTTTTTCAAAAAATATTGAGGAAATTATCATAGCAGAGTGGGTATTCTTGGTGAGTACTTAGTTGCTCTCAAATTCAAATCACACGCATATGGCAATGCGCACAGTATGACAAAGTACACAAAAATGATTAGAGAAATTTGTTTGCATCCGCGCATGGATTTCGCACCATTGGTCATTAACACATTGAAATAAATCTTCACCTTTAGTCGTCCCTTTCATTGGAATAATGTCCAAAAGTTCTTCACATATATTTAGGTGGGCATCAACTCCACGGATAAAAATCGCTAATTGAGCTATGTCGGATATATCTGTACTTTTGTCAATTGCCAATGAAATCGCTGTGAATGATTTTATACGCTCTGTTAACTGCGATTCTGTAATTTCCGCCATTTCATCTACTCGTCTGCTTATAGTTCTACGAGATAAGGGGACAAAATTCCTACTGCTTTTAATATACAAGACTTCACCAATTCGCCATCCGAAAATGCACGATTCTCACGAACAAGGTTTAACGCGATTTCATAAGTTGCACGCTTTGCATCTACAACGTAATCTTCGCTTTCCTAAGAAATTTAAAAAAAATTTTAATAATTTGAATTTTTCCGACCTTCTGTAATTTGGCACATCGAATCGGGCTCTTCGTTTAGACTTAGGGATTTGTATATACTTTTCCTTTCTTCTCCTACATATTCATCATATTCACTCCTATGCAGCTCATAATGTCTCTTTATGTTAAAAACCTCACACACCACACGTTTTTCACATACAAGGCATTGTGATTCTCCATCTACATATTTGCATAAAAAAGTTACACTCCACTTCGGATTAAAATTTAACAATGTTCTTTTATTTGAGGTCATGCTGAACCAAATGTTTTATATTTAATATTTTATTTAAAAGTTAAAACAGAGTAATATATTACACATTAGAAATAAATTTATGTTTTTGTCGGCAGTTGAACACTGTGCACTTTGTTTTGACGTTCGCCGTTTCAAATTTTCAAATAGAATTTTCATCACTTTTACTGCATCCACACCATACAAACACACTTAATATTAGTGGTTTTTTATGCGACAATAGTATGTAACTTACGGTCTCAAAAAATATCGTCGAAAAATGAAGAAATCACGAAAAAACTGATTTTATTTATGAAATGTCAAAACTTATGAGTAAGAGTTGCCGCAGTTGTTAAATGTGGGAATCAATTTTGGAAATTGTTGATTTTATTATTCATGATTTATATACATAAGTATATACTATTGGTTGTTTATTTTTATTTGCAGTTGTGCATATCAGAGTGTATTGGATTTAGATGGGCGAAATTATTACACTTTTTATGAAAAAAAAAAAAAAAAATGGTATCATATAGTAGCTAAAAATTCTGAAACATTTGACAAACTTCGGTAGCTGAAGAGAGTTTGCAGTTTTATAAAGTAATTTGCTAAAAAATTTGATTTTCTGGATTTCTTAGCTCAATTCAAAAAACATCAATTTAAAAAAATATATCCGATCTCAAAAACCATTTAAGTAATCATAAGTTTACATCTAGCAATTAAAAAACAGTATTACGCGAACTTTTGAAATGTTTAATTGCTTGTTTATTGTTGTTCATTATCTTAATTCATTATTATAATAGAAAGTGTAATATTTATTACATTTAGTTATTGAAGAAAAATCTACTAAAAAAACCTATTTTTTAGAAATTTGTTGACATGAAGTTAAAAGTTGGCATCCCTGGTAAGAATTCATGAATAATTGCTCTCTCATTCAGGATACAAACACAGACACAAATCGCTCAATTTTTCTGTTTCTTCCCTGTGCTTTGCTATCCCCCTTCACCTAGCACTTTTACGCACGCAGAAGCACACGCTGCTGCACAGTGCAAATGTGCTGAATTTGCCCATCACTACCATAGATAATCGTATGCATTTTTTTGAAAGAGTACTACGTTGTAGGCGATCTAATAAATTTAGGTGAATAGTTTATGGAGATACCTCTCGCAACTTGCAAGCTTCTCATTCTCTCACGCACTAATCAGTTCTGCAAATCAAAGATGGATTAGCGTTAACACCTGTGAAATTGCTAGGCAAACATGGCCAAGGCTAAATTTACGTCTGTCCAAGAGCATTATAAAACTGAATAGACTTCAAATCAGGACCTTAGTCGGGGCCCTCACAGGACATTGTCTCATAGGAAATCATGCAAAGAGATTACGCGTTTACACACATGATTTCTGTCGTAGCTGCAGAAATGAGGAGGAGTTGGAAACAATTCAACACCTCTTTTGCACATGCCCAGCTCTAGTCAGAAGCAGGAACCGATATTTAAGATCTTACTTCTTAAAGAATATAGATAATCCATACACTTTAGGTATAAACAACCTTTAACGCTTTGCCAAAAGCTCAGAATGGTTCAATATGGAGAGGGAAATATAGTCCAACCCCCGCGGCTCACATCGGACCCATTTCGTGGTCTAAGTGGCATCGTTGTCTCTATGTGCGATGCGGCTGCCAAACCTAACCTAACCTAATCTATGTGAATAGTAAATGTTTTGTGCTTTACAGACTAATTTCCGATACTTTTAAGACAGAATATATTTCGGTTTATGTACCAAATATGTAATTCCTACACAATCGATTCCTAATCAGTCGATTTCAATAGCTATAATTTTTGTAAAACTGCCCTACAAAACTTAAAAGTTATGCGTGGGCGAAGTTTATATTGTCAAAGTAAACATTACAAATAAACAATCATAACCACATCGACCTTTTAGGAAGTATTTAAAAAGGAACAATAATGATTTCTTATTAGCAGCAAATATTGTTTACAAACAAGCCAGCAGAATGCGCATGCGTACGTGATGAACATTTAAAACTTGCGGTAGTTTTTGATTTATTTTTATTTGGCTTTCGAGTTGTAAAAGTATTTAGGTCTAATTTATGTAAGGAAAGCATTTTTGATTGACATCCAAAATTTATGGCCCAATGACCAAAATATCAATAATAAATAAAGAAAATATGTATGCAAGTATTTGTAAAAAAAAATAAAGGACATTTTTTTAAGCGTAAACAATTTTAGAAATTTTTTTTGAAATTCGTCATGGCAGTACATGCCGAAAACAATAAATAATAATTAAAAGGGTTTAGTTCAAATTAGTAAGCAATTTTGAGCTAGGGCTGGAGATGGCAGAAAATACTATATCCCATAGCAATTCGTTTATTGATTAAAATTTAATTTATTTAAATGGATTTTCCTATCAAACTAATGACTATAAGTTTGTTTGAGTTTATACGAGCGACCCAATGTAAGTTTAAAATATAATTTTAGCTTCTTAGGGGCCATATATAAGTAATTTTTTTGTTGATCTATGAGGCTCCGAAAAATATAGTACTTAAGGGGTAACACCACTGTAGAAATTTCAAAAAATTGATTTTTTTTTTATAAGCTTAAAAAATTCTTTGAACCTTTTAAAATACAGAACAATAAGTTTTATACGTTACCGAAGTTTATTTCATAAATATTTTAAGCTTTTAATCAAGCGTTAGTGACTGCTACCTAACGACTTCTCCAAATTTCCAAACTTTAAACGCGTTTTTCTCAAAACACGTTTTCTGAAATTGGCACGCAGCATAACTCAAACAATTTTTAATATTTTTAATCAGGTTTTTCACTACGTCTGTATAATAACCTTCTTAAGAGAAGAGCGTAGGGGTTTTTCGATAGATTAATTTAAACGATTGTTATAATTATTTAAATGCCGTTTTTTTAGTCCAAAATAGAGTTTTTTCCTTCAAATGCTTGCTAATTCCACAAAAATAAATATTTTTTAAATCCCCTACGTGTTTCTCTAGCTATTTTGATCTAGATTAAGAAAAAAGATGTTTCTTTGTTCCAGATTAAAATTTGCACCCTCTGTGCTGCGTGCCGCGGAGCTCCTTCAAGAGAAACCACATTACAAAAATGTCTCCAATGCCGCCATTTTGTAAAATTTTTCGATCAAACTTTGTAGTTTTGTATTTTAGTATATAAGTAATAACTTCCCAAATCAGAGTGATTCCTTTCCCTTTCCTTCTGTACAAAAAAATTCTTTAAAAATCGTGTTTATTTTACGCGTGTACAGTGGTGTTACCCCTTAAATTTACACATATAATTATGCAAATATTTTACTCTATGGGTCATACTAGGTATACCAGTATACCTTTGAAACCGGAATTTCGGCATGCAATAGAAATAGATTATTTTTCAGTAATATTGAAGGCTTTCTCTAGCATAGTTAGAATGATCTGCTCGACTCAACCCGATAACTTTTTGAACTCCCCTTGGGTAGAGTAAGATCGGGTATTGTGGACTATTCGGGTAATGTGGTCAACGTCTGTATTTTTCATAATAACGAACATTCACTAGAAAATTGCTTATGAACTTCAAAATTCATATAACGGATGATTTACGCTGTTCGCTCGACTCTTTACTGATGAGCAATTGATCAAAATATTTTGTAAAGTGCGGTCGATTTGTTTTTCAGTGGCGTATAATATTAAAGGTATTTTTTAGCAAGTGATTATTTTTAGAGTGTGAAAGTTCAGATAGAATTATTAAACTATTCTGTATTTTTTAATGCGGTAAGAAACTCTTTCTAAACTATTTAAACAAAAGTGTGTAATACTTTTTTCTTGTAAGTGGTACAGTGGCTAATGTGGGCTAGTCAGCATCGGGTATTGTGAACTAGTAGCCCACATTACTCCAATAGTATATTATTTTCCTAATTCACGTTAATTTTCCTGTTTTATATTTCCCAATTATACATGTTTAGACATGCCAAAAATGGAGAAATAAGGAAATGGTATGATGAAAAAAGCCATTGAGTTGTTAGGATGAGGAGATGGGCACACATTTTGCATCAAAGACTTTTTATGTGCCGCGTTTTAGATTGCAAAGAAGGAGTAATGCATCCCCTAGCCTGCTTTTAAAAATCCCACTTGGATGTAAGCCAATACTGGACGAAGCCACAGAAAAAGACCTTGTAAAGTATAGATTAGAAATGGAATCAAGACTTTGAGGCTTCACAAGACACGATATTCGTTCCCTGGCGTTTCAACTGGCGGAAAGAAATAAAGTGCCAAACAAATGTTCAGTCCTTAGAAAATGTGCAGGGAAAGGTTAGTTGTATGGACTCCTGCGCAGGCACAAAGAATGAGTTTAGTTTTCGCTCTCCAACTCGAACGTCTTTTAATACAGTAATGGGTTTCACAAAAGAAAATGTAAAAATGCTTTTAGATTTACTTAAGCAAGAGTATGAGAAACACAAATTTCCACCATCTGCTAACCAGTATGTGGATTTATATTCACCTAAGTTTAATAATTTTTTTTAAATAGTCAACCAAGAAGGTCATTAATTAAAATTAAAAAATATATAAATTAATTCATTGACTTATTATTAACTATTACAATTGTCTTTGGTGATTTTATATAGTGGCCCACTTTACCTGAATAAACTGGGCCACGTTACCCACCATTTTTCTTTTCATCAACTTTTAAAGTGGTTTCATTTTTCTATATTATCAGAAGAAAACGATTATATTAGGGTATATTTTGCAATCAAATGTTAAGATAATTCAATATGTGTGAGAAAGAAAAAAAAATCGCTTTTTCATTACGATTATTTTGGCAGATCAAGGTAAAATAAAATGGTGAAACACCAAAATTAAGAAAAACATTTTTCTAATAGCGGTCGCCCCTCGGCAGGCAATGGCAAACCTCCGAGTGTATTTCTGCCATGAAAAAGCTCCTCATAAAAAAATATCTGCCATTCGGAGTCGGCTTAACACTGTAGGTCCCTTCATTTGTATAACAACATCAAGACGCACACCACAAATAGGAGGAGGAGATCGGCCAAACACCCAAAAAGGGTGTACGCGCCAATTATATATATATATGTAAAATGGTGCCCACAATACCCGACTTTACTCTATCTTTTATTTTAATTTAATAACAATTAAATCAAATAATATACGTCAAATTTAATTAACTGCTGAACCTCTTTATACAATTACCTTAATTTAACATAATTTCATTTTGTATTATTTTACTTAACTTTTTCATATCTTTCTATTTTTCAATTTTAATTTATTATTTATTTTTTATTATTTATTATTTATTATTAGTATTTATTACTTATTTTTTTATTATTTATTATTTAAAATTTTTTTGTTTGTTAATACATCACATTCTTTGGGAGACCCCTACCCAATTCGACGGCAGCTTAACTCCATGTAGGATGTTTACACTGGTTTAATTAGTTTTTAGCTATCGTACTCTAAATTAAAATATAACTAATAGGTACGGGTGTTAATATTATAACAATAAATATGTATTACTAATTTACTGAAGGAAATTTCTTATGATGTGGCAAGAATTCAACAGAGCCGCTTTTTGAAGGTCATAGATAAGGTGCTTCTCCAATTTGAGCTTCTTGAAGTTTTCCGTCAGGTTTACGTGAACGAGTCCGTGAGCCGATATGATCAGTGGCAATATAGATAAAGACCTTTCTGAGTTTCCACTGCCGTTTGATGTCAATCCCCAAATCGTTGTATTTGCTGATTTCCTCTGTGTACGTTTTATGAATATTTTTCTTCAATGGGACGCCAATGTCTATGACAAATGCAGTGTTGTCATTTTTATTTACCACAAATATGTCAGGTATATTATGAGTTCTTGTGTTATTCGTAAGGGTTGTTCTATCTTAATAGAGAAGCATGTCATTATCATCATGCACTGGTTCTGGAACATATCTGTCTTGCCTGGGTATCTTCTCACGGTGAAAATCGTACATTTGACCAAGTCGTAGGTGTATAATTTTTGCAACATCGTTGTGCCATTTAAGGTAGAACGAGTTTGTTAATAGAGTGCACTCAGCTAGAACATGGTTTAGAGTTTCGCCGTCGCCGCCACATCTACGACATTTGTCTTGCGGAGCATTGGGCTCCCTGATGATGTACTTTAAATAATTTCGTGTGGGTACTACCCCATCTTCCATAGCAAATATACCACTTTCGGTTTCCGCGAAAATTCTTTTATTGATTAGCGATAAGCGCGACAGTTTCGCGTCAACATGCGGGCTTTTCAATTCGTTGTAATATACGCCATGTATGGGCATTCGTGACCATTGTTCAACTTTGCCCATTTTTGTTGTTGTGTTCCTGCTGTTAAGGGGTTATACGCAGTTATGAAGCAAATAAAAGACGGGTTGTCAAGGATTTATCCTGAAGAAACTTCAGAATATTTTAATTTGAAAATTTTTAGCGGTTATAAAAGCATCCTTCAAGAACGTAACAAAATTTTTTATTTATGAAAATGTTGATTATAGAGCGCGCTGCAGGCGATTTCTGGAACCTCCTTTCAAAAAAGACGATTTACGGGGTACATCGTAACTCAAGATTGGATTATCTGAAATCAAAAAACCAAACAAATTTTGTTAATATATTAGATTATCTAGTAATTAATCGTTCGGCTAATCAAAATAGTGAATTTTCACAAAATGGCAGCTTTTAAAAGAAATGATTTCAATTTTTACATTAAAATTTGGCCGTAAATTGATTATAAAATGGAAAATAAGTATCAGATTTACAAAAGGAACGATTAATTACTAGAAAATGTATCTTTAAAGATTGAGTTAAAACGGTTGACCGATCAAACAAGCCGTTTTCGAGATATCGTGTACACCGACTTGAAAAATGCCGTTTTGAAAAAAAACACGTTTAAAGTTTCAATCCTCTGTCAACGTACCTTAAAACGTGCCGAGGCATCTCTACATATTTAGGTATAACTCCGAAAGTATTGCTTAGATCTACTTCAAATTTCGTGCGTATACTTTTGAATATATGTACACTACAAAGTCATAACTGCGTATAACCCCTTAAACTCATGCATCATTGTGAGAGGTGTAAATTTGTCATCAACTGCACTGACCGCATGGTGAACTGCAGAGTTTCCGGCCTTTCCACAAAAGTAATTTCTAAGTTTCAGGATCAGCTTGCCGTGCAGTGCTGCAACGTCAATTGCACCTGTACCTCTTTCCCTTTTATTATTTTATTTTAATTTATTTATTTTAGTTTCGTTTTTTTATTGCTTTTTATTTTATTTTACCTTATTTTGTTTAGTTTGTATTTTATTTTTTTGCTTTACTTCGCTTTATTAATTTCGTTTTCTGTTTAACTTAAATTTTTTCATTTTCTTTTAATTTATTTTTTGTATATTTTTTTATTTAATTTGATTCTAATTTCTTTTGTTTTATTTTATTTGAATTCATTTGCTTAATTTTTTGAGGTTTTCTTTTCAATTTAATTCCTTTTAATTTATTTTATTTTCTACTTTACTGTGTTTATTTACATACATATCTATACATACTTCCCTACCACATGCAAAACAGCAAAAGTCATGTGTAGAACTAACAACAAATCTATTGGGTGTACATGCGTACAAGATAGGGATTGCTAACACGGACAAATGCAGAAAATGCAGAGAGGATGTTGAGGAAACTTTAGAACCCCTTCTGTGCGTTTGTCCGGCATTATTAAAAACGCGACTAAGATGCCTGGGAGCCCCACTGTTTAAGGGTCTGGAAGACGTCTCAAAAGCGAAGCTCCCAGCCCTACTTAGATTCGCCAAAAGCGCTGACATCCTACATGATGTCTACTTTCGGTATTCATAGAGGTCGGTCTCCATCTGGTATCGCTAGGGACCAAAAGGTCTATGCGTGGCTTATTTTATTTTTTTGTTTTACTTTATTCCGCAGCCTCCACTTGGTATCGCTAGGGACCAAAAGGTCTATGCGTGGCTTATGCTTTAACTTAGTTTTTTTTTTTTAATTTAATGATGTTACTTATTTCATTTTAAAACCATTCTATATAAATTTTCTTAAATTTAACTTTGTTTCCATTTATTATATTTTATTCAATTTTATTTATTTAATTAAATTGTAATTGAATTCATTTCTTTTTCTCCAATTTTTATCTTTTATTTTAATTTATTTATTTTACCTTATTGTAGTTCAATTTTTTCATTTAAATGTGATTTTTTCTTATTTCGTTTTATTAAACTTTATTTTAGTTTCCTTTTATTCTTTTCGTCTTTCTTGAAGTTTTTTTTTTACTTTTAATCTTTTATTTCATTTTCATTTGCGTTTTCATTTATATATTTATTTATTTATATCAATAGTACAAAGTAAGACTAAGCTTTTAATAGTACTTCAATATTAGTATAATCTTGTACAACTACAATGATTTTAACATGAAAGTTTCTTAGTCTAAATTTATCCACCAGTTAATTCATAAATCAATCCAATTTATGTAACTTAACTTAATAATAAGAAGATAAAGCTTTGGTAGTAGGAAAAGAAAGAGGAATTTAGAAAAGAAAAACCAAAAGTAAAAATTTAATGCCCTAATTCAATGCAATCAAACACTTTTATAGTAATTATAGACTTGTATCCTGTATTTATTAAGTCCAGCCTTCACAGTGTCGAGTAATGAGTTCCGCACTTTAACAGCGTTAATGAAGAATAATCT
Organism: Anastrepha ludens; assembly: GCF_028408465.1. Classification (NCBI taxonomy): domain Eukaryota; kingdom Metazoa; phylum Arthropoda; class Insecta; order Diptera; family Tephritidae; genus Anastrepha; species Anastrepha ludens. Next base: position 94,574,062 of record NC_071501.1, read on the forward strand.
AGATGATGCTAGGTAATTATATGTTGAAACGATGAATTTGTTGTGTCTGCGTGACCTCAACTTCTCTGCCACTTAGGGATGGGACTTGAATAATGTAAGTTTGCACATAAATATGCAATTTCTAGCAGACAAATATGGTAACTGTTAAGGCAACAGCCCAGTAGCCTTGCTCGCCAGACAGATATATGATCATGTCTACCAATCCCATATACCTACCGCGTGCCATAATTAAATGCCACATTAAGTTTATGGCAAGATGTGGAGTCAAGTTGCTGAATACCACCTCAGAGTAGGTAATGAGAGGCATAATTAACTGGAGAACTAATTTGCTCCTCGTTTTCTCTGGCGTGAATGTTGCAGGGACTCTTGGCTTACGTAGGCAATGTAGCATAAATATTCCCCACAACTCTATTTATATGGTCAGCACAGGGAAGTTTTGTGCCAAGAATAAAGTCCAGATTTTTTACCTTATCCATAAAGGTAAGGGAACTAGTACTTATCCACAATTTAGGGATATTGTCAACATACACCACACTATTACATATAGGTAAGACATACGACTTTGACGTGTTCAAACATAAAGAGTTATCATTAGTCCAAATACAATATAAACAGCAGACAAATCACTGTTTATTTTGAAACATAGATCTTCAACGAGACCAATACGACGGAACAAGTACAATTGTATATCAAACAAAAATACTGAATAAAAGTAGACCAAGGGTAGACCCTTGCTGAACACCAGTGTGTGCATATCTAGACGGAGTTGTTAATTTACTGGTCTTGACCTTTTGCGTTCTGCCACCAAGGTAGCTGGCCATGAGCTTCACCGCACTGTCTTTGAAGCCGAAATAGTGTTTAAGCTTCAAACATAGCAATTTGTGATCCACTGAGTCAAATGCTTTAGAAAAATCAAGTAAACAAATTAGAGACAAGTCTCCGTTGTCAAAACTAATTCTAATATCGTCCAGTATCTGAACCATTGCTGTCGAGGAACTGTGACTTTATTTGAAGCCAGATTGTAGTGGAGAGAGTAGACGATTGTCCTGTACAAATGATGAAATGTGGGCAGTATGCTGATAAGTTTATAGCCACCAGCATAAATAGCATTTGTCTTTTTTGCGACTGGGGAAACTATAGCCTTTTTCCATACTGCTGGGAAACATGACCAAGTCAAGCAATGGTTTATTATATGGGCAAGGGGTCCTATTATATATTGGATGCCAAATTTTAACGAGATGCCATATTTGCCTACAGCATTAGACTTTATTTTGGATAAAGCTTTCAGGACATTTACCTCACTAACTGTCATAAATTGAAACTGTTGCGCAATTTGTTTTCTTACCAATACTAATAAAGTAGTCATTAAGTTCATCATGGTCAATATTTTATTTAATTATATAATTTTGTTTAATTTTACCTCGTGATATTTTATTTTAGTTCAAGTTTTTTTTCTGATTTCTTTTTATTTTGCTTTATTAAAGTTGTATATTAGCTTTTTTACTTTTTACTTTGATTTTTTTTTTAATTTTTTAAATTATTTATTGTATGTTTTTTTCTTGTTCAATTGTATTACATTACAATTTGTTTGGTTTACTTCATTTAATTTTTATTTTTATTTATTTTTTGCTTTTATAAATATTTTGCATTTTTCTTTTAAGGTTTCGTTTTATTTTCTTTTTATTGGTGTCTCTCCCTTTATTTACTTTTTTAAATAATTTAATTTTTTTTCTATTTCACTTCAATTTATTTATTTTTTACTATTTTTTACTTTATTTGTTTTTTTTTTTTACTTTTTTTTTCATCATTTTCTCCTATTTTGTTGTCTATCATTTACTGGATTTATTTTATTTTATAACACTTAAGAATTTTTTTTTTTTGTTTCTTTGTTCAAATATTTTCACAAATTCCAAGTTTAACTGTCAAATTATGTAGAAGCAATTAACCCTTATTTGGTCCGTCGCGCTGTGACCAAACACAGACGTGGCGGAAAAGTAGAACTCTGTAAATATCAAAGAAGCACGGCTGTGTGGATGTCCAAGCGTTCATAAGTGTGAATGTGTAAGTATGTATGTATACATGTATGTATGTATGCACATGAAGGCCTAGTTTAGCCGACTACAAATTGATTTGGCATAAAAACCGTGGTGGTGCCCAAAGTCAAAATCAGATGTGACATATTTATGTGTGTGTGCGTCGCCTGTTCAAAGTCGAGTAATTCCATACACTAATCTGCACTTTGCTGTCGAAACGTCAAAAAAGATTAAAATTTATTGGGCTAAAAAGAAATGTATGCAAAAGAAACGACAATATGGCTTGGGTGCAATTGGCGTCACTGACACTGACACCCGCGCTCCATGGCTCCGTTTCCAACTAAACAAATAAAAAAAAATTGTTTGAATAAAAACGAAATATTTTTCTTTGTGACTTTTTATCACCTCACTATCAATATGCAACTAGTACACGCCCCACTCCCCCGCCACCCCATCACATACAAGCGCAGCTCTCGACTATCGGCTCTCTGTGTTTGCTCCGAAATTTTGCCATGCATTATCCAAGGGTCGCCCACCGACACTCAGGCCACAAATTCAGTTGTGTTGCTAGCTGCATGTGGCGCTAATTTGTTACAATTTATTGCACCATTTCGCCAGCAACACTGTCGCGAGCCGCGGTGCTGGTGCTACAAATTCGCTTTATCATCGCCAAATCACAGAGTCGTGACACCGGCTCGCCGCCTCCGCGGTAGTTGACGCGTTCGCTGTTGATTTGTGGAAATATTTGCAAAAATAAAAAATGTGGCATTTTGTGTGTGTGTGTGTGCATGCAACGAAATTCGCATGCATTGCTTGTTGTCGCGCTGACTTGTTGCTGTCGGCGTGCAATGCATTTTGTTGATTGCCCGTTGCTTTTGTTTGCTTGTCTGTGTCTTTTCATACTTAACTTACATTTGGTTGTATTTTTGTTTTTTTTACGGCTGCTTTGTTATTGCAGCAATTTCCATTTTATCGCACATGCAACAAATTTCTGTTTTGTATCTTCATTGCATTCGTTATCCACACGCACACATACACACCTACCTGCCATATATTAGCGAGCGTTTGCGTCATTTGCGTGACGTTGCCTAATTCCCTATGTGCAATCAGTTATTACCTGTTACGCTTGGTGGGCATTCCGGCGACATATTTTGAAGTATATTTGCATTACTTAAGTCAATGGAAGGGCTTTGCGTAACAAATAATCAAACAAATGGGCTGCACTGAAGGAAAATAGGTATAAGTAAGCCACGGCACAACTGAGGCATTCACCTCTGTAAGATTTCAACTTTAGCTTCTTTCAACTAAATCAGCGAAGTAATGACTTAAAGCAACCCTTCTGCAACTCTCACAGATTCTGGCGATTTTCACGAGGAGTAGGCGAACTTATGTTTATTTTTTATTCCACATCGGCCTTCCAATACTTTTTTGTTGGGTTTGGTATATGAATACCGAAATAAAAACTACTAATTTGGAAAAATGAAAGCCCGGTCTGTGTTGAAGTTAGACGTATTTACAGTTCAATGTTCATACCCGGCACGCGTTACTGCGCCCAAAAAGGCACACAAATATTTTGAGGATTTCAAATGGTTTATTTACCTATGCATTTCTTTACTTTGTGCCAAGAAATGTAGATAGAATATTTTTGGATTTTTCATTTGGTGTAAAAAATATACATTTTTTTGAGTTCCAACTCGCGAACAGGCAATGTAGAGTTGGCCGTGGGAAAAACACGAATTTTCCAAATTCAAAGCAACGATTTTTAATGGGTGGTGATGGTGATTGCAAAGGCAAAACGCGAAACAAACTGAGGCCGCTTGAAGTCGAAAGGCATGCTCGGGTTGCCTTTTATATTCTGCGTGCAATAATGGAAATGCAGTAAAAAAATTATGAAAATGATTTTATTGTTTTTCAAACTATTCTCCTTGAAAGCCAATATATTCTGCATTAGCTTGAAACAATTTTCACAGTCTTTTTAAACTCGGAAGTGTATACCTCTTCAGGCGTTGAAAAGCATTGAGTTCACATTTTATTTTCTATGTTTGCTAACCAAAAGGAAATATTGGGTGCCAAATCAGGACAGATGACCCATTAGTTCGATATTTGAGTGCTCAGAAACTCTTTTGTGTGAGGCGATACGTGAGAGCTCACATTGTCTCGTTGAAGTATGACTCGTCTTCGGCGATTGGTTTTCTTTAATTCTCCAAAACTTCTGGCAAACAAATAGTTGGGTACCACTCAGATTTAACCGTTTCAAGTTTCTCTAGTGGTACATTTGTGACATGACCAGACTTTCCGAAAAAACGGGCGACCATCTGCTCGGAGGTGCTTTTGCTGCGAACAACTTTTATTGGATTAAGCTCGTCAGGGAACACCCTTACTGTCACCTATTGCTATATTTCCGACTCATATACATACGATTTGATCCAAGCCTCGTCACCGATCCCTTAGAAGTGCTATGAACCTCCGTAGCTGAATTTCTTCAATATTTCTCGCCGCCAAACGACACGAGCCTGTTTTTATGGGCAATTTTCAAATTATGTTTCGATATTCAACGAAAACAAATCTTCTTGACGACCAAATATGACGGGTGATCAGATTGAAGGCACTTTTCCCAATAGGATTTTTTTTTACAGATACCTCGTGACCACTGTTAAACTAAATAAATGTTTTTTCAGTATTCATTGACATTTCTTCATGGAAAGACTTACGCATCAACGACGTTTACAAATCGTAAAACTGAATTGTGAAAATCGACGCTCTGTGAAAAGAGTGCACTGTGCGCTCAAAGCAACTTATGGTGTACATAACTGTTTAGAGATCAGGTCTATTTTTGGTTTAATGGCTACGTCAATAAGTAAAATTGCCATATTTGGGCTGAAGAGCAATCTGAAGCCATTGACGAACAGCCATTAATAGCATCCATTGAAAACGACCGTTTGGTGTGGTCTATAGGCTGGAGGATTCATCGGCCCATATTTCTTAAAAGACGAAACTGGCACTAATGTAACAGCGAATGGCGAACGCTTTCGCGCCATGATACACGATTTTCTAATATCGGAAATTAAAGCCCGGGATATCCACAATAAGTTTGCCGTGGTACCAAGCAGACGGTGCTACTTGCCGTACAGCACGTGAAACAGTGGATTTACTGCGTTGTTTGCTGTTGTGTCGGTGAGAAATTTACCTCTCGCCTCGGACCAGTGGATTGGCCACAAAGATCGTGTGATTTCACATCTTTGGACTTTTATTTGTGGACCGAACTGACGGAAGTCCTCTAGCGAGTCATTCAAAATTGGTGTTTACGGATGGCGGAATTACTGAGCAGTTACGGCCAACATTTGAAAGGGATTATCTTTGAAAAATAAATGTACGAGTAATGAATGGTTTTACACAAAAATAATAAAGATAACCCAATTTACAATTCGATAACTCTAAATTAATCACCCTTTACATATAAGGGTTCTAGCATAAAGCCAAGCTATCTATCTTTTCTTCAGTTCTCGAGTAAATCATAACTACCATGTACTCATTTGTACCGTGTATTCATAAATTTATTTTATTTTTTAGTTAACTCTCAAACTAGTGCTTTTGGTCCATAATTGGACTAGTAGAATTTTTGCCTATTTTGAACTAGTTTGAAACTGGTATATTTCTGATAGAATTTTTCCATTATCCTTTTAAGCTGAACGTAGTGTTTTTGGTACATAGTTCGACTAGTACTATTTTGTCTATTTTGAACTAGATTGAGACTGATGTATTTTTGATAGATTTTTTTAAATATCCGTTGTTGGCCTAGTATTTTTTTTTGTCTTTTATGAACTAGTTTGAGACCGGTATATTTCTGATAGAATTTTTTAATTATGCTTTTAGTCTCAAACTCGTAATTAGACTAGTATTTTTTTTGTATATTTTGAACTAGTTTGAGACTGGTGTATTTTTGATAAATTTTTTTAAATATTCGTTGTTGGACTAGTACAATATTTTTTTCTCCTTTCTGAACAAGTTGGAGACTGGTAAATTTCTGATAAAATTTGTTATTTCTCCTTTTAATTTCAAACTATTGCTTTTGGCCCATAGTTTCACTAGTATTTTTGTGTGCCTATTTTGAAGTAGTTTGAGACTGGTGTATTTCTGATAAAATTATTTAATTATACTTTTAACTTCAAAGTAGTGCTTTTGGCCCGTAGTTGGACTAGATTTTTTTATCTATTTTGAACTAGTTTGAGACTGGTGTATTTTTCATAGAATTTTGTATTATCCTTTTAACCTCCTTTTAACCTGTTATTCGTCCATAATTGGACCCTTTTCTTTGGGGTCACGTGAAAGAGAAGGTCCACGCCAACAGCCCAGGGTCGATTCAAGACCTCAAAGATGTAATTCGTGAGGGTATCGAGGACATAGGGCAGCCACTTTGCAATTGAAAAATTTCATGAAGAGGATATTGTCCTGTAAGAGTGGTGGTTGTGGTCATTTGCCTCAAGTTATTTCCCACTATTAACGGCATACTTTCCTCTTTATAATGAAATAAACATTTATATTAAAAAATAGCATTTTTCTTTGAATATCAAAATAACGCTTCTGTTTGGAAAACCCTATATTAAAAGCGACGATATATACAAATTTGTTTTAAGGGTGTCAAACATCTCAATTTTCTTTAAATATCAAAAAATGCTAACAAACCACTTTTTCAAAATCCCCATTATCTTTCATACTTTCTCTAATCAATTTAAAGCAATCCATAGACTTAGGTTTAATATTTTTGCAATCGTTTTTCATTTAATAGTCATGTTAATTTCATCATATAAAAATCATATTTTGGCTTAGGGTTTTTTACAACGGAATAGTTGCAAATTTAGGAACTGTCATATCCTGAAATTGCTGTCTACTCTATTCATTCGTTCCAGATTGGAATACGCCGCCTTTATTTCGAGGCCATATCATAAATTTTCAAACTGTAGGATCGAAAGAGTAAAAAGAGTATAGCTGAAATTTGTACTAAAAATAATAAGCAAAAAATAATTATGCAATGAAATTTGTACTAAGATTAGTAAATTTTTTGGATTCTAGCCCATCTTACATATCACGTTTGCTATTGATTAACTTGAAGTCTTTAGAAAGTAGAAGATTGATGTTTGCGCTCGAGTTTAGTTTCAATGTTATTGCAGGTGATATTGGTTGCTCATTTCTGTTTTAAATGATTAGCTTTCTTACTTCTTCTTCTTCCCAGAACTCTTCGTAGTGCTATTCCTTTCTATTTAAATAAGTTCAATGGAATTATGTTCGTACTATTCCATTGAGTAGTCCATAATGATCGTAGCATACCATAGAATTTGCCTATTGCACTATAGATGGGGTTATTCCAAGTCAGATATTTATTAAAGAGTTATATACAGTTATAATTTTCAAAAAATCGATTATTTTTCTTAATGCCCATATATTTAAGAATGCACACAGAAATTTTAATATCGTTCCGGTGAATATTTTCGATGTTACACGCAAATTTTAAAAAGGGTTTCAGAGGGCTTGAAAGTGCGCGTTTTTCTCAAATTGGTGTTTTCAAAGTCGGTGACCAACATTACTCGAAAATAGCTTAACCGATTAGTCTCAAATTTTGGCACGAGCTTCTTAAGTATATTTTTTTGTAATTAATCGAAGATATTTTATCACCGACAAATATTTTTTTATAAACAATTTAAGGCCGAAATTTTGGTCAAAAATCGATTTTTATTTTGAGAAACCGCCTTTTTGTCAAACAGATTTATTCTGCTTATTCCTTCAATTAATTACTAGATTTAACATAACTTTAACGAATTTTGCTTGGTTTTTTAATTTCAGAGGATCCAATTCAGAGATGTACCCGACTAGAATTACAGTGAGGCATGCCAAAGAATCAGTTAGGCCCGAATTAGGCAGGCCTTACTAAGGCACGCCTCACTATTACCTTACCAGGCCCACGTTAGGCAAGACAAAGATTGGCATGCCAGAACAATGCCAAATTTGGTTGTGGTCACGAAAATCTGTGGCAGTGTCTCACTTAGGCATAAATTGGAATCCCTAACTGATTTGTAGAAGGGCATACGGAGTATTACCGAAGTTCGGTTTTTCGAACCTGCGCCTAATGAGACAGATGTGAGGCGATAACTTTCGGGGCTTGGGCCTAGTTTGGCTGCCTTATGAGGCGCAAATTTGGAATGTGGTCTGCCTTACCAAAATTTCTAGTCGGATAGTGGTCACCGCAAAACGTCGTTTTTGAGAGGGGCTCCTGGAGATCAGCTATAGCTCCTTTCCAAATAAATATTTTTACTAATACCAAGCCTTAAAATACAGTTAAAAGATAACACAATATGGAAAGCAAATTTTAGATCAATAAATCTAAAATTTTTCCAAGAAAAAAATCTGGAAAATTCGCTTTTTTCGGCCTTTTATTTGTGTATAACCTCTTAAAAGTTATTCCTAGGTTCTTTGCGGCGCCCACAAATCTTCTAATATACTATAAATTGTTCACTTTTACTTTATTGTAGTCGACACGTTTAAATGGCTTTTTGGAAATAACGACGCACTGTTGGTTGTTCGTTGTCTTTAGGAGCAACCCATTAACGCATTGCCACTGGTTAACGTTTTCTGACTCAGTGTTGAGTTTATGAAGACATTCATTGATGGACACGAAAGGGCAACGGGCATACAATTGAACATCATCGGCATAAACATGAATATTACAATATTTTAGTACGTTTGAAAGATGATTGACATCTATAACAAACAAAAGCGGGCTAAGGATAGAACCGTAGCGGACACCCTTAGTTTTAGGCAATTAGGATAAGCTGTGACTGGCACATACAGCATACGATCACTAAGGTATGATTTTATTAAGCTCAATGCTGGTGCTTAAAAGTTGGATCATTTTTTAAGTGTCAAGTCAAGTAGTCCGTGATCAACAGTGTCGAAAGCTTTTGAATGTTTCAGAAGCGTTAAAAAGGTTACGAGGTTGTTGTCAATGTTAAGTCTGATATCAACTGAAACTTTAAGGAGTAGTCTGGTCAAATACTCATTTCTTATAGATATTTTTGAGGATTTTTTTTAAGAAAATAAAATGCGATCGTTTTAATTTTATAGTGCGTTATTATTGACATCAAGTATTTTACAAAAACAATTTTTTTTGACATATTTTTTTGTAATAGGGTGGCACCAAAGTAAGCATCTTAAAAAAAGATAGGTGGCTTGTCAACAGGATTTTGGCTCTTCGGGACATCTGAAACGAAAAAATCAAACTGATTATTCTGTAGGTTTGTCATTCTGGCAGGTGCTATAATGGGACATTTTTTTTTGAAAATAACAAAATGGCAGACTTTCGAAAAGAGGTATGTTTTTTCGGGTGGAAATCAGACTGTAGTATGGAAAGTTAGGGCCGAAAAGAAACGAAAGTAACACCTGGCAGAATGGCAAGCCTACAGAATAATAATCAGTTTAATCAGATGTGAGTTTGTAATTTAATTACGTACACATACGTATATACGAGGGGTGCCTTTTATATTATATATATTTCGGGATTGGAGAACAAAAACAAATTTGAATCATCGAAAATCACTTTATTGTTTTTCAAAATATTCTCCATGAAGATTTATACACTTTTGCATGCGTTTGAACCAATTGTCGAAGCACTTTTGCCACTCTGAATGAGGTACCTCCAAAACATGCATTCTGAATGCCGTAACCGCTTCTTCAGGTGTCGAAAAACGTTGACCTCTCAGTTTGTTTTTTACGTACGGGAATAAAAAGAAGTCATTCGGTGCTAAGTCAGGACTATACGGCGGATGACCCATTAATTCGATGTTTTGGGTGCTCAAAAACGCAGTTGTTTGAGCCGATGTGTGAGAGCTCGCATTGTCCTGGTGAAGAGTGATCCGTCTTTGGCGATTGGTTTTCCTAATTTCTTGGAAGACAACTGGCAAACAAATAGTTGTGTACCACTCAGAATTTACTGTTCTGCGTTGTTCTAGTGGTACGGTTGCGACATGTCCAGTTTTTCCGAAAAAACAGGCGACCATTTGCTTGTAAGTGCTTCGTGCGCGGACAACTTTTGTTGGATTTGGCTCATCTTGAAACACCCATACAGTCGACTGCTGTTTACTTTCGGGCTCATACGCATAAATCCATGATTCATCACCTGTCACAATATCATAGACGTGTTTCGAAGCCCCGCGATCGTATTTTTTGAGCATTTCCTTCGACCAATCGACACGAGCCTTTTTTTTGAGCGATTGTCAAATTGTGTGGGATCCAACCACGATTGAATTCACCATAACATTGATAAACATTGGTCCTTGATGGAGCTTCATCGCCAAAAAATGAATTAAGTTCATCCATGCAATGTTGCTGAGTTAATCCACGTCGAAAGTTGTAAAAAATAATCGCACGAAAATGTCACGATTTAATTCCATTTTTGGACCGAGATGAATCTTTAAGTTACTGTAAACAACACAAATAGCGCTGGTATTTCAAAACGTTCTGAGTACGTAAAAGCCAAAAAATGTCAATATTTGCGATGCAGCTGTCAGTTGCCAGATTCCAACACCAGGGTTGCCAAATCCCGACATATAAAAGGCACCCTTCGTATTTTCATTATTCTTAAGTTTTAGTAGTGAGCCTGTAAAAATGTTTTCTTGACTTCTTGAAATAAATAAAAAAAAGTAAATAAATAAATTTTAGCTCCTATGAGAAGACATTCCAAGAAGAATCACGAGATAAAGAGTCTAAAATAATTTTCGAAAGTCTTGCAATCAATTGGCGGTAAACCACTAAAACATATATATATTTGTTATAAAAGTTGCATGTCTTCTACTAGTTGCATGCACATACAAATCTGTATGCACATACATATTTACATGCATGTATTTATGTACTTAGTTCAGCTTGCCTGGTTCAACAAGAGTTCCACGTGAGAGGCAAAGAGGCTCAAGCACTGACAACAAACCACTTTGACCAACTGTGACAAATATTGTAAGTAGTGTCGAATGCTATCATACGAACGCGCGCTCGTCCACGTTTCGAGTGCAATGTGCCCCTCTTCCACTCAATAGTTTCAAACAACTGTTTTTAATTTTTGCGCAACTAGTCAACTCTTTCTATTTGCCTACTTGTCTGTACTACGCATTTCAGAAACTTATTTAAAAGCCATAAAATTAACGGCGACAACTGAATAAAAGTTGCAGTTGAAAAGCGCCAAACATCGGGCCAAAGATCACAAAAACGATTAAGAATTTTCGTAATTTTCGATTCGGCCAATTCGCATTTTGCGAACCGAAATAAAAATAAATAAATAAATAAACTGAAAAAAAAAATTAAAAAAAAACAATAAACTCAAAAAATAAATAAAAAAATGAATTAAAATAAAAAGAAAATGAAACAAAACAAAAAAACTGAAATAAAAAAATAAACTGACTTGCATTCACGTTTTCAGTTAGACTCGCACTTTTCTGTTTTTTTTTTGTTTCTTGTTTATGTTTTCTTGACCATTCAATTTACGACTGCCATTTGTAAAAACAAAAACACACATTTTATGGGGTTTTTGACGTTTTTTGTGATTGGTTTAAAATGAAAATTCGTAGCAAAAACGAAAAAGCATGCAAAACCCAAAACAAAATGGCATGGAAAAAACGCAGCAACTTGTCTGCGACAAATAAAAATAAATGCAACACGTCGTACACACACATCTGCACTTTGTATTAAGAAAAATGCGTTAAAAAAAATAAATAAAAATAAACAAAAACATATGTACATGGCATATTCCACTGATACATATATTATGTGCGTATGTGTGTTTTGGCAGTATGTATGTACACAACCGACCCGACCCAATAACATTTCAATGCAGCAAATAGCAATAAAATTATTTATTTTTACCAAAGTAATAAACAACAGCAACTGAACAGAAAACAACTTAAATCACAACACACGCTTATGTAGCAAAAGCTACTTTTAGTTGGTTTTTTGGTCTCCAACTTATTTCACTTTTATTGCGTATGCCCCGCATGCTAATCAAATGTTGCTCATACGCCCAGGATATTTTGGCACTTGAGTCAAATAATAAAATAAATGCAAACGTTTACATGCACACATACATATTCCCATATGCAGCAGTGTATTTAGATTTCTGATTATACATTTACTCTGCATGTTATATCCATTTTAGATGTGTGTATGTATGTCACTGGGCGATGGGTGCAGTGATAAAGTCCTTTATGGTCATTGGGTTGGGTACCCTTGTGGCTGACAGAAATTTCAATGCGTGATAAGTAATTTAATACCACTGTTTTTAAATTTATTTGAACATTTTTAGATTAATGGCCTCACCCTCCAATCCAGCTGTTGATCGTTTGATCTCAAGGGTGTGCCATATCAGTGATTTATTTCCATGCTTGGGTCGGTGGTGGCAGGGAAACATGCACGAGCTATGCAGAACGCCGTGTGTAGGTTTTTGTATATCGCATTTATATTATGTATTTACATATTGTATATAAGTACATAAGCATAGATATTTGATTGTATTATTAGATTGAATTGGAATACTGCTCTTTGGGAACTCCAGATTAAAAGTAGCATTCGCAATGTAGGAAAAAAATCGTCTCAGCTAAAATCTCGTATTGACTTAGTGGGATTGTTCTTTTGAAATTTTTTTATGTATATTTTTTTATTAATTTATTAATATTTCTTATTAGTTTTGTAAAAGCGTTGTATAATTTTATCCAGGTAGATACCTATGAAATGAGACTTTTTTTCAATTTCAAACGTTTATTAACAAAAAAAGGATACAAATTTAAGCTCCAAAATAATAGCCATCGCTAGCGACACATTTTTCCCATCTCTCAGGCAATTTGTGGATGCCGCGCCAAAAAAATTGCCCGTCTTTGGCCGCAAACCAATCATCGAGCCATTTTTCGGCTTCTTCGTGAGAATTGAAGCGCTGCTCGGGAAGTGCGTGGGCGGGCCATCGATGCGAACAAATGATAATCGGAAGGCGCCAAGTCTGGTGAGTAAGCTGCATGCACCAGCGGTTCCCAATCGTACGTCTCCACCAATTCCCGGGTCGCTATAATTCGATGTGGCGGTGCATTGTCATCAAGAAAAATTACTTTGTGACGCCGATCGGCATATTCTGGGCGTTTTCGGTGTACATCGCTGTTAAAATCGACCAATTGTCGTTGCTAGCGTGCACCGTCAACTGTTTCACCTGATTTTAATAGCTCGTACCAAATCATACACGCTGATCCGAGAAAACAAACAGCCTTGCCTTGCGGCCGAAGCGATTTGGTTTGGCCGTTGTTTTTGGCTTGGTCCGGGCGGACCATAGGATCGGTTACGGTTGGGATTGGAGAAATACATCCATTTTTCATCACCCGTAACGATTCGATGCAAGAAAAGCTTGCTTTTGAACCGGGAGAGTAGCATTTCAAAAGTGATTTTTCGTTTCCTATCCTGCCTTTCAGTCAGCTCACGCGGCAGCCATATTCCGACCTTTAAAATCATGCCCATGTCTTTCAAACGTTTGGAAATAGTTTTTCGGGTCACTCCAACTGCTCTGCTATCATTTATTGGGTTTGACCATCATCTTCAGCCAACAATGCTTACCATTTGGCGTTCTCAAACTTTTTCGGTGGCCGGCCACGGTCCTCGTTCTCCACGCTAAAATGACCACTTCGGAATTTTTCAAACCACCTGAAGCACTGTGCTCTACTTAGAGCATGTCCACCATAAGCTTCTATAAGCATTTGATGAGCTGGAGAAGCGTTCTTCAATTGATAACAGAAAATCAACGATGTCCGCAAATCGTAGTTTGAAGGCACGAAATTCGACATTTTTAAGAGCGACAAAAATGCATTGTTGTATGAAACATAACAAACAATGAACTGAATATTGTTGACAGATGACAGGCGAAAAAAACAAGACATTTGGGAAGGTTTAAAAATACTCCCAGCGACATCTATGGACTAATAGCTGAAAGTCTCATTTCATAGGTATCTACTTATACCCTATGTGACCCTATGCTCCACACTGGAACTCTAGGAATTTATGATGATGATATACTTATACACAATGATATTAATTTTCATTTGATCCTTCAACTTGTCTTAAGACGTATTTTACAATACAATTGCTACTCGCTTTCCATAAGCTATGCTACCGTTGTGCATTTTAATCGTTTTTCAAAAGAATTCAGCCGAAGTAAGCTGGATTCTGCATTGTTGATAAAATTCTTTAGTCACTGTTTGGGGGCTATGGCAAATTACTTCAATACTTCAATCACAGCTGGTATGCCAAGAACACAATAAAGGTCGTTATTCCTTTCCTTTTAAAAATGTCATAAAATTACAGAGCCTTCCAGAATATTGATCAAAAATCTAACGATGAATGCGTGATCAGCCTGTATCGGAACATAAGTGGAAGCATAGATCCTAAGGTGCTTAATAAGTTTTGCGGTTCGATAAGAGAGGGCGTTGCTACTAGCTTAATTTGTTTTTATGTTATTAAGATTTTCATATGAACGCATGTGAACAACCTAGTAACTATTTTTATAACATTAAAAAGGAGAGCGTGACTCCCACAAGAGGTCACAAGCAAAATTATGAAAACATTTTGATACTACGGGTACTATATAAAGCTATTCCTTACTAAAGCGGGCGACTACTGCGACCGACCAGGTAGGCCAGACTGATCGACAATGCCTAAGACTAATTACAATTTAAATTGAATAAAACAGCAAAAGCGTTCATCCAATTATTGCTTGGTCAAGCCTTGCGTCGAATTGTCATATCTGTTCGAAAAGAATACCTCACCGAATCATTAGTTTTAGTTGATATCACTTGCAGCATTTTTCGAGCAGGGTTGGGCATTTTGTACTCTCACTAAATTGAACTATCACTAATTTTTTAGTGGTAGTTAAAACAAGGGTTTCATTATCATTAAAGCTTCAATTCACTAAATAGGCTTAATTAAGGGGATATAGGTATACCTTGTGTTGGACTAAAAAATCGAAAAATTTTTTATGGCGTATTCTAAAAGTAGATCATCTTAAAAATATAAATTCAAAAAATCATAAAGATCGGAGCACTAGAACGAAAGTCACAGACCGTGGAAGCCCACGCAAAACTTTAGACCCGATTATCTCGAAGTCGTGTTTTTTGAAAATTAACATCGCGGTGATCATTATTTATCAAAAACTATTTAACCGATTTGCATAAACTTTTTTTTAATCATTCGAAATTACAACCTCGGGAATCTGAACTGATCACTTTTTATAAATATTCGCATAATTCGCTGGAATTAATTTTGTTTTTAATTTTTCAAACCCTCAAAAATCGTTTTTTTGGTGCAAAGCGGTTTCCATATCGAGAAAAATTTTTTTTCGGTAAATAAACCGTTCAGATTCACTAAAAAACATGTTTCTACAATAATCATTTAATTTTTTTGATTCCAGTTGAGCTGCTCATGCGCTACCGTGATCACCGCAAGCCTCTTCTAAAAAACAGCGGTTTGGGGGAGGGGCGATATCAACAATAAATTATAAATTTTTTTTAAATAAAAACACTAAAATGTATTTTTCGGGCTCACAAGGTATATAACCCTTTAACTAATATAATTATTTAGTCCCCTATGCCCAACCCTGGTTTCGAGCAGGCCATTTAATCGATTGCATATTCTTTATTTTCAGGCTATATCGTAGAATCCCGTCCAGTTAGTAGTTAAATAGCATTAGATTTCTTTTACCGGAAATTCACGGTATCTTCATTAGAGTCCTTGAGCTTATTTCTGACGCCACTATTCCCAGAGTTCCCTTGTAATCCATCACTCAACCCGCTCCTCCCTAAGAAATTCTTTAGTGTCCTGCTTAATCAACTGCCAAATGCATGGATAGTTGACTGAAGTATTGTAAGATAGTATTGAAATTCTTAAATCTGGTCAAGTTTAATAGAATGCATCCGAAGCAAAATTGTGAGAATAACTTTGGCTCCCACGTTATCGGCGCCTCGGCGACAGAGTTCTGTCCAAGGCGAATCTATTAAAGATGGTATTGATTTAATCTTTTCTTTGGACATGCCCATCCAGATGTCACCATAAAATTAAATGACGAAAATGTGATCCATTCACACTATCGTCATATGCTGCTAGCTTCACCTTCATGTCGGCTTTACAACATAGTTCGTCCTTTTCTTTTTATTTTCTACTTTCTTTTGACGTGATATTCAAATGCACAAAACGTTTGGTCTAGTGCCACCACCATCAATGAATGCGCCTCAGTTCTGCCCACGCATTTCACACGCATCCTTTCGCTCGTCCATTCTGTCGTTGTTTTTTTTTTCGTGCATCACTAGCACAATCTCAGTTTTTCATAGCCTCGATTACGTCCAGCAAACCAGCTGATTCCTTCAAAATCGCTGAGAGCCGGTTAACGGCCTGATGTTGGCCACCCCTCCTCATTCTTCTCTCCGGGCCTTTTGGTGACTTCTTTAACTAATTAAAAAAAAAGTATTCAATTCATTTTAAGTCAGCAAACTCGAATTCGCACTTGATTGCCATAATTTATGCATAATACCTAACTGTACCATGTTTTCAGTAATTGCAGGTAGCAAATTGCCGTAAAAATTACTAATACTCAATTGTGAGCGCATAAATTATTTTTTCCCTGACCAAACTAGATCAAAAGCAAGAAAAATATAGAAACAAAAAATTATAAAAAGAAAAAATAAAATCAAGACGCACCTCAGCGTTCAAAGGGGCCACTTAGAAAAATAATTAAGTTGTTGTGCCAGTAATGAGTGCCATAATCACAACAACATGAATTGCAATCACAACTTCAATCAACAGCGAAATATCAACAAGCAGCCAACGGCAAAGCGTGGAGCTAAAAAGTAATAGCCAACTGACGGCGGAGTGAGAAAAATCGCAGTTTTTCTTGGTTTTTTGGGTTTTGGGGTATTCTTACTTGGCGCATAGGTTTTGTTGGTGTTGTTATAGTTCGACTGTATAATTGGCAATTGTCTGCAAACACGAAATAGTAATTATGATTTTTGGTCGCAAATGTCAATTCCTCTTACGGCGTAAAAATTTAAGCCGATGGCAAATGACAACTGATGTGCTTCCTCAAATGCGGCAAACCGTTGCGCGAGACCTGAAAAATAACTATACGATTTTTTGCAATTTTCCTGCATTTATTTTGTGTTTTTTTTTTCTTTTAAGTTTTCTTATTTTTATTTTTATTATTTTTTTTATTTTTAATTCTATCATTTGCTACCGTTGCAATTATCTCGCATTACACGCAATCGCAATAACTAACTTGAAATGCAGTAAAAACATACACGCACACATACACACCTACGTAGGCGAACGCATCGCAATCACTTTGCCGGTTGTTGTTGATCGGCTTTATGGAGTTGCGTTAACAGTTTCGCCCATTTTGGCCAAGACAAGTTGCAATTTATGGTCGCAAGCTAATTTTTTTCCAACCCATTTGTTTTTCACTTAAAAGTAGAAATAAATGTTGGGGAGCTGCAGCTATGTAAGATGTTAGTTTGAAGTTTGTCACAAGCATTGGTGAGACAAACATTTAATTTATTTGAAAGATGTTGAAAATTGGTGGATACACCGAAATAATAGTTGCTTAGTTCATAGCAGCAAAATGCAATAGAAGAACGTGTTAAATCGGGTGTTTTTTTAACTGCATGAGAACTACCGATATCGATAACTATGATTTGACAGCTGAGATTGGCAAACTGTGTTGGCATTTCTGGCGTGTCATCATAAATGATGAAATCATGATTTAAGGGTGGAACAACCCTTCCAAATTGTGAAAATTTAGCTTAAAACAAAACAAACTTTTTGTGTGCAAAGTTCATAAAGCGAAATGTCGAAGAAGACGCCGAAATGCCGATCCGTTGTCGCTCTCAACTTGTTGGGCTTTATGCTTCGACTACGTGGGAAATTTTACTTAAGGGTCTTTTCTTAACAAATAAATAAATGGCGCGTTAACTTCTGTTAGGTGTTTGACCGAGCTCCTTCTCCTGTGTGTGTTATGCGTCTTGATGTTATTCCACAAATGGAGGTACCCACAGTTTTGAGCCGACCCAGAACGGCAAATGGTGGAAAGTAAAAACTTTCTATAAAAAATATAAAACTTAACATATTCAAACTACGAGCATCGCTTACGTCTTTCTCGAATTATTCTAACAGTAACTTCTCAAAAGCTGTGAAATCTATTTTCTTCAGCAATTTTTTTAAATTTTATTTAGCTGTTTGACGCCAACGTTTTAATGCCAAAAGCGAATATTTGCATATCTTTCGCTTGTAAAACTCACAGTCCAATGGCATTTGAAGTGTCACTTAACATGCGCCATATGACGGCACACGTGACACAAGTAGGCATTCACATTTGCGTTTGTGTTGTATTTGTATGTGGCATATTTGATATGCCGATGTGTATATGTATGCAGCAATGAATGAGTGCTGGGATTAAGCTAGGTTTTCTGAGAGCAGCCTACGCCGAAGGGGAATTGAAAGACAGAAAAACGCAAATTTACAAAGTGAAAATTAAAAAATTATCTATTTTACATGAAATTTATTTTGCGTGTGTGAGTAGGTGTGTATATGTGTAACAATGTTTGCTAAGCCAATTTATTTGGACACTTTTATGTTGCATAATTAACCAATTTGCATATAAATGACAAAAATAAATATTATTTGACAGAAAGCATTTGAACGAATGAATTATAAAAAAAGAATGCGCATGAGAAAATGCAGTAATGAAATACTTATACCTATACTTTTAAGTGCCATAAGCTAATATTCGTATATATATGTATGTATGATACATAGGGCTATTCCTTGTCAAGAGATCCAAGTATTTTGGACAGCATAGTCGATTTTTCTGAAAATTTCCTATTTATTACTGATATTGAGTAAATGGAAATGGAATGGAAGTAAATTGAAAAATTTTTGAAAAAAACTAATAAATTGCAATTTTTAAAATTTTGGTTCAGGGGTTTTTAAAGTGAAATATCCTCGGCTTTTGTTTTAACACTTTGAGTTTTTTGGATAGAAAAAACAAAATTTTACACTAAAGTGAAATTTTAAAATAATGTCCATCTTCTTCAAAGACCTTTAAATGTTTAAATATGAAGAATTTGTTGTTGTTAATTTTAATTTTCTTTAATTGTTTCCTATCACAGATAACCTTGGTAGAAGCATGCTAGCATGCGTACTCCTCTCTTACGTTCGTTGGCAAATCGGTAGAAGTGAGACTAGATACGTTAGTTAGCAGATACACAACATTTAACTCGAAAAGTGATTGGAATCCCACGATAAAGACGGTTTTCTGTTCCCTAAAAGTGCTACTTGTAGAATACCTGGGGTACTTCTGCCATCTAACCTACCTACCTACGTACCACGATGAAACTTTTAAGGACTAGCAAAATTTTAGGGGAAAGTTTCATAAAAATTATCAAAAAAATTTTTTTACAAAAATTACAAAAATCAAAAAAAAAAATTACAAATTTGTTTAACAAATAAAATGAGAAAAAAAATAATAATTTTATAAAATTTTAATACATAGATTAATTTTATAAATTTTTTTTTCTAAAAAGTATATTTTATCCTAAAAAAAATAAACAAAAATTTCAGAGTGTTAAGATATTTCACTTTAAAAACTCTGCGCCAAAAATTTTCAAAATCGAATAAATCTGAAATTTATAAAATAAATTGAGAATAATTGCAGTTTACATGTGAGTTGTCAAATTTGCTTGTAGTATGTTTTCTAATAAAAAAAAAATTTACAAAAATGTTAATATATTTTATTAAAAAAAAACTGCATAAAAAATTTTAGGCATCGAATAAACCTCAAAATATTCAAATTTGTTTCACAATATTTAAAGTTTTTTTGAAAGGATATTTTATGCTAAAAAAATAAAACAAAATTTTGGAATGTGAAGATATTTCACTTTAAACACTCTGCACCACAAATTTTTAATATGAAATAAATCACGAAATCATAGATTTTTTTCCAAACACTGAACATGTTTTTTTTTTTCAAAACCAAAAACTCATTTAAAAAGCAAATTTATTAAAAAACAAAAATTAGAATTCAAAATGTTAAGATATTTCGCTTTAAAAACTACAGGATGGGCCATATAGCGCTTGCTTTTTGAATTACCCATTTTTTTGAGAATGGTAACACAAATGACATGTCAAATGTGTTCATAATTCACTTAAAGGTTTGACATTTACGAAATGGGACGCTATACGCTTGAACAAAATTGGGAAACATTGAAAACCTATTTCCAAAGTGGTGAGTCTTCTTCTTCTTCTTCCGCGGTTACAGTAAATGGCGAGCGTTACCGTGACATGCTCAACGAGTTGTTCCCAAAAATTGAAGAGGATGACATGGACGACATTTGGTGTCAACAGGACGATGCAACTTGTCACACTGCCAAAGTTACACTCGAACTTTTAGCTACCGTTTTTGAATTCCGATATCAATTGGCCGCCTCGGAGCTGTGATTTAATCCCGTTGGACAATTTTTTGTGGGGAGCCGTTAAGGACAAAGGCTATGCGAACCATCCAGAGACGATTGATCCTTTAAAACACGAAATCGAAGTTGCCATTCATGAAGTTGGAGCCCAAACAATCGAAAATTTGCTTAAAAATTGGGTTGATCGAATGGCCTACTGTAAAGCCAGTCGTGGCAGTCATTTGAACGATATTATTTTTCATTCATAAATGACACTGTCGAATCTTCAAAATAAAAAAAAAAGTTTGAAAAAATATTGATCAGTTTTTTTTTATAGCCAATTCACAAAGCAAATTTTACATGGCCCATCCTATATAAGTATATCAAAAATTTTGAACATCAAAGAAATCTGAAAGTTATAAGATTTTTTTTTTCAAAATATTTTCAGTTTACCACGTATTAAAGGCAAGCCCGCAAATATCTACTTTTATTTACAATAATAGATAAAAACTAAAAAAACACTCTGCGCCAAAAATTTTCAACATCGCATAAATCTCGAAACCATAAAATTTTTTTCGAAATTCTTTCAGTTTTGTCCAAAACAAAAACTTTTTTAAAAATCCTTTCAAATTAAAAAAAAAAAATAAAAATATTCAGATATTAAATAAAAACATTAATAATGTTAAAATATAATTAATAATGTTAAAAAACTACATCAGAAATGTTGAACACCGAATTAGTCTCAAAATTATAAAAGTTTTTTCAGAATATTCTAAGTTTTCTATTTTGACTTAAAAAAATAAAAATAATGAAATATGAAGATTTTTCAGTTAAAAAAACTCTGTACCAAAAATTTTCACTTTTATTTAATTTTTCTTTTTTCAAAATATTTTCGTTTTACTTCTTATTATACCCAGCCTACAAATATCTACTTTTATCTATAAGATTTCTCATTTCAGTGTTTTCAGGTAGGTTTTAACGGGCTTGGCAACGTGAGGCCGAGCGTTGTCATGCTGTAGAATCACTTTTTCATGCCTCTCCGCGTATTGCGGCCGTTTCTCGCGCAGTGCTCGACTCAATCGCATCAATTGAAGTCGATACTGATCCCTGTGATGGTTTCGCTTGGTTTTAACAGTTCATAATAAAGAACACTAATTTGGCCCTACCAAATGCATAACATAACCTTCGCAGCGTGAATATTCGGCCGAGGCGACGACGTAGAAGCATGACCGGGCAGTCCCCATGACTTTCTTTTTACTTTGCATTGCTGTAATGAAACCATTTTTTATCACCCGTCACGATGTGATGAAGAAAGCCCTTCCTTTCTTGCTGCTGGAGCAGTTGATCACAGACAAAAAAAACGACCTTCAATATCCCTTGGTTTTAATTCATAAGGAACCCAAGCCCCTGTTTCTGAATCATTCCCAAAGCATGCAATCGCTTGGAAATGGATCGGTGGGTAATTCCTAATACTGAAGCAAGCTCTTTTTGCGTTTGACACGGATCCTCATTGAGCAATGCCTCCAATTCAACGTCTTCGAAGGTTTTTGGCCTTCCTTCAACATTAAAGTTACCGTCTTTGAAGCGACGGAAACAATCTCAGCACGTTGTTTCACTCAAAGCAGCATTTCCATAGACATTTTGTAGCTCTCGATGCGCTTCAGCCGCCGTTTTTTTTCGAATGAAAGAGGAAAATCAACACTTCCCACAAAAGACGATTATTCGGCACAAAATCAGACATTTTCACAAAACCACAAAACCAAAAGTATATGTTACCAAAACAAAATCACTAATGTGTCGAAGCAGTTTGCTTACCATATGTCTAAGCTTGGTTTATGATGTTTAGATTATGCTAGAATCGATTAGCACACACTGTTGACGGCATTTATTGACAAACAGCGGGAACTTAGTTGCGCACCTAATAGTTGAAGAAAGATGCATTTGTATGTGAAAGGCATACAAAAACACTTAAAAAATTATTTTGTTTGATGTTTCCATATCAACCTATTTCTTCTTAGTTTAACTATAGATAGATGAATGTATCGATTGCAGTACGCCTTGCTATCATAGTTAAAACCACAAACACTCTGGCTTAGATATTAATTGTGCTTGAAACCTAAGACAAGGAATATGGACGGGAAATCGGTTAAAGATGGAGGAGATTACAAGGTTAATTCTACCTTAAACTTCATTGACTTCTTAATGAACCTGAAAATTAATATTGGTGGAAGAGAGAATACAGCACTCAATAAATCAGGCACAAAAATGTGGTTCCTTAATTTACCATTTGCCGAACAGAAACAAAAAAAAAAAAAAATACAGGAAAGTGCTTTATATTGCCTTTTTTCTCTAAACAAGAGGCATATATTGAGTTTTCTTTTCAGTTCTATAAAAAATTTCGCTACCGCTTTCCTTTTTTTAACTCAACCATTGCCTTGAATGGCGAGGAGTGCAAAGGACTTTCTGAGTCCTTAGTATATCTTATTGGGGACAAAGGGTTTTCGAAATAGCACATGAAGATGACCGGGTAGGAGGTCTCTGAATTAGCCCCAGCCTCGCCTTCCTGGCTAGCTCATCAGCAATTTCATTTCCCCCTATATTCCTGTGTCCTGGAACCCATATAACGCAGTCCATATGACGTTGAATACTTTTTGTCTTTGCCGTATAACCCAAAAAGGTAGAAGTTTTTAAGTGTCGAGTTTTAAAACTACAGTAGCAACTGAAGAAGAAGAAGTAGCAACTACTCAACTGAATGAAATTACAATAAAATTATAAATTATGTACTCAGTTTATATATTGTATAAAAATTGATGAAAGTTAAAATTATGCCAACGTAAAACTTTTTTGAGTGGATATTATCGTTTTCTCCGATATATCAAAAGTGTTTGAATGAAACTTCAGCCTTTTAGTGTTCAGCCTTTTCAAAAGTCCTTTAATTGCTTAACTATAAAACTCTTGTTGTTGTTGTTGTTTTTTTTTTAATTTTTCCCTACCTCAAATAACCTTTTGCCTTTTACTCTCTCTCTCTCTCTTCTTGCAGTTTATGGAAAACGTGTAATTTCACGCTCTTGTTTCTACGAAGACTATGACGACTCCTCTGATCGCTGCGGGCACGAAACCACCTCATCCTACATTAAGACCGTTTTCTGTCAGACGTGCAGCACCGATGGCTGCAATGGCGCTGCTGCTTTCTCACCTTATGTCGCGTTAGTACTGCTACCTCTGGCCACATTGCTAATGAAGCTGCTAAAATGAAGATCATCGAAATGGGCGCCTAGTTGAGGCTATCGGAGGGAATAGTTTGAAATTCTAAAGTAGCATTGCTTTTATTTGTAAACTTAAAAGAAAAACTACAATTATTTGTACGAGTATGCATATTCTAATTTAAAAATTTAAGTAAACTCTAGTTGTAATGCTAAATTAGAGAATTCATTTTGCTTTAAATGTATAAAATCATGTAAGAGTTTGATAATTTTCCTTATAGTTAAATTATTTTCGACTTCAGCTCGTAATATTTTATTTACAAATTATTTAAGTGCTGAATTTTTCTAACTTTTTTTCAAGCTTAATTATTTTTGAAACTATATTTAACAAAATTCGCACAAAACTGAAAGTGAGTAATACTAACTTCTGGCACTTTGCTGACTTTAAAGTAGAGGTTTGTTACAATTTAGAAATTAAAAAAACAAAGACAAAACAATGAACAGAGTAATACAAAACTTCATCATTTAATGCTGAATCTATCAACTAATATAAATACAAAATAACGGTTTCCACTACATTGCACATTTTATTGCAAGAGCCCATCTAACCCATCTAAACTCAGATGCGGAGAATTAAGCATCTTTAAAAGGGCTATTCATAAGCTGATGCCCGGTGCGTTTGAACCCAATTGTGCAAGCATTTGAATTATTTAAAAGTCATAATACAGCAATCAATGAGAAGACTCCCCAGTAAATGACTAAACTATGCGGAATAAATCAATCGTTTCCAATGAACCGAAATATCAAACACAAATTTATATGATACGCATTTTGAGGCAGAACCTTGAATTTTGTGTCGATAATTTTATATTAAATAATTTTATAATTACAAATTTATAATTAAATATTTCTAAAGAAAAGCAATTATACTAATATCACCTTTGTCATAAAATTTATATTTATATTATTATTATACAAGTAAATGGAAATAAGTAAGTGAAATGTCCAAATAAAGCGAGTGAATAAAACACGACAGCATTAATTTTTTTTCAGCACAATTGTTTTGGGGGGGGGGGGGGGCGCAAGGACTCGGTTTGTGGAACAACTTCAAAGCGCACTCCACAAATAGGAGGAAACGCTTGGCCAAAGACCAAACAGTAGTGTACCCACCAATTGTTCATTTATTTTTCTTTTACATTTTACGGGGCTCTGTATATGTAATACCTAAATGCGCAACTGAAGCGTTTGACCTTTCTAAGACTTCATTTAAATGCAAACTTATTATGTTCTGAATCCATGCCAAGAAGTAACTTCAGCTTACATATGAGGATCCTGTCTTTAAAAAGTAATAAAACCATGAAAATTCACAAGTTTTCTCATCTAGCAGTGCGACTATAATTAATCCAACCGGAATGGAGCCTTACATCTGACAACATAAAAAAATGCCTTAAAACGTAAATAAAGAAGAATAAAGTTCAAGACCACGATCAGATAACCGGTGCCCTCTTAAAACGACCTTAATATCTCCGAAATCTCTACAACTTTCTGCTGCTAAGGCACTAATTGAAAAATTACTATGTGGTGCGGCGTATGTTCAGAAAAAATCATTGGTCCAAACTTTTTTTGATGAAAAATATGATGGGAGACTATGCATTTGTGGATGCAGTGTGGTATGGGGCAATTAGTTCAAATTTGTTTTCTTTTAAGTAGAGGAGAGGGGGACTTCTGTTTTCAGCAAAGTGACGTCGCATGGCACAATGCCCATGAAATTATTGAGTTATTGAAGGCAATGCTACCCTTTCGAAAAGTAGCGATTATGAATAGCGCATTCACACAATTTTTTTTGCGTCACACTTCTACTTGTGGGAAGAGATCTTTAAAGAGTAAAATTCATGCGTACAGACCTAATATCTTTGCAAAACTTAAGTTCAAAATATACCAGAAAGTCGTCTAAATAGCATCTCCAATGTTGCACAAAGTGATGAAAACAAGAAAATTTTTGGGTGCTTGCTTTCCTGCCGATATTTCCAAAGAGTAAGTAAAAAAATTAAATTTAAGAAGAGCACCTTATTTATTTATTTTTTTCTAGGAAAATAGATGATATCAGTAGAGCAGTTTTTTTTCTTTCTGTTTTTCGTCTTTTAAAGGATCTTTCAAAAGGGCCTTTCAGTAGTGAATAATTCCTAAACGGTACCTTTCTTTATGTCATATCTGACATTTCTCAAGTAGACAGATGTGCAATTTTATATAAGTACATAGAATATAACAACTAGTTATGAAAATTGTCTAATTTTAATAACAACGTATCGCAAAAATTCGTCATTTTTTTGGTGGAAATAATCACCCGAATGAGTCGACAATTCAAAGGTTGGGGAAAAAAATGTCAAGAAACTGATTCTCTCGATGATAGAAAAAAGACTGGCAGACCAGACTGCGGTTTTTTGAAAGTAAACTCTATGTGTATAAGCCAACAATGATGCCAGAGCTGTACCACAATATTCGTGTGAGCGAGACCTTGAAAATTTTCATCTAGTATGACAACCTGTAGTCATTTAAAAGATGTATTTTTTCACATATCATTGTTAAGAGTGGTATTTTGAATTAAAATAGTGAAACCTGAAAGAATCCACATTTTTATATTTTTATTTTAGAACAAAATCTAGACTGGTATTTTGAAAGACCCCTTATATTAAGATGTTGGCACGAATTAAAAATATTTGAGAAAGGTTGTTGGAGTAGCAGTCCTTGACCAGATATAAGGCCGGGTCGTTCCGGTAACGAAGAACCGAATGTCGTGGAAATACCGAGTTTCCATTTCTCCGAGTTTTCTTTGGTGGAGACATTCCGATATACGTTTTTGGTCTAGCGCCTTAATTTTATTGTTTACTAGTTGTACCCGGCGCGCGTTGCTACGCCAACAACTAAAATAAATTTAAGAAAAATAACTTGAAAGAAAAATCAGTACACATATGTATATTCAATTTATTCGGACACAATATTTCTTGTTTTTCCAGCTGGTGCGTAGACAAATAAATCAGAAGGTTTTCTGACACTTGAGCAAGCCACATAGAGCTGTCCATGTGAGAAGCATGGATTCTCCAAATTTAATCCACACATTTGTACGATTGTCCTTGTACTTTGTTAATAGTCATTGCAAAAGCGAGTCGCACCGGGCACTGTAAACGTTTGAATTCGAATGGCATATCTGTCGGGATCATTGGGATACGTGGCAACAGTACATCTTCACCTTTGAGTTTTCCAGTCAAAATTGTTGCCTCGATAACATTGTTCACCATTTTCTTGACTGAGAGTCTGGTTCCGTTGCTAAGTCGTGGTGGAATTATGTTTTGAAGAAGAATGATGGGTACGACAATTTTCAATGTAAGAACGTGCGGCGGCATGTCTGCAAATCAAGCGAATTCAAGAATTCAGTTGGATAGTTGACAATCTCGTCTTGATTCTCCACAGTATCGATAGCCTTATATGTTGTCGTTTCACTGGGTATTCCATGCTGAATGGTGAAGTTGATGGTATTAACATCGATGTTGTTGGTTACTAATATAGCACGCGTACTGAGCCACTGATGATTTTTGTAGTTTTGTGCAATGTTAGGGAAAACTTTTGCACCAATTCTTGGATGCTTTCTGTGATCTTACAGAAGTTTGCTGACAGGGTGATATGATATATTGTGTGAACATGTCATATTCGTTTCCTCTCTGTAAAAATACATGGTCTTACTAATTTTTATGACAATCGGTTAAACGGGGCAGAAGTTGCTACTCTGTAGCGACACCTGGTGGCGAGTGACATCAATGAGCATATTCTACAAACCTTCTCCGTCGATAAATACATATATGTACCAATTTTTATAATAATCAGTCCAGTAGTTTTTGAGTTAATCGATGACATACAGACAAACATTTATTTTTATTTTATTTTTTTATTTTTTTTTTTTTTTTTGTTATTATTATTTTTTTTGGAACAGACAACATTGGGGTCCCACCTGTTATGTCCACATTATTTTATTATTTTTGAAATTTTATTTTATTTCTATTGCTACTATGTTTTTGTGTTTTTTGAACGAATAAAGTTGGGGTCCCACCTTCTGCCACATTTTGTAATTATTACATATACATATACATTTTGTATTTTATTTTATATTTATTTGTATTGCAATCTTCGTGTTTTTGTTTTGGTTTGCAGTTTTTAATCTAAGGGTACCACACAATTCATGTGTGCGTACTTTTCATTCTTTTAGCTATTATAAGCAACAATTAACTCACCAAATAATACATTAGGGCATCTATATTTTATGTGCAAGAAAAAATAATAGTTTTCCCTTGTCAAGCCAGTAAATCTCTAAAATTCTGCCTCATTATATGAAGAACGTGAATCAGTGCACATTCGAGCCATGCAGCTCTTAATTCACTCTCTCAAATAAGCGGAAATGCAATTATGTATAATCGCTGCTATTTTTCTTTTTTGCAACGCTTCTTTGTCATGATTTAATTTCGTCTGCATTCTCTACAAACTAAACTTTTATATTCGCATTTTACTCTTTCCTTCTTTTTACATACGTGTGTCAGGTTTTTTCTGAATCATTACCCATTCTCCACCTACGCACGAGCTGCTCGTTAGCGCTGCTCGAGGGAAGCGGCCTTTGACCGATGCATTTGCCATTCCGTGCGTTATTCAATTGACAATGACCCTGCCTGTGAGCCGGGGTAGAAATTAATAACGTTACAAAAAAATGTATGCTCATATCCAAGCTCATACGGAGGTAGATTTAATTGCGCAAAGCTTAGGTACTGATCAGGCGAAAGTGTTTTAGAGAAGTACATGAAAGCAGACTTGCTTATCTGAACATAGCTTATACATACCTTAAAGAGCAAAGTACGGGTGAGGGTCATATAGTACTGGATCTAGTGTCCTCTTACATTATTTTGGAATAGTGGTTAGCTATCCTTCTATTTTGTTTCTTTCAAGTAGATGTAGTGGCAAATAAAAATCATCTAATTTATGTAGTAGCAGCATAATTACTGATTTTTATGTAAAAGGTGGCGCAAAACTAATCACCCTATAAATAATTTAAAATTTTTGCAAATGTTATCGAATTACAATCCTATTTGACACTTGTGATCAAGACAGCTGCAGTATACAAACAGACAAGCAATGCAGCGCATAATGGCCAAAATACCGATTTCCATCACTCAAAATATTTTTTTTTACTTAGTAGAAAATGATTCAAAAGCATAATTGAATGATTAATTTTTACATAGAGACACTTGCATACATCATATTCAGCGAAATTCTAAATACTCTCACGAGTTACCTTATCAAGAATTTCTTTTTTATCGAGAAAAAAATATATCCAACTATAAACTTTCCAGAACAAGATTTTTCTGAAAAACTCGAGAGAAGTTTTGAACTTCAAAACAATAGTATTGCTCAAATTTAAGATTTCTCGATAAAGAGTAGTATATGCAAGAAATTCTGAAGGCTTGTATCATACAAAGGAATCTGCATGACAATTTTTATTGTGCTCAGTAGAGCCATAATAAAGGATGGTTAAATTTTAAGGGCCGATGGTGAATGTAAACCACACCTAAACGTCAAGTTTTTTTTGCACTTCATTTAACATTTTTCAATACCAGACTAACTCAATTTCAATCATGGAAAGATACGCAATCGAGCAACGCGCTAAAGTTATTCAGGCTTATTATGAAAACGGGCGTTCAACTCAAAATGCATATCGCGCACTTCGTGATTTTTTCGGTCAATTTAATCGTCCAAATGTGCGTTCAATCGGAAAAATTGTGCAAAATTTTGAGCAAACCGGGTATGTAGGAGATGTGAAAACACCTGTGCATGCTCGTACAGCTCGTACTGCAGAAAATATTCCTGCTGTTCCCGATAGAGTGGTTGAAAGCCGTCCACCTCAACTCGTCGTCGTGCCCAACAATTGCACCTCTCACGCTCGTCATTGATGAACATTATACATAAAGACTTGCATTTACATGCTTACAAGATGCAATTGAATCAAGAACTAAAGCCTCTTGGCCATTTCAAGCGTCGTAAATGGTCAGAATGGTGGCTGCAAATGGCACATTTTCACCTCAGTGGATTCGTCAATAAGCAGAATTGCCGCATCTGGACGAAGAGTGATTGCCGAAAAACCAATGCACCCACAGTTAGTGGTTGTTGTTGCGGTTTATGGGTCGGCGGCATGATTGGACCGTACTTTTTCCAAAATGAGGCCGGTCAGACAGTTACTGTGAATATTGTTCGCTATCGTGAGATGTAACGAACTTTTAAAGGCCCGAATTGGGAGATATGGATGTGGACGATATGTGGTTTCAACAGGACGGTGCCACTTGCCATACAGCTGACGAAACAATGGCTCTTTCATGGCGAAAAATTTGATGGCCGAATAATCTCACGTCGCGGCGATGTCAATTGGCCGCCAAGATCATGTGATTTGACACCGTTCGACTTCTTTCTTTGGAGGTATTTGAAAGAAAAGGTGTCCGTCGATAAGCCAGCAACAATTCAAGAGCTAAAGGATGAGATAATTCGGTACATTAACGGCATAGAACCTCAATTATGTCTCAGCGTCATCGAAAATTTCGACCATCGGATGGAGGTGTGCTGCCGAGGCCGTGGCGGCCGTTTGGCCAATATTTTGTTCTAAGTGTAATTGAACCGTAACAATATTATCATAGTAAAGAGAAATGATAATAAATTTCTAGAAAGATTCTATTTTATTCAAAATCAACACCGGCTCTTGAAACTGAACCACTCTTTAAATGAACTTTGCGCTAATGGACGAGCGTTTGACTAAGCGTGAAAGTTTTGAATACATAAGCATCTCGGATAAACGAGTATTTCATATTTGACATGGAGAGTTACATATGAAAAAGTTTTTCGGAAAGTTCCTGCCATATTCGTTAATAATTTTACAAAACGCCGTATTTGTACGGCTCCATAGCAAGTGATTCAAACATTTCGGACCTTGTGGTAAATGTTTCAGAAACTAAAAAACTAAACTAAAATTTTCCGGTACGAATTTTTTTAAGTGAAATAAATTTGGATCTTTTTTAAATTTAAAAGTTGTTTCTAAATTTTGGAAATAAAACATACTTTCATAAAAAATTTTAATTTTTAAAATTTTTTTAAAATTGTACGGAAAAATATAATTTTTTGTTAAAAATAAAAAAAAATTTTTAAGTGAAATAAATTTCGTCATTTTTATAATATAAAATTTTCTAAATTTTTTAAATACAACATATTTTTCAAAAAAACTTTAAAGTAATTTTGAATTTAAAAATTTTTTTTTTTAATTTTTCGGAAAATATTATTTTATGTTAAAAATAAAAAAATTACAAAAAAAAAATTTTAAGAAAATATTGAACTTTTCTTGTCAAAAAATTCTTGAAATAAAAAAATTTGTATCCTGTATTTTTCATTAATAAAAAGAGTGTAATAAGGAGTAAACTGAACAAATTTTTAAGAAAAGTTTTTAAGTAAGTTTTGTGATTTATTTGATGTTGAAAATTTTGATATAAAAGTTTTATAAAGTGATTTTTTGGTACTTTTTAACATATTCAGGTGTTTTTGTCCTGCGCTCGTTGGTGTCAGTTGGAAATCTCGAGTGAAGACAAGTCCTGCAGCATTTGGTCTTTCCAACGGAGATGTGGTCTTCCTCTTCCACGCCTTCCTTTTTGAGGTACCGTGTCGTAAATTCGCCTTGCTGGAGCGTCTGTTTCCATACGGGTGACATGGCCAAGCCAACGCACACGCTTAACTATGTCCATGTCCCTATATACCACAGCTCATACAACTCGCTGTTCCACCGTACGCGGTACTCCGCACTAACGCGGAGAGGAGCAAAGATCTTACGTAAAAATTTTCGAAGGCTCCCAAAACTTTTTCATCCGCTGTTGACATCGTCCATGCTTCTGCGCCATATATTAGGACGGGAATGATGAGAGTTTTGTAGAGTGCCAGTTTAGACCATAGAGAGAGCTATACTTCTCAGTTACCTACTGAGCCCAAAGTATCACCTGTTGGCAAGAGTTTGTCTCCGTTTGAAAGAGTTATTCACCTATGGAAATGGTGAATGAAAATATTGTGTATGTATTAGGACCAGGGAAGGGTTTTGTATTGAATCATGTGTTGGGAGAGTAGCACGTGCGAAGTCATACATCATCTCACTGTGTGAATGCAATATATTTGCATCAGCTAAGTATGTATAGGCACTCATTTCGGTTATAAGTTATAAGTAGGACAGTATTTCAATTTTATTAACTTCTTGCCTACTCTCACAAAATAATTCCTTAAATTACACTAATTTTTGACTTCCAAATTTTGTTCCATATTCCAGCTAAATTATAAAAAATATTGAAAAATTACCTTCGAAATTAAGGAAGGAAGGAGTCTCTAAAGCTTCAGAAGTTTTGAATATTTGAAGATACAATACAAACCAAAAAAAACAGCAAAAAGATTCTCCAATTTAGAGAAAATAATTGCCCAAGAAAATTATATTCTTTCTACCTTTGAAATGCGGATTCGGAACGGGTATACTTTCAAACGCTTTAATCTGTTTTTTTCTAGGTTGGCTTATTATTTTAAAAGCCTTAAACGCCTTATTTTATTAATGCCCATGTTCATACATATTAATTTACAAATGCAATCGCAGTCGTGCAATTTATAAAAACTCCATAAGCCACTTATTTAATTAAGTCTCTGAATAGTCAAATTATTAGATATCAACATACCGCAGCCATTTGCGGGTAATTATAACCAAAAGGCGCTGTCTTCCAAATCTCCCCAAAGAATATCAATTTATGCACTTAAAGACAAGAAACACACACACATACATACTTATATGTACATCCCCATACATATACGACTTTGTGTACGAGCGAGTTCAATTCCCACAGCAACTGGCAACATTTAAGCGACCAATTAGTATCTAGTAGAAATATAAAAATGTACGTAATTAATTTATTATGTACGAAAAAGAATGCAGCGGGCTGAACAAGAAAACAAAATCTAAAAGCAAGCAGAACGCATGCGCAATTGGATTGCTTAGAACAACATAGGAAGAGAGATGATGAATATTGCAAAATGCTTAAATTAGTAGACAAAGCCAATTTAGGTGAAATGCAAAAGCTTGCGCTTGTTTTGCTATTTTAATGCATGCTTTGATATATACGAGGGCCGTACATATAGTGAGTCAAAAAAGTTTTGGCGCGGTGACTTGTTTTCTTCCATATCCACAATGTTTTTCTGGTTTAATTCTACTTCGTTATTTTGCTATTAAAACATAGTTTTCAGTATAATAAAAGCGGCACAAATCGGACAAATTATTTTTCAGCTGACGTCTCTGCATTTGCTTCGTTCCAATAGGTACAAATATACAAGTAATAATGTGTTCAAGTCCATCAGCACAAAAAAAAAAAAAAAATCAACGATAATTTGCAGTAACTTCAAGCTTGCACTTTTGCTGCTCTGGAATTAAATGCTATAAAACTGCATAACAGAAAACAAATCTAAAACTAAAATAAAAAATTCGAAATTTTGTGAAAATGTGTTAAATTGTTTTGTATTTATTGTAGCATATACTATATTTTTATACAAAATTTAAAAAAAAATTGGCAATAAATATCAGGTCAGTCCATAAGTTCGTGCGCTTTTTGAAGGTTGTTTTAAAATTAGTAAAAAAAGATATTTAAAGTATTTATTAATCAATAATATATTTTCCGTCATTATTTACAATGTCTTCCCAACGTTTAGGCAAATTTTTAATTCCCTGCTCAAAAATTTGTTTGTCCTTGGAGCCAAAATACGATTCAATATCCCTTTTGAGGAGTAGCTCTTCTGACTCATATGGGATTGAAGTCCATGGAAAAGGTGATAATCACAAGGTGCAATATCCGGAGAGTATGGTGCATGCGGCATTAGCTCCCATACGAGCTCGTTCAGCTTGCCTAATGTTTGCCTTGCGGTATGAGGTCTTGCGTTGTGGTGGTGAAACAAAACTTTGCGTCTATTCACTAAAGACGGGCGATTTTTGTTAAGTGTCTCATTCAGGTTTGATAGCTGATGGGAATAATAATCAGTAGTTATCGTCTGGTTTGATTCCAGAAGTTCATAATAAACAATACCGGCCATATCCCCCCAAATAGACAAGAGAATCTTCTTGGGGTGAAGGCCATCTCTAGGGGTCGGTTCTGGTGTTTCATCTTTATCTATCCATTAGCGTTTGCGACAGGATTATTGTAAAGGGCCCATGTTTCATCACCAGTAACGATACGGTTCAAAAAACGTTCATGTTGAAGCCGTTGCAGCAGCTGAGAACACACATTCACTCTCTGCTGAAGGTTGGCGCCGGAAAGTCTATGCGGAACCCATTTGCCCAGCTTTGAAACCTTTCCAAACTGAACCAGGTGCCTGTGAACTGTTTCATGCGATGAATTTAACCTCTGAGCTATCATATCGACTGTCAAATTTGGCTCAGCTTCCACGAGTTCGAGCAAGGCGTCGGACGACCAGCGCGCGGGGCATCATCCACGTCGCCGTTATCACTTCGGAATTTTGAAAACCACTTTTGCGCAGTCTTTACACTCGCAGTATTCTCTCTGTGAACTGTGTTTATTTCTGCAGTAGCAGTTGTTGCATTTTTACCTCTTTTATAAAAGATTCCATTTTATTTTTTAACAACACGTGCATCTTTGCCGTGAAATACATACGAAATTTCACGCATATTTCACGGCAATGCAATTTGTATGGATCTCGACAAGCATTTCATATGAAACTCTAACTTTGTACTATACTAAGCATAGAAAACATAGAGAGCTGTGTGGTTCAGATTCCTAAGTTATGTATTTACGTGGATTGAGAGCAGTAGTAGAATTTGCTGCCGCATCATTCCATACCTATGCTACTAATACTATTTTGAATAGATTTCCTCCATATGCCATATAAAATTAATTTTTCGTACAAATGTAAAACTTATGGCAATGCGTCAAAGCGAATTGTCGAATTTAAAGACAAAGTAAGGAAATAATAAATATTAACGGACAAACCCTCTCACTTTCAACCAGTGCAAAGTACTTAGGGGTAATTCTGGACTCCAAATTTAGCTGGAAATTAAACATTGAACGGATAAAGAAAGCAGAAATCGCGTTATATGCCTGTAAACGTATGGTAGGAAGAAGATGGGGTCTTCAACCCAAGTATGCATTATGGTTATATAAGGCGGTTATACGACCAATTTGAACGTATAACTCGGTAGTTTGGTGGAAAGCTCTAGAGAGAGATTACAACATCAAATTACTTGGCAGAATACAAAGATCAGCTTGTGCAATAACAGTCGGTGCAATCAGACCATGTCCTAGGGAGGCCCTGAATGCTCTGACACACGTTATTGCGGTAGATCTACTTATCAAGAAGATGTTAAATGAAGCGGGTCGCTGGAAGGAAAAAGCTCATGGCCATGCCAGTCTATTACTGCGACAAACCCAGTATACCTCGAAGATTACTGACTACATCGTCCCGACGGTAACATTCGGTAGAAATTTTTGTCACTCTCTTTCCATCTCGGAAAGAATGGAATAAGGGATTCTCACTAAACAAGTTCGATACTACAGTCTATACAGATGGCAGTAAAATGGATTGTGGTGTTGGAGCTGGTATATATTCTCATAGACTTAGAATTGAAAGATCTGTGCGTCTCCCTAATGCTTGCAGTGTCTTTCAGGCGGAAGTACTGGCAATTGGAGAAGCTTGTAGGTTACTAATCGCAGATCCCTCTTTTAAGGGCAATATCGCTATTCTTTCGGATAGCCAAGCTGCAATCCAGGCCCTGGGTTCGGCTACAACAACCTCTAATGTGGTGGAAAAAAGTAAGAATAGCCTCACCACCTTGAGTGAAAACCACAAAGTTAGCTTAATCGGGGTCCTTGGACATCGGAGCATTGAAGGTAACGAAAAAGCGGATGAACTGGCAAGAAGGGGATCTGCCATGTATAACGATCTTGCAGAATCGGTACTCACACCATTAGGTGCAGTCAAGAGTGAAATTTCCCTAAAATACCTCCAAATCGCAGATTATAGATGGAGAGACCAGACGAAATGCAAAATTAGCAGAACGTTATAGCCCACCTACAACCTTAAGAAATCGTCAACATTGATAAACATGAAACGACGGGACGCCTGGAGACTAACGGCATTCATAACTGGCTTTTGGTCTGTGGCAGAACAAGCAGCCAAAATGGGTATCCCTCACAATACATACTGTCACAGTCGTAAACAACCGGAGAAAAAGGAAACAATCTTCCATCTGCGAATGCCCTGCCCTATGGAAGGACAAATTGTTAACCCTGGGCAAACCGCTGAAACCGCTGTTCGAGAGTCTCGAACAGCTGTCTGGCTTAGATATCAACAACCTGATAAGGTTCGTAAACCGCACAGACTGGATATAGTCATGCTGTGAACAACTGCTAAACAATTTGGTAACGTGGATGTGGCAACGAAATGGTGCGGAAGCGCTAGTTGGATTCTGGAAGAATCACCACTTAAACCAACCAACCAACCAAGAAAATAAACAAAAATAAAGCATTGTACTATAAACTTGGACGATTAAAAACTAATATGGCTGGTGCTATCTTGATGAGGTGCTCCAAGTTTATTTGAAAATCAAGGAAAATCTGAGGCTAACAGAGCTCATAGTGGGTTAATAACTGTCAACTCACCTGCCAACTGTCAGCTGTTAACTTAGTAGCTTTAATTCCAGTATAGATTTCGGAACATCCGTGGAAAGTGAAGCTCCAAGCAGAATACAGTGGCTCTCACTCATTCAGACATTTCAAAACCGGCTGTGAAGCAGTTGTAGGTACTGCGATTGAAGCGAAGTATTTTGCCGACGCTTCTTGGTCTACTATCACATGCAGCATCATTCTGAAGTTGATGGAAAAACGCGTTCGAGCGACGTCTGGTCGTTTATGAGATGGCGTGTCCTAGCTGCAAATATCCGCAATCCTTCAGGGTGAGCTGTTGAACCACAAGGAGGTACCTGAGCAGATACCACTTTGACAATCAGCTAGAACGGAGTAATGTGGGATGGTGTTGTTGCAACATCACAAATATTCCCATTAATATTTACTTGGAGAATGCTGCTGAAGTGACAATCCATGGCTGAGGGTCATTTTGTTGCACCTGGTATGGAAACAAGGTACTGCCAGATTATAGAATTTCGTAAATATAATATTTGGATTTTACTTGTGGTGGTTTCTTTATTTATTTTTTTTTTTTATTCTGTTACTTTGAGATTAAGCTGTAATTTGTTGTAGAAATCATCACTTTTCAGCGGTAAATGAAGTCGTAAAACAACTAATCTAATCTAGAAAATTTGTAATTTCTTGAAATAGTTTTAACGAAAATCCAAAAATTTGTAATTTAAAAACTAGATTAGAAGAAAAATACTTACATTAAGTTAAATTATTTCTAATTTTAATTTAAGCAAATTTAGAGCCTTGAAATCAGTTGGCAAATAAATAAAAAAAAAAGGAAAAAAAAAACAGAAAAACAAAACCAAAAAATGGCAAATGTGTTTTCTCGATTGTCTTTCGCAATGCCCGCCAGAATAGAATGCATGCGTGCGGCCAGTTGCTTGATTGGCCGGTTTGGCTTGCCCACTGGCCGTGCGCCATGCCTTTAAAATGCTTTATGGTCAACTCTGGCAAAGCAAAAACTAAATTATGTACGCACCAAATGCTGTCGCCCGAGGCAGTTGGAGTGGCTGCCGCTGCCATTGCTGCCGCCCGAAGCAATTGACATGTGGCATGAAGTCTATTTATTCGATTTATGGTAGTTTTCCTTTGCATTTTTGTTGCAGCAAAGATTTATTTTGCATTATCAGCGAACAATGTAAACAATATTTGGTGAATTTATGCTGCCATGTTTAGAAATCAAGTCAGCTGGTTTGTTTGCTAAATAATTTTTTGCTTACATTTGACGGTTTGCAACAACAAAATAATATCTACTTATGACCAACGGAAAATGCCAGGCGTAACGCATTGCGCATGTGCGCCGTCTACTCACAACTTTTAGGCTGTCACGCACTTTGCGGTCAATTGCAGTCATTGCACACATACAAATGCACGTATAGTTGTGTGTGCGTGTGAGTATTTACATATAAACTGTCTGAATCTTTCTTGTTAGCTCTCCTCTCCTTTGCCATCCCGCAATTCCGCTTTGTCACGGGCTGATCGCCATTCGATTTTGTTGTCGTTTAATGAATAAGATTAATGCCAAAATTTGCATATAAACTCATAGATATTGTAGAAGCGAGTTTGTCGCAACTTTTTTGTTTGCTGTGATTTTTCACAGAAATGTTTTTTTTTGGTTTTGTACAATAACATGAGTGTTGGGCAATGAATAGTTAATAAATACTGATTATTTATGGGCTGTAATGCAATACTTAATTTGGTAGTTTAGCTGGTTGAATTGAGTTATGTGCGGAATAGGTGGCAACCTCGCATGTAATAAATATAGTAGTGGGAACTAATGTAACAATTTTTAAATTATGATGAGACTGGCTAGAGTGTCTGAAAGGGTTTTGTTAACGGGACATACCTGTAAAATTTCGAAAAAAAATTTGTTTTTTTTTTCATAAAATGTTAATATATT
The DNA here is from genome assembly GCF_028408465.1 of Anastrepha ludens. Taxonomy (NCBI): domain Eukaryota; kingdom Metazoa; phylum Arthropoda; class Insecta; order Diptera; family Tephritidae; genus Anastrepha; species Anastrepha ludens. The sequence continues at coordinate 94,612,489 of NC_071501.1, forward strand.
ATATAATCCTTTAAGAATATTTTAAAAAAATGTTTAGAATGTAAATTTAAGTATTTCTTATATTATAGATCGTGAACCGTGACGACTCTATTCTTTGCGTTCGAGCGCTGGGAGAGAATTTTCAAACTTTAGACGCGTCTTTCTCAAAACAATTTTTTTCGAATTGGCGTACACGATAAAAATGTATATTACTTTAATAAACTGTATGCCAATTTTGAGAAAAATATATAAGGGAAAATATGGCCGTTTACAGGTATCTGTCCCCTTAAAGATTTGTTAGTCCAGTTCTTTTTTTACATACCCTATAATCAGAAACTACCGAGAATGTTTAAATAAAACAAAAAAGAGTTAAATTTCAGGCAAATTTATTTTATCTCCTTCAAAATATGACCGGTCTGAAGCAACACATATGTGCCAACGTTTAACCCAGTCCTCCATGCACCCCTGGTAGGCCGACGAAGGGATGGCCTACAGCTCCTTCGTCGAATTCTTATGGATGTCCTCTATCGACTGAAATCTCCTTCCACGAAGTGGTAACTTCAACTTGTAAAACAAAAAGAAGTCCACGGGGGCATATCAGGTGAATAAGCTGTTTACTCGATGGTATTTACTTGGTGGTTGGTACAAATAATTCAGCACAATTTGGGCTCGGTGCGATGGCGCGGCAATTCAAAATGGATAAATAATATTCTTTATTGACTGTCTGGCACGAAGAAAACAGTCAACATCCCCTTCCCCGTACTTTTTGATCATACGGGTGTGCGACATTTTGATCTGTTTCTGCTATTTAACTTTTGTTTATTAAGTTTTTTTGTTTTTGTTTTTTGTAAAAGTTTCACTCATTATACAACAAAAAACATATAACTCGTTTTTCAAAATTTTTTTTTACCAAAATTTAAAATTTTTTAATCGGAATAAATTAAAATAATTTGTACTATTTAGTTTTATATACTGTTGCTATTTGACAATTTTGTACAAAGTTCCCTCGAAAAGTTTTTTATATAGAAGAAAGTGCCCAGCAGCGTCAGCACAAAAAAAAATCCTAAAAGTGAATCTTTAATACACTAAAATTAAATGGGTTATACAGCGTCATCCCTTATTTCCTGTCCTCTGTGTAGGGACATAGGGCTTCTACACAGCGTTTCCAACAGTCGCGATCCTTCGCGAGGACTTTGACTTCTTTAAAAGATTTCCGTGCAACCTTAAGTTATTTTCCAAAAGTTCTTTTCCACGTGCAGCTTCTTCTTAATTGGCGCTTACGCGATTTTGGGCAAGTTTAACAAAGCGCGCCAGTCCCGGAAATACCAAGTGAAGCCAAGTTCTTGTCCATCTGATCTTTCCAACGCAGAGGTGGCCTCCCTCTTCCTCTACTACCACCAGCTGGTACCGCATCGAATACTTTCAGTGCCGGAGCGTTTGTATCCATTCGGACGACATGACCCAGCCAACGTAGCCGGTGGATCTTTATTCGCTGCGCTATTTCTATGTCGTCGTAAAGCTCATCGTTCCATCTCCTGCGAAATTCGCCGTTGCCAACATGCGAAGGTCCAAAAATCTTGCGTAGAATCTTTTTCTCAAACACTTCAAGCGTCGCTTCATCGGATGTTGTCATCGTCCACGCTTCTACGCCATACGTTAGGACGGTCATAATGAGAGTCTTGTAGAGTGTTCGTCGAGAGAGGTCTTTACCACTCATTTGCCTACTTAGTCCAAAGCAGCACTTGTTGGCAAGAGAGATTCTATGTTGGATTTTTAGGCTGACTTTGTTATCGGTGTTAATTTTGGTTCCTAAATATACGAAGTCTTTTACAACCTCGAAGTTATAACTGTCAACAGTGACGTGGGTGCACCTACGGGTGCCTTGCGGGTTCCAATCGAATGCTTGCCTGCATATTTCTGTAAGATCCTTTCAAAAAGTATGGCCAATCTTGCAGCTTATTTTCGAGCAAGTCAGTTAAGGGCCAGGAGATAGGAGCCGAGCGCAATTCGCTTACTTTAAACGAGTCGAAAATGTAATTTTTGTCTATAATATTTGCTATTTGCACTAACAATTGTCCTATTCACAAATTTATAATAATTAATGTTTTCTAATACTTGCTTTAGGATGACATCGACAGACCCTAAAAGAAGCCGCGCCTCATACAAGCAACTCAATCAAAAATTTATTTATTTTTCAGCGTGACACTCCGCTTAAGTCATAAGAAACCTCAACTTTGCGCAAAATACTCGTATAGAGCGGTTGATTGTATCTATAACATAACAATGGATGACTGGCTGATGGATACTCCCTGTTGATCGACCCATAGGTGCCAACATTCCATTGCAACATTCCATTGCAAAAAATCGCAATGCAGCTAGAAGTTAGTAATATAAAGGCTGAGTTTAGAATTGAATAAGCTTGAAGGTTATAAGATTTAGCGATTTTTCTGGAACCTCTAAGTTGCCTATTAAGCTGAGAAATTAGGTCTTCAGCCGAGTCTGGAGTTAGGCGGAATAGTTTTGGAACTCTCTTGCTGATAAATGGAATGGATTGTCCCACATGCCGGAGCAAATGTCGATCTACCTCATCTCCACGGAATACATCATTAACCAAATAATTAATATCATAGCTTTTTGATAATGTAATTTCACCATTTTGAGTTAGTTACACCAAAATTGTTGTCGTCTAATTTGTGATAGCTGGCTGGTTAACTAAAACAGCTGATTTTGTTTTCTCAATTTTTGCTATCAAGCGGGTTCTTCTTCTCTATGAAACGTGACAAAGTCTATCCAAAACCAATGCTTTGCTTTTGCTTGACACAGTGGAGTTCACTTCGAATTACTACCGTCAATACAAAGATATTAATTTGGAGAATAATTTTTGTCGTCAGATATTGGAAAATAACTCATAGCTTCTTAACACCGACATGGCTCGGTGTGAATCAGTAACATTCTCGTTTGCGGCTTCTCATTTCATTAACATTCTCTGTTACAACATTAACAGAATCGCTGTTAATAACAGTCGATTATCCCACAAAGCGCTAATGGCCATCAAACTGTTATCATTTCATAAAAAAACCGGATAGAGACAAAAATATGCGCACTGCAGTGGCTCTGAAACTTTAACGAGTTTACTTTCTGTTAAGCAACAGAGCGCTGTCCAAAAGCAGCTGTTAACAGCATCCCCCTTCCCAAAGGACCAAAGCAGCACTTCGTTTGCCATTCAAGACTTCGCATGGCGCCATTAGGACTGCTGCCACCACCACCACCAACAATACCAGCACCAACGACGCACTGGCGCCATGGAAGGCGAGCAAAGCAAGCACTCCAAAGCGTTTCGCAGCGTGCAGAAAGGCACGAATAGAGACGATGGTGGACGCAAGCAGACAGCAACAGCAACAGCAGCGAGGCAGCGAAAACTGTATTTGCAGCCGGAGAAGTACGTATGTGCGAATGTATGTATGTGCATAGCAGGCAGCACTACTAAACGACGTCACTAGTGAAAAGTTGAAAATTGCGATGCTTTGTTTTTGGCATGCCGGCTGCTTTTGCCAGTCAATGGGCTGCTAGCTGCCTAGCCGCATTTGCCTTTCTGGTTGTTCGTTTGGTAGCTTCTTCCGTTGACGTTTGCTACTGGCCACTTTAGTCGAAGTTCACTAGAGAAAGTGTCTGCATCGCGTTTGTGCTTTGGTCACGTGCGAATAATCTCCTTAATGTTATTGTGTGACTTAAGTGTGCATAGTTTTTGAATTTTAACGGTTTATGGCGCCATATTGTCCGGGCAATTGTGCGAATATTTGAAGAAAAAATAAATTTCGGAATTTATATTTTCCATTTGTGAGTTGAAATATTGGTATAAATATTTCTTATGCCTCATTGATAGCATAAAGTAGAAATAAAGGAATAAAAGCAAAATCGCTTGAGGCGAACATTTTTTCGAAGGTCACAGTCTGCGTTAAAATTTCAAAGGAAATACTTGTCAGCCATTGACGATAGTTAGCCAGAAGTAAACGATTTGTAATTATTGTATTACAGTTTGAAAAATTGTGCAAGAAATGGAAAACAGCTTGAAAATTTTCTTAGCCGGAATTAGCCTGATTTTGCTGATGCATTGCAGTCAAGGTTGGTATTGGTTTTTATAAGAATAATAAACGTTTTTTTGTATGGGAAAATATAATTTTGAGTTTTTGGAGAGCTCGTAATGTCTATAATAAACTGTAGTTATTTTGGGTTTCGTACGAATTTTTACGAAAATTTGCGAAGGTATCAACAAATATTTCTTATACGCTTACGGATAAAATACGAGATTTGCGACTACTACTGGTTTTGGCTACTTTTCTTTTCCTACTATTTTTTCAATTTACATTAAGGGGGGAAGCTGGTCTAGAGCACAAAAAATGGGCATATTTTATGAATTTATTTTGACCCAACAAAGGAATCAATCGAAAATCTGTGAAATAGGTTTAATAATATAGCTTTCATGGTACAAATACAAAATTTTTCGTCTGAATTAATTTCAAAATGGCCGCTGTCCAGCAGTTCTCCTAAGGCGCCTTTTTTTCTAGTGGGTCCATTGCCGAAGACGTAAACTCCTTAATTTTTGTTTAAAATAAAATTTTTTTAGTTTCTATATAACAACAGAAAGAGAGTACGTAGGATTTTTTCGATATTTTGTTTTTTCGCGAAATGGTGCACGTTTGAACAAAAAGTTACAATTTTCACTATAAAGAACGACATAAAATTGTTGATTAAAAAAAAAACTATGTAATATAAATAAAAAATCCTACGTACGTCTCCGGAGAAAGGTATTTCGAATGTATTGTCAAAATTTCGTAAGAATCGGTAAAGATTTGTTCGAGTTATGTCTTCGGCCAGTTTAAAAAAAGTGATTTCGAGAAAAACGCGTTTAAAGTTGTAAGTAGCGTTCGGGGCATACCTGCGAGGCACTGCCGTCGAATGAAAAATTTGGGCATTTAGACATTTTTGCTGGCATCCCTCATTTGGTATATTATTTCTAAGACCCTAAAGCACCTTTTAAGATAAAAAAAAATTTTTCGATTTTTTCAAAATTCTAGACCAGCTTCCCCCCTTAAACTCGTGCATTCTACAACAAACGTTGAAGTTCAAAACTGTGTCCAATGAAAAAATGGGCCCACAGTCTTATGGCCCATTAGCAGGCTTGAAGTGACCCCAAAGTTCTCGTTTCTTCTTGATAATTTTTTTCCCAGAAGGTGTTGCGCATTTTCTCCACGTAACAAATGAACGAATTTTTATATTAAATTCTGATTAAAAATTTTGATATGCTAATGAAAATTTTTGGATTTTTTATAAATCCCGTACAAAGTTTGAAATTTTGATTTATATGATATTTGTTACTTATACTTTTATAAAAAATGTATGAAAGTTAAAAAAATAAAATAAAATTAAAGTAGTCAAAACTGTTCCAAATATCGCGATTCTATTAGTTTGTCTGTAAGGGTATATAATATTCCATTCGTACAAAGACAAGTATATGCCCAAATATATCTCAAAAATGTTTAAAAAATTCTATACCTACTCTGCTACATTAGTTATAGTAAATTTTTGTTATAAGATAAGGCGATTACTTTCGAAAAAAATACCACCAGAAAAAGTGCTTAAAAATAAATTCTTCTGTGCGACCTCAGAAACTTGTCGAATGACGAGTTTCCCGCAAGTCTACCAATCTTAAAAAAAATTATGTCATATAAAATTCGCTACATCTTGCTTCTTCGTTTTTTGGGTGAAAAACGCCCTAGGTAGGAAACAAATCTTGGTTTCCGTAAAAAAAAAATAAAAACACTTCAGTTAGGTATTTGGCCGAGCTCCTCTTCCTATTTGTAGTGTGCGTCTTGATGTTATTCCACAAATGGAGGGACCAACAGTTTCAAGTCGACACCGAATGGCAAATCGTTCTTATGAGGAGCTTTTTCATGGCAGAAATACACTCGGAGGTTTGCCATTGTCCGATTTCAGTTAAAGCGACCATAAAACAGGCAGTAACCTAGTCTGGTCGAGGGGACCTTTCAGCGATTTTTCTTTTATAATCCTGTGAGATTTTTGAAAGAAAAAAATGTGGCCGTGCTATTTAGCGTTCTATGGTAAGAATCTGTTTAGATGAGGAAGAGAAAGAAACGATCCCACACTTTCTGAGCCATTGTCCTGCTCTATTCAATCTTAGACTCACCATTTTAGGTAGACATACCTTAAATGAATTGGAAGATTTCAGTTCTGCAAAAATCAAGGAAATTTAGTCTAAAATTTTTAAAAAGCACACCCTGCCTTTAAGAGAGATACGGACAAGTTCACCACGCGTTCCGCACAATGGGCTATGAACCAAAGGGTGTCCCGTAGGATAATCGCTTCAAGCCAACCTAACCTGGTAAAATTAAAAATTAAAGAAAAAAACACTTTCTATTCAAAGGAAATGCCTAGCAGCTTATTGAAAGTTTATTTCGTTCTTTAAGAAAAATGCTAGCTACTGTAAGCAATTAGTGACCAAAATTCGAAAGAATTGGTCTCAAAGCAACCCCTTAGAGGCAAGAGTTCCGAAAATGTATTTTGTAATTCGAAAAATATTCAAGATTAACTGAATCTCAGTTCCGCCTAGTTTTGATTCAGAAATGAACTAAATAAAGCTTGATATTCTGGCGCTTCAAATTTGTTGCCCAAATTTTACTTTCAAATTACAAAAAATGTTTTTTTAGCTGTTGTATTTTTGCCCAAATGTTTTTCTATGTCAAAATTGTTGAATAAATATTTAGAAAAATGTTTAGAAATTAAAAAATTATTTAGAAATTTAAAAAAAAAATTATAAATTTATATTCATTAACTGAAAAAATGTATTGTTGTCGCAAAGATTTTGAAGAAAATAGCAGGCTAATCTATTCACCTCGTGACTGGTAGTGCAGCTTGTCCTCCTTATAGACTACATCAGCCTTATTTTACCAGTAATCCTATTTTGTGGTTGAAACGCCACCGTTAAACCACAAGAGGCTTATACACCGCCAGTTTCATATGACCTAGGAGTAGCTCATTGTACCTATCCTAACCACGACTTCAAAGATGTTAAAGAAGCCCAGAGAAAAAAAAAAATAATGCTGGCTATCTTCCGCCTCCAACTAGCATTTACGCTCTCTGAGCTAACGTTAGCCTAGCCGTTGGATTAAGCTGCATACTCACAGAGATCACGCATCTCTTTCTTCAGCAGCAACTTAAACTACTACACAGTAAGGCCCTGCTATCGCAGAATACAGTGTCGTTCATTGCCCGCTGCTTTGACTAGTGTGTGTCCGAGCTACGTCCGTAAGCGCGTCCAGGAGGCATAGAGTAGGATTTACACCCAACGAAGGATTAAGGGCAGGAAGAAAAAGAAGACCTTGGAAAAATGAAATAAATAAATAATTCGCACTTCTGCTAGGCGTTTGGCAGAGCTCCTCCTCCTATTTGTATTGTGCTTCTAGATCTTGTTCCACAAATAGAGCACTCCGTACGGTAGTTACGCACCAACCCGTTTGGCTATAGCAGCCGCATATTCGGTTACGGCGGCCGAAGTGAAAAAAATATTTATCTTTTTTTTCATCAAGCGGGTGAAATTCAATTATGCTGCTCTGTAGTCCAAACTGAGCGATAAAAAAGCAAATGATCCATTGAATCGTTCTTTTGCATTATAGTGACCAATAGTGCCGATTTTCTGGGTATGAAATTGTTGTCCTTTAGCAAGTGGAAAAGGGAGTGAATCATTTAGTAGTACTTATTACCTTTGATGGTAATGTTGACTCTACCATCATCACCATCAGTTTTGATAAAATCAGAACCATAACAAAGTCACGAATCATATGCCTGTAGAGCTGATCTTTGATGGTAATGCCGAAGGAAGGGAGCAACACGATGTCTCGTGCAATTAAAAAACTCCAAACCGCCACCTTTTTGAAGTGTAGGGAAATTTCGAGTGTCTGGTGCATATTTTTTTTTTTTTTTTGGTTTTTCAAATGTGACAATTTTGCTTACGACATACGGAGAAATGAGCCTCTTAATAGAAAAAATTTGGTCACAATTTTCATTGAGTATTAGTTTATTTAACGAACTTATGACACAAATAAAATTTCTTAATCTTAAATCTTGTATTAAATCCGCTTAGTGCAAGATATCTCCTTAGAATCTTGCAAATATTTGATGGGCAGAAACTACGTTAAGCGGCATATAGAAGCAAAAGCAACAAATACGAGTATGGTTAGTCCGTCGAACTAAATGCTAGAGACACGATAACCTCATCGGCTCGCTCAGTGTGAAGATGATCCATATAATAGATTAAAATTATATATAAATTAAATAAGAATGAAATTATATAAAAATAAGATAACTCGAACAATAAATCGAATCTGCCTAAGCTGCTTAGTTGGACGAAGAAGTGCATCAGCGCGTGTGTGAAGAGCTCGGTAACTTGGCGCATGCAACGTGAATTTCTGCAATTTCTAAATAAATATTTGCCAAGTGGCTGCTATTGCAAAGTAATTATTCAGAATATATTCAATAGAAATGTCCAAAATATATTATTTATTTACTAAAGCAGTTGAAGCCAGTGGTCCCCTTTCGAAAGCTTTCTATGTCGAAGCAAATTCATTCAAACACACGCGCATTCACATTTTGTATGCACTCAAATGCATATTTAATTAATTGTATGCAATATTTCCATTCAAAATAACATTGGCAGCCACTATGCAAATATTTACTCAATTAATATGTAGATAAGCTAATACACTTTGTGGAAAATTTTCCAAGAATTGGCAATAAGACACAAAATATTTGTTACTCCTTCAAATTTATTTTATTTCAAATTTATTCATTATATCACTTTTCACGTAGACCAATAAACTATTTTTCAAACACATTTGACGAAATCGACTTCATTTTACGCAGTGAATTTTGTTTCATTGCTTTTATTAAATGAGAACGGGTGTTTCGTATTAGGAGCTTGAACTTTGTCAGCGAAGGAAATAAGTTAGTCGTAGTCAGATCAATCAGGTCAATTCGGTCAAATGTTACATGGCACTTGTTGAGTTCTGGGCCAGAAATGTATGCACAATAATATCTCGTTCAAGTGGCGCCAAATTCATTATTTTTCCTCGAAAAATTGTATCTTTTTCACTCTCAAAAGCCGCATAACATTTAGATAATATCACGATAAATCACTTACCATCTAACCATCAGCCAAGAATTCCCTAAATCTTGTTCAGTAGACTTTTAAATTATAAGATCTTAGTACTTTGTTAACAGTATGTAAGTACGAGTATATGTGCATACGTTCATTAATTAGCCCAAATTTTTTTAATAAAGAGCCATATTCCGCATGCTTCACCATGCTGAGCCATTATAATTGATAATTTTTTTGGCGATGTTTATAGCGATGAAATGGCACCTCGGCAATTTGCTTAGCGTCGCTTATGTGGTTTTGTAAATACAATTAATAAATACGAGTTCATAAATTGACAAAATAAAATAAAAATAAAAAATTTGAATTATTTAGCGCCATCAACGGCAAATACAGTGTTTATTTTCAAAATAATTTGTTAAAATTTATAAAATGAATACGAATTTTGAATCCATCAGAGGATTGTTATTTATAATTTGGAATATTATTTATAAAATATATGCAATATAATTTCTATATTTAAAGGCTTCTATTGTATAATAATAAAATTTGTTGAGTAAATTATTTGTGCAATATTTTAATCCCGTAATTTATAATATACTTCAGTAGATTTTTGTGGACTATGTTTCTGTGGAAGTTAATTAACCCTCCGTTGGACACCTTTTTTAATAACTTCCGCTGGACACCCTTGTCTGGCCTTTTTTTCTCCTGTGCGGGGATCCGTTTTAAACGGTTATATCACTAATCGAGAGAAAATTAAATTTTAGGCAGCCACCTGAAAGCTCAAGTCGTTAGCTATAATAGGAATATCTTAAATACAATTCAGAAATATGGGCCAGACCCCCAGTACGAAGGTCTTCAAAAGCTTATACTTAATGAAATTTATTTAAAAAAATTTGTGGTACCACATTTTGTCTCCTTAGCTTCTATCAAAATGGTTCTTTTCGGCCCTTTTTTGAAAATAGTTTTGCGAAATTTAATTAAAAGTGCAGTTAGAAGGTATCCAAAGCCCTATAATTAAATAAATATATTGAAGCAACTGTTTGCAAAATATTTTAACCGTCTAACTAGTGGGTCTTTTCGACCCTTTTTTGAAAAAAGTTTGCTGAAAATGTACTAAAGTGCAATTAGAAGGTCTTTAAAGGCCTATATTTAATAAAACGTATTAAAACATTTTTTTTGTACAACATCTTAACCCCTTGGCTTATACTTGATATGGGCTTTTTGACTCCTTTTTAAAAAAAATTTTGTGAAACTTAAGTTAAAGTGCAGTAAAAAGGTCTTCAAAGCCCTATACTTAATGAAATGGATTTGAAAAATTCTTTGTACAACATTTTAACCCCTAACTTCTACGTGAACTGATCTTTTCGACCCTTTTTTAAAGGACGTTATGTGGAAGCCAAATAAAAGTACAAGAAAAAAAAGCACCAAAGATGAAAAATTTGTTTGTACAACATTTTTACCCCTTAACTTCTACTAGAATGGGTCTTTTAGACCCGTTTTGAAAAAAGTTTATTAGAAGTGTTGTTAAAAGATATCCAAAGACCCATCCTTAATAAAATTTATTGCAAACATTTTTTGTATATTACATTTCAAAAAAATGTTGAATGGGTCTTTTTGACCCGTCCTGAAAAAAGTTTTGTGAATGTTAATTAAAAGTCCAGCTAAAAAATCTCCAAACATCTATATTTAATAGAATTAATCGAAAAAATTTTTTTTTAATATTTTAAACTCCTAACTTCTACTTGAATTAGTATCATATTTTCAACCCTTTCCCAAAAAGGTTTTGAGAAAGTTAATTAAAAATGCAAATGAAAGGTTTCCGAAGACCTGTCCTTAATAAAATTTATTTAAAAACAATTTGTACAACAGTTTTACCCCCTAAATTTTACAAGATTGGGTCTTTTTGACCCTTTTTTGAAAAAAGTTTTGTGAAAGTTAATTAAAAGTGCAGTTAGAAGGTCTCCTGTTATTACTACAATTTTTTCAGTATATTATACCTTAGTTGTTTTATGAAAGTTAGCTAAAAGGGCTGTTGGAACTTCAAATATTTCACCAAAACTTTAAGCATAAAATTTGTTAGGGCTCACTGCACCCTAGCAAACAAAATAATTGAACTAAAAATAAAGCATATCTTGTTGCTTTCTGCAAAAACTTTAGTATTTTTTACCTCTTTAGATTCAATCATATTTGACAGAGAACTCATTAAAAATTCATATTACGAATCGGCTGCCAAAAAACCAAATGCTTCTCAAGCGGAATGCTAGTACAAATGTATGTGTATATGTATGTGTGTGTGTGATATATGCCTTCATACTTTTATGACTTATATCATATATTTCTACATATTGAAAATAGTCTTCTCTAAATAATTTATTTCGATCATCTGTCTTGATTGCACTTCCTATTGATTTCCAAAAAAAAAGGAAATGTAAAAAAAGTTTTCTGCTGAAGCATTCATTGCATTACTCAAAATCTAATAGGTGTCCACTTTCTTGAATGGTAAAGGGAAATTTCTTCTCGGTTTTTCCTACCTTTAATATTTGAAAGCGATCATGGCCGAAAATGAATTCGATTGACATTCAGAAGCTGCATTGACAGAAGAAGCTCGCATAAATATATGATATATGTATACTTATACATACGATAAATACTATTTATGTAAGCATTGTATTGAAAAAGTATTAAGAAAACAGAAAAGTGCTTATACAATTCAAAAAGTTTTATATACAGCTGTTCCTGTGTGCCCTCTGCGCGAACTGTATACTTAGACACTATTACCACACAAGCCAATGAACGGCCAAATTAAGATGATGCAGCCATCGATGGCCTGCGAGGGCGAGAGGTACTCGTACCTACCGAAACACTTTTGTATTTGTGGCCACTTGTGGCTTTTAAAGCGATTTTTAATACTTTTTCGCAATGGATTTCAAATGACAGGTTGCCGATTAGTAAGTCGCAGCTGGGCCTTTATTTTCTTTTTTTGTTTTTAATTTTACTCCTCGTATGAAGAAACGGAAAACAGAGCATTTAATATCAATGATTTTTCGAAGACATATACCCTACACTGAATTGAAAATTAGAGATTTTTAGAAGTGCACAAAATTAAGGTAGTAAATTCTATGCAAAATAATGTTGGATGAATGCAAGTCTGGCCTTTTAATATCGCTTCTAAAGGTGTTGGCCCAATGCAGGCTGGCTTTTCTTGCTGTACTTGTTTTTCGTGGGTTTGAAAACGTGTATGGCCAAATGGGCGATTTGAACACTATTGTAACACTCAAATGATTCGTAAAAAGAAAAAGAAAACAGATATGTTAACCATATTCAATAATATATAACATACTCTTGAATTATGATGTTAATTAGAAGCTGTGAAAAAATATTGCGAATTTTTTTTAATAGTAAAAATGTGCAAGATAAGACACCAATCATCAAACCGAATTAAATGAAAGACATGACAAGCAAAGGCGGCCTGCATTGGACCATCATATTAAGGTTCTATCGTACAAATTTTTACAAAATGTTGGTCCAAAAGAAGCAAACAAGCCTTAAAAAATATGAACGTGCAAACTTTGGCGATATGACAAAACATTTTTTTCTGAAACATTTGTTTGCAAAAACCTTTTTATTTTATTTTTATTTTATATTTTTTATTTTTATTTTATATTTTATGTACAAGCAAACAAAGTAAACCACAGAGCATATCTTGTGCAACTGTACTCGTATTGCTTTGGCAAAGGCAAGGTTGGACATCTTTCATCGAGATCAAATGGATCCGCATGAAATCAAGAAAGCGCCTATTGAATTTGGCTTTCAACCGATTCCCAGCATGAGGTAGAGCACATCTTTAAATAGATCGTGATGTAATACATATAGTGGCAGTCAAGACGACCAGTATTCTAAGTTCTTCCAAAACACGTAGTAGGGCATACACGTTTTTAGGTCGAAGTGTCGGTCATTGGGCAGGCTACAAATACTAAAACTATTATTATTAACAAAAAACCGGATTAAATTAGATGTTCAAAGTACCTCTTTCGGGTTTCAAGCAGGCACAATATCTTTGCTACTTGACACTAGTAGGCATTTTCTTACACATAAAAAAATTCAAGCATGAACTTTGCGTAGAAGAAAATGATCCATACCTCAGGGAAAAAAATTTTCAAAAATCAAACTTATTTTGTAGTCACTTAAAACATATATTTTACGAAATTAAATTTGCTATAAAACCATATACCCAAAAGTATTCCAAAAATTCTGGTTGAAAAGTTGAAAGTTTTGATGAAATTTTAAAAAAGTTTGAAAAATGTTTGGAAAGTCTAAAATTTTGCGTCACATGGTTTTTATTGTAGTATGAACTGTATTTTTTTGTATAAAAATTAGTGGTGTGTTTATAATTTTACATTCCAAAAATTCTGGTTAAAAAGTTGAAAGTTTTGAAGAAATTTTGAAAAAGTTTGAACATTTTTTTTTTTTGAATTATTGAGTTAAATTTGGTGTTTATTGTAGTCTGAACTGTAATTTTTTTTATATAAAAATTAGTGGTGTGTTTATAATTTTGCAAGGGGGTGTACACATATGAAACGAAATCGTAGGGATACGATTTAATAGTGGTTAATAAACAGCAAACCTACCTTTCGTGTGTGGATCCATGCTGAGAAAGTGATTTTTTAAGATTTTACAGACCAGCAAAGCAAAACCTTGCATTGCGAGGATTATTCCAATTGAATCCAGGGTAAAGGCTTTTCTTTTCCAGAAGTAGATATTAAACATTAAAATGTTTGTTGGTTTATACCCTGGTTAGCAGTTGCCCTGTGGTGCAGCTGCTCTGGTCAATATATTTTCTAAAAGATGACAGGTTGCAGTGATGATTTGGTCAAATAATAAAATACCCTCCAATAGCTTAGCTGATAAATTAATTTGCATTTTCGTTACCATTTTTTTTAATATGATCAGAAATAATCTTTCCAATCCCCATATTACGAGTGGCCTTATTCTTAGGTTACTAAGCGCCTTCGATTCGCCACCACCAGAGAACTGCTCGCTATGTTTCGGTTCTGCCCTTTTGATGTAAAATTTGTGTGTGAAAGCAACAACAAAGTTGTCGAGCAAGATGCGCCGCTATCGAGTGTGGTTATACCTCATAAAACTGGTATAAGTGACTGCTAAAAGAAAAGATGCACGTTCAAGCATCAGTTTTACTATCTGTGGAACACTTGCAAGACGCATCGAAAACAGACTATCTGGCTCCCAAGATAGATCTGAACAAAGTCTTTAAAATACGAAAACCCGACAGAAAGGATTGGCAGACCAGAGTCATATCGGACGCTAGTAGTCACCATATTTATACTGACGGCTCATAGATGGACAATGTCACTGGATCGGGAGTGTACTAAGAACAATTATCCTTAAGTAGATCCTTTAGACTCCATATCGGTACGTCTTCCAAGCTGAGATCTAAGCTATAGGCAAGAAAGCAGAGACGATCAGACTAACTGCAAATTTTACCATTTTCGTTGATAGAGAAGCACTGATCAAGGTACTGGTCTCAGCGCGCATTAATTCAAGATGTTAAAGAATGCAGGAGGTTGCTGTCGCTTATCCAACAATACAACACCATATTTTGTTGGGTCCCCTGCAACTCTGCAGTGAAGGTAAATGAAAGAGTGGATGAGCGTGCAAAGAAAAGCTCTGAGCTTGATCTTCAGTGAGTGATAAGCATACCTCTAAACGAACTATACACTGCGGTTGATTTGAGCGTAATCGCAGAAACCAATAGAACGTAGTATCTGACTACAAACTGAGGGGTCCCAAAGCGCTGTGGCCAAAACTGAATCTTAAAAGGACAAAATGTCTGCTTGGATTCAACAGATCAACTAAGAGCGTCCTGATAGGTGTTATAACGGGTCACTGCACTATTGGCACCCTAGCCGGTAGAATGGGTATACCTCACATTGACTTTTGCAGGAGTTGTGAAGATGAAGAAGAAATTGAGTCGGTATATTCACCTCCTCAGTGAATGCCCTGCACTTCAAAGAAGCCGTGCCAAATATTTTTGCGATTATTTCCTTGAAGGCCTATGAAATTTGAAAAATATCTCAATAGTGGTTTAAGCCCCTTACTGGGTGGATGGAAGTCAAATGCAGGTATCACAATAGGTCTTAGGGCCACCAAGTGTATTGTCTTAGACAAGCATCCTGCCTAACCTAACCTAAGTCTCTTTTAAGATAGTTACATTAGGCCAGAAATATAGCCATTTATGAAGACCTTTCCAATATATTCAACGAATATTTATTTAAGCTAATTCTTTCATCTATTCGCCATTCGCTAACGCTTGGCGTTTAGAGAGGCATTAGTGTTCTTGCATAGAGACCAAGGAGCATGACGACTTATACACTTATGCCCCTCTTCATTCTCATCATTTCAATGCAGTTATTACCCCTTTATTCCATTTGTTTCCATCTGTCTCGAACAAAGTGAATGAAGCTCCACATGCTCACCTTAATTTAGTGAAGGGTATAAAAATAGGAGCCAACACTGAGCGCATTGTTAGAGCAATTGCCAGCAGAAAATTAAGAATTTTTAAAGATTTCACTTGTAGCGAAGTGGAATAAACAAACGAGCAGCAAGCCAACAGATCAACAGATCAGTCCGCAAATGTGAGAGGCTGGAAGGGGCGATTGATGAAAAATGTTCTGTAATTAATTTTGGCATAGCCGTGTTTTTACTTTCAGACTATTTCTCATGCGTACAGGTGTTTTCATGTATTTTCTCTATTTTTGGATGTTCTTGTGTTTTCCACATGTCTGTCGGCTGGCCACACCGCTATGGTTTAGTGCAAATTATTGCGGTGTTAAATAAAATTTAAAACAAGCATTGAACTTGTCGATGCATAAATGTCAGCAAGGTGATTAGAATATATGCAGTAATGACCTTGGGTAAATAGATGTGGTTGCATACAAAAATTGTAAGAAGCAGAAATATGCAGTACAAACTTATTCGGTATTTATAAAGGCATCTGTGGATGAGTGAATGTAGTTGGAAATATTTTCAAAGAGTATTCCATAAAAATGCATCGTGGCTTGTTTGTTTAGCTGCCAGGTGATTGTGCACTATGAGATTTTCGCAAATAGTTTTAAAATATTGCTTTATTCACATCACTTTTAGAATTCTAGGAAAACATCATAAATTAGTAAATTTCGTGTGCTGTTATGTTTGGAATATCTCACCTGAATACACATAAATCATGAAACTCAGTGTGTTGAAGTGTATGTGTGTATGTGTGTGCACGAATTTCGTTTTTGTCGGCGTCACAGAGTAGCAAGTTGGGAAAGGTGTACTTGTGCAGCACAGCTGAGGTTTGCCTTTCAAAACATTTTTTTTTTATATTCCAAAAACTCAAGCCCGATTATAGCGAAGGTGAGAAAAAGACGCAAAGTAAGCGCTCTGCATTTTTATCCAACTAAAAGTTCACTTATGCTTGCTGCCTGAAAATGCGCCATCACCTTGGCCTACTAATCTACACTCAATGTTCCGTGTTCATCATCTATCATTATCATCAACTTCACAGAACGTTTCCGTTGACTAAAGGAACTGGATAAAAGCAAAAAAAACTTGCTTAGAGCCTTCTCAGACTCGATGACCACATCCGTCTAAGCTAAAGTATATCGAGTATATAATCAAGGCGGTATAGGAATAGAAAAAAATAATTTATTAAAATATTAATTTTATTAATATTTAAATTATTAAAATATTTTTTTATTTATTAAATATTAAAATATTTTAGTATTAGAAAAAAAATTTTGTGAATATCCGCTCCTCAAAAGGATGCACTGAAATACTAAAAATACAAATACTATCAGCCAACAATCAGCTGCACTTTACTGCTTGTCGAAACTATATTCGTGAAAACCCGAACTTATAAAGACAAAGAAGCTGCAATTCCAGTTCGTTTACCTAACAAAACTGGTGTATCAAATCGCATCATGCAAACAACTTATGAGACCAATTAGAATTAGTTTAGAGCTACCTTCACCTATACTAGTCTATCTCCAGAATTGGTGATTTTCATACGTAGATCGTCAGAAACAAGATTTTTAGCAAGAAAGGCAAAGCTGCTAGATAATTGAATGCTGGCGAACGATGGCCAATGAACTCCTGGCGGACAAGTTTTTCACAGAATGGGAGCTGATTCTGATGAGTAGGGTGGGTAATTAAATGGTAGAGACTTGTCACAAGTCACTTGTCATTAGTCACTTGTCATTAGTTATTAGTCATTGGTCACTACTATATTTGCGATGAATAAAAGGGTGAAAGGAGAAGTTAAATCATTTGATGAAGAATTTGATCCAGGGTTATCATAGATAGGCTGCCATTCTCTTCGTTTTTTAACTTTCGTCGCAAAATTAAACATCTAAATGTGTTTTTGAAGAACCTTTTATAAATAAAAAAAAAAAAATTTTTGAGTAATGCAAAGGCAAATCTTCACGATCTAGTGCTTGTGTTTTTATTGTACAATATATACCACAACTTTCTAGTTCACAAGTATCGAATATGATTGAGGTACGTCGACATTTGAAAAAATTATAAGTCTTTCTATGAGGTGATTATTTTTACGCCACCTCGTATTATATTACTTTGATGATCGACCAACCAGGCCCCAGTCAGGCTGGCTAAATGCTTCACAAGCTATTAGCTTTTTTTTATTACAATATTATGTTATAACCTCTGCTTTGGTAACTCATCCTTATCCAAACTCTGTGCTGAACGTTTGCGATTGTCATTTTGAATTCTTTCTTATCAAAAGAGATAAACCGATTCAGAATTAGGTCAAATTCGTTATGAGAAAAAGTGTCAAAGTAAGCCTCCAAATGCTTGTTGTTGTTGTTGTTGTTTTAGCAGTAATAGAAGCCACGTCAGTCTAGGGTATATCACCGCTCGTCTTGTCTGGCTCATATAAGGCAGGCCCAGAAAACATGCTGTTTCCACAGGTTGGGTCCAGAGGGAGAGGGGTGTTAGATGAGTAGGTTTCAAAGGGCATGTGAAAAGGTGGTTAGTGTCGTGCGGGATGTCTCCAAATGCTCTTCTTTCTCGCTTACATTCAGTTCATCTAGAATCCATTTATTGAACTTTTTCCCTTAATACCTATTTCTAGATTTTTGTGAGCTTTCACTCGCGATATTTGGAGCTCTAAACAAGCCATATAAATATGGATTCCTATTTTGGACCTTTGGTTAAGGGGTTATACGCAGTTATGACCTTCAAAAAAATCGATTTTTTTTATTAAATTTTTGTAATGTACATATATTCAAAAGTATACGCACGAAATCTGAAGTAGATCTAAGCAATACTTTCGGAGTTATACCTAAATATGTAGAGATGCCTCGGCACGTTTTAAGGTACGTTGACAGAGGATTGAAACTTTAAACGTGTTTTTTTTTCAAAACGGCATTTTTCAAGTCGGTGTACACGATATCTCGAAAACGGCTTGTTTGATCGGTCAACCGTTTTAACTCAATCTTTAAAGATACATTTTCTAGTAATTAATCGTTCCTTTTGTAAATCTGATACTTATTTTCCATTTTATAATCAATTTACGGCCAAATTTTAACGTAAAAATCGAAATCATTTCTTTTAAAAGCTGCCATTTTGTGAAAATTCACTATTTTGATTAGCCGAACGATTAATTACTAGATAATCTAATATACATATTACATTAACAAAATTTGTTTGGTTTTTTGATTTCAGATAATCCAATCCTGAGTTACGATGTACACCGTAAATCGTCTTTTCTTAAAGGAGGTTCCAGAAATCGCCTGCAGCGCGCTCTATAATCAACATTTTCATAAATAAAAAATTTTGTTACGTTCTTGAAGGATGCTTTTATAACCGCCAAAAATTTTCAAATTAAAATATTCTGAAGTTTCTTCAGGATAAATCCTTCACAACCCGTCTTTTATTTGCTTCATAACTGCGTATAACCCCTTACACTTTTATCGAAAAAGGAAATTTCGTAACTTGTCAAGCGATGTGTGCATCGAGCGTTTAAGCATTTTTTTTATAATTTTTTTAACGGACTTTATTCCATTTTCAGACATGCGAAATGGCCGCGAATGTGTCTACCGAATTGAGCTGGATGAGTGAATGTATTTTTCTGCTAACATCGAACTTCAACGTTCGCCTTTAGACACTTTTAGTTCTATGCGACCTCAAGGCTCATTTTTTGGGGTCATAAATAATAAAGGCCAAATAAAATACTATTAGTTGAGCAGGTCGGCGCCGCTATGATTATATGGAAGAACTCTTGCTATATTATAGCGCGAATTGCACTTCTCTTTGGAGAAAATTATAGTTTGAAAAAAAATAAATTTTATATTTTTCAGCTTACCACAAGTATTTTAGGCCAGCTTCTATAATTGGCTTTGCTGTTTACTACTTACAAATTTCATCCTTACCTTCTGAAAATTTGAATATTTTGAATAAAAATATTCTTCGAAGGTGTGAAGCAGATATCTAAAATCAAAAAAAAAAAAAATAAATATAACAAAGAATACCGCCAAAGTGCTGCTTTAGGAGCATTAACAGAGTCGTAAAATTTTTATTAGTTTTCTTAAATAATTTTCCAGATATTTTTCATACCAAAGATATGAGGAAATTCATATATACGTATATATGGATGGGTGAAGTTCTTTTAATTTGAATGAAATACAATTTTTCACAACCGATTAGTATTCAGGTAATCAAAAGAATGTTGGTGTATACCTTTTAAATTTTTAGGAGGTTTTTGCGCCAATCAAGAAGAAGGTGTTTACGTTGGAACATATTTTCGCAATTACATTCCTCATATCGAAAAAATGTAATAAAAATTGTTTACCAATTCAAGAAATTGTTAGTTTCCGTGTGAAAGAGAAACGGTAACCAAACAAATGTTTGTATTTATCACACACGTGCATATAAATATAATATATCCCAACATAAAGTTATGTACTACTTAGGAAAGGAATTTGTATTTTAACAACTGCAAATTTCATTTATTTCTGATGAATATATGGTTTTTTTTTATTTTTTATATTTTTTATTAAGTTTGTTGTACTGATAGTCAAATCTTAATTGCAACAAATATCGAAGCTATGACTGCGGTGCTCTCAAGCTAATTAGTGCTTATCAATAATAGGAAAAATTTAAATAGCTTTTAGTAATTGGTTTTGGTTAGATTTTGTCATATATTATATATTTCAATATTTTAAGTATCTTAAAAAAGTTTTGAGGTTTTCTAGGGTTGGGCTTATAAGAAGGTCAATTGGCTTTGTATTGGTTGGAGAGCTTTAATATTGGTTGAAAAATTGACATTTTTCTAATATTTGTTCTATGTTGGTTGGGGATGTATTAAAGTATCTTACATAGGTATATTGGTAACGTTTTTCGCTATTAAATGTTGGTTTGTCAAAGTGCTGTGTTCTAATCTTATTCTTGCAACTTTAATCAGGTTCTTTCTTGCCAGTTCAAAGTTGTGGTCGATTTTGGAGATTTTGGTCATAGTTAATTTTTGCGGGCTTATTTTTTTATACCAAGTGGCAGTTTTGTCGTATGTACTGTTTTGGCTTGGTACCCAGACAAATTCAATTTCATTTTTATTTATTTTTGTAAGTAAATTTCGTATGCTGCCTGCATAATTGTTATTATTTTTTAGACTTTTTTATGGTTTCGAGATGTGAAATTGAGTCTGTGGCTATCGCAAATTTACCCCGACCGTGTCTGGCGAATTTTAAGGCTTTATAAATGGCTATAATTTTTGCGGCCACCGTAGCCGAATGGGTTGGTGCGTGACTACCATTCGCAATTCGCAGAGAGAACGTCGGTTCGAATCTCGGTGAAACATCAAAATTAAGAAAAACAGTTATCATATTAGACATGTAGCGGTCGCCCCTCGGCAGGCAATGGCAAACCTCCGAGTGTATTTTTGCCATGAAAAAGCTCCTCATAAAACTATCTGCCGTTCGGAGTCGGCTTGAAACTGTAGGTCCCTCCATTTTTGGAACAACATCAAGACTTACACCACAAAGAGGAGGAGGAGCTCCGCCTAACACCCGATAAGGGTGTATGTGCCAATTATATATAAATTTCTGCCGTGAAACTCGAGTTATAGGCTGGTAACTGTCCTACAATAATTGTTTCATCATTGCTTTTATTCCAGTTATTGAATCAAATTTGTAAAATATTTTAAATAAAAACTGATTTTTGTCTCTATTACCAAATTATATTGGGATAACTTAGTATCGGTTACTCTAGTACTACACCTAAATTTGCTGAAACTGGTTCTGAACAATGATAATAGATTGCAAGGTCTGGCAACCCAAAGCAATATTTTGTGAATAACTTAGGCTGTTACGTCATATGAGATTTGACGGCGAATAAAATGAAAACAAAATATGTAAAGTGACGTTATTTAGTTTTTTTTAGTTTTTTCTTCACAAAAACTAGTATATAAAAAATCACGTGACTAAAAGTGCAATGGAAAAAAAGCTGCTCCTCCTAAAAAACTTCTTGTAAAATAAGGTTTAGTTATAGTGCCAAGCCGGATTTTTGAATTTCGAAAAATTTTGCAATTTACGGCATTGAAAAAATATGGGTATTACGTCATAAATGTCTCACTTTAATTTTGTTCATAACATTTTTTAATAAAAATACCACAAATCCGGCTCGACAGCCTATAGGGAAAAAAGTTTCGAATATTAGAAAAAAAAACGCATCAAAAAATACTAAACACTGTATGAGGTATCATGCAGACGGTCGGAAAAAGTAGTTTCGAGAAAAACGAGTTTAAACTTTCAAGTGCATTTCGCTCGAGTTCTCGCGCATTCAGTAGTTGTTCAGACAACAACGGAGTAAACTTGGCAGTGGATGCGTTGATTGATTTTTTGTATATCACCAACACAATCTCAACTCTGCCAATCTCCGTTGTAAACAAACGGCTGTCACCTCATTTATGATATCAGCAAATCAGCTGATTTCTTCAACTTTGCTGAAATAACCGCTGGTCTGATGGCGGTCACACCTCCAGTATTCGCAACACCGTGAACTCTAACCTGTTGAATAAGAGAGGTGCGAAGTGGGCTGCAGTAAAAATATCCGTAGACAGATACCCACCAAATTGTGGATTTGATCATATAGAAGCATGTAACATGATAGAAAAAAGCTGTTTAGTAACGGGAAACAAAAAATTCTGAGCATTTTCTTCGAAATGTCTTTAGTTAACCAAATTTATCAAAATATATTCTACTTGTACACAATGTATTGTATCTTTTAAAGACGATTTCGTGCCTCAAAAAAAGTTCTCTGGCATTATTGTAGTTGGGAGATTCAGTTGTGTGTTGCAGCGTTCCAAAATGTAGGTAATAAAAAAGAAAATACAATACATCCTTCAGCTCCACCACAACCAAGGTGAAACGTGAGGATAGGCGGTCAAAAATTGTTTGCTGCTTATAGACCGAATTCAGTATCAAATGCAATAAAAACAAATTATGATTCCAATTATCTGTATCTATGTAGTAATATGAGTGCTGAAGATGAGATACACTGAGCTAGACCAGTAAAAATCGTGGTATTCCTCAAGCTAAATCGGCAGCTGCAAATTTATTGTATAGCTCAAAATTTGATGATTAACCAGAAAATCGTTTGAATCTGTTTGAATTAGGTTGGTCTCATACAGAAGCGCGATGTACGAACGCCACACGAATTGACGGCTATGATTCTTTGTGGAAGTCGAGACATTTTTAATATAATGGTAACTGGCGATGAAACAAATATTACCACTGTACTTTTTTTGGAAAGACCGTCCTCAAAAAATTTGATTTTCTAAATGGTGTAAATGATTTTCAATGGAAAATATTAATCAATTTTATTACTGGTTCTTTAAACTACAGACTATTTATTATAGATGAATGGTTTTGTAAATAAATATCTACCTAGTTTTTCCGGCAGACGACTTTTAAAGTCATTGCTGTATATACATTTAAATGAAGTAACAAATATTTTAAAAAGTTTTGTAAAATTTTTGTGAAAAATAAGAAAATTTAATCTATTCTAATACCGATTGAGGATAGGCTACAAAATTCTTTGAAAGCGAAAAATGGCTCATATACTGGGGAAACAGTTGCAAAAGATCATTTTCGAATTGCTAAGTGCTGACCCGAACGATTTTTTAGCTCAGATTGATAAACCAAAGATTTTGTTATACCTTTAAAGGGATTGGAAGAAGAATGAGCAAACTACTCCCATCGAGCAAAGCACTCAATACGGAACTCTGCTGTTAATAACTGCCCAGATTGAAGCAGGCAATCGACGAGAAGAGGCCAGAATTGGTGAATAGAAAGAGTCTTTTAATCAAACAAGACACCTTAAGGCCGCAATGCATATTTAATACTGCATCAGCAGTTGTAAGAGCTTATGTAGGTGATTCTACCACATCGACCATATAGCTCAGACCTAGCACCATCTGATTCTCACATTTTCAAGCAATTGCAAAATTTCATTGATTATACAGAACTGGCTTCAAGAGAAGTTTTGCGAAAATGAGAGGAAGTAGATTAAATTAGATTTGTGGGGGCTGGTAAAGTCCAAACACTTAGTCAGGAAAGCCATTGCACTACACCAGGATAGATTACAGTAGAAAGAATAGGGAGACAGAGTAGATACTATATGGATGGTAAGACTCAAAAATTGGTTAGAGGTCACTCTTCCGCGAATCATTTGGATAAATTGATGAATCTTAAGCGGTCCAGAAGAGGAAGAGTATAAACTTTATCGATACTCAGAACATCACACCCCAACCCCCTAAGACTGATTCTAGGAAACGCCGGACAGCTACAGGGAAAATAGTTTGCAATGCCCTCTTTCTCACGGTAGTGTAAGCATATTGGGTTATCAATGATTCCCATCGTAGCCATATGAGCGTTGAGCGCTGTAATTACACCCATCAGTGCTCTCAGAATCTTCCTACTAAGTTTTAAGAGAAGGGTCGCTCATTTCCTTTTTGGTTCTTTGACAACGCAGTTGGTTACTCTGCAGGAGCCCAACTCAGACCAACGTCTTCTATGGGTAGACCTCAGCAAGTCGTCAATCCATGGTTGAATTGATGTAGGATTGGCATCTAGAAAGGGTTCAGGGCCTAGTGGTACGCTTGCAGAGCCTTCATTAGACAGTTTGTCAGCGAACTCGTACCCTGCAATACCATAATGTCCAGCTTCGTTGTGTTTTGCAAGGGACTCCGTATAACTTGAGCCACATAACTTGAACAAAAAGAAGAAATAAAGTGCTCAGAACTTTTTTTAATAATATCTCTTAAACTCTAATCATATTATTTATAATTTAACATATACATGCGCACGTACATATCCACATTATTCATGCAAAACTTGTGTATTTCACGCTTTACTTGCGATACTCTTGACCGTCATTTTCACCGCCAACGCTTTGACAAAATATAAATATACAAAAACAAGCAAATCATTAATGTGAGAGCTTTTAGGTGTCGAAGGTATTAAATTCGCTTTGTATAAAAATGCAAAACAGAAACCAAATAAATGAACTAAGAACAAAGAAGCTCAGTGCTAAAATGGAGATTCTCCAGCGACACACAATATGCTTATTAAGACAGAACGTAAACGTTTGTTGGTGTAAGTGCAGTTGCAGGCGTATTGTACGGATTGCCTGCTCATTAAATTTATCTGCTCCTTGGCAACCACAAATATCAAGCACTTGACAGTGACTGATGGTAAACAATATGCGTTCAAGAAACAAAGTCATGCGCCAAGAATGATAATCAATACGCTTCGAATATGTAAACTTGTTTTTCTGCTTCAATATGCATTTAGGTGTGCACTGCAATTAAGTATTGAATAACATTTGCTAATTGAACCACTTCATTAGTTGGTAGCTAAGTAGTCGCAGCAACAGCCAAGCTTTCGACGACATAATAAAGCTATAAGTGAGAGAAAAAGTCATAGTAATAGAAAATTTGAAAAATTCCATAAATTTGCATACTTTTGCAAAGCGATTACTTGCTTGAAAATGTTCGCATTGAGCCTTAAACTAGAATTCAAAGCATACAAATGACTGGTGGTAGTACATGGCGTATGCGCAACCTGTCATGCAATATTTTTGGCGCACCTTTAGCAGACGCCAAGCACGTAAGGATGAAGGCATTATTACAAACATACACCTAATCCTAATTATTAAAGTAATAGCATAGGAGAAATGAGTTAAACGCTGTCTTCAGCGGTGACGATAACAGGCATTTGAAGGCGATGGCGATGTGGACGGGTGTGAAGATCCACCTGACCACAACCGCTCTCTGTTGAAACTTTCAATTGAATTTGAGGTGCAGCCTTGCAAAAGCATACTTTTTACATGCCAAGTAGGTTATAACTCGCCATGACAACCAACCAAGCAATTGGTCAATGTGCGTGTATGTAGAAGAGAAAGTGTGGGGATCTGCATGTGCGTGTGTATGCGGACTCATATTTATAGTTATGTACTTTCATACACTTTCTTGCCAGAAAAGTGAGTGACTACATGCAACTGCGAAACAAATTTGCGATGAGGCACTGGGTGATTTTATGGCTTTCGCGAACGCGCATATACATTGAAAAGCATAAATTGTGTTACTAGGTTACATATCCGTATACGCTGCCTTGTATGGTTGCCAATTTTCGCATTTCTTTTGCTATTAACCCATTGCCATTTCACCAGTTTGGGCAAAGCGTATGGAAGTGGGCGAGAAGTGTAATTTTCTTTTAAGTACTCACTGCTGTGAAAGAGGAAATTTGAAATATTTAACGGCATAACTTCAAGCAGTTATAGTTTTTAATACCTCCAGCACGAGATTAGTTAGAGTTAGGTTCTATGAATACAGAAAATATTTTTACAAAAGGTCTTGAAGAAAAAGGGTCACACAAAGCAGTATAGCAACTTTGATTTAAAACAAAAATATTCGTTTTTTTTTACTGTGAATTTAGGAGGAAATAAGTTGTATTAAGTACTTAAAACATGATAGTTTACAAGCTTGCGACATTCGTGAGAGTATTTCTAGAAATTTCTTCTGGCTAAAACAAGAGAGGGAATGGCGTAGAGCGTGAATAATAATAAAAATGAATACAAAAATACCAAAATAACATGAAAACAAATATCTAATTACGAAGTCAGCAAATCTGAATCAGCTGTCAAATTCAAAGTCAAATTCACTGAAAGCGGGATGGCGATTTGCAGATGTCATAGATTTTTACAGAGAGAGAAAAAAAGAGTGAGAGAGAGAGATACAAATATGTGAAAAATTTGTGTAGTTTGGCTTTCTGATAGGTTAGGTTAGATTCGCCTGGTTGGCATTAAGCCTCGCATAGACCTTTTAGTATCTAGCGATACCAGATGGAGACCGACCTCTATGAATACCGAAAGTAGACATCATGTAGGATATCAGCGCTTTTGGCAAATCTAAGCAGCGCTTGGAGATCCGCTTGTGTGTTTTTAATAATGCCGGATAAGCGCACAGAAGGTGTTCTAGAGTTTCCTCAACATCCTCTCTGCATTTCCTGCATTTGTCCGTGTTAGCAATCCCTATCTTGTACGCATGTAGACCCAATAGATTAGGACCTGTCACCATTCCTATGATAGTTCTGCAGTCCTTCCGCGAGAATGTAAGTACGAATGGAGTCAGTTTTTTGTCATTAGTTCTACGCATAACTTTTGCTGTTTTGCATGTAGCCAAATTAGTCCACCTAGCTTCCACTCGCTTTTTCATGTAGTCGTTCATTTCGTTGTATATAGTATTTAGCGGTTTTAGTATGTCGTTCTCTTGTTCAAATGGTAGTCTAGCAGCATTTTTTGCTATCTCATCTACTATTTCATTTCTCATAATGTCTTTGTGTCCAGGTGCCCAACAGATATGCAGGCCTACTGTTTGCAGCTAGCCTTTCTATGGTCTCCCTGCTCCGTTAAACATTTTTGGACTTAATACAATATCAGATTATTGATTTTATAGCTGCTGACTGTCCACGTATATATAATTTGTTGAGTTCTTTCTTGTTCTTGTGCAGGCTAGCTCCGCGACTTTCCCCACACCAGTAAATGCCCGCTCCCACTCCATCTAAAGTTTTAGAGCCGTCTGTGTAGATGTGAAAATTCCTAAATCCAGGCTTCATGCCTTAACACCCGAAACAAAATGACGGGCATCAATATCTTTACCAATTTAAATTTTGTTTTTATATAAATTATATTTAATTTTCTAACAAAAAACATACGATTTCAGTTTTCAAAATAAATACAAAAATTGGTTAAATTCCAAAAACTATTCTTCCCAATTCCACGATTATAATTAAATTTCATATAAGGTTCTTACACGAAAACCGCACAGAGCGAGTCCAAGCCGGTAAGAATATATACATTTTTTTTTTCAATTTTGAGACCTACACAGCGTTAAATAAATATAGAACTAGAACTTTTTAGCAATTTTTTTTTCGCTTTTTTTTAATCCATTTATTTATTGCGACATGTTTTTTAAACATTAAGCAATATTTTTACTTAAAGCTATTTAATTAATTTAACAGACATTTATGAAATGCACCCATTTACTAATTTTATGATAAATAATAAAATAGACTAATTTATAATGATATGAGGTCTGTTGTAGACTTTCTCTTGAGTCTGGTGAAGGTTATGGGATGTGCAGTTATTTATGTGAGAGTTATGTGAGGGTTTGAGTGCGATTGGATTCGAGTGTTGTATGATGGGGCATATTTTTTTCTGCAATTATTGTAGATACTTTGCAATCACGAATATTTTATGCATTTGTGATATAGCAAAGGGCGTTTGAGATCATTTTGAGGGTTTTCGACTGGAATCTTTAAAGTATTTTGATGCCTGAGTTAGCTGCAGTTGCCCGCAAAATTGAATGTCATATGTCCATATCGGTTTCGAGATAGCTGAGTAAAGTGAGAGCTTACATGAGAATATGAGAATTTCGATGTAGCAACCAATACAGGCTTCTGAGTTTTATTCCTAGAGCCTTCAGTTTGGTGAAAGTATGGATTTTCTATGAAAGTTTGTCATCAAAATGCATGCCGAGATTTTTTGTGACTTTGGTTTGGGGCATGATTAAAGTTATATTATTGAGCTTCGATTTAGTGTAAAAGTGACTTGGGAAGATTATGTCTCGTTTGGTTTAATGCGCCACTCTTTCAACCAATGAGTTATTTTATCTAGTATTTTTTGGAGTTTTTGTGGGGCCACATAGGGGTGGGAGTCAATTGTGAGTAAGGCAGTGTCATCCGCGTACGTTCCAACTATTGTTTCTTCAGAAGCTGGTATATCGTATGTGTGTAGCAAGTATAGGGTTGGGCCTATACTACTGCCTTCTGGTACACCAGCTGAACTTTCACATAGTTCAGATTGTTCTTCGCCTTGCTGGACAAAATATATCGATTTTTGAGGTAGGACTTAATAAATTTATCATGATTTATTGGAAGAGTGTATTTTATTTTATAGAGTAAGCCATCATGCCAAACGTGGTCAAAAGCTCGAGAAATGCAGCTGTGTAACGTTTTTTCTGTTCAAATGCTTCATATATGCAGTTTAAGAGTCTATGGACTTGGCCGATGGTGCAGTGTTTTTTCCTGATTATATTTCGGTCTTGAATTATTGGCATCACTCTTTTGAGAAAAACGGATTCCATTTTTTTAGAGGAAATAGGCAATAGGCAATAGGTTCAAGAGCTGATATGATTTGACTTGTTTAGCACTTTTTCTTGGTTAGCAATGTTTAACAATTTACTTATTCCTTATTGAATTTTACCATATAAATTTGAAAAAAAAATCACCAAATTTTCTGCGAGATTCCTGAAATTTTCCGATCCTTTTTTTGTTGTTGTTTGAGTATCCAAGAAGTTTGAATGTTGGACTTATATGGTTTTTGTAGGAGTATTTTTTGTACGGCAGCCGCCGAAGTCGAATGAGTTGGTGCGAGACTACCATTCGGAATTCAGAAAGATCGTAGTTTTGAATCGCGGTGAAATACCAAAATTAAGAAAAGGTTTTTTCTATTAGCGGTCGGCAGGCAATGGCGAACCTCCGAGTGTATTTCTGCCATGAAAAAGCGTCTCTTAAAAATATCTGCCGTTCGGAGTCGGCTTGAAAGTGTAGTCCCCTCCATTTGTGGAACAACATCAAGACGCACGTTACAAATAGGAGGAGGAGCTCGGCCAAACACCCAAAGAGGGTGGACGTGCCAATTATATATTTATATTTTTCATAAAAAATATTAAAATTAATTAAAAATACCCAAAATGTCAAAATTTGTTAATAAGTCATAGAGATTTAGTTATTTCACGCAATTTATTTATATCTGTGATCCAGGATCGAGCACAACAACTACTACTGGATCAGACGGTTTTCATACAGACATTAAACGACATTAGCGGGAGTCTCTTACCACCTTCCTAAACTCAATAATTCCAGGCACTCTCAAAACTGCCTTTTATATCAAGAAAAAATAAATAACGTAGAAGGAAAAAACTGAGTTATTCTAAAAACTACGTTTCACCCGGAATTAAAGGTTATTATATTTTTAAATTTACACGAGCATTGAAACCGAAATACAGAGCTCTTCCAGTTATGAAAATTCAAACTAGACCCACACATGGACATATCTGTGTATAAATCAGAGCTTACTTACATTCATCTTTCTTTATCTAATAAATAAGCTACTATGGGGAGGCGAATTAAGTGAGTCTGCGCAGAACTTTTATTTTCAAAGAAATACAATTTTTGTACTAAATAGGTAATCGAAAGTCAAAAGAGAAAGTACGTGAGAGTAGTCCTTTGTGCTAACATTAATTTATTGATGCACACTGGGGTGGATGATGATGACATGGCATACATAAATATATGTCTGCAAAGCAACAACAACAAGTAATAAGAATACTCCACCACATAAACAGTACTGCGCAAAACCCAAGCAACCCAAGCAAGCGCTGAGTCATAAATGCGAGATTTGTTTTTGAAGTATGCAAAACAGCCTGCGATGAAACTACAGCAGTTCAATATTTTGACCAGTTTGGATTTTTTCCCGATTTTTTTTTCTTTTTGTTTACTTCTTTTTTATAAAAGCATAGCTTATCATCTAACAAAAAAGCGTGTAGCTCTAAATTTTAAACTTTGTACAAAAATCAAAAAGGCAGAGTTGCTTCAAAGGTTCAAGCTTTTTCACAGGAATTTCTAAAAATATTGTTGGTATGCAATTTTAACCCAATTGAATTTGAGTACAATAATAACAAAAAAATTTAAATTTAAAATAATTAAAATCTCGGTTATTCGACAAATTGTCTGAGTAATCTTTGCCTCCAAAGAAAAATACGATAAATAAGATATAATGGCTGTTGTAGTAGTAGTTCATTAAGCCCTGCAAGTACAGTTTAGCCACTCATCGTCATCATTTCGTTTCACCTTAGACCCAGAAAACATACTGTATCAACGGGTTGTATCCAAAAGGAGAACTAAAGCCCTCCTTCTGCGATGGGTGGTGGTTGGAATCCGCTGACAGCATTCGGAGGCCGGGAGTTTAGGAAATTGGTAAGAGGCTCCCGATGAATGTCGTCTAATGCCTGTCTGTCTGATGCAGCAGTTGCAGTAGTGTTAGGTCCTGAATCTCGTCAGTATAGCTCAAGAGATGTTTCCTGACTCGACTGGGAGGTGGCTCAGCTTCCAGTAAGTGCCTATACAGATGATTTCTATGGTATCAATTTCACACAAATTGCTTGCTGAGCATCTTACTATGCTTCCTAACTGGAAGCATTGTAGCCTCGTTGTGAAGAAGGTGCCGGAGAGACATCAGGAGGTATTCCGCGGCTGTATTGGTGGTAGTATTCTGAGAGGTCTGAAGCTTAGCCCACTGCGTATCACAGGAGACTCAACGGGGGCAGCGTAGTTCAGAATCGAATTGCTATTGCCTATTACATTTCTGCGTCTTTGGTTATCTTTTTAAAGACTTTGTTGCGTTTCTGGATCTTAGTGGAACTTGCGTTTGTATGTGCCGAGAAGGAGAGCAAACTCTCAAAAGGTCATACAAATTAAAAAACTTCAAAAATTCCCATTTTTTCCATAAACGATGGAGATATGTTCAACCATATGGGAACAGCGTATGTAATTATAGATGGTATTAATTTTCGTACATGATTTTCTTGACTCTAGATGATTTTTATATAAAAAGGAATGCGTTTGTGGCCCACTCCAACTGTTGATTTACGTGATGATTGAAGTACAAAAACATGTTCAGGTTTATTCCTAAATATTTCACTGTGCTCCGCACCGAGATACTTGAGTCATTTGGGTTTGATTTTACTTCAAAATTTTTCCTATTTTTTCGTATACCACGACTACATTTTTTTACGAGAGGTTTGAACAAGATTTTTTCGCACTCCATTGGGTTTATTTTTAGGTGGCAATTTTTTGTATATTTTTCGACCTGATTGAAGGTTTTTTGGATATTTGAGTTTATGGATAATATCGCTAGCTTAGAGTGAAAAATTATGAAGTCCAGCCCACTTTTGCTAAGAAAATCTATTTAATGCAAGAAGCAAGAAAAATAAAAATAAATTCATAATTTCTTAAAATATTTGTTTCATTTTTAAACGTTTCATTCAATGATGAGCAACTTTGCCACGTTCAAACTACTACTCAAAGAATACAAAAATACAAAAACGTTTCAAAGTTGCGGAAATCGATTCGATTGATGTTTCTTTATCTTGGAATACGAAGAATTTTTTATACGAGATGTTATGTTCATGTAAAATTTGAAAAACCGGCCCTAGCAACTTTTCACTCTAAGTTAGCGATTTGTTATTTGTGCGTACATGTCTTGTTAAAGTATTTGGGTGAGTTCCTCCTCTAATTTGTTATGCGAGACTTGATGTTGCCCTAAAAAGAGAGGTTTAAAGCCAACTATGATATACAGAAAAAATGCAGAAAAGAATGGGTGGAGATGCAATATCCCACGAAGGTTTATTCTAGTGAAAGTGCAGACGACACATCGCTGCTACTGAAGTATTTAAGGGGTTAAGGGTAGTTAGAATTTTCAAAAAATTAGATTTTTTTCATTTCATTAAATTATGATATCTTAAAAATATTGTGTGAAAATTTGAATTGAATCCGACAAATGTTTTTCGAGTTATTCAACTATTAACAAAGGGCGCTCGGGCGCTCCGGAGCGTTCGAGAGGAAGCAGCAAAACTTTAAATGCGTTTTTCTCAAAATTATGTTTCTTGAACTGGTGATCACTGTAACTTAAAAACCGCTTGGTAGATTTCAATCAAAATTATACTGCTTTCGAAAAACATAAAAAACTTGGGCTCGATCGAAGGATTGTTTTTTTCAAAAATTTCGATTTTTTTAAACAATTAATTGTCGGATGTTTTCTCGAAAATTTGAAAAATGTTTCCTGAGAAATTTGAAAAAGCAAAAAAATCTTCGATCAGCCAGAAGATTATCTATTAATAAAACTAATTTCTTTTGACCGATTGATTTTACAAGTAGATGAAACTCCAACGACTTGTGAAGATCACCGCAAGGGACTTCTGGAGAAACGGGCTCCACATAAACAGCGATAACTTTTACAATTATTAATTTTTTATTTTTTTTGTTGATATTTTGTCAAGTCAAGTCGAAATATGACGTATTAATGCTACGCTTTTATTTTTGTAAAATAAAGCAATTGACCAGCAAAAAAGAAAAAAATATTGAAAATCATCATTTTTACGGGCCTCTGACCACTTAAGTATATCCCTTTTGAAGTTTTCATAAACTCAGGAATCAAATTTCACGGTCTTTCAGCGCTAATGAAAAACAATCCGCTGGAAGTAAGTGAATTGTATTTAGGAACAACCAAGCTGTTATGCCTCAGTGACTTGGTTGGCGGAAGCTTGTCATATAATATTATATATAAATGGTTAAATTTCAAGGGCCAATGTTGAATGTGAACCACACCTAAACGTCAAGTTGCTTCATTTCATTTCATTTGACATTTTTCAATTTAAAATTAATTCAATTTGAACCATGGAAAGATATACAATCGAACAACGCACTAAAGTTATTCAGGCTTATTATGAAAACGGGCGTTCAAATCAAAATCAAAATCATCTTCAGTGATGAGTCACATTTTCACCTCGAATGATAATCCAAGAGTGATTGCCGAAAAACCAATACACCCACAAAGAGTGACTGTTTTGTGCGGTTTATGGGCCGGCGGCATCATTGGGCCGTATTTTTTCCAAAATGACGCCGGTCACGCAGTTACTGTGAATAGTGTTCGCTATCGTGAGGTGATAACGAACTTTTTATGGCCCGAATTGGAAGGTATGGATGTAGACGATATGTGGTTTCAACAGGACGCTGCCTTTTGTCACACAGCTAACGAAACAATGGCTCTTTTGCGCGAAAAATTTGATGGCCGAATAATCTCACGTCGCGGCTATGTCAATTGGCCGCCAAGATCATGTGATTTGACACCGTTGGACTTCTTTATTTGGGATTGTTTGAAAGAAAAGGTGCACGTCGATAAGCCAGCAACAATTCAAGAGCTAAAAGATGCGATGATTCGGCACATTAACGGCATAGAACCTCAAATATGCCTCAGCGTCATCGAAAATTTAGACCATCGGATGTAGGTGTGCCGCCGAGGCCGCGGCGGCCATTTGGCCAATATTTTGTTTTAGATGTAATTGAGCCATACCAGTATTATCATAATAAAGAGAAATGACAATAGTTTTTTTTTTTAATTGTGTTTTGTTTAAAATGAACACCTGCCTTTAAAACTTAACCACCCTTTATTTTACCCCATAATTTTATATGACAATTTTTTATATACATTTTTATTATTATATATTTTTTGGAAACTTCCACTGTAAGCGCAAAAGAGGCAGTTTTCCTCCCAAAAGTTCATTCAAAAAAATTGTTTCATTAGAAAAAATTGTTTCATTAGAAAAAATTGTTCTACGATTTGATGTTTCATAAGCGAATACGGCGCATCGAACTCGGGCTCAATCGAATAGTTGTCACGCATAAACCGCGTAACTACGATAACTGATTCACTCCCACTCGCATAGATCCGTAATTAGAACGCCTTTGACAGCACAGCGCATTGCTTTGCAAGTAAAGTCATAGTGGGAGTAGTTGACAACCAGTATAGCAGTAAGTTATAAAAGAGTTTATGTTGTGTAAAATTTGTATGTCGCCAACCAATATCAATGGAGCCATGCCAATGGCAAAGAGTACAACAAAAACGTAAACAAGAACTAAAATTCCGTTGAAAATTAGAACACGCGTCATGGCGGCGCCAATTGTCTGGCTGTGTCCTTTCGCTGTGTCCTTTGAAATGGTATTTCACTCGGTAGTTATGCAAAATTGGCGCCAAGCGCTGAGTTTTTCTCATAAAACTATATTGATAAAATCAAAGGGAAAATAACCAATGGAAAGCTTAAGGAAAGGGCGATAGAGAACAGTGGGTGGCGTTTTTTGATATGTATTCAAAGCCAACTAAGTCATCACAAAAGGCCATAATTTGCAAGTAATGAAAATTTTTATCACATCATCATTTACTAGCGCACAAGTGGAAGGAAGATAAGTGAAAGCTTAGTCAGTAATTTACGAAATGCGTTAACCGTTATGCGCTTTCGCTTCAACCACATGTTGCATTTCGCATTCTGCATTTTGCAGTTTATTTTATTTTCCTTTTAATTTGAAAGCTTCTGCAGAGGGAAAAACATTTCACCAACGCAAGTGTCAATTATTTCTGATTTCCTGTATGCACACAACTATCTACACCGCCGAGCAAATATGTATGTACGAGTATAAGTGGCATACTGACACTGTTTAAAAGCAAAATATGTTTTAACAACGTGGGCGCCCAGTTGACTGGGATTTCCTGTCGGAATGTGCCAATAATTCAAAAAAGGCGAAGTAATAATAAATTCGCAAGCATTCTTCTTTTGTGCATGTGTGTGTGAGTATACATATATACCTATGTCTATATGTGCATATGAATTTATGCGCATTTCTTCATCAGCCTCATTACTTGGCGCTGTGATGATGTCAGCGTTGTCAATTTGCTGGCTGAGTGTACAAATACTCATAAGTATAATAGTGTGTGTGTGTGTATATGTAGATGTATGTATGTATGAATGTCATACGCATAATATTTCTTTACGTGTGCCATCCTAGATGTTTACAATAACTTTAACCCACAACTATTATTGGTTTTCTTCTTTTTCTTCTTCTTTACTTTTGCTTTACATATCACAACGGTCGTGACAATATTTTGATTTGTTATGTGAGACCGTGAAAAGCGTAGAAAAACCTACTTTTTCATATAAAATCTTATTTGAAAATGAAAAGATAGGAAATTTATTTCCTTTAAGGTTCAAGTTACCCTAAAAAATTTAATAAATTTGTGCCAGCCAAAAAAAAAACAAGAAAAATGCACAGCCAACTAAGCAATGAGTTTCTAATGAATTGTTAACCAAAATGAGGTCATATTATATTTTAGCGCACCTAGAAAGAAAATGATGCATATACGGGCATTTAGAGAAGAACTTCCTATCTTTTTGGGTTGCATTGGCGGTATCCCAAGTAGGATAGATACGATGACTATAAATAGAAATCCAAAAATGCAGTACAATTTTTCGAATAATATACGAGGGCCATTGAATGGATATCTAGAGGACTGAAAAATGTGTCCACTTGTGAGGGAACTGTTAAACAAGTTATTAATAACTTGCGACAAAATTTCCAAAACCAGAACATATTCCAGGTAGGCGAGTTTTCCTTTAATTGCAACATCTTGGAGATGTATATGAAGATCAGTAAGCAAGACAACGCCCTTGGGGTCAGTGTGATATAAAGAAACAGCTTTTAGTTTCCTTATAGCTAAATAGAGCCCTTCATAAGAGCTGCAGTAATTGACGTTATTGAAGATATTCGTGAGTCCATTCAGGAAGTAAAAGTCTCTTT
This sequence comes from Anastrepha ludens, assembly GCF_028408465.1. Lineage (NCBI taxonomy): Eukaryota > Metazoa > Arthropoda > Insecta > Diptera > Tephritidae > Anastrepha > Anastrepha ludens. The sequence continues at coordinate 94,648,681 of NC_071501.1, forward strand.
TCATACCCCACTCGACCACTCAAAGGCATTTGATTCAGTTAACCACAGTATCTTATTGGCAAAACTCGAACAAATTTTTTAGCTTTCCCCTCTATACAGTTTATTGCCTATTTTCTAAAAAAATAGGTCACAAGCTGTCGGTATTGGGCCACTGACATCATCTGTTTTGGAATTGCTTAGGGGAGTTCCGCAATAATCTATTCGTGGTCCTCTTCCCTTTTCTTTGTACATCAACGACCTATCAGCAATCTTTACCGAAATGCATTCTCACTTGCATGCAGATGATGTCCAGATTTATCGATCTTGCAAACTCAATGGTATAAATGACTGTGTTCTGAAAATCAACCAAAATTAATGCCACATTAACAAATTAAGAAGTCTCAATTTGTGTTTGTTATTTCAAGAAAGTCTCTCCAGGCTTCAAATTTTCCTAAAATCTTACTCGACATTACTGTAAATTATAAGTATTCGGTTAAAATCTCGGAATCATTTTCAACCGAAGATTAACTTGGGATAGTCTCGTAACTTTAGTCGTGGGTAAGTTGTACGGAATACTTCGCGCGCTCTGGACTACGCAAGACTTTACACCTCTACGAACTTGCATCCTAAATGTTAAAACATATGTTAAGACATCGTTATTGTATGGTTGAGAAATCTTTATAAATTGTGGTTATGCGTGTAAACACAATCTTAATGTATTGTTTAATAATATTACTCGTTATGTGTTCGAGACCAAGACAAGAGACCAAATTTCTCATCTGAAACAATCTACTCCATGTCCTTGTACAAGCTTTTTCAGTTCAGTTCCCCCTTATTTTTGCGCGAAATCTACTACTCGAAAGTACCTGGGCGCCTCGCACTTAAAACAACTGCCATGAAATCGGTGAGAAACTTAAAATTTCTCGCTGCTAGACACAAAACACAAACATCGGAAAGACAGTACTCGGTGCTTGTGACTCGATTTTGGAATTCTCTTCCGCATAATTTAGTATCTTTAAGTAGCATGGACACATTTAAACGCGAACTTTGCAGATATATTAGTACTAAGAGGGATAATTTGAATTTTAATCATAAGTAATGTTAACTTGATATATATTTCTTTGTAACTTAAAATATCTTTGTAAATTTTACCATACAAATTGTTACCTATTACGACTAGCACTAATAATTACAAGGTTTATCTTTGCTGTGTTAGAATCGAATCATTACATAAATAAATAAGAAGTTAACTCAACTTAACTGCGATATAGTTACAGTTCAATCCTGATATTTTCAACTTGGACTTGTTTGTGAACTAAATTAATAGTATTGGAAACTGAGCAACTGCTGAAAGTGAAAGCTCGTCTTCTGCGGTTCAACAGCTATCGTCTTTAGGGATGTCTGCTTTCTCTAAAGCACCTTTCCTGAAACAATTCTTCACTCTCTGTGAACTTTCTTGCTTCTACGCATTTCACATGAAATAAACAACATCTTACATGTCGTTTCAACAATTCATGAAATGATGCCAGTTGGATGCCATAGTCAGATTTCGTATCGGGGAATGTGAGGTGAATCAAAAAATGCTTGTAAAAACTTAGTCGCAAAATGTTAGTTTGGGGAAAAAGAAATCCATTATCTGATAGTGATCGATATCTCTTAAAGTATTGATCCAACAATTTAAAGTTTATTCTTGTTGTCAAGGTGACATTTCACACTAAAAAAAATATTTTGTCTTGTTTGGTTTGTTCCATTCAGTTGTGAGTTACAGGGTGTTAATAATAGAAGTCAGCAAAGAGAAAATTCGGTGCATTTTAGAGTTTTTCTTTAATAAAGGCGAAAATGCAAGCCAGGCTGCTGAAATCGTAAATTGCAATTTTGGTTTCGTTGATTGGGTTCAGGCATTTTTAATGTTAACGATGCACCTCGCACAGGCAGGCCGGCCATCGGAAGTGTCGATTAAATCATAAAAATAATCGAAGTTGACCCGCATGTTAGCAGTCGTAGCATAGCCCAGGAGCTAAAAATAGAACATCAAACCATTTTAAACCATTTACCACTACGTAAAAGTAATGGATTTCCAAACTCCAACTTGGATTTCCCTAAACTAATATCTAAATATGGCAAAAATAACAAAACATACTAAAGAATGCAGAACGAAATTTCGTCTTAAAATTTGATGTTCTACGATCGATACCATAACCAACTAATTTATTCCTTCTTTAGTGCATGGGCAAAGAAAATGTATGGACGTCTATCTTTTGATTAAGTCTCAGTATCGTTAAGAAAAGTTATTTTTCAGTTCAGTTTATGGTTATTTTTTATTATTATAGTATTCGGCTAAACTCCTCTAAAAGTTACTTGGTGTACTTGCAAAATTGGCATTGCCAAGCTCACTATTATTAGCTCACCCAAGCCAAAGGTTCAATTGACTAGGCCATATCGAAGGCATGTATTCAAAAGCTTCCGTTCTCAAAGCTGTTACAGTTCTGCTAGTTAGAAGAATGTAAAAAAGAACTGTGAACCGTTGGTGCTTCTAACTGCCACTGAGAAAGAAGAAATGAAAGAATTTCATTCACACTTCAGCGTCGTACAGTATGAGAGGCTTATAGATCATGTCTTCTGTTCATGTAAAGAGTACAACCTACCTTGGTTACATTACAACATTAACCTACAACCTAATTATCACTTGAATCTTTAGGAAAATTTACAGTCATATTTATTATGCATTATATAAAATCAACTTCAATTTTTGGTCAATTTTCTGGAAAATTGTGGCTTTGACAACGCTGGTGGTGAAATTTCTATGATTCGCTGGCCGCCACGATAACTCAGCTCCAGGTTGTCTGAAAGGAAAAATTCAAATGGCATTTTACTCCTTATGAATATAGTTTCAGTATGAGCTATTGAAAAAGATGTTTTCGAAATTTAATAGGTATAACTGCGATGGTTGAAAGACAAAATTTGTTTTTTCGCACATTTTTTCCTCGGATTTTTATTTATAAAAAAAGGCATGCCTGTAGCTTATTTTCCGTACTTTATGATAGGGACAGATAGAGACAGATATTCGAGATTCGTAAACTTGACAGCAATCGACCGAATAGTTCTCGTGATATCATAGCGGCCGTATAGAAAAATGCTGTTTTGAGAAAACTATTGCTATTGCTCGCGCGCTTTCTCAGTGTTATCGATCACGCATAACTTCGTCAATTTAACGAATTTTGTCATGAAATTTTGCACAGAATTCTTTGAAAGTATAGTAAACAAGAATCGGTAAAAAAATAATCGATTTTTTTAAGCCGGGGAATGGGAATCCCCCCTTAAAATCAATATTTTGTTATTTACCTAGTAAAAAACTAATATAGCTACACTGAAATTCCTATTATTAAACATTATTTTATTCATTTCATTTTATTAACTTTACAGCCAACCAGCCAAGACAATTGGAATGCTGGCACTGCAGCTCCGAGACCATTGGTGCCGAGGACTTCTGCGACGTAACCTTTGATGAGGATAACATTCCTAGGCCAGAAGTGATGAAGGAACATAACATCAGCGTTTTGCGTAATTGCAGCAGCACCACACATTCGGAGCACGAGCGACCTGTTTGTCGCAAAACTGTGGAAGAGAGTGAGCGCATCTAATACCCAACAACAATAACTGTACATATGTAATTACTAACATTTCAACTTTCCTGGTATTCCTTTCCTTGTAGTCAACGGCAAAACGATCACAAAACGCTTCTGCTATTACACCAACAAATCGGATTCGCTGGAGCATTGTATGGAGGAGCTAACCGAAAATAATGTTAAGCGAATATTTTGTCAGGATTGTCTAACCGATCAATGCAATGGTGGCGGCCAACAATTTGTCTCATGGCTCAGCCAATTGCTGCCACTAGTGTTGGCTAAAGCGGTGTGCTTTTAAGTTATAATAGAATTAGACAAATTCGAGCTATCGGCAGTTTTAGTTAGGAAATTAAAAAATTAATTTTACGTAATGATTTAAAAAAAAAAATTAAATTTATATTCTTTTTGATGCTATTGATTTGAAAAATAATGTAAGAATATTAATAAGTAAAAGTTATGTACTGATTTAGTATAATTTTTTTATAATAGAAAGAAAGTAGTTCAACTGTGCTTTTTGGTTGCCAATTGGTTGTTGTAAATTGGCCTTTAAAAGGAGTTTCACAATTAATATTTGGACGCTGCGTTTTAATACTTAATGACTGTAAGTTACGAAAAATAAATTAAATTTATGAAAGAAAAAATGCTAATTTGTTATAGAAACAGTGATTTTTAACCCATTATTTTAATTATCTAAAAAGCAGGAAGTTGAATTCCTAATTTCGACGTGAAAATATTTTAGCCTTAGCGGAAAATATGTCGCTAGCAAATTATCCGCTTATGTTTTGCTAAACCTTGAAAATGCTGATTTTTTTCAAAGTAAAAAAATAATTTAAATTTTTTTTTTATTAACTAAAATTTAATTAATGACTTTTGAATGTCAATCTAATATTCAAGTGCTTCGCCGTCGTACCGCTAATACCTCACCGAGTTTTCGATTAAAGGCGAAAAATTTGTTTCTTGTCAAATTTTGTTTGTTTTTTGTTAAAAAAAAACCGAATACCTTAATTAATTATTTCTTAATAAATTTATATGTCTACTTAAATTTTTTTTAATGTTTTTATAAATTCGGTAAAAGAAATTTTAATATGCCGGTAAATACGTATGAAGTTAGACTTTTTTTTCAATTTCAAACATTTATTAACAAAACATGGTTACAAATTTAGTCTTCAAAATAATAGCCATCGCTAGTGACACATTTTTCCCATCTCTCAGGCAATTTGTGGGTGCCACGCCAAAAAATTGGCCGTCTTTGGCCGCAACTCAATCATTGAGCCATTTTTTGGCTTCTTCGTGAGAATTGAAGCGCTGCTCGGAAAGTGCGTGGCCCATCGATGCAAACGAATTATAATCGGAAGGCTTTAAATCTGGTGAGTAAGCCGCATGCACCAGCGGTTCCCAATCGTACGCCTCCACCTATTCCCGGGTCGCTCTTGTTCGATGTGGCGGTGCACTGTCATCAAGAAAAATTACTTTGTGACGCCGATCGGCATATTCTGGGCGTTTTCGGTGTTTAGCGCTGCTCAAATCGGCCAATTGTCGTTGGTAGCGTGCACCGTCAACTGTTTCACCTAGTTTTGATAGCTCGTACCAAATCATACCACACTGATCCTAGAAAACAGACAGCATTGCCTTGCGGCCGAAGCGATTTGGCTTGGCCGATGTTTTTGGCTTGTGGCCGGGCGGACCATACGATCGTTTACGCTTGGGATTGGAGAAATATACCCATTTTTCATCACCCGTAACTATTCGATGCAAAAAATACTTCCTTTTGAACCGGGAGAACAGCATTTCACATGTGGTTTTTCGGTTCTCTTGCTGCCTTTCAATCAGTTCATACGGCACCCATCTTCCGACCTTTAAAATCATGCCCATGTCTTTCAAACGTTTGGAAATGGGTTTTTGGGTTACTCCCAACTGCTCTGCCATCATTTCTTGCGTTTGACCATCATCTTCATCCAACAATGCTTGCCATTTGGCGTCCTCAAACTTTTTCGGTGGCCGGCCACGGTCCGCGTTCTCCACGCTAAAATCACCACTTCGGAATTTTTTAAACCACCTGAAGCACTGTGCTCTACTTGAGCATTTGATGAGCTTGAGAAGCGTTTTTGTTCAATTGATAACAGAAAATCAACGATGTCCACAAATCGTAGTTCGAAGGCACGAAATTCAACATTTTTAAGAGCGACAAAAATACATTGTTGTATGAAACGTAACAAACAATGAACTGAATATTGTTGACAGATGACAGGCGAAAAAAACAAGATGTTTGGGAAGGTTTAAAAATACTCCTAGCGACATCTATGGACTAATAGGTGAAAGTCTCATTTCGTAGGTATACACTTATTATTTTACCTTATTTTTTAAATTTTTGTTATATTTTTTAATTAATTTAATTTTTTTTTTCTTACTATTTGTAAACAAATTTAGTTTCTTGCATTTTGTTCCAAAACAAAAAAACACACAAAAATAGAAAAAATTTAAATTAAATTATTTAATTGTATGCTTATTCTTTTAATATTTTTAAATAAATTTATATTTCTGCTCACATTTATTTGATAATTTTTTTGCAATTCCTATTTAATTTTTTTTTTTTCAAATCTTTTTTTGGTACAAGCAAGTTATGATATTTAAATTCTTTTCGCGTTTTTTGGTTGCCTTTTATGGTTTAGTCAAGTTACAAAAAAAGCCGTAAATTTTTCAAATTTTTTTTAATAAATTTATTTTTCTGCATAAATTTTGTATTATATATTCGTATATTGTATTTTTCTGCTTAAATTAAAACTCAAAATTAATTTAATTCATTTTTAGTTTAATTTAATTAATTTTTATTTTGTATTTTTAATTTAGGTTTGGTACAAACAATTTTTAATTTCTTAATTTTTTGCTTAACAAAAAAGAATAATATATTTGTTTTAAAATATATTTATTTTTCTGCTTAAATTAAAAGAATAAAAAAACGATAACTTCAAAAGTTTTAAATAAATTTATTTTTTTGCTTACTTTTTCTATAATTTATTAACTTTTTTATTTTTATTTTTTTTATGTTTCTTATCGAAGTTTTTGGTTAACAACAAATAATTTATTTCATCAACTTCCAAAAAGCAAAAATTTTAAATTTTTTATTTTTACGAAACTTATTTTTCTGCTTGAATTTGTAAACAAAAATTGATAAGTTCAAAATTCCGAACTTTTCAGTTGAAGACAAAAAATTAATTATTTGCTTAGATGTTTTAAGCCCAGAAGAGAAATAAATTTCAAATTAAATATAAATAAAGTAATTTTGTTATCTTAATTTTTTTGTTTTTTCGAAGTGGCTGAGAGGTACTTTTTCGTACTATTAAGTATTGGGTTTTGGGAATAAATTTCCACCCTCGTAAAAGAGGTGTCACTGCTGATACTATTTTTGTGTTCGCTCTAATAATATACTGGTGACTTGAAGTAGTAGCTGACATTCCTTTGAAGCGTAAAGATCCTTTTTTATCTGACGTCAAAAATGTCTACGTTCGTCCCGAAAAAACAGCATTTGCAGGAATTCAGGCTTCTTTATTACTTTTTAAAGAAAAGTGCAGCTGATGTTGAGAGCTCAACCGTCGGTAAACGTTTACACGCGAATGGTAGGAAAGTAGGTAACTGGGAGCCAAATCAATTGAAGGAGAGGGATATCGAGAGACGTTTGGTGACGTGTGAGATGCTTCTGGAACAGCAGAAAAGAAAAAGTTTTCTGCATCGCATCGTCACTGGCGATGAAAAATAGATCTATTATAATAACCCTAAGCGTCGAAAATGCTGGAATCTGCCAAGTGAACCAGGTCTATGGGCAGCGAAAAAAATATTCATGCGCAAAGGTTATGTTGTGCAACTGATGGAATCAGAAAGGTGTCATCTATTATGAACAACTTAAACCATCTGAAACCATCACTGGTAATCATTAACGACGGGAGCTAATGCGTTTGAATAGCGATCTCAAGCGGCCGGAATGGGGCGTTAGACATGAAAAACTGATTTAGCTGCATGATAACGCCAAGCCACACGTTACTAAATCGGTCCAGAAATATTTAGACGGACTAAATTGGGAAATCTTGACCTACCCGCAGTATTCCACGGACATTGCACCTTCGGATTACCATCTGATCCGATCAATGCAGTCAGCCCTTATTGGACAGCGGTTGACTTCTTACGAGAGCATCGTAAACTGGCGCAGTGATTGGATCAAGTCAAAAGAACTCGAGTTTTTCGTCAGAGAAATCCGTATGGACGGAAACTTATTCCCATACCCAATAGATATTAGAAGTACTCGCTCATCCCTCTTAAGATTTCACTCGGCAATAGCCAAATATCTTTCTATTGCTCAGAGTTCTACCATGTTTATTCAGTTGCAGCTCCTTTTCATATAATTTTTATATTTATAATTTTTTTCTGTAGATTCTCGTTTTTGAACAAATCCAAAGTGGAGTTTCGGCAATCCACAGGGTCGAATTAAAGTAGTATACGAAAATTATTTTTTTAATGAGCCGAAAGCTTTTATTTTTACGATATAAAATTCCTCCTGTACTAAAACGTTCGGCATGTTTGGGTAGATGTCCGAGAATCCGTTTATTTCTGTATTAATTTTGTTTTATGCTGTTACGGATTTATGGAAAAATACTCAAAAATTGCTTGGCCATTCTAGTAATGTAGAATGGGAACGAACTATCATAGAAACGAACTACTTTCTTTCTTTTATTATATTATAGTTCAGTGTTTAAGTATAAATTGTAATAAAAAAAGTATAAATTCTGGTAAAAAGAAATCTATTATTTTGCATGAAATGCGATTCAGCAGCAATGCAAAGATGGAAATTCGGTTTATGAGGTTTAATTGCCTAGCACCTGGAACTGGCCTGATACTGGCATTGAGCTTCTTTTTGCATTCAGCTTCATTCGTATAGGTCCAAATGGCTTTTTGTGTAATGATTAGCTCCTTTGCCTTCCGGAGTGTCGACTAAATTAAAGTTGCGCTTGATCGTTTATTTTAGTATCATTACCATAAACACAATTCACAGTTCACTAGGCACCATTTCAGTCGCCTTGATTGCATTTTTAACTTTTATTTAAAGAAAATGTGTATCTTCTCTTTGCTGATACGCATCTTTAAAGCGCACTGAAACAATACTGGGTAAAGCAATACCAAAACTGACTCAGAAGATTTTTTTAGTAAAAGATCTTCTTTTTTTTTTTAAATGTCATTTAGTTTAGCCTGATTGCGCGTAGGCAACGCAAGCTTGAGGCCCTATACTCCAATGGGAGAAACAGGAACTGATGATGGTAATGAACGCAAGCTAGAAATTACTAAAGCCGTCTAGAGACGCAAAATATTGGGTTTTTTATTCTTTGTTTTTTTACTTGCACAAATATTAAATTTTATTATCTCTCTAGAAATTCAAAGATTTTTTTAAATAAAAAATCAAGAGTATTATAGCTTTTAATTGTTGAAAATATTTGTTAAAAATCATTTAACTTATTTTAATAATATTGAAAGACTTTTAAATATTTAGCTGTTTGGTTTATATTTAATTTTAATTAGTCTTAAACTATTTATTAAAAGAAATGTAGTCTAATTTCAAATAAAACTCTGATCTTTAATTTTTAAGTCAGCAAAGTCATTAATTGAATAGCAAAACAAGCAAACAAATTAAGTCATTAGAGCACAACAACCACTTGTTGCATTTTCAAATACATAAATACAAACATCCAGACAAACATAGATTGCCATAGTAGGCATGGAACGCAGTACCAAATTTCGAATTTAATACAAAACCTAAAACAATAAAAACTACATACAAATATTGTAATTATTTTCACAAGAAAAAAACAAAAACACATTTAACATACTAAGTATTTATGTATGTATGCATGTCTGCCTAGCCACATAAATCCATGTTATAGTATACAAATCGTTGTCCTTTAAAAGATGTTACATAAACCTGTTCTTCACCCACAAAACAAAAAAAAAAAATATTCAACCCAGCAACTCTGAATGAAATAACAAAAACTACAATCGATTTAAAATATACATACCCAAATACATTTAAGCACATTCTTACCTTAACACCCACAATATCAATTCCTTAATGTACGATTAATTGTAAAAAATATGTAAAAATCAAATTGTCCGCCGAATCCAGATAACTAAGAAATAAAGTTCATAAAATTAAACAAAAAAATGTGTTTCGGTCTTACAAGCATATGAAATATCCGATGTGCAGAAAAGCTTTTAATACAAATGGTCAACATATTAGGTGGCGCAAAATTAATCATACAATTTTGTTTTTGAAAATTTTGTTTACAAAAAACAAAAACAAAAAGAATTTCAGTAATTGAAATATTTCATTTGACATTTACGCGTTCCATTGCTAGTCTGTTTGTATGCCGCAACTGTCTAGTTCGCAAGTGCTAAATAGGATTGAAGTACGACGCCATTTGCAAAAATTACAAATCTTTCGATAGGGTGATTATTTTTGCGCCAACTTCTATTAAATTATATAAATAACATTTTGCCCACCACATATAGTTGGAGAAGCTGAATCAACACATTTATTATAATAACAAAATTTTGTTGTTGTTATTGTACTTTAATGTAAATTTCAAAGACCTATTTTAGCCACAAAATTTTTTTATTTAGGGAATAAGAAGACTACTCAGACTCTACTACTATTTGCCTCTGCCTAAACGGAAAATTTAAGCACTTTGATATTGCTTTTTGAGTAGAGGTTCCCATATGAGGTTTCTAACATTTGTTGTATATTTTATGTGACTGCGCCTCCAGTGAGGAGGATTTTAAAATGAATATTCGTATATAGTGAGCCGTGTGTGCCACTGCAGTGTATTTCAAACGGAGGTCACGGCTATAAAAGGAGTGACTTTCAGCGATAAAAACGAGAGTATTATCCACAAATGAAGTCTTCATTTACTCAGACTGTCAAGCAGCTATAAAAGCGTTAAAGTCCGGAACAATCATGGAATATTTTAAACTGCAAAACTGCAAAGCAGATGAACTTGCCCGAAATGGTACAGCTCTTAATACCCAATTGTATAAAACGTTGATACCTATGCCCATAGTCACTTGTAACAGGTGGCGCTAAAGTAATCCTCCTATCAGAAAATCCTATACATTTTGCGATTGGCCCCTAATGTCAGTTCTGTTTTGACATTTGTGTAGTAAACACATGCGAAATACACGTTAATAAACAATGTTACGCTACACTGCTCCAGAACGTGGAATATTGCTGACTATTTATTTGACCAATAATCGGTCGGTAACTTTGGCACAACGTGAATTTCGTCGCAGATTTCCTCGCCGTCCAACGCCTACTGGTGAAACACTGCGACGTTTAGCCGCTCGCCTCGAAGAGACTGGCACAACACGAGATGCTTCCAGGCGTGGCAGACCCCGGATTAGCCGTTCTGCAGAGAATATATCGACCAGACGACGTGCCACGCAAATGGGTATCAGTCGACGGTCTTTACAGCGAATTTTGGTACAAGATTTGAAGTTGTTTCCGTACAAAGTCCAGACGGTGCATCAGCTGTTAGCTGCTGACCGCTAATCAGGTATGTAGGTACATTACTAATAGATAGGAAAACCATCAACAGGGTAAATACAATTTAGCAAAACCTGACTACAAGCGAACTAAGCCAAAAGACATGGCCGAAATGGAACAGCGGTCGCCAAAAAAAAGCCTTTTGAGATTTAATAGAGAAGGTACAGGTAACAGGATAGGTGTATTAACTAGTCATTGCCTAACAAGTAACCACGCCTCCTTTGTGAATATGAAGCATTAGCTGAACGCAGAGTTTACACGCTTGCTACTGCATTCTTAATAGATGTAGCGGATATAGCGCATCTAAAACTAACCAAGCTTTGCTCGTTGATAAAAGCTACAGAATGGTTTAAAAAGGAACCCATAATGTAAGGAAAAGTTCCGATGGATATTCACAATGGACATTCGAAAAATCTAAGTGTATCACATTGGCCGTTGTCAGACCTACCTACCTACTTACCGTGTGAACGTTACAACGAACGCTTGGTGGGTCTGCATGCCAAATACGCTTAAGCAGTGTCTGGTGTAAGGTTGACTTCTCGCATTCATTAATGCTTCAAAGGATATTTAATAGATACTGGTATATTACCTATTAAAAAGTGGAATTTGTGGGCTGCAAAATAATTTGCACATGCAATAGCGAGATATTTGGCGAATTCCAGACGAATGGAAATCAAAAACATTTGATTAGTCTGCCTAGCCTTCTGCATACGGAGCCATCCTCTTTTTTTGCACAAACCAATAAACAGACCGACATGCAAATTTTACTAGAAACCAGAGTATATTTTCTAAGCGTTTCCGACATGCTGGATTTGAATCCATGGTCACAATAACGCATGATAACTCAAATTTACGATATATTTTAACCAAAAATAGAAAATAAAAAAAGAAACGAATTTTTGCCTATATTTCAGTTTAAGTAGCGTGACAATTTCTTTATTTCTAAAAAACATACGCAGCATCTTACAGCATGATTCAATAATAAAAGGTTTGCTCAGTAAGCAGCTTTCTCATTCCCTCTTGACAAATCGGCTCCCTTAGCAAGACACTGGGTTGCTAGCTCTAGAAACTTTGACTAAAAGTGGAGGAAAAGTAAAATTTGTAGAAAAAACATTTCATTTTCAAAATAAACTGCTTACGAGCAACAACTCGCTCAAGAGTTTTCATCGGTATGTTCAGGACTATGGTAGTATGACATGGAATACATACCGCTTAAGTTAGGACATGATAGGGTATTTGACGCAATCCGAGATCGAGATGGAGAATTTACAAAGCTTTATTTCTTATGATGTGATAATTTAAACGGAACTCATGTTTTGCAAAGAGTTACAGCAGGGAGAATTACTGAATAGTCCCGACGCAATCGATTACATTGCACACCTCATTATAAAAGTTGGCAGAACTTGTTTCCAATGAGCCCACCTTCCTATGGATGGATGAAGTGTTCAGAGGAGGCTTAGAAAAGCACAGTATCAGTATGAAAGAGCTTCTCATAAAAAACCATCTACCGGAATCAGCTTAAAACTGTGGGGCCTTCCAATTGTGGAACGCGCGCTACAAATAGGAGGAGAATCTCGGCGAAACTCCTAACAGAATTGTACGTGCCAATTATTTATTTATTTTTAACAAAATAGTTTCATATTGGCGAAACTTCGCAATTGGTTTTAAATTTAAAAATTAATTCATAAAATAAAATCTTGGATTATGTGAAATAATTTCTTGTTTTAATAGTATTAGACTTGGCAATTTCCGCTAATCACTTCTATCCATACAATTATTTACATTCAAATATTAATTAAAATTTACTTTTTAAACCGTTCGCAGTTTGTTTCCATTCAAGTAAAAAAAATACGAGTACTAATTTGCTACCATTTTTCCCAAAAATGATTTAATTTTTTCCTTTTTATGCACCTTCTTAAATAATATACAACCTTTTGTAAGGGAGTGTCAAAAATCGAATGTCATTAGTGAGCAAACCTTTAATAATTGAATCATGTTCTTACAGTACAAGTCTTCTTCATTCGAATGCCGTTGAATTTATTATTTTTATCTTTTTAGTTTTCTGTATTTCTACGTATAATAAGTACCTATAAGAACATAATAGCGCAGGCTATTGAATTTTCATATGCACAAAAAATTAACCCATTGCGGTCGATACCGCCGCATTGGCTGCTTTCGCAAGTCGTCGTGAAATTCAGTGCCGCCAGTCTAGCGGCAAAATATCATTTAGAGGAAAGGAAAGATTTCCAATTTTTAATATTTTAAAATATGCAGTTTAAAGACTTTAAACACACGTATTTTTATCAAAAGCAAAAAAAAAAATTAAGAAATGTAAACGCTTACAAAATCTTTTAACAAAAATTTAATTAAACTCTTTTATACAGTCTGTCAAGAATGAGTTTTGACATTCAAAATAAATTCAGTTTTTCGATTTCAATAGAAAAAATTTCACATTGTTGAGATAGCATGTTATTTGTTTTTATTGCTACAGTTGATGCTTTTCAAAAGAATTTTATTTTTTTTATTAATTCCCTTTAAATGCTGTGAATAAACGAAACAAAAACGAAGTCAAAGGTAAATAAAGAGTGCTATTTTTTCTATTTAAATCAAAAAATTAAATTTATTTTCAATGTCAAAGTTCAGTCTTGGCAGACTGTGTATGTAGATAAGTGTTCTTAAACACAATAAATCAGTTTTAAAGAATTCTATGTTTTCTAATATCCATATATATTATTTACTTTAAATCACTAAGGGAGAAATAACTCCGAAAAGCTAAATTTGCTCCGACTAGCTACACTTCCATGAGAGAAATTTACCGATCGCAAGGGGTTAAAAATGGCAAATGGCAATGGCAACCCTCCGAGTGTATTTCTGAAAAAGCTCCTCATAAAAACCCATTTAGGTTAAAACGTTAGGTTCACCTTCATTGGTGAAACAACATCGAGACGCACGCCATAAATAGGAGGATAAGCTCGGTCAAACATCTAACAGGAGTGTAAAAGCCAATTTTTTTTTTTGTTTTTAAGAGTTAAAAATGTTTACTCAATCCTTTTTTCATTCTTTATCAGAATATGTATGGAGAATTTGTTTATGAGAAAATGAAAGGGTCAAATGCCTTCACCGAACCTCAGTGGATTTTCATAAATTACACAGCTCATTGAAAAAAGAATTGAAAGTAATTTCTTTCGTTTGTAAGCTTAAACATAAACCGATAATGATATGCAAAATGAAAAATGTACACAAATTTCAATTTGTTCTTATATTTTAGGTTCTTGCTCCCACATTTCTCAAGATATTTAACACTAATGGACCATTTTTAGCTGCTAAATACCTTATTTTTGAATAACATATAAATATCTTTGAAGTTACGGGTAAGTAAATGCTTCATCCAACGAAATATACACATGTGATCAAAATAATAAGTACACTAGAAACGATATATTTAAAAGTAGTATTTTGTTCAACTTTAACATCTCTGTGAAGTAGTTGTTAACCATACTTGCGGGGTTATGTCTGGCAACTCTGCTCAGTATAAAAACAAAGCGTCACTTGCCGTAACTGTATTATTTATTGACGTTGTTTAATTTGAACGCAATTTCAGTAGATCAAAATAATACGTACATTCGTCTTATTGTATAGATTTGCGTTATAAAATTTTGATTTTGATTTTTTTCTGCTTCGAATTGATAAAAGTTTACTTACCAAAAATAAAACAATTTTTTATGCAGCCATGGGTCGCAAAAGTCACTGTACATCTGAGGAGAGACGATTGGTAATGAACCTTAGAAAGGATGGAAAATCTTTGAGAGAAATAGCGAAATCAATAAACCGGTCATTGAATTGAATGCCTTTGTACAGAATGCCTTAAAGTCAAAACCGACAAAAGAAACCCGTGGAAGCCCACAGAACACTGATTGTGATGATCGTCGCATATTAGCTATGGCAAAAAAGAATCCATTTTGCTCTTCAAAGGTGATTTCTGCAGAAATCGGCAACACTATAAATCCTCCGACAGTAAGAAGGCGTTTACAAAAAGCAAATCTTCCTGGAAGATTAGCCAGAAAAGTTCCCCTTATGCGCAAAAAAAATTTACAAATGCTTTTACAATTTGCTGAATCGCATTCAAACTGGTCCGGTCCTGAAGGTGAAAAGAAATGGACAAATATTTTATGGAGTGATGAAACTAAGATAAACCTGTTTGGAAACGACTGTCAGAGACATGTGAGACGTCCCAAAGGCAAATAATTCCATATCAGGTTTACCGAAAAGACTGTAAAGCATGGAGGTGGGTGCATAATAGTATGGGGCTGCTTTTCATGGTATGGGGTTGGCCCGATTTTCCAGACAACAAACAAAATGACAGCTTTGGCGTACAGGGAAATAATGGAGAGAGTAATGCTTCCATATGCGGAGGAAAACATGCCACTGCGTTGAGTCTTTCAACAAGACAACGACCCAAAACATACCTCCAAGCTTTTAAAAAAGTTTTTCGAGGATAACAAAGTTCCCCTTCTAACTTGGCCCAGCCAATCCCCGGACTTAAACCCAATTGAAAACTTATGGGGACATCTTAAACAAAAGTTGGGCAAACAAAGTTTAACAAATAAACAAGATTTGTGGAGTGCAGTCCAAAAATGTTGATATGAAATCAGTGAAGATACGTGTAGGTCCCTAATTAGGAGCATGCCAAGAAGGATATCGAAAGTTATATCGCAAAAGGGTGGATATACTGGTTACTACAATAACTTTGTACAAAACAAAAAGTTTTTTTTTATACCATTTCAAAGTTTTTTTAATATAAATGCTGTAATGTACCAATTTTTTTGAGCAGCTTTTTATGGCGGTTTATGCAATTTTGGTTTTTTTTTTCTTAGCATTGCAGAATTGTGCTAAAAATTTTAAGTTTTTGCTTATGGTAAAGTATGTATAATAAACGAGTATAACCTTTTTTTGTACTGAATTCATTAATAAATACTAACTTTGATTTCTGTCAGAACTTCCAATATGTACCTATTATTTTGATCACATGTATATGTATTTGGTCCAGATTTTGAGTCTAATGTAAATTACGAGTATGCATTTTTTTCTACTTAACTAGAACTACAGGTTACTGAAATTCTCCAGGAAAGTATATTTTCACAATCACATGGTGTCATTTTAGTAAACACCGAACTGAAAAAAACCAGCACTGGGTTCGAGAAAATCGAGCCATTTCGGAACTGGATATGTTTCTAGGATAACAGGGCGCACCGTAGTATGCTATGGCAAAAGTGACAAGAAAATCTAATACTGAGGCTACAATCGTGATGCCTCATTTAAATATCTCGGTTTTTACTTGAATTAAAAATTATACCCAGTATTGTCATGGCATGGGCACCTTTAGGTTGAAGAGCAAACCTTCAATTAAATTACTCTACTCTATTGCCATGGCATCGGATTCTTTGATAGGGTACAGAAAAGTAGGTTTAGTCAAAGGCGCATAGCATTACACGTGAAATTTTTTTGAAGACCCAACTACATATAATTGGTGCTCACATTCTTTATTTGGTGTTTGGCCGAGCTCCTCCTTTTATTTGTCGCGTGCGTCTTGACAATGGTTTCAAACTTTTTAAAAAGTTTATAAAAACTCGGCAAGTTTTCGGGTTGATTTTTGAGAATATTTTTTCGCTGATGTTTTGCGCGAGCTGTATGAGCTCTACGCCGACATTGACGTAGTTCAACGCATCGCCATCCAACGCCTGCGTTGACTAGAGCATGTCGTGCGTATGGATGAAGAAGCTCCAGCAAAAAAGGTGTTCGAGGGCGAAGTCCAAGGGAGCCGACGCAGAGAAAGACCATTGCTCCGGCGGAAAGCCCAGGTGGAGGAAACTCTATGCTCGCTTGATGTACAGAATTTGAGAAGGCGCGCGCGGAGCAGAGTCGCCTGGAGAGAGCTAGTGAGGTCGGCCGTAACTCGGTAACAGGTTGTTATGGCCACCTAAGTAAGTAAGTAAGATGTTTTGCGCATTTTCTCCATTAAACGAACGCATCACATTTTTTTAATTGCCCTCAAAATTCAAGCCTGATATTAAACAGTATAAAAGATATTATTGTATATTATCCAAATTATTTGAAAATTATGTATGTGAGTACTTTACATTTTGAAAACCCTAGACACTACACTACAGATTCTGCACCTTTGCGTCAAAAGATATTTATATTTAATAGTCCGTAGTCACGCTAAGGGTGAATGTCCTTCAACTGCATAAAAAATATTGCAACACTTACACCGGAACCTCTGACCTCAGGTAGAGGCATTTGGTGTGTGATTACATTTTTTGCTAAGTAATTTTGCCAAACCTCTTCCTAAGTTCAAGGGCAACGCCTGGATTTTGGTTTCACAAACAAAGGATATGCAAACATACCGTTATAATAATATATGTTTCACAATAATATGTGTATGTATGTATGTACGTAAACACGTAGTGTCATGGAAATAAGTACTTTACAGGAAAAAGTAGGCTAAGTAAAACAGAGAAGAGTTAATGAACAGCAACCAGTCACGCCATATGCTTCAGGGACGCGCAATTTGAAGGGCGTTTTTACGCTGGTAAGTGCTTGCAAATTAGCATAACTTGTTTTGTATATTTTTTGTTTATTTTTTTAGTTACTTACTACCTCAAATCCGTTGAGGCTTCAATAATTTTTTTTAGTTTCATGCTAGTCACGCATAGAGGAATAGGCGCCTAAAATTCGATAAGTGGAACTATGCTTGGCTGATGGCGAGTCGATAAAGAAGTGTATAAGAAAATATGCACGACAGCGCGACTGAGTTGGTAGAGAGAACTTGAGTTGAAGTAAATATGTACATTAGGATGGGTCGATTTTTTTTTCAGAATTATTTTTCTAGCTATAAAAATATGTATATGTATATATACATATGCATATAATATAAATAAATCTTTAAATTTAATACAAATATATGAAATAGTGAAAGGAAATTGGCTCAAAAATACAGAAATTAGAAATTTGTTAAACACCTCCTTTCAGTGATATCCATTATATGATATACATAGTAATTGAATCGCATATAAGTAATTAATATATATATTTTTTTTATTAATGAACCAGTTCCAGTATATGATAGCCAAGCCACGTCAATTCCGAGTATCGCAAAAAGTTTTGAAGGATCAATTTTTACGCTTGTTTTCTTACGAAGAATTAAGCCCGAATTTGATTGCAATGGTACGGCCACTAACACAGTTGTCGTAGCAGTATCAAACATTCTCCATATATTCCGCGTGAATGCTGCTAAAGTGACAGTACATGGACGGATATAAGGCAGTCGCATGCGACAACACTACGAAATTTGCGGATTATGTGGAAACAGCAATGCAAAATATCCTACTTGAGTTAATATTTGCAACCTGATAAAAACACTTTTGAAGTAAAAATGTCTTATTAGAGGAAAACGTACTTTCGATTTGACTAGCATCGTTTAAATTAAAAATTATTATTGTAAATAATGTTAAAGGTTAGGTTAAGCTGGAGCGCATCCAGTATAGTTTCAAATAAAAATAAATCTCATTCAAAACAACTTTTTTTGGTCAGCCTGAAAACTTGTTTCTATTGTTACCATCTGATGAAAATAGCACTGAGAGGTGTTAAAGTATTAAATTCAACTCAAACACAAGAAAATTGCAGAAAATAACTCTGAAGGTATTGGCAAGATCAAACCGTTAACCGACTCTCAGCGAATTTGAAAGAATCAGCTGATTAGCCGGCGTCACCGGTGTCATGACAACGGCTGGTTTACGAAATAATAGAGATTATGTTGATGTCACACGAAAAAAATCAACGCAAGCATTGCTCATGACAAGCTTCGATTGATTGGACGAGTGTGTAAATACGTATGAAATGATAGTGCAGAATTCGGCTGCCGAATCCCTAAGTGACATTACAGCCAAAACTCTCTTCACAATTTTTTTTTACCATAGTTAAATAGCAAACCTAGAAATCTATAACTCCTGCCGAGTACCCGATGACGTAGCAACAGAAGTTGCTCGCTCAAATTTTGTTTTTCCCTCATAACAGATTGGCCAAACCTCCTCAATCATCAACCATCCTACAGAGAATTGTCTCTTGTATTTGAGGCATCGAAGCAGCCGCCGTAGCCGAAAGGGTTGATGCGTGACTACGATTCGGGAGTGCGTGGATTCGAATCTAGCAAAATTATAGAACAAGTTTTTTTTAATATCGGTGGTCCTTTCGCAAGCAATGGCAAACCTCCGAGTGTATTTCTGCCATGAAAAAAGTTCCTCTTAAAAAATATTTGCCGTTCGGAGTCGGCTTGAAACTGTAGGTCCATCCATTTGTAGAGCAACATCGAGACGCACGCCACAAATAGGAGGAGGAGCCTGGCCAAACACGTAACAGAAGTGTACGCGGCAATTATTTATTTTTAGTTTTTTTATTTGAAGCACCACAAATAAATTTTGTGCCCAATAGGTATATTTATTTCATAGATTAGTAGCAAAACTTTTTCGAAATAGACAAAATTATTGAGTTCTAAGGGCGATAAATTATAAAACAAAATAGGAAATAAAAAAAAATAATTGGCGCGTGCGTTAATAGTAGTAGAAGCTTATATTATTACATGTTTTTACTTACACTATAGAAAATGGCACAAGAGATGTTCGTGTGCAGAAAACTCATTTCGGGTTTGAGATTGTACGAGAGTTTGTGTTCAAAACGTAATAGGTTAAGATTCCTTTTATAAATTTTTCTACTCTGTTGGTTCTTCTTACATTATCTATACTAATATTATAAAGAGGAAAACTTTGTTTGTTTGTTTGTTTGTTTGTTTGTTTGTAACGAATAGGCTCAAAAACTACTGGACCGATTTTAAAAATTCTTTCACCATTAGAAAACTACATTATCCAAGAGTAACATGGATTACATTTTATTTTGGAAAAAAATAGGGTTCCGTAAGATATTTGGATTTTTCGGACACAAACTGAAAAAAATCTCATATATAAAATAAAGTCAACTTTTTGTGTGTGTTCGCTAACCGGCCGTGTCTGCACCGAATTAAACCAAACTTACACACATTGTTAAGAAGGTATTGAAGATGGTTTCCGTATAGTTTGGATACCTATTAGTGCATAGGGCTCGAGATATAGGTCAAAACGTGGACCCGGGTAACCTTCGGATGTGTATGTCCAATATGGGTATCAAATTGAAGCTGTTGGTGAATGCTTTAGTACAGAGTATTTTTCATGCCACTCCGTGACTGGGGTCTCGAGATATAGGTCAAAACGTGGACCCGGGTAACCTTCGGATGTGTATGTACAATATGGGTATCAAATGGAAGCTGTTGGTGAATGCTTTAGTTCAGAGTATTTCCATCCGCTCCGTGACTAGGGTCTCGAGATAGAGACCAAAACGTGGACCCTAGAATGTGTTTGTACAATATGGATATCAAATGAAAGCTGTTGATAAGTGCTTTAATACGGGGTAATTTTCATACCTATTGATGACTAGGGTCTGGAAATATATGCCAAAACGTGGACCCGCCTTGTCTTTGCACCGAATTAAACCAAACTTACACATATTGTTAAGGAGGTATTGAAGATGGTTTCCGTATAGTTTGGATACTTATTGGTATATCGAGATATAGGTCAAAACGTGGACCCGGGTAACCTTCGGATGTGTATGTACAATATGGGTATCAAATGGAAGCTGTTGGTGAATGCTTTAGTTCAGAGTATTTCCATCCGCTCCGTGACTAGGGTCTCGAGATAGAGTCCAAAACGTGGACCCTAGAATGTGTTTGTACAATATGGATATCAAATGAAAGCTGTTGATAAGTGCTTTAATACGGGGTAATTTTCATACCTATTGATGACTAGGGTCTCGAAATATATGCCAAAATGTGGACCCGCCGTGTCTTTGCACCGAATTAAACCAAACTTACGCACATTGTTAAGTAAGTATTGAAAATGGGTTTCGTAAAGTTTGGTTGTAATTCGGAGCACTGGCAATGGGTACAGCGTTCTTTTGAACCACCCATAATGTCGCTTACTTTTTTAACGCTTGGGGCGGAACTGAACTGTCAAATTGACAGTGTGAGTTACAATGGGTCTATATTTCTTTCTGATTTGGATGCCATAAAGAAAAAACGTAAGTGCAACATGTAAAAATTGTTTGTGAATTTTTTTGGAGTGGATTTTGGAACAGTGAATAATTTCCTACGAAATTTGAGAATTTAACGTGAAATCCGAATGAAATTATGTGTTCGTGGAAAAAAAATTGTTTTCGTTTTTTTTTTTTTTGAAAAATATAAATGGATAATGGTTAAAAAAGCTCCAATGCTTAATAAAACATATAAATTGAAACGAAAAATTCATGGATGATCAGGAAAAAAGACGATTGTTTATTCATATGCGTTGATTTGAAATTTAAAAACAATCTTCTTTTTTCCTGATTTTCAATTTATATTTTATATTTACTCAAAAACAAATAGAAAAACAAAAAATATTGTTTATGCCAAAGCGCTTGAATAAAGAATAAAGAAATAAATAATATGAAAATCATATATTTTCTGTTCTAAACTATATCTATTCTATTTTAGTGTGCCCAGCGAAGGGGGCCGGGTTTGCCAGTTTTAAATATTTTTAGTTTTGTACTAATACAAAACTTTTTATTAAATGAAATATTTTTCAAAAGCTTCCGAAAGTTTGATTCACATGCGCGGTAAAAAGATTTAGCTTAAATGAATAAACTAATTAATTTACATATTTTTATATTCAAATATATTTTCTTTTTATTTGCAAGCTTTTGATTTTTTTGTCATTTTCTTTATTTATTGAATATTTCTTGTATAAGAAACTAACAAAAAGTTTATAAATCTTCTGCTTCCTTGTGATGAATGGAGGGAGCCAGAAAGAACGGGTTTCCGGTCTCCGATTCTTCGTAGTTGAAAACCAGAAAGACCTAGTTTCCAGGCTCCCTTGAAACTTCCTGTATCACTCATGACGATGAGGTCGTACAGAATGACCGAGATTTCTTCGCCGACGGACCTTCTTGCAAGATGAGATCTAGTGCAGAGTTGAAAATGTCGTTTTTTCTCAACCGTGTGTGACATTGATTTAGAAGGAGATTTGGGACAAGTTTATTGGGATGGTCGTCTAGCTTTTTGCTCAACCATACTCTCATATATCATCGGCTACACGATATATGCAAGTGTCTCTATGATTTCAATTTTTTTTCTGCATACGGAGGAAATGCTTGGGACCGACAGCAAAAAATTGTCAAAAGTCAATGCGATTTCTCGCCACTCGAAATTTGCACTTTATTATATTGAAATGCAATAGGCTAAATTTTTGATGGAAATTTCTTGTAGTTTGTTTGAATCTTAGATTTGTAAGATTTTTTTAGTAGAATAAACTCAAAAATTATTATTATTATATTACTAAAATTAAGTAAGAAAGAAAGAAATTTTCGGAAACTGGTCAAAGTTATTTAACGCAGTCTGCGTCTGCCCCGCCTTCGCTCGAATCAGGTTTGAGGTCTTTGGCACTGATGTGTTAAGAAGCGACCATCTTGTTTCCTTGGCACCACAAGATCTACTCAGATTTCCTCGGAGATCGGGTAGATTTAAATAAAATTATGCTAGTTGTCCCGACAAAAAAAAAAAAAAACAAAAAAAAAAATATTTAACGCAGTGTACAAGTCTAGTCACCTTTGTTTAATATTTAACGAATCCTAACATTAATTTTTGCTGTACAACTAAAGATGGAATAACAATAAAAAATAAAGGAATAACTAGAAAATGATTCGAACCGTTTAGTATTTAGAACGCTATTCAGAAAACTGAAAAATATTAAGCATGTTGAAGATTACATTTTCTCACTTTTTGTTTTAGGATTGCGCGAAACAAAATGTGTCCGATACTATTGTATATTCGTATTTTATCATTCGTAAATTGGAAGAATATTTGCGCTTTTAGTTTTACTTTACGAACATTTTTTTTTTATTCTTAAACCAATTTTTTATAGCATTGCTTAACCAAAAACTTATCTGACAATTTATATGTAGTGTCTCTTTTATATTAAAAGGTAAGTATGTAAATATGTAAACTTAGGGTTATTTTAAATTTGGTAGGCATACGTAAGTATATTTGTAATAATATTATAAAAATTCCGTTTTTAAATTACAGTAAATTTAAAAATAATGCAACGAATTTAATTCAATATTAATAGCTGAATTCAACGCCTCTTAAAAAAATAATTTAATTTTTATCTTAAGTCGTCTTAAGCACTGATATTTTGATTCCCTTCAATAACTGCCCTAATGATATAATTCTCCGAATTCGCCATTGGCTTTGATTACTTTCCTTACTATCTTCTTACATCATTCTTTTTTAATTATTTTGGTTTACCCCACCCTTAGATGTAATCAGGCTACTCAATTTCGAATTATTTCATTAATTCTATGCAAATCATGATACGGTTTTATTGAGTTCCCTGGCGTCGAAAGTAGACACTCTTCCAGACGACGTTGTTCTATTTTTAGATTAGATTAACTTTCTTAATTAAAATTGTGTACAAAAAAGGAAGTCCAATACTGGCAGACACTTTAGCTTGGTGCTGTTTATCAAATTGGCTGTGCGCCAGCTGAGTGTTCAATATTCGTGCGTATTTGTTGCCTACATTTTGGCTCTTCGTTATGTGTAAGGCATACACATGCACACACATACATATGTATGCACAGTTGTTTTCACAGTCGATGCTAATATATTATTATTCAATCACATTGATTCATTAACATGGTTATCGGCTTTGTATTATCTTTACTGGCCATGGACGCCACTTGTTGAGTTTTTAACGCCTGCAAATTCGGTGAAATGATTTTTTGTGCTAAAGTAGTAAGCAAGCAAGGAAATTTAAGTTGAGCTACAAACGATTTTTTATCGATGCACGTACTTATATATATATAAGATGAGGTGGGTGATGTGCAACAATTTTTTTACGTTATTTGTGGAATATATCTAAAAATTTATTTATTTTTTAATATGTGCTGACTGTATAAAAATATTTAATGTGTCATTAGTTTTAAAAAAAAAAATTTTTTTTTGATAATTTTCGGGGGCAAGTAAGAAAATACAAAATTTCTGCAATCAATTAATATTTTGTTTTTTCTAATTAAAAAATTTTAATTTTTTGACAATAGTTTTTCAAAGTTGGTTTTTGACATTTGCCAAAGATATGCAACAGGTAAAGATATTTACATAAATGCCTATAAATGTTAAATACAAGTTTTCTAATGAGAATGCATCGGATTTTGGAGAAAAAATGTGTAGTATACGAGTACAAAAAATTAGTTTTCGGGTTTCTCAAAAATCGAAAGAGATGTGCAACGCTAGCAAAGTCAAGTGAGTCATGCAATAATAACACAGGCCAACAACCAAAAAACTTTTTCGATAATTTTAACTAAAAAAATTATTAAAAAGTTATATCACCCATCAATTTTTCACATTTTACAATTAAGTAAAAATAAAGTTTATGTACCAAAATGTATCGGATATATTTCACAGTCCCTTTACAGGGGCGTTAGAGAGTTAGAAAGGTTGAATTTGCATATCTAAAAGTCTCTAATTCAAAATAGAATAACTTTTTTTATATTAATCGTAAAAATATTTTTAAAAAAGAGTAGTACTTTGCGATGCCGTTGTGGAAGATTAAAAAAAAAACTTTACTTTGCTCAAAAAAAAATTAAAAATATGGCCAAAATATGCATTTTTTGACTATTTAACCTCAAATTGCCAAAAATCCTGACGTGCTGGAGCATTTTCAAGGCCATATTCGTTTTCAGCATAAAAAACCTTCAAGAAACACCCATAGCCGTTTTAGAAGCTGTAAAAAAGCGAGATTTTGCAGGCCTGTGTAATCACATAAATGGCTTTGAATATACTAAAATATTTAATATATTAAAAATTAATAATATTTTCAATTATAAATAATATCTAATAATACTAATAATATAAAACACTAAACTACTAAATTTTTAAAAATATTAAATATGGACTTATTAAAGAAAAAACAATCGAACTTTGAGCGAAATAGCGAATTGTAAATATGAAGCAATTGAACTCTGAGGAATGGAAATTTCTCTTTTTAATTTCTTTTTTGGTTTTATACGGGTTTCCGATATATAATATTTTTATGCGCTGGAGACCACAACTGCCCATCAGTTCTTGGTTTTGAGAGAATTTGATAGCAGCTCATAAAAATGTATTGTAGATTACAGCCTATACTCAAATTAAAGCTTGAATCTTACACTACATATAATACCCATACATTGCACAAGGGAGATCTTCGCTATTTCAGTAGCAGGTCCCTGACAGATGGACTAACACGGATACTTGCAAAATAACTAAACAAACATGGCCCAATTTCAACAAATCCAGAACTGATGAGTGGTTAAGAAAACCACGAGCAGACATTTTCAGAATTACGTGAACAATAACCGGCCACTGGCCTTTATTTGGTGGGCGTACAACAATAAATGTAGAAACTGCAATCAAGAAGAAGCTAAAGAAAAAGTTGTTCACTATCTGTGTGAGTGCCCAAGTCTGGGTGCTATACGACATAAAATGCTGGGGGAATTCTGGATGGCCAACTTGAAAAAAATTGCAGAAAAGAAAATTGACGACATAGTCAGATTCATACCCAATTCAAGATGGTTTGACTAAATAACGGCAGTGCTTCTGCAAGTGGCGTATCAAAATGGCATCTTTTGTGCTATTGGGTCAAGGCTGGGTCGTTCAGACAACACCTACACCAACCAACCAACCAATATACAAGTATTACTAAAATATAATCCGTTTTGAATAAAATTAGATTAACCTTTTCATTCCAAATGTGCAAATTACTAAATTATTTGACTACCTTGAGTTAAGTTTATAGAAATAATTACTGGGGCTTTTTTTGGGGTCGCTGATTCTATGCCAGCTTTTCACAATTCAATTCACCTTCCGCTACGTGGTGGACTTGAAATAAAAAAAACAAATGTTGAGCTAAGGCCTTCAAATTGAACATTCTGCAATTGTTGTGAACGTTGATTACCAGATGAGACGATGGTTGGGCAGATGGTGCAAAATCATTCCAATTGTGCGGCATCCTTGAGGAAGTTTCATTTGAACTGCGTGTGCAGAGAAAGCAATGCGAGCTATTTTTATACAAATCGAATCGTTTCGCTTTTTAATTTAATTTTCTTTTCTGTTTAAATACTGGCAGTAAGGTCTAGATTCGATCCGTATTGCAATTATAAAGCTTTTTCACGTTAAGTCTGCTAATAAAAAAAAGCATCTGCAGTTCCAATACATGACGACACAAAAGTAATACTCTACAAAGCTCTCATCATACGCGTCCTTTCGTATATCGCAGATGTTTGGACGATGACAATATCTAATGAGGCGTCCCTTGGAGTATTTGAGAGAAAGATTCTGCCAGATTTTTTGGACATTTGTCCATTCGTGACAGTGAGCATCGCAAGCAATGGAACGATGAGCTTTACGACGACATAGATATAGCGCAGCGAATAGAGATCCAGCGACTTCGTTGGCTGTGTCAAGTCATCTGAACGGGTACAAACGTTCCGGCTCTGAGAGTATTCAATGCAGTACCAGCACGAGCGTTGGAAAGTTCAGGTGGAAAAGGACTTGACTTCACTTGGTGTTTCACATTAAAGCTTGGATCTTACACTATAGTATCCATATATGCAAATTCCTAAAAAAAATTATATAATAAGCCCTTTGAATTAAATGAGGTTAACCCTTTAAGATCCAAAGTGCGAGTTCCAAATTATTAAATTATATTGAGCCAAACTTAGAATAATAACTACCAGGGGGTCTTTTAGGGTCGCTGATTCTAAATTCAATGTCAATTTTTCGCAATTCAAAATAGCAGATTCAGGATTGTTCAATATAAAAAAAAAAAATTCAGCTAAGATCTTCAAATTGAACACTGTGAGATTTTTGGAGTCACTGATTACCAGTTGAGTCGATGGTTGGGCAGATGGTACAAAATCCCTCAAATTGTGCGGCGTCCATGAGAAACTTTCATCTAAAACTGGTATTTTTTTTATTAAGTTTTCATTGCGACTTCTAGTCTAGTTACAAAATAACTAATTACAAAACTAGTTACAAATATTTAAACTAACTTCTTTTTTTCAATTATAAACCTTTATTGGAGGAGAAGCTTCCTTAATACATACATGTATATGTCGAGTATGTGTGAGCCATACTATTTATTATATTTATTAGCAGCTTCAAATTTCTGCTACTTCTGTTAGGGAACAAAAGACGAGTAAAGTTCACGTTTAGTAACACAGTTGTGTACTTACATATATAAAGAATAAAACGTCTGTATGTAGGTGCAATTACATACCGTATTTAATATCTTCACTCCAGTTTTTTCTAAATGAATTCTCCAAATTGCCATTTTATAAAAAGCTAATTAAATAAAACCACTTTTTCTACTACAGAGTATCATTAAAAAAGCGCAATGAATGCTAAAATCGTGCTTAAACAAAGAAAGATTATCGGAAATTAAATAAAAATGTAAATGTATTATTCAGAATTTGTTCCCAGTATTATTTTTAATTCAATGCTTTACACGCTTCACATTTAACAATTACTCGTAGCTAAGCTAATTACCATATGCCCTTAAAACACATTTAAACTGAATTACTCGAACTAAATGCGATTGAATCGGGTACACGAAAACGAATTTCAAGTGTAGGCGTATAAAAGTGTTCAGGGAGAATTACCAGTGCGAAACTTACCCTGCAGGGAAGTCCAGTAACACTGAACTGGGCCGTTTTGAGTGGGTTTAGAAACAAAAGTACACTCCCTGACATTATTATGAAGGCATCACGTATTGACAAATTGTGACTATTTACTTATAATTTTTTTTTTCAAATATTTGTTTTTTTTTAATATAGTTCGTATAGTTCAAAGACCACAATAATTCAAGCTTTGTACAAGGTTTATAAAAATTCTATAGTTACATACAAAATTTTAATCAAACTTAAAAAAAAAATTGGGTACGCAAAAATCAAAATTAATTAAAATTCGACAAGTTTTAATAAAAAAATGTTATCAAAATTAAAAAAAAAATTGAGTACGCAAAAATCAAATTCGACTAGTTTTAATCAAAATTTTTAGTCAACATAAAAAAAATAGTTACGTAAAAACTAAAACTAATTAAAATTCGATAAGTTTTCATAAAAATTTGCAAGCAAAATTAAAAAAAAAACCATTTGGTACGCAAAAACTAAAATTAACTAAAATTCGACAAGTTCGCATAAACATTTTTAAACAAAATTAAAAAAAAATGGAATCGATAAAATTAGAATTATGTAAATAAAATACGACAAGTTTTCATACAAACTTTTAGTCAAAACTAACCAAAAAAATGGGAAAAATTAAAACTAATCGAAATACGACAAGTTTTCATAAAAAAAAGTTATCAAGAAAAATTGGGCACTTAATAATTAAAATTCGACCAGTTTCATAAAAAAAGTTATCCAAATTAAAAAAAATTGGGTACGCGAAAATTAAAATTAATCATAATTCGACAAGTTTTCATAGAAATTAGTAAGCAAAATTAAAAACAAAAAAAAAATTGGGTACGCAAATTTAGAATTAAATTAATTAGTTTTCATAAAAATGTCTCAACCAAATTTAAAAAAAAAATTAGGTACGCAAAAACTAAAAGTAACTAAAACTCGACAAGTTTTCGTACAATGTTTTAATCAAAATTAAAAAGCAAATTGGGTACAAGCAAAAATTAAAATCGATTAAAATTCGACAAGTTTTCAAAAAAAAATTTTAATAAAAATTAAAAAAAAAATTGAGTACGCGATTGTATATCCTATGAAGTTTTGATACAACAAAGTGCAAGCTTAAAGCGACTCCAAATTCTCGCTGATTTTTGATAATTTTTCCCCCGGCGATGTTTCGCATATTCGCGTATAAAAAAAAAGTGTCGTGCATTTTGAAAAGTTTCATGAGCTAAAAAACTACGTACCCAATATTTTTTAAATTCCTATTAAGCCTGAGATTTTAATGAAGACGTGGGTTATTTTAGAATAAACTACAGTTTTATAAAAAAAAATTACATGTACGCCAGATTAGATGAAATGTACGTCAGAAGATATCGAGTATTTTTAAAATACATTTCATTTTGTTTTTATTTAAAATACATTTATAAATATTGTGATGCGTGTTTCATGCTTTTAAAAGTACAGTTCTAGCTCTTTGAAATAAATTTTTTCTTATTCTGAATTATACTTAACTTTTTCTGAAATACATTTTACAGTTTCTGAAGATATATCGGAAAGCTACAGGATGGGCCATATAGCGTTTGCTTTTTGAACCACCTATTTTTTTGAGAATGGTAACACAAATGACATGTCAAATGTGTTCATAATTTACTTCAAGGTTTGACATTTACGAAATGGGACGGTATACGCTTGAACAAAATTGGGAAATATTGAAAACCTATTTCCAAAGTGGTGAGTCTTCTTCTTATTTTCTGATTTTCACATCGGTGGCTACGTCAATAAGGAAAATTGTTGGATTTGGGGCTCAGAAAATCCACACGTTCCTGTAGAGAAGCAAAGGCATCCACAACGAGTCACTGTTTGGTGCGGTTTTTGGTCTGGCGGCATCATCGGGCCATTTTTTTTAGAAAACGAGCGAGGAGCCACGGTTACAGTAAATGGCGAGCGTTACCGTGACATGCTCAACGAGTTGTTTCCAAAAATTGAAGAGGTTTGGTTTCAACAGGACGGTGCAACTTGTCACACTGCCAAAGTTACACTCGAACTTTTGGCTACCGTTTTTGAAAACCGAATAATCAGCCGAAATTCCGATATCAATTGGCCGCCTCAGAGCTGTAATTTAAGCCCGTTGGACTATTTTTAAGGACAAATGCTATGCGAACCATCCAGAGTCGATGGATGCTTTAAAACTCGAAATCGAAGTTGCCATTCATGAAATTGGAGCCCAAACAATCGAAAATGTGCT
This sequence comes from Anastrepha ludens, assembly GCF_028408465.1. Lineage (NCBI taxonomy): Eukaryota > Metazoa > Arthropoda > Insecta > Diptera > Tephritidae > Anastrepha > Anastrepha ludens. The sequence continues at coordinate 94,678,940 of NC_071501.1, forward strand.
TAAAAATTGGGTTGATCGAATGGCCTACTGGAAAGCCAGTCGTGGCAGTCATTTGAACGATATTATTTTTCATTCATAAATGACACTGTCGAATCTTCAAAATAAAAAAAAAGTTTCAAAAAATATTCACCAATTTTTTTTTATAGTCGATTCAAGAAGCAAATTTTACATGGCCCACCCTATAAGTATGATATATTACTGAACCAGATAATAGTTTCACTAGTACAGGTTTTCCCTGCAGAGCCTTTAAATAGTCTCACATGCATTTATGTGTACGTGCAATACGTATATGTAGTATATGCGCATGTATGTGTGTAAAAAGAAATTTACATTTATTGTTTATCCAGCCACATATTTTCAGAGTGAAGAAACTCAGCATCCCTTTGTATTCCTGTCAACTCTAATAGCCTAAATTCAAGTTCATATTTAATAGGAGGGCCAGCAAACGCCAGCGCTATATTTTTATTTCGTATAATTGCTGCCTGCAGTAGAGACCTACTCTTTTACCAATTAAAACCCAAATTTACTTAACTTCAATTATGTTTTCTTTATATTTTAATTTATCACTCGTACATCACTCGTACACCACACAAAGTTATACACACTCTCACAAACATATGTGGATGTGCCTTTGCTACACTTGGACAGTCGAAATCCATTTGAACTCTGTCTGACCCTTACCCAGCAAAAGGCTAATTGTAACAAATTTCCTCCCACTTAGCAATTAAGCGCCGCGTGTGGATGTCTATAGGTAGTCGTACATAAACTTATATGTATGTATGTGTGTGTACGTGTACTCAAAACTAAGCTATGCAGCATAATTAAATAAAATATGCTAAACTACACACATAAGTCTATATGTACATACCTAATCGGAAAGGAGTTCCTGCTGCATAGGACAAACCCTGCAGGCAATACAACAAGAAGTTGAACCAATTTCTGATTTACAACTTTCGAGAGGGGACACGGAGCCTGTTGCGAGCAGGTAAAACTGTTTTCTCAATATGGCAATTTGCAAACCGAAATTTACACAAAAACCATGCTTTCTGCACATTAGGCTGTGGAAAAGTGATAGTAAGTTACTGGTTTGAGCCAAGCTGGGAGTCTGAAGCTGGCTATTTTTGATGTACAAGAAAAGTTAAATATCAAATATGTAAATTAAGCTGGAGTTCAATAACACTAGAAAATCGGGCAGGTTGTGCGAATCGCGAATAATTGACACCAAATGCACTGATTTTTCGAAAACAATTGACACGGTCTCGCATAAAATTCTCATCTGGAAAGCTGAAAATCGATGCCTCCATTCAGCTTATCTCATTTGTTGAAATTGGGAATACGAAATCCCATACATTTGTTTCCGACAAGGATGCCTTTTGTCTCCGTTGTTATTCCGGATTGTGATTGATGATATCCTGAAAAGCTTCAACGCGGGGAAAAGGGGAGGTATTCATTGGAACTTCCATGAGCACCTTGAAGTTATCGCTTACGTCGATGATATTTGCCTCTTATCCGTCAAATTCGTCGATATACAAAACATAATTGTCGACTTATTCTCAACATCACTAAGGACAGGTTTGAAAATAAACCACGAAAGAAACTAAGGCGATGAATATTCGGTCTACACAAAATGGTTTGCTCTCTTTGAATTTGATCAAATTTGATAGCGTAGATACTTTTTCAAACTTAAACGGTATCGTAGCCACTGAAGATAGTGCTAAATTAGATGCTACTGCCAGAAAAAGCAAAGCAAATGCACAACTTCGTTCTATACGGTCATCGAGTGTCTTCAACGTGCACACAAAACTCCGAATTTTCAAGTCAAATGTGGTGCCTGTGCTAATGTATGGCTCAGAAACCTGGCTTACAAACATCTGGATTGTGGACAAAATTCAAAGCTGCGTAAACAGATGTCTGCGCAGGATATGGAAGATATGGTGGTCCAATACCATAAGCAATGACGAGTTGTACGAGAAGTGCGAAATTCAACCGGTAGCTGATTTGATATAGATAAAAAAGTCCATCTTCACTAGGCCATACACTTCGGAAAGACGCAAGTGAAATTTGTCGCCAAGCCTTGGGCTGGAACCCACAAGGTGCTCGCAAGGTTGGTCACCCAAAAATGTTATGGAGAAGAACGGTTTAGAAGGAAATGGAATAGTCTGGAAAGACGTGAACCGAAATTAAGCTACTGGCTAAGAACAGAACAAGATGGAGATATTTTATCGAGGCCCTATACTCCAATAGGAGAAACAGTTACTGTTGATGATGATACATTTTTTTCAACTTCTGGAGTACTTCAAGGTAGCATTCTTGGTTCTATCGTGTTTATACTTTTCTAAATATTATATTAACTATATGCAAACGATTTGCAACTTTGCGGAATCTCACGTCTATCGGGATCTATCCTATGATCAAAAAGTACCGATAAGGTGATGTTGACTATTTTCTTCGATTGTCAAGGCGTTGTGAACCATGAGTACCTTCCATCGGGCCAGACAGTCAAAAAATAATATTATTTATCCATTTTGAGGCATTTGAGAGATGCTGTACGTCGCAAACAGTGGGAAATTCTTGGATTTTGCATGATGATAACGCGCCATCGCACCGAGCCTAAATTGTGCTGGATTATTTGACCAAATACCAAGTTTTTGTTTCCCAAGTTGAAGGAGATTTCAGTCGATAGAGGACATCAAAGGGAATGCGGCAAAGGAGCTGAAGGCCATCCCTTCGTCGACCTACCAGGGGTGCATGGAGGACTGGGTTAAACGTTGGCACATGTGTGTTGCTTCAGACGGGTCATATTTTGAAGGAGATAAAATAAATTTGCCTGAAATTTAACTCTGTTTTGTTTTATTTGAATATTTCCCGTGCTTTCTGATCATAGGGTTCATTGTTATTACAGGAAGGCTTGAATGCTCTAACTGATTGGGCGCAATCTATGTTTTAATAGTAGTGTTATCACATGACGTTTTTCACAGTCCATGAATCCCCTTTCGTCAACTTATTATGTTTCAAATGTAACTCTTGTCTCAGCCAATGAAATTCGTGATTTTTGGTGTGTTTTTTTATTCGTCTTTTAAGTTCATTATCCATATGACTCATTACGATTACTAGGATCCATACGCTAGAAAAATCATGAATAGCGCTTTAGTCCGTTCGAAGTGGTAGTATGCCTCCGTTATCTGGAATCCGATATATTATTCACATTCTCTTAGAATTCAAAGAGTTCAACGCATGTGTGCACGTTTTGCTCTTCATCCTGTACACTTTGATAGTCCCTTGCCATCCTATAGTGATAGGTTCATGCTTATCAATGTTTTCCTACTTGAGATCCGACGACTTGGTCAAAGCTTAATGTTTAGATACGATATAATAAGCGGCACCATTCATTGTTCAGATCTACTCTGAGGAATAAGCTTTAATGTTCCTAATAGAGTGTTTCCCTCTTATAATCCATTTTATGTTGAAGTTCTCAGATCTAATTACCCTAATTTCTTCCCTCTTATAACAGGACTTGAAGAGCTTAGAAGTTTTTATCTTGATTTTGCAATGCCGAGTCCTCTATTTAAGACACTTATTAGTCTTATTATTTATCAAAAAACTATCTATTTTATGTTAGTTCTTAAGCTTTTGCTATGTATTCCTGTAAATCTAGTCAGTAAGGTTGTTGCCATTAACTTAAATAAAGAAAATAAAGAAATGAACAAAAATGTCGTCAGGGAAAATATTATCAAAAATAAGCGAGAATTTTGAGCCACTTCAAAGTTGTACTTTGTTATAATGAAACTTAATAGGCTTTAAAACTGCATACCCAATTTCTTTTTTGTAATTTCGATACAATTTTTTTAAGGTAACTTTTCGAATTTTCATAAATTTTGATTTTTGCGTACGAATTTTTTTTTAATTGTGATTTGAAATTGGTATAAAAACTTGACGAATTTGCAAAAATTCTATACAAAAAGTGGAATATTATGATTTTTATTTTGGATTGAACTAAGGGCTAATCAGAAAATATAGAAATGCTGACTTGGAATAATCGAAAGAGGAATGTAAAGCGTACTAAGGCTCATCCATCTTATGAATTTCTACTTCCTCTACTATTAAAGAGGTAATAGGGTGAGGGGAAAAATACACTTCCTCATTCCTGAATGACTCAAAATTCTTCAAAAGTGAACTACTTCGGTACTAGTGGATTTCTCTGTTGGGTATAGGCGCATCCATACCTTTCTAGTTATAAAGGGTCCGCCATATAACTTTATGGAATTAAAAATGCTATAAAAAAGAAACTACTCAATATTTTTCCAAACTGTTTTTTTTATTTTGAAGTACAATCCTTCCGGTTAATGATGGAACACAACTTCATTCATTTGGCTGCCTCGGCTAGCCATGCACCATCCCATACGATCGGTCCAATTTTTCAACACATTTTCGATTGTATACGGCTGTATTTCAGCTATGACATCGCGTATGTTGATCTTCAGTGCATCAATTTTTGCTGGTTTGTTGGCATAATACTTATTAACATATTTTCGGGTGTACGCACGGTTTTTGGTCGGTCACGCGTTGGTTTGTCAATAAGCAACCCAGTTTCTCTTACTTTTTTCGCAAAGTAACGCACATACGCTTCATTCGGTGCTTTTCTTCTTCCCATTGCCGTACGTAATTTTCGTACACATTCTGCAACATTACCATGATTTTCAAAGTAATGTCGCAATATTTCTCAGCGTTCTTTGAGCGTATACACAAACATTTTTGTTCAGCGGAAGAATAAAACTAATTTTCTGTGAAATCAGATGACAGCTAAGTGTTACCATTCTTCAAATAATACCTAGTTCAAATCCGTAACGATAGATGGCGGGCCCTGTATAAACTCAAATACTTAATTACATATCTCATGTATTTGGCACGCATTAATAATCATATGTAAAATAATTTTTATAAAAAACATTTTTATTCTTAAAAGTTAAAATGTGCTGAATGCAACCGACAATTTACAGCTCGGCAACTTCAGTTAGAACAAAAAAACCTGTTTGGGATATTAAGTACCTCATTTTATTCTTATAGGTATATTTGTATGCCAGTATATGAAAGTACGAGTGCATAAGCACTTATTGGTATACACTTATAGATTTAAGTAAGCTGTACTAGCACTTTGAAGCTTAAACACTTTTCCACTGAAGTATTCTTCTAAACAAAAAAGTCCCTAAGCTCCAATGTGCATTTAACTTGTACGTTAAATACAGCAGCGCCCCTGTGGCAGTCACGTATTTTAACAACTAATGTAAGGCGTCATTGAATAAAGGCTCGATAAGAGGTTTTTATTAAAATAAAACACGTAAAAACTTAGGTTCTTTCAGTTTCACTATCTTTATCCAAAACAGTTAAGGTCTTAACAATTATATGTCCATCATGAGTGCATCTACAGGTGAAATCCGCAAATCCGCCAAACAGTCGATTCATAAATGCCTAATTGTGGAGAACCCCGGGATATCGATGCTGAAGGTTGCTCAGCCACACTTTACGCTAGCGATAACGATATTATTAACAGAATCGACCAGTTTTTGGTCTGCCAGTCCTTTTTCTATCCTCGACATAATCAGTTTCTCTAAATTTTTGCACCAACTTTTGAATTATCCACTCATTCAGACCATTGTTTCCACCGAATTTTGCGATATGCTGCTCTTAAGGATCGACAGTTTCCGCAATAAGTTTCAATAACTTTAACGCGTTGTAGCATGCAAGTATCCATGATAAAAATTGTCAAATGTCACAGATGGCATAAAAAAGTTACCGTCTAGGAATTAATCACCATTGACATCTAGACTATGTGCCCAGTGATCCGCAGGATTGCAATTAGATAATCATTGAAAAAAGAGGAATAGAGATAGATAAAGACCAAGGCGAATCTATTAAAGGTGAAAGCAATCGAGCAACAACAACAACATTTACAGTTTTAACTTTCGTAAAAGTGATTCTTAATGTCAGAATTTCCGTGAGAATCTACACAAACAAACAACAAAGACGCAGGACACTTTCACAATCAAGTCGCAAAATCAGCTGCTCTGGTGTCACCATCTTGTATGGGTTCGCCTTGGTATATACCTATTAAATATTCAAGCGCAATTATATGTACGCTAGAAAGTTGAGCTCGTTTTAGCTTTGAATCCAACTATACCTGTAATAACGTAAACATAGCTCCATCCTTATTGATAGCCAGGCAGGCAGCAAGGCTCTAAACTCTTGTCAGGTTACATTAGAACTGGTGCTGAAATGTCTTGAAAATGAACTGAATATTTAAGATCAGAACAACCGGGTGCTAGTCCTGTGTGATACAGGGCACAAAGGAGTTACTGCGAACGAAATGGCAGCTTAGTTAGCTAAGAAAAGCGGTAACTGCCACATTTATAGGCGCAAAATACTTTTTTGTCTTAGGAAAGGGTAACTTATTCTCTCTGTAATTCAAGAAGTAGAGAAAACTCAAAGGAGATCATATCAAGACAATGAACCGCTGTTTATTGCAATCAAAATCAAAGATAGGTAGGTTTAGCTCTAATCGGTTAAAAAATTCTATGCAATTATCATCAGAGGAATTCTAATAGGGATATGTTGATTGAGTTAACATTTACAAACCTGAAACTATGCTCCAATGGAACTCGCTGCTTTTGAAGGAAGGAAAATGAACCCACCAAACATGTGCTCTCATCGGCCCCTCCCTTGCACTGACGCATCGGCCGCAGCACTGATACATTCAGTAAAATAGGGCAAATACTAGAATTTATTGAGGAAGTTGGGCTCAGCGAAAGCAATATGAAATGCGTAATAAAAGTATCGCATTGTTGAGGGAATTACTGTACCCTGAATCCATGAAGGAGGCGCAATAGATCTTCCAGGTCACAGTGCAAAGTCCTCTGATACGAGTAATAATAAATCGCCTCTTTAAATCAATAAATTTCCTCATAATGAAATTGCCGAACGACCAGTTATGACTGTGGTGATTGCCTTGTGCTGCCGATGAAATTCCGCCGCCTAATATTCAGGCGTGCTATTGCCGCAAGACTATCTGAGATGGTCATGGTATTCTTTACGGAAGTATATGCCATTTTGAACGAGGCAAGAAAAAGTGGCGGGGTAGCAGTATTGGATTTTGTAGTGACTTCTTCAAGCTGCACTGAAAGCCCTTGCTAACCCACGCTGCTCTTCGAAGTTAGTCGGTGAATGGATTTGGCTGCCATGGGAGCTGCCATGGGGGTCGTCGACAGCGAGATATGCCTAACATGTCTTGAAGATGACGACAATGCAGAGCATTTTCTCTGTAACTGTCCGGCGTTTTCCAGAATCAGACTTAGGATATTCCTAGAATATTGGGTTGCGATATACTGAGTATGGATAAAGTGCATACTCTTCCCCTTCCGGATCTCTTCAGATTCATCAATGTATCCAAGAGATTTGAGGAAGAGTGACCTCAAACAAATTTTTCCGTCTTACCAATCACACATTTTATCTTTCCTATCTCTCTATTCTTTCTACTGAAATCCATCCGGCTGTAGTGCAATGGTCTTCTAACTGAGTTCTTGGACTTGTCCAACCCTCCACAAATCTAATCTAATCTAATCTAAGAGTAGGTAAACAATGCAACTCAAGATGCTTTCATCTTAGTAACGCGAAAGCAGGGCTGCAGAGAAGTAAGTGCTGCCATGATTCCACCTCACTCTCAAGGCGCTCAAATTAATACAAAGTAGGACTACTTACTCGCTTTTAATAGTTTATACGAAATTTCTTGATTGATTTAGCGCATAATCCGAATAATCCATCCTTCAGATTAATTTTCCCCAAACAAATACTCTCGGCTGCGGAAGCCGTTAGTGTATAAATTTGATTACCACACATTAATAGGAATTGAAAGCATTTTTATAGCGACTCAAATTGTTTTAATGTAGAAAGGAACATTAATTTGTAGGGTATGCATACATACATACTCGCTTACAAGCACATATCTACGTATGTATTGCATTTAACTATTTCCATAACTACTTTGTTTACGTGCATGAGTGTTCGGTACGATCGTAACAAAGCGAAAAAAGGAACAAAGCTGTAAAAATAATTGTAAGGCAATTATCATTTTTATTTGCAAGTTCATAGTACTGTAAATATTCACGGTGTGTGAGTAAGTGCCATTGTTTGTATTGTTTGGTTTGCTCATTTCGCATATACCTGTCAATTTGAAAGTTGCGATATATTTATATTTAAAAAGTATTCACTCCATGAACTCTATATACTTAAACATACACATACTTGCTTACACTTACGATGTGTCAAACTTAGGCAAGTCTTTGTGTACTCTCAACGCTAATTATACTGTTAAAAAATATATTATATGACTCACTCACTAACAAATGGACTAATTTCCATTTTATTTACGTAGAAATATGTAAAGTAAAGTGAAGTGGAACTAGTACTTATAAATGGTTAAACATATGTATTTATATATACTATAAGCCTATAAGCCTCTCCACTTGGTTTAATTTAAACTTTGAAAAGTAGCGCTTGCAAGCCTAGCAAAACAATATTTCCAATTCCCATTAATGCACGGCCGCCGTAACCGAATGGGTTGGTGCGTGACTACCATTCGGAATTCACAGAGAGAACGTAGGTTTGAATCTTGGTGAAACACCAAAATGAAGAAAAGTTGTTTCTAATAACGATCGCCCCTCGGCAGGCAATGCAAAGCACCGAATGAATTTCTGCCATAAAAAAGCGCCTCATAAAAATATCTGGCGTTCGGAGTCGGCTTGAAACTGTAGGTCCCATTATTTGTGGAACAACACCCAGATGCACGACACAAATAGGAGCAGGAGCTCGGCCAAATACCCAAAAAGGGTGTTTGCGACAATTATATATATATATATTAGGGCGGGTCCCCAAATTGGGGGACATCAGAATTCGTTTTAGAGGTATGGTTCCTTCGGCAAAGTTTCTTATTTTGATCCCTAGAATATTATTTTCACAGAGGAATGGGCGATTTTTTTGCCTCCCCTCAAATCGACCCGGCCTAATATATATATATCTATATATATTAATGCACAAATAGTTATTACACTTTTCGCTGCAAAAACGTAGTGCAAGGTGAATTGTTGAATATAATATTTTTTTTTATATCAATTTTTAATCGAAATATCAAGTAAATAAATGCATTCACTTAAGGGATTACATACGAGCAGCAGCGCCAAACATCCGCTAAAAGAAAACTGTTTTTGGAAGGGATAACAATAAAAATAAATGTAAAAACATTTCATACATTATTTATTAGTACTTAAACTTTATAAAAAAATGTATTTTAATTTTTCTTTACAAAAATTAGTATATAATATAAAAAATTACGTGACCCAAAGTGCAATGGAAAAAAGGTGCTCCCAGTCTGCAACACTTCTCCTTGAAATGTTGATGGATCTGTAAAAAGTAAAAAAAAAAAATTTTGTAAACTTACTATAACTTGTAGTTATAGTCTGCCTATTCGGATTTTTGAATTTTGAAAAACGGTGCAATTTACGGCATTTAAAGAAAAGTATGCGTTTTACGTCATAAATGCTAATTACGTTTATAAAATTTTTGTAATAAAAATATCAAAAAACCCGGCTCGACAACTACAGAGTAAACACTTTCGAATATTAAAAAAAAAACCGCATAAAAAATATTAGAAAGTGTATGAGTTATCATGCATATCGTGCCGGAAAAAGTAGTTTCGAGAAAAACGAAAGTAATGGCCAGCTGCTTCAAACGAAGAACAGCTACCTGTGAGCATCAAACTCTCTTCGGGCAGTTATAATTTCTACCACAACTTCGCACCTATGGGGAATTTTTACAATCGACTTACACAAAAATACGCCTAAAACTATGAAGAATAATAACCTGTAAAAAAAAAATCGATCAAAATATGAAAGATTAAGATTCTGAAAGTAAGTAACCCCTTGATGCAATGCGACATAAATAGAGTCAATGAATGGTGCTACGAAAATCAGTTGCCACTTAATATCAATAAATGCTTTCATGTCATATCAAAACTTTGCATACTTCTTAATACTCTAAGAGCTCTGTCTTACAATCTGTGACCCAAATGAAAGACATTGCCCTCGCATTTGATTCCAAGTTGACATATAACACATGGGCTGAAAAGTCCCGGGCCTAACGCATAGATGACTCGAGTTTTATTACATTCACCTCTTCATCAGTTAGTACTAACCTTAAAAGGACAGCTGTTAAAATTTCACGATATTTTACTCATTAGTTCGTCAGTTATTGTGCTAAGAATGACGCTAACTTTGTAGTTTTCAAAACAATTTCGAAAAAAATGTCGTGTTTTACTTTTACTCAGCTTCTTGTTGGGAAAAACTACCGTTCAAGCAAAGCAATTGCTTGAAAAGTCTTATGGGGACTCCGCTCGATCAGAAACAACAATAAAACGATTGTTTGCTGATTTCAATCGTCGTCGTAGTGACACCGATGATGCAATGATGCACAACGCAGTGGACGTCGAAATGAGGCGGTAACACCAGAAAAGATCACAAAAATCCACAAAATGATTTGAATGATCGAAAAGTGGAGTAGCGTGAGTTAGCTGACATCGTAACGATATGGAAAGTTATCAATTATTCATGAGCATTTGACTGTGAAGAAACCCTGTTCACAGTTGGTGCCGCATTCACTCACCACTTTGTTTCATCAAGACACCGCACCGTGTTACTAGTCAATCAAAACAATGGCAAAACTGCATGAATTGAACTTCGAATTGCAGCCACACTCACAATATTCGCTAGATTTGGTTCGTAGCGACTACTGGATGTTCGCAGACCCATTAAAACTTCTCGTCGGTAAGCAATTTCGCTCTAATGAAGAGGTTATCGCTGAAACTGAGGCCTATTTAGTGGCAAAAGATAATCGTTCTACAAAAGTGGTATTGAAATGTTAGAGCGGCGCTGGAAGGATTGCGTTGTTCTTGATGGAAATTACGTTGATGAATAAAGCTAATTTTGAATAAAAAAAACATGTTTTCTTCTTATTAAAATATCAAATGGCATTCCCATTACAGAAAATTTTTTTTTATTTTTTTATTGTTAAATCACATGTTTTATTTAATAACGAAAAATAACAAAAAATTTTTTTTCATAAGAAAGATATGGCAAACTAAAATAATTAAGTTACAGTTTTGAGGTCACAGCTTAAATGATGCACCAAATTAAAAGTATTCAAAAAACATAAACACATTAATATTTCGATTTCATAATTACGGTTAATACTTAGTTGGGGTATCCCTTTTGATTCAGAACAGGTTTTAAGTAAGGTGAATTTATTTGTCAAACTTCACGGGATTAAAATTTCGCTCTAGTTATTTTTTTCAGGAGTTGGCAGCACTGTTAATAACATCTGGGCCAACTTTCATGTGAATGTCATTATCAGTAATATACTTACGCTTGTGTTTACCAAACGACCAAGAGTGCATTTTTCGATTTTTACAATGTCTGATTTGATTGAGCAGAGAAGTTGCATCAAATTTTGTTTGCGGAATGAAATTTCGGCTGCGAAAACGTTTAGCATGCAGAAGGCATTTGGTGATTCGACCATGTCGCAGAAAAATTTTTATAAGTGGTACAAAGACTTCAAAGAGGGTCCAGAACGTGTTGATGACTTGGAGCGCTCCGGACGACCATCGACGTCAACAGATGACCAACACGTCAATAAAGTGAAGGAGTTAGTGCTCAAAAATCGTCGGTTGACTGTTAAAGACCTTACTGATATGATCGGAATATCAGAAGGATCTGTGAAAACCATTTTGAAAGACCATTTGGGCCTACGAAAAGTCAAATCTCGTTTGGTACCGAGAACTCTCAATTTCTTGAAAAAAAGTCGTCGCGTTGATGTGTGTGAAACAATGATTTTAGACTATTGGGACAAGCTCAAATGCATCATTACGGAAGATGAGACTTGGATTTATGCTTACGACCCTGAAACAACCGACCAATCAAGCGAATATTGTGCTAAAGGCGAGGCCAGACCGAAAAGAGCACGTCAAAGTCGTTCAAAAATAAAGGTCATGATGACAGTTTTTTTCGATTTTCGTGGTGTGGTGCACTATGAATTCCTTCCACCTGGCCAAACTGTTAATAAGGAATATTATTTGAGCATTATGCGTCGTTTACGTGAAGCAATTCGTCTAAAAAGACCAGAATTATGGGCCAACAACTCTTGGTTTTTGCAGCACGATAATGCACCGTCTCACACTGCACTCGTTCTTCGTGACCATTTCGCCAAAAATTCCCCGCATATCGTTCCGCAACCACCGTATTCGCCTGATTTGGCTCGGTGTGACTTCTGGCTATTCCCAAAACTCAAGAGACCACTCCGGGGAACGCGTTTCGAGTCGATTGAGGAGATAAAAGCTGAATCGAAGAAGATGCTGATGGCTATACCAGAAATGGACTATTTGGCATGTTTCGGAGATTGGAAAAATCGTTGGCATAAGTGTATTTCATCGAGAGGGGACCATTTTGAAGGGGATGAAATTTATTTACAAGAATAAATAAAGATTTTTCATTTTAAACCAAATTCACCTTACTTTTTGCCCACAGTAGCATAATCGGAACTAATTTTATCCCATTCTTCCTGTAGAGCCTGTTTCAAAACAGAAGCATTAGAAATATTGTGATTTCTTAATTTATTTTCCAGCACTGCCTTCAAATTTTGGACTCTCTGTGCGGGACATGTGGACAGTTCCAGATAAGCCAAGTTTTTACAATACCAGACGTATGCTTGGGATTGTTGTCTTGATAGAAACTAAACGAATAAATAATGCCCATTTTATCCGCACGTTGTACTAAATTATCTTTTAGCCGGTCCAGATACATCTCTTTATTCAGGTTTCCTTCGAAAAAAATTTGCTTTTATCTGCAAAAACAACGGACTTCCACAACGAAATGTCTTTGTTCAAATGTTGTGTGCAAAACTCTATTCTTTGTTTTCTATTACGATCATTAATCCACGGCTTATTTCGGCCAGTCCTTCGCTGTAAATTTTTTTTCGCGCAGAACTCTACGAATAGTTTCAGGGCTACAGATCTTGCCTAAGTATTTTTTAACCTCGTTCGTTCATTTTGGAGCACTTAAATCGGGGTTTTCTTTATCTTTGCGAATAATCTACCTATTATCTACAGCATTAAATATTTTATCTGGCGCAGATCTGTTCTTATTTTCAATCCTGTTTTCGTAATGAAACCTTTCTATAATGTGCTGGACAGTTGAGGAACTAATAGCAATAATTTTTGCAATTTTTCGTTGGATTTTGCCCTCTTTGTAATGACGAATAACGTCGTCCCTTTTTCAAGTGAGGTCCGTTTTCCCATAAAAAAAAATTTAAATTTTTTCAACTTTTCTTTACAAACATTTTTTAAGAATGACTAAACCTAACATAAAAAAATAGAAAAACAGAAAAAGTTACCCTCGCAGTTTATTGCGCCAATTCTATTGTTTTCATGTTGTGATGTCATCAATGTGTGTTTCATATCACATACTATATGTACATAAATATGAAGTTTTTTTCCTTAGTGGAGTTTCACCCTCATAGCCCTTCAAAAACGTGTACCAAAAATTAATTCATAACAAAATAAAGTACAACTAAAGAAACAACAAAATCGCGACTGGGTTCTTTGGTTAACTATGTCGCGTGCTTCCCTTTGGCTTTTATTGCCATATATAAGTACAAGGTACAGCCACATCCTGCTGGCGCAGACATGGCCTATTGGCGACAAGTGAGAGAACTCTACAAAAACGTAAGTACACACATACATACATATTTATATACTTACATGTATGAGGTTACATGCAAACTATTGTTTTCTAGGTTAACTGATGTTATAAAACTTTATTTTCCCCGCTCTGAAAATATTTGGTGATTAAGCGGATTTTACTAGCGTAGTCTTGCTTCTTATGGGGGTTGCTCAAATACTTTGTTGGCTTCTCAAATTTAGGCCAATAGGGATGGATTATGTACTTTGAATATCAAAAATATTTAACACGCAAAAAATGCTATGTATGAGCATAATGCTCCAAACCAAAGACTCCAAACGTCATATGTATAGGAAATGTGTACGAAATATTTAATGAATATCACTATAAAATAATAATTTTACATGAAAAAACAAAAAACATTGATGTCAACACTTTTTATGAATTCTCATAATTAAATTTACGAATAACTCATATCGCTCTAGAGCCCACTGAGTTGGAGAACTTTAATCTGGTCCTCTACTCTATCCTTTCTTGCCTATATTTCTTCCTTTTATCTTCACAAGGAACGAAATTTGAATATCTTGTCCAAGGGGACTCTCATATGGCCTTATTGAAGCCTATCCCTGTCTTACTTTCGTAATAACAACTACCAAAAACCCGCTGGTTAAATGGTAAAGCCATAACAGCTTTTAGCTAAAATAAATTTGCATTTTCCCGATTTGTTAGAGGCTACTTTCTTGGAGAGAAGGTATTAGTAATTAGTCATTTTCTGAAAGCTAAGAACTACATATTTATTTAGTTGTTTGCATATTTAGTCTATGAGTCAATAATTTCTTACAGACTAATTAACAATTATACTTAAATCGTATTCAGAATATCAGTAAAAGTTGTTTCAAGCAAAGAAAAATAAAGATAAAGATAGATGTTGAGATTCTATTGAATTATTGTTTTTACTACATTTTTAATTACGTTTCCAAGTAGCCATTAGTTTCGATGATTTATGGGAATCCAAAATTTCCAAAAAAATTATCGATTATTTAACTGATTCCTGGATGCTTCGTTGCAAAATGACTGGACCCGCGATGTCGAAGCTCGGTTTAAAAAATAGAATAAATAATTGGCGCGAACACTTCTGTTAGGTGTTTAGCCGAGCTTCTACTCCTATTTGGGGTGCGCGTCTTGATGTTGTTCTACAAATGGAGGGACCTGCAGTTTTAAGCCTACTCCGAATGGCAGATATTTTTTATAAGGCGCTTTTTCATGCCAGAAATATATTCGGTGCTTTGCTATTGCCTGCAGAGGGACGACCGCTATTAGAAGAGAAGATGGTGAAGACTCGAACCTACACTCTCCGAATTCCGAATTGTAATCACGCACCAACCCATTCTGCTACGGCGGCCGCCCGGGTCCGGCAGAGCCTGCTACTCTGTAAGTATAAAAATATTTATTTGATTAATTTTGAATTCTTAGAGCTACACAGTTTAACTTCTCTTCGCATAATTACCACGGCATATGATTCATGAAAGAAGCATGCGTGATTAACTATTTAAGTATATGGTACATAATACGTTTGTTCAATATCAAGAGGCTGTTTTTTTGGCAAAAACCAGCTGTGAGTGTGTATTAGAGATGCTAATATTAGTGCTGATTGTTGATTTCGGGATTTATGTATATTTTTTTTTTGTGATCCCGAAATTTTGGGAAATACAAGGCAAAAAAATCAAAAAACAAACACAATTTCATGCCGAACTCACAGAATTAATCATCATAATACCATTAAGTGTAGCTTAAAAACATCGAATAAATTAAAAAAAGGAACAGAAAATAGACAATATTACAATACAATTCGAATTTTTTTTTTTTGATTGTCTCGTCTTAGAAATTGAACTCCATTAGACAAAAAAACAACCCAACTAATTCATCAGTTCGAGATGAAAATTCATAAAAAAATTTATTTTATTTTTTATCTTTCTAGCTCAAAATAACACAATTTAAAAACTCTTAAAATAGAAACAACATATTTTTAAGTTCCAAATTAGAAACAGTAAGATTATATTGAGAAAGTGTAAATTGAAGATATATAAGCCCAAAGTTTGAAAGTATAAATCGACATGAAAAAGTATAAAATTTGTTTTTTAAAAAAAAAAGTTGATATTTAGAGATATAAATGCATATCGGGAACGTATAAATTCAAAATGAGAAAAGATAAATTCAAAGTGAAAAAACATAATTTTGCTAAGACATGTTTCATATGCAATCTATAGATAGTTTTGTAGCTCTAATGTCTAATGGTCCTATTAGCAGATTTTCGTCCAAGTGTGCCCTCTCTCCGGGCAACCATTCTATCCTAATCTAGCCAATTGACAGAGCAAATATTACTGGTAAGAACTTCATATTTACATGAATTTCGTATATGTCTCTATTTGTCTTTTATTACAAAAAACAAAAGATAATTTTATCCGAAAGAAATATAATAGAAATACAAAGCACGTCCCGGGTATATTGCAAGTGTTGCAACTCCCGCAGAAGATAGGGTAATCCTAGTTTATTCGGTAGGTGTGAATTACAAAACTGTTCACCGTAGGATAACCAGCTGCTTTTGATATTACACATAATCACTTTGAATTTTACGTTTTCTCATTTGGAATTAACATTTTCTCATTTTGAATTTACTTTTTCTCATTTGGAATTAAGATTTTCTCATTTTGAATTTACTTTTTCTCATTTGGAATTTACAGTTTGTCATTTTGAATTTACTTTTTCTCATTTGGAATTAAAATTTTCTCATTTTGAATTTACTTTTTCTCAATTTAAATTTATTTTTTCACATTTGGAATTTGGTTTTTCTAATTCGGAATTTACTTTTTCTCACTTCGAATTTATTTTTTCTCATTTAAAATTTATTTTTTCTCATTTGAAATTTACTTTTTCTCATTTAATATTTATTTTTTCTCATTTTGAATTCCATTTTTCTCATTTGAAATTTACTTTTTCTCATTTCAAATTTATTTTCTCTCATTTGAAATTTATTTTTTCTTATTTAAAATTTACATTTTCTCATTTTGAATTTATTTTTTCTTATTTAAAATTTACTTTTTCTCATTATAAATTCACATTTTCTCATTTTGAATTTACTTTTTCTTCATTTTACATTTTCTTATTTAGAACTTACGCATTCTAAATACAAATCTACTTTTCTAAATATCAATTTACGCATGTTCCATACAATTTTATACATTCTCATTTCAATTTACACTTTCTAAATATAATCTTACGTTTTCTTATTCTGAATATGAAAAGGGTTTTTGACACCTTAAGCTTGCACTTGAGTTTGGATTTAGAAACAGCGGTCACAAGGAAAAGTGTTGTCTAATATCCCCAAATTTTTCTCTGAACCAAAAGTATGGGGCACAAAAAAATCGAAAATTTATAGTTTACTGTATTGTATGAGTGATCAAATATTTGAAGCAGAATGCTTTAACCAAATTTAAAATTTATTTATTAAAGCCTGCCAACAAAAACACACCACTTTACATATGAAAGTTGCGTATATTCTGGCACCCTTCGACTGATTTCTGCATCTAATAAGATAATTCTGCGTAGTTTGGACTGGCATCTCAACTTTCCTTCAATAAGATTTTATTCTCAACCTTTCCTAAACTTTCAGGGAATAGAGAGAAATGAGAGAGTTGACGAGTTTGTTAAAGCGGGTACTCGCTTGCCTAGCATAAGTACGTCGGACATTTATTCCTCACTCTCAGTTTTGAAGATGGAACTAGACGAGAAACTGACTCTGACAGCGCAGTCTATATAGGAAGCCTCCACCTCTCACAGGATTGCCAAAATTATGCTACGAACTTGCAAAACTGTATTATATCACTACCAAGGAAGGAATGTAAAATATTGGTTGGAGTACTGACGGCACATTGTCTCATATCACGCAGTTAAAATGGGATTGGTCCAGAACGACGCATGTAACTTATACGAAGAAGAAAAGGGTACGTTAAAACAACTCCTTTGCCACTGTCCTGCTCTAAGCATAACTCGTTACGACTACCTGAGATCGGTATACTTTTCATCTATGGAGAATATTGCTGGAAAAACATGTATCGCGAACTATGTTGAACATGACTCCAACATTACTACGGACTCTTGTGGTATGTCACATCTATTCTGATCAGCCAGATATACCTAACCTACCCTACACTTTGACTTTGAAAAGTCGCCCTTGAGTTATGTTAGGAAGGTAGGTTAGATGGCAAGAGTACCCCTGGTACCCCGCTCTTGAGTTAAATAAAAACCGCTTTCAGCTAGCTTCCGGATTATTTTCGGGGTTTTCGGGATTTTCGTGAATAACATCTCTAATGTGGTATATACGTTCGTTTTTACGCGGGGTACTCGTACTTGCATAAATAAATATATTTTTTTACAATCCCAATAACACAACTGTTTTCAGTAATTGACTCATTAATCGCAAATAATATTTTCACTTGAATATACTTATAAATAAAAGTAACTTCTACTAAGTTCTCCATTGAAATTATTTGTAATTGTCATTGCATGTTACTACGACGCTAAAGCTTCTCAGAAATGTGTGGCTAACACTAACCCAGTAATACTCCACTGCGGTGTAATCATTTTCCTATCGGTACGCCTAATAAGCATTGCCTCATAAATGAAATTAACATTAACCATGCATACATATGCATATACATACATATACAAATAAAAATCAAGAAAAAAACTGGCACAACTTGTTTGAAAATTGTTACGAAAATTCTCAAAGTAAAACGCAGAAATATTCGACTTGAATACCAAAGTGCAGCCAAAGTTGTTCACAACAATCGACACAAAAAAATGCTTCAACCAGAGCGACAGCGTAGATGCAAAGAAAAACAAAAATTAACACCAGCTGACATCATCTTAAAATGTGATATGAAAGAAATATGCACTCAAAACAAACCAGTGATGGAGCGCACGAAAAACGGGGCCGTTGGGGTGTCGTTCAAGCGCCAAAGCAGCTACACTTTTGCACTCAAACTATTGGCTCATTGTGAATTGAGTGAACGCCAGAGATGAGTGCCATTGAAGATTTTTTTATATTTTTAATTCAAAATAGCAACGAAATAACCTAATAATAAACAACGAATAAGTAAAATTTGTTTCTATTTCTACTTTTGTTTATATTTTTATTTTTGTACTGCACAAATAAATGGCGATGCAACAATTCACTTGCTATGTACGTGATGACACTCGGTACGTGCTCTTACACCTACTTTATGCATATACGTACATATATGTGTATATCTTCTACTGTGGGGGTAGGGAGAGAAAGTTCATTGGGTTGGGCAGTTCTGTTTTTTTTTTGTGTTTTGTTTTGTGGCTGATTTCACTCAAAACAAAAGTGAACATCAGACCGGCATTCATTGAAGCGTAGCGCTTTTCTTTGAATGACAACATTACTATTTGTGAGTATGAGTATATTTACCACACTGTGAGTGTGTGTGTGCGTACGTGTGGTTTATACAGTTTGTATGTGACAAGTTAGTCACTAATCCAGTTCGGTGTTTGGGTGTCCACGCCCGCCACAGTTGCGCCCGTATCGTGCTACTTACAAGACGTCTGCTACGCATCATTCTCTCAGGTTAGCGCAAAGGAAGTGTTGTGTTTTGCAGTTTTATAAAAAAATATTTCAAAATAAAAAAAAAATATATATGTAAATACAATTTATTTTAAAAAAATTTAAAGTGCTTTCCAAGGAATTTTGTGCAATTTTTCATGTTTTTCTTTTCATTAATAGTTTTTTCAATTTTATGTTGAAAGGAAAAGTAATTTTGTTCGCTTTAGAGAAACGAAGTGTTCGAATTTTTTCGTACAAAATGCTGATGAATTAAATAATAACATAAAATTCAAGAAAATACTTTAATTTTAAAAAATTATTGATTTAAAAAAGTTATAAATTTAAAAAATTATAAATTTTAAAATGTCAAATCTAAGTATTGTGAGAAAAACTTATACTTATTATTATTATTAATGGGAAAATATCGTTTTGTTAAAAAGCTGCCTTTTTGTAAATGGCAAAGAGTAGTTTAGCTAAAAATTCAAAACTTTTAAAAGTAGATGTTTTAGAGCTTACATACAAATGCTTTTCCAGTGTTTTTGCTCCTATATGGCTCCAAATTGGAACTCTACGAATTGGTGAAGTGTTTTTGATTTTATTATAAAATGTTCCTTTATAAGGTCTTTGAGTTAAATTTTTTTTAGCATTAAAATTATTGCAATATTTTTAAGAAAGTTATCTCTAAATTATTTTAGTTACATTTACATGCATACATATTATATATTTATGCAATTAATATATATTAATTTGTTTTTGTTATTTATTTTCCATACAAACGCTCAACGTTTTCCAACAATGCAGTTCAAATTTTTGAATCAAGCCCACCAATTCAAATTACAAAACAAACAAAATGGTTTCTGCAGTTAAATCGTTATTGACTTTTGCCGTGATTGCCAGTGTTGCCAGCTCAGGTGAGTTCTAAGAATTTTTTTAATAAAAATACTTTTATAAATAAACAGAAAAAGAATGAAATACAATACAGTAAAAGGAAATAGAACAAAATAAAATTAAATTAAAACTAAATTAATAAAATAGAATAAAATAATAAATTAAAATTAAATAAACTATATAAATTTAAGTAAACTAAAATGGAAATAAAATAAATTAAAATTTAAAAAACAAGTGGAATAAAACAAAATAAAATTAAATTAAAATAAAATAATATAAAGTAAAATCGGATGAATTTATATAAAATAAAATAGAATAAAATAAAATGAAAAATAAACACAATAAAGTATAAAAAATAAAAAAAATTAAAGTAAAAAGGATGATATGAAAAAAAGCAATAAATTAATTCAGAATAAAATAAAATTGTATTGTATTAAAATGGAGAATAAAATAAAAATTAAATTAAACCAAATGAAATAGAAAAAAAGCAAAAAATAAATTAAAGTTAAATAAACTATATAAACTAAAATAGAAATAAAGTAAAGTAAAATAAATTAAAATTGAAAAAAAAATCAAGTGGAATGAAATAAAATAAAATAAAATAAAATAAAATAAAATAAATTAAAACAAAATAAAATAAAATAAGATCAAACAAAAAATAAACAAAATAAAATATAGTAAATAAAATAAAATACATTAAAGTAAAAAGGGATGAAATTAAACAAAGTAGAATAAATTCAGGGAGAATAAAATAAAATTGTTTTAAATGTAGTAGAATAAAATAAAAATTAAATTAATAAATTTAAATTAAACCAAATGAAACAAAGTAAAATAAAATAAGATAAAATGAAATAAAATAAAATAAAACATAATTAAATAAAGGGTGGTTAAATTTCAAGGGTCGATGTTGAATGTGAACCACACCTAAACGTCAACAACACCGTTAAACTTCATTCTTTGGGGTTATTTGAAAGAAAAGGTGTATGCCAATAAGCCAGTAACAATCCAAGAGCTAAAAGATGAGATAATTCGCCACATTAACGGTATAGAACCTCAATTATGCCTCAGTGTCATCGAAAATTTGGACCATCGGATGGAGGTGTGCCGCCGAGACCGCGGCGCCCATTTGGCCGATATTTTGTTTTACACGTAATTGAGCCATATCAGTATTATCATAATAAAGAGAAATGACAATAATTAAAAAAGAAATTGTATTTTATTCAAAATCAACACCGGCCCTTAAAACTTAACCACCCTTAGAATAAAGTAAAATAAAGTGAAAAATATTAAATAGAATTAAATAAAATAAACTAAAATTAAATTAAATTAAATTAAATTAAATAAAATATATCAGATTAGTGTAGAACAAAATGAAACAAAATAAAAATAAAACAAAATAAATTAAAATCAAATAAAATTAAATAGAATAAATCAAAATGAATTTAACTAGAATTAAATAAAGCAAAATTAAATGAAGGTAAGAAAATAAAATAGAGTAAAACCAAATAAAAAATAAATTAAATAAAAAAACAAATTAAATAAAGAAAATTTAATTAAGTTAAATATAATAAATTAATATAGGATAAAATTAAATGAAATAAAAGTAAATAAAATTAAATAAATTGAAAAAGAATGAGCTAAAATAAAATAAAACAAGTTAATTTTAAATATTGTAAAATATAATATTATAAACTAATGTAGAATTATTGTAAATTAAATAAAATAAATTAATATTAAATAAAATGAAATAGAATAAACTAAAGCAATACAAAACAATTTAAAATTAAATAATGTCTTTTCCATCTATTAGTTATTATTGTTTTTTTAATTAGCTCTTCATAAATTCATTCTTTCTAGAAGTTAGTTTAAGTCTCAGAAATATATTAACTAAGTACATAACAACTAAATTTTTCTTCACTCAATTTTTGATATCGCAATTTTTGTGAAATATGGCACCATAAAACACTGCGTTTCAAATGAATTATAATAATAAATATATATAAATATTTCATTATTCAAAATATTTTAATTAAAATAAAAGCAAAATAAAGAAAGAATTAACAACGTTAAGAATTTAATCCTATCCAAAAATAAGACAAATTAAAGGACTTTTCAATAAAAACTTAGCACAACCTTTACAGAGCCCATAGAATTTATGCGTAGAATTTTCTGTACTCAAATGTTCAAGAAGTTATACTTTTTGAGTTAATTTACGCTTGTAAGGGTGTAGCCCAAGCTCTCCATATTATTAACGCAAAACTCAGCGCAATGTGAACTAAGTGGTCTCAAATCCTGTAAATGCCCCATAATCGACGCATTTGGGGTACTAACTGGTTATGTTTTCGGTATACTTAAACTGCTGCTTTAACGCACTGGAACAGAAACATCCCATAGTGATTGTGATGGCTCAAATTTACACTCTATTGCTCGTACAATCTGAAAATTTTTAATAAAAATGCATTGAAAATACAATAATATCTAATTTTAAATGTCGGTCTGAGCTTCTTCTCAAGTCTTTATTTCAAGTCTAGAATTCCAAAATAAGCTTCACAGTTCACATTCACATTCACATACTCGTCTTAATGTTAGCTTTGCACGCTCGTTTCTGTTTAATCAGCATTTGCTATAAATGAGTTTCACTTGTTAAAAACTATTCCACTGTTATTCGACGGCATAATGTAAATATTAATAAAGTAGAAGAGGTGGAAACCTGACACCTATTATAACACATTTTTCTATACCAAACGAGTTTAAATGTTCGCTCTTAGTGCCAGTGCGCATTGACACTCCCATCCGTGTTGAATGTAGTAGTGAATTTAATGCTGCTTTTCGTGCACTTTCACTCGAAGAACGTAGCCATGTTTAGGCACATAAAGATGGTCAAATAATCCCTTGGCGTGAATGGACTTTAATTATGATGTGGTAATTTGCCATCAGATACCGTTTCAGTGGTCGCTCGGTTGCGCTGCTCACCATTTCTAGCTCACCATTTCTAGTTCACTGTGTGTAAATTTACGCTTAGCAAACAAGCAGGTTAGTAAGAAAAGGTGTAAGCTTTTACTGTGTTCAATCCCTCAATTTTCCTCAACTTCTTCAAGAGTTGTATGCCATCAAAAAACTAAATAGAAAAATGTGTATCTATGGAATGCTCTTCCGCAATGGAAACCATCCTACTCGTCCTAGTCCTGCCATTTCGAAGGTGTTTATGATCTTCGGACCTCTCACTTGTGTTACTGTAGTAAAGACTTGCGTAAAGAAATATTCTCCAAATTCCATATAGAAGTTTTTCCAAGATGTACATATGTACTTTGCATTAGCTTGACGCAAAAAAAAAATTTTTTTTTTTGGTGTAACATCAAAGAAAAAAATTTTTTTTTTGCGTCAAGCTAATGCAAAGTACATATTAATATTATACTTGGCACGGGCAAAGCTTTAAAAATTAGTATAAATCTTCCATGGAAAAAGTGCCCTTTTCCGTTTTTTTGTTATAAAACCTTTAAAGATCGAAAAAAAGGAATAAATAGTTTTGCTTTTAATCTTGAAAGGTTTTCGGGGTCCCCATAAAAAATAGTTGAATTTACTTTCTTAAAATTAATTTGCCATAATTTCTTGAATGTTTTTGAAAGTAAATTAATAGAGGAGATTAAATAATATCGAAACCAAATTTAGGGCAATTTGAATTTTTTTCCATAGAACTGCAGTGAAAATAAAATAAAAAATGTTTTGGCTAGCATCAACAAAAAATATTGTTACCAAGGGAATGACATAAGAGTTAAAAAAAAATTTAGGTGGCAGCACCAAAAAAATTAAACAAAAAATATTTTGGGTTGCAGCATAAAGAAAAAAATGTTAACCACGGAAATGCAATAAGAATTTTCAAACAAAAATTTAGGTGGCAGCATCAAAAAAAAATTTAGATTGCAGCATCAAAAAAAAAATTTTGCCACGGAAATGCAATAAGAATTAAAAAAAAAAATTTAGGTGGCAGCACCAAAAAAATTAAAAAAAAAATATTTTGGGTTGTAACATAAAGAAAAAAAATATTTGCTACGGAAATGTAATAAGAATTTTCAAAAAAAAAGGTATGTGGCAGCACCAAAAAAATTAAAAAACAATATTTTAGGTTGTAGCATCAAGAAAAAATGCTGGCCACGGAAATGCATTAAGAATTTTCAAAAAAAAAATTTAGGTGGCAGCATCAAAAAAATTAAAAAAAAAATTTTAGGTGGTCGCATCTAGAAAACAAATGTTTATCACGGGAATGCAACAAGAATTTTCAAAAAAAAATGTAGGTGGCAGCACAAAAAAAAATAAAAAAATAAAAATATTTTAAGATGTAGCATCAAGAAAAAAATGTTTACTACGGAAATGCAATAAGAATTTCCAAAAAAAAAGTTAGGTGGCAGCACCAAAAAAATTAAAAAAAAATATTTTAGGTTGTAGCATCAAGAAAAAAATGTTTACTACGGAAATGCAATAAGAATTTTCAAGAAAAAAATTAGGTGGCAGCCCCAAACAAATTAAAACAATAAATTTAGGTTGCAGCATCAAAAAAAATATATTTACTACGGAAATGCAATAAGAGTTTCCAAAATTAAATTTAGGTGGCAGCACCAAAAAAATTTAAAAAAAAATCTGGGGTGTAGCATCAAGAAAACAAAATGTTCACCATGGAAGTGCAATAAGAATTTACAAAAAAAAATTTAGGTGACAGCACCAAAAAAATTAAAAATAAAAATATTTTAGGTTGTAGCGTCAAGAAAAAAATGTTTATCATGGAAGTGCAATAAGAATTTTCAAAAAAAAAATTTAAGTGACAGCACCAAAAAAATTAAAAAAACAATATTTTAGGTTGTAGCATCAAGAAAAAATGCTTGCCACGGAAATGCAATAAGACTTTGCGAAAAAAAGGTAGGTGGCAGCACCCAAAAAAAAAAAATGTTTAATGCCATATCTTCCTGGCGTAAGTCCATCTCATTTAGCAGTTCGATTATTATAGTAGTTCTTCAAGTAGAATTCTCCACCACCTGTTTGTTGAGCATTCTGCTTTGCCACGTATGCTCCATCTAGGTAGGTAGTTAAGAGTGGCAGACGGTCTTTAAACCAACTCATTTCGACCCTTGCCAATCCTTTGTGATACCACATTAGTAATTTACCTTTTTCTTCTCGTTAAACCATTTACTTTTAAGTGCAAATCCATTTATTTGGCTTCCACTCATATGCCTAAGGTCATCAGTATCCCGCAAGAACGATGAGCTAAAGTATCTAAATCTAGTGACATGCCACACATGTGTCTGGCATACTATTCTTCCTCCTCATTCTTGCTGCTTCTGCAATAGTCCAAGGGAGGTACTTGAATCGTTAAGCATGCCCGCCTAAGAGTCAGTGGCCTGTGATCAAAACAACTACTATAACATAGAGACATTTTTCCTTGACCGATTAAGTAGCGCACTTGAGCGGCTGACGTCCCAGTTTAGGTAAATTCTTTTTGTAGCATTGCATGTCAGACTAACCACCCAAATTGAGTTGGCTGAAGAGAAAAGCTATTTGCACCACGCAGTTTATAGGTTGAGAGGGGTATACCTACAAACTTAAGAGGTAGACTAGTGGTAATTTGTCCGCCTTACAATTTCCTGGAATGTCACTATACGAAAATATTCCGTCATCTCGTTAAAAGATGCCCAGCATTTACGATAAATGAAGGAATTAGTGACAATCCCACCAAGAGATTTTATCGCCGCTTAGCTATCAGAGTAAATATAGAATTCTCGTAGAAATTTAGACTTCTCCTATTAATGGCTAGAATTTCAGCCTGTAATTAGGAAAACAAGCCGAAATGCTTACTTTTGGCTTTTTACAGTTGCCGCCAAAAGCGGCTTTATAGTCAAGCTCCGTCTAACAAACCTCATCAAATTTATCGTAATTTACTTCTAAAATTGCTTATATTGAGATGCATACCTAAATATCCAACTTGACAAAAAAATAAATTGCATGAAATGAAAAGAAGAATTATATATTATATTATAAAATTATTAATAATAATAAAAATTGCATACAAAAATAATAATATAACCAAAAAAAGGAAATATAAAAATTATATTACAGCTCATACTGAGAATATATTAAGATTTAATCACAATTTAAAACAACAGTAAAACAGTTCAGTAAAATGAATTCGATTAACAAAACTTTAGAAGTTTCTAACTACAAAAAAACCAAAATCAAACACAACCACTTAGTTTTTAATAATAATTAAATCCTTTCTCTCTCTCTCTCTCCTCCACATTACAGCATTCGCCATCCAGTGCTACCTCTGTGACTCAGCCACTCATCCAAAATGTGGTGAGAAATTCGAAGCGAGCGATGATATGAAATTCGATTGTGCACGCGTCTCCCCGCCACGTTTCCTTCAGAACCTATTCAACGTTAATGCCACCGGCTGCATGAAGAAGGTCCTCGATGGTAAGTAATAAATATTTGATTAGTAAGAAAAGAACTGAAAGTAGTTGCACTTTATGTGAACGCAGTTGTTGTACTTTGTTTACTCATTCAGTGACATAATTTCTCCGGAGCTAATAAAACTGAAAGTGTTTTAATATAATACCAACTTTTCGGTTAGCATTTTTATGGCTGCGCTCAAGGTGTGCGAATGTGTACATCTAATAAATATACAGTTTTGGGTAGAATAATAGAACTTTGCAGAGGATAAGCAAAACAGGAAATATGAGCAGCAAAAATTTTAGTGATTTTAAGAATTTGTTTCACATTTATTTTAACAGTTTTTTTTAATTAATAAGCGAAATAAGGATTTTCGTGTTTCTAAGATTTTATTTCATATTTATTTTTTTTTTTTAATTAATAAGTAAAATAAGAACATTTGTACCTCTTCACCTTTTTTCCTTAATTTTCCTAAGTAAATATTATCTCCTTAATATAAAAATTTTTTTATTAGTACAACGCCCTATATGAATCTTCCATTAAGCGAAATAGTGTTGTAAGTCTTATTCTTCTATTAGCCCTTTCAGATGCACAATGCTTTCTTTCTTTCCTTCAGGATGCATACCACTTTCTTCCTTACAGCTCTATCGGCCACAAAGCCCGTTCTTCTTAAGAAACATATAGGAGATCTGTCATAATCCGGCATATAAAAGCGCTGGATGTTGTCGTTGTAGGCCAAAAAAATTTTGCCAGAAAAAGGCCGCTTAATGACTTACTTTACTGTTAAACTAAAAAGTTGTTCGGTGGAAAAAATCAATTTCAATGCAAGCGGTGGCCAATGTTATTTTGATTTTTTTTACGGAAGCGATAGACTGCACTCTAATCAATATCAGCGTCTGTCCCATACGACGAGTATGACAACCATTCTTATTCTTCTTCTTGATTGACTGCTTGATTTGAACGAAGTGCGCCAGTCGTTTCTTTCTCGTGCTAACCGGCGCCAGTTGGTTACATCAAGTGAGGCCAAGTCCTTCTCCACCTGATCTTTGCAACGCAGAGGAGGCTTTCCTTTTTATCTGCTACCACCAGCTGGTACCCCAATCAAATACTTTCAGAGCCGGAGCGTTTGTAGATTAAACTAAATAAACAAAAAAGTTTTCCGTTAAGTTGTATACCTGCTGGCCTCAAAACAATCTTCGGTCAATTGGCTCATAGGTGTTGGCCTAAAAGCCCACTGTAAAGCTTAAGTAATGGCATATTTTCACGGGCGCATTACAACATAAACATGGCTTGCCGAAAAATATTATTGTTATTCACAAAACAACAACAAACACAAAAAAAAAATTTTTCAAATATTAAAAAACATTAGTTACAAAAATTTTTTTTTATTTAAAAAAAAAAACAACACAAAAAAGTAAAAATTAAACAAAACAATTTACAAGGCACCCTCCCTGTGATAATTTTTTTGCTACTTTCGACCATTTACAGGCCTTTTTATGGCACAAAAATAATACTGAATAGCTAAAAGTTCCACTCGTTGCTTGCCCACTACAAGCACTTGACATTTTTTTTGTCCGTAACTGTACATATGTACATTCATATTAGTACATATATATACATTTATATATCACTAGTTTTACATACATAAGTAAGCTCCTACATTTCTAACTACAAGCAAATATGTCAATGATGTCATGCATACCTGTAGTTTTTCTCTTAATTTTTTGCACGTTCATATACATTTTACATACATACATATGTACATACTAGCATATTAATTAACTAAAGTATAGATATGTATGTATGTGTGTCTATTCGGTATGAAGTTGTACGTGTTTTGCCCGCTATTGCGCTTTAACTTTTAAGCGAAGCTCCCAGTCGAGCGGAAATCCCCAACCGGTTTTTGTATCATTTCAGAAATATTCTTAATCGCGCAGTTATTTTGTAAATAAACACCGTGTAATGTACCACATGAATGTATGTGTCTACTGTCATACGATATATCGTTTATTTATTCATTTAATATATTTCCCATAGTTACGAAGATCGAGTTGTAAAAAATTGCGAGCTAATCTTTCTCACATTCATATGCGTATGTACGAGTATATGAGTATCTTTCCTACGGAAATTTTTCCTAAAGTTTTTTGAGCCGCTTTTTTGTTTAATATGAAGTGCGTAAATTATAAAAGTTACAACGAAAAGAACTATGTTACATATAACAACCTGGCGAACGTTTCTGGCCAAAGACAAAATAAAATTACCAACAAAATGGAATATATTTTTGGTAGTACTAAGAGCAATACAAAGTTATGCCGCTGAAGTTTGGGGTTTTGACCTGTTTGATAAAGTAAATAAAAGTCAGTTGTATTTTTTAAAAAGAATTTTGAACTTGCCTACAAATACACCATCTTGTTGTGTCCTTTTAGAGACTGGCTTTCCAAATTGCCATTTGTATTCATTACAACTTCACCTAAGACATATTCATAAGACCTTATTTGACAATGAAGCTAGCAGATTCCCACATAAATTCTCAAAAAATATACTCAAAAGAAAAATCTTTGGGGCAAAAGCAGTTCAGGACTTAGAAAGTAAATAAAATCTAAATCTGACTTACGAGATATCAGATAGGAGGCTGTGGAATACTAACATAGATGTACTTCTGTCAACTGTGAGCTCGATGAACAAACAGAGATTGTGGGAAAGAGCTTTGCAAAGTACTCGCATCTACAAGGACGTAGATCAAAATATTGGTAGAAGCTACTTATACGATGCAGTTTAAGTTTATAAAATCTCTTGAGTTTTGAGAGACAGATGAAGAACTCTTTCAGGAAATGCAAATCTCCCATTCTAGGAGCTAAACACCTCCTCCTTTTTCATTTTGAAGGTTAAAGAGCGAGGTTAAACAAATTAGTTAACACAAAGTTGAAAATGAGTTGAAAAAATAATATAAAAAAATTTACTAACTATTCGAGATTTTTTTTTTTACTTTTAGAGGATATGAAGTTTTGAGAATTTTGTGATTTTTGGGTAAGAAACTCATTTTCAAAAATTCGAAGGCCGCATTCTAGAAGCGATACACTTCTTTTTATGTTTATTTTGAAGCACAAGGCATGAGCAAATTTGAAAATGAGTTAAAAAATAATAATATATATATATATATATATATATAACACCCTTTTTGGGTCTTTGGCCGAGCTCCTCCTCGTATTTGTGGTGTGCGCCTTGATGTTGTTCCATAAATGGAATAACAAAATAATAATAACCAAAAAAATAATTCCTTGCAATTTGACTGAAAATTTTTCTACTAATTCTATATTGGAAAGAGAGAGAATTCGAGAATTTTTTATTTATGTGAAGTGGAGGGAATTTTGTATTTTTGACTTAACAAGGCATTTAAAAAAAATCATAACTCCTTTTATAGAAGTTTTAGAAACCTATTCATTGCTTAAGTGGATGAGGTTAGGAAATTAACTGTAAAAAATAGTTTTTATAAAAGTTTCAAAATGAGTTAATAATAATTATTAGCAATTTGTTTCAATTTTATATCGGAAAGAAAGAAATGAGTGCGAGAGAATTTTTAATTTTTGTAGAATGGTGGGATCAAATTTTGAGAATTTCGTAATTTTGGTTAGGCGCGGCATCTTAAAAAATCATGACTCCTCTTGTAGAACTCTAGAATATTAAAATGAAAAAATAAAAATAAAAACAAATTTTTTTAAAAATTAATAATCCCGGTGTAAGTGTGAGGCACTTCACTTTTTAATTTTAAGGTTAAAAAATGAGCTTTACAAATAACAACTTTAATAAAAATGTTAAAATGATAAAAAAGTTTACTGAAATGTTCCTACTAATTCTTATAGAAAAGCAAAACATGAGTACTCGAGGATTTTTTGTCTATTTTTTAAAATTAAGAAATCAAAATGTTAAGAATTTCGTTATTTTTGGTTTGGCGATACTTCTTTTTCAAAGTTTCTTAACTCTCGTGCTGGCAGTTCGACACTTGTTATTTTTAGAAGTTTAAAGAATGAGCTTAAAAGAATAATTTCTATAAATATTTGAAAATGAGTTAAAACAAATACCATAAGAAATTATTATACAAACGATTTCGCTGCAACTTTTCTACTAATTCAAAAAATGTTTCTATTAAATTATTTAATACAAATTTGGAAATAAATTTATATAAAAAACTTATTAGCCCTTTGTATGACATTATTCTAAAGATTCTATACCAACAAGAAAGAGGTGAGAATACGAATATCTTTCTATTTTTGAAAATTGACTCAATATTTTTAAAATATCCTGATTTTTTACTTGGCTGTGAACTTTGAAAAATTCATAACAACCATTTTAGAAGTTAGAGGCTCCCTCTTTGATTTATTTTGGGGTTATAGGAATGAGTTTAAAGATAAAGTAATAATTAGAATAAAACTTAGTAGCTTAAAAAACAATTTTATTAAAAATTCATACTACGATTGTTTGGCTTCATTTCTTCATTGCTTCATTTTGTGATAAAAGAATTAATTTTAAGAAGAAATAATAACTTAATAAAAACTAATAGCTTTATTTACAAGCACAATACCTTTTATAGCACAATTTTATTAAAAATCATTAGCAAACTTTTAATCAACTCAATTAATTTTATAATTTTTAAAAAGTTCCCTCCATCACGTAGCAAGCTTTTATTACACCCATTTCATTCCTCTTTCGATTTTCTAAAAAGTAAAGAAAAATGAAACCATGGTAAAATTATTACTATTAAGACTAAGAGTAAAAAGAAATATATTTATTCAGCAAGACACATCATATTTCGATGCCTGCTTACGAGTGCATGATTTTCTCGATTTATACCTCTAAAAAAAATTGCTACCCTAGCAAAAAATAAAATAATGCCTTTTATACGCATATCTGATTCTTGCGTAGGAGGGCGCAGACTCCTCAACAAATTAGTCTACCATGCGTAGACAAAACACGAGACAAGCAGACAAACAATTAAAAAACAAAGCCAAATAGATTCCTTAATATTCATATTTACATATGTACTATATATGGCCCTGGGTTCGATGCCCACTGCGGCATAAAAGTAAAGTGGCTGAACGTAGTTGGAAGAATCTCTTAATTAGAACTAATAAAAATTAACGCAATAAGTACAGCATATATTACTTATCATGCGTGTGCATATACATACATACATACTCGTGCATGCTTATACATCTATGGTACATACATTTGTATATTTTTAGTAGCTCTGCTACTTCATCTTCAAAGGCGTATATGGTATGACCTAAAGCTTGGTTAATTAAGTACGACAAATGCGTATTGCCGAGTCATATTCGGCATATACATATACATGCATATTACATATACATATGCATCTACATATTCATACATATTTTTAATACACACACGTCAAGCGAAAGTGTGAAAATACCAAATGTATGTGTGTATGTTTATTTTGGACCGCTTGACCAAAAAAAGGCTTAGCTGCTTGCTTTTGGTCTGATATAATAAAATACTGTCTCTTGGCATACATTTGTATGCGTGTGAGAAGAAAGAAGATGTTCCATTTCCAATTTTTTTGCTAAAAAAAATTCTCGAACAGTTGGCCTTGGTGAGTGGGAATTTTATAGCAAATATGGGATGCTCTATACGAAATATTGGCCATGTATGCCAAGACTTTTTCTTCTGTGTGTTCAAGTAAAACCAATTCAGGATCTTTAAGAGGATTACTGCATAAGAAGAAACAGAGCTAAATTATTGAAATAAAGTCTAGTTATGATATATAGTACGTATGTATGTATGTATAAATTTACTTAAAATATTTTCACATTTCTTAGGATTCGTCTCAAATTTCGATTATGTAAAATTTGATTAAAATTTATTATTTCATAAAGTGAAGTTTTAGCGGAACGAATCAATTAAAATGTAGCTATTTTTTTTGAAATAAAAGTTTTTTTGACTATTTGTTAAATAACGCAGACTTCACAAGAATCAGATGATACTTTTCTGAAGGTTTTTGACTTTCCTTATGCTGAGTCCGCTTCTGAACTTAAGCTTTGGTTGGTCAAACTTTACCCCACTAATTAATTTACTTAGCCTATTTCATACTCAAAATTTAGATATTTGTCGTTATATCTTCTCTATTTGTTACTAAGTTCTACAAATCCTGTAAATTCAAAGCACAAATGTTGCATTACACAAGCTCTGTTTACATAATTCAAAATTATATAAGCTGAAGTTTTATTTAGCTTTGTTCTTTTACTGATATGTCAACATCATTTATTTCTCCACAACATTTTTACGATTTAAAAAACATCATTTGCTTGATCTAAATCTGCTTTTGAGCGCAATATATTTTTATTCTGCAGTCTAAAATTGGTGAATTGGCAACGCATCTTTTGAAGACTATAATCGCATGAAGCTTTTATTTTTAATAAGCATTGTGAAAGTATATAAGTATAAGTCTTAAATATGAAATCAAGTGGAATAAACTTTGGGTTTTTCCTTTCCACCACTTTCAGATGAAACATTAAATTTTTGGAAAATCAAAAATTTCATTTTCGCCGAATAACAGCATCTGTTAGAGCAGTAAGTGTCAGATACTCAAAAATAGTGTCCGAAACAAAAAAGTAACATCTGCTTTCTTGTAACATATTTGTAGCCACATACAGATGCATGTATAAATACATATATATTCGAAAGTAGAATTGAAATCAGTTTCCCTTTTTGGCAAATCTTCATCTAAGCTTTTAGCAATAACTATATTTAGATATTCGTACATTTGCAGATGAGATCATGATGAGCTTAAGTGGCTAGAATTGCAGCTGTGAGCGGGTGTAGTGAGTTCGATGACATTATGTCTATTGTATGCGTGTTTGTATTGTTATAGATGGACAGCATTTAATGGGTATAGATTATATCAATATCTAGCATTAGGTAAAATAATATATACCTATACATTAGGGTGGGTCGATTTGTATGGATCTATTTTGTCTGACATCATTCCTAGCAGATTCGGATTTTACATAAAATTATGAGAAAAAAAGTCCCTTAGAGCATAGCGCTTAAATCAATTTTGAACACTCCAAATTGTGAAAAAAGCTATGTATCTAACTAACGTCGGCAGGTAGGTAAAAGTGACAATCGGTCTTTAAGAGGTGGTCAGAGGCCCGCCAAACAGTCAATTCATGAATGCCTGACTATTGAGAACGTCGTGATATCGTTGCTGAAGGTTGTTCAACAACACTTTGTGCTACGACAGCGATATTCTTAACAGAACGTCCAGTTTTTGGTCTGCCTGTCCTTTTTCTATACTCGACATAATGAGTTTCTTGAAATTTCTTCACCAAATTTTGAATTGTTGACTCATTCGGACGATTATTTCTACTGAATTTTGCGATATGTTGTTCTTAAGGGGTTAGTGGTAGTCAGAGGCCCGATGACGAAATAATGATTTCCAATAATTTTTTTTTTTGCTAGTCAATTGCTTTATTTTACAAAAATAAAAATATAGCATTAATACATCATGTTTCGACTTGACTGTAGCAAAATTTCAAAAAACAAAATTAAAACTTAATAATTGTAAAAGTTATCGCTGTTTGTGTGGAGCCCGTTTCTTCAGAAGTCTCTTGCGGTGATCATCACAAGTCCTTGGAGTTTCATCTAAAATCAATCGGGCAAGAGAAATTTTATTTTATTTATTAATAGATAATTTTGTGCCTGATCGAAGCTGTTTTTTTTTCAAAATTTTTCAAAAATATTTTCCAGATTTTCGAGAAAAAAAACTATAGTTAAACGTTAAAAAAAACGAAATTAAAAAAAAATTCTTCGATCAGGCACGAGTTTTTTATGTTTTTTAAAAACAGTGTACATTTTTTTTAACTTTACCAAGTTACAGTAGTCACCAGTTCAAAAAACATAGTTTTGCGAAAAACGCATTTAAAGTTTTTCTATCGATTTATGTAGAGTTATACGAATTATTTAATTACTTATGCTATACCATCTATTCCTGGGCCCTGTAATAGCTCTTCAGCCGTCATAGCAGCTTCCAAAATATCGATTTGCTGTTGCCTACATAGCATTCTACCTTCTCGATTGTTATCGTTAGTGCGCTTATCTGCCACCTTCATAAGGGCAGCATTCATTTTTTCGCTGTTTTCGGATTAAAACACATTTTTTCTTTTCACTGAACGTGACTTATTAATATTTTCAGAACTCCGAAGTTGTCTTGAAACCTTTCTAGAATCACGTCCCATAGTAAATTATTTAAAAATATTTTTTTTTAACACATAACTATCGACTGCTCAGTGCAACGGCTACATACAGGCATACTGGCAACAAAAAATATATTTTTCAGCACTTGTACTATCTAGAAATTGTAAATATATATAGTAGGGTATATATGTTTAGGTATACTTATATATACACCGAAATGGACATTCATAGCAATAAAACCCGAGAAGCTGGGGCTGCTGCTAGCTACTTCCTCTCGACCGCCCGAGCGCCCTTTTATTGTTTTTTTGTTGGTTTTTTGCAAGTTTGAGTTTGATTTATATATATAAAAAAATAAAATTAAAAACCATTCAAAATCTATTTTAAATAATAATTTGCTTTGTGCCACTAACTTGTAGTTCTTTAAATAAAAAATGGATATCAAAAATAAATTCTTCTTATCCGAAAATACTCAACTTCAAGTTTGTATTAAAATAAAAAACAGTCGTAGTACTTTAGTTAATATTAAGGGGCCCGAAAAAATGGACGATTGTCATAATTTTTTTAAATATGTTTTGGAACTTTTATTCAAATATATGTATATATGCCTCTATCATACTGAAGGGTAACTCTTGAATAATACATTTTGGTGTTTTTATTTTTAAAATTATTATTATTTGTTGTTGATATCGCCTCTCCCCCGAAACGCCGTTTTTTAGAAGAGGCTTGCTGTGATCACGGTAGCGCATGAGCAGCTCAACTGAAATCAAAAAAACTAAAAGATTATTGTAGAAAAATGTTGTTTAGTGAATCTGAACGGTTTATTTACCCAAAAAAAAACTTTCTCAATATGAAAACCGCTTTGCACCAAAAAAACGATTTTTGAGGGATTGAAAAATTAAAAAAAAAAATTGTTCCAGCGAACTATGCAAATATTTATAAAGAGTGAACCGTTCAGATTCACGAGGTTGTAACGTCGAATAATTAAAAAAAAAGTTTATGCAAATCGGTCAAATAGTTTTTGATAAATAATGATCACCGCAACAGTAATTTTCAAAAAACATGACTTCGAGGTAATCGCGTCTAAAGTTTTGCGTGAACTTCTCGTTCCAAGAAAGGTCGCGCGCTGCCACGGTATATAACTTTCGTTCTCCGATCTTTATGATTTTTTGAATTTATGTTTTTAAGATGATGTACTTTTAGAATATACCATAAAAAAAATTTCGATTTTTTAGTCCAACACTAGGTATATAACCCCTTAATCTCGATTTTAACTTCATTCTTTCTTGAGTCAATAAACCTTCTCTTAAAATTTGGATTTTTTTCTTATAATTTTGTCCAAAATCTGAACCTGCTCGAGTCTGTCAAAAAAAAAATTGTCTTGCCATAATATGCATATACAAGGAGACGCAAAATTAATCATCCAATTTGGAGAAGTCAAAATAATGATTTTTATCACTCAAAATCATTTTGATTTCATTTAGTAAAAGACGTGTTAAAAAACAAAATTGACTGATTAATTTTGCGTCACCTTGCACATATCCCTTGGTTGGTTGGTTGGTTGGTCGGTTGGTTAAAGTGGTGATTATTCCAGAATCCAACTATCGCTTCCGCACCATATCCCTAAACAATGAACCATATCCCTAAATGAAATTAATACTTACTTGGTGTTCTCTAGTCGTTTGTTTAAATTAGCGATATTTTTCTGAATCCCGGAAATTACGAGATTCGTTGTTGTGAGTTCCGAAATAGTTTTTGCTCAAGTTAAGATGTACAATACGTATTTTGATTCTAATTTTTAATTTGTCTTTTTTTATTTTTTTTACATGTTTTAGTTGAGTTATTGAAATAATAGTCGCAGTAATCCATACACTAAAATCTTTCCCTTTTGACATGCAGAAAAGTAGTAGTAGAAAAGATTTTCAACACTTGCTTCGCCCGAATATTTTTAAACATAATTTTTAAATTTTTATTTATTTTTAAAGAAATAAAACCGATATCAACAAACACGAATATTTCTTATTTTCATTACTTTTTTTCGCCAAATTTTTTTTTTGTTTTTTGTAATGAATAATTTGTTATTTTTTCATTAAACTTTAAATTAATATATTTTATTACCCTGCCGAGAAAAGAAATAACAGCTGTTATTTCTTTTAGTAAATATATTAATATTTTGTTTTTTAATAATTTCGTACAATTAAGAATAATTGAAGACATGCAGAATCAGAATTTTTTTTTTTTATTATTGCTTGCTGCCGCCGAAAACATTTTAAATGTAATGAAGCACATATAAAATATTTTTATTTATTTTCAATATAGTTTATTCCATTTTTGGAATTGTGCTAGTGAAATTTTATTTACTTGTAGTGCATTTTCATTTTCAGTTGCAGTTCAGCCTCATCAAATACATACGTAGCTATGTGCATCCGTATGTAAAAACCTTGAGAAAATATTATCTAATTTGCATGAGAGTAAATCAACTTTTCGAATTTGAATTTAAACAGAAAATTATTGAAGCTCAAAAAATTTGAATAATATGTAGCTGTTTTGCATATTTGTTCATACATACATACATATATACGTCATCTATGCGAGCTTATGACCATTAGCAATGTCACTCATTTAGCCACTCAATACTCCGGCTAACCGCCTAACATTCGTTTTCTACAATCCCATCCATTTGTTTTCATTTTGATTTTACATTTACTCGTACTTTGCCTCAGCCGGCAAATGCTGGCAAAAAAAAAAATCATGTGAGTCTACCTCATGCCCATATACTCCTATATATATGCATTAGTGACCTCATAACTATGCTTGAGTGCTTTTAAAAATATGAGAGTATCGATGAAGTAATCAACTGATTTCAGTGCAGAATAAATTTATTCGAAATTTTGCTTCTAACTCGCAGATTAACATTAAATGAGGCTTCTGTTGGAAACTAGGCTGCGGCTGATAAAATAAATCTTTTATTTAATATAATTTGATTAATTTAAATATTACAAAGAATATGTTTTGAAAATATGTAAATTACTAAAACAAAACTGGTTAAGCAGACCTTCAGATATCTACACGGGACTGTGGAAAATGTAGCTTCGCAGAATAGAGGAAAGAAAAAACAATATGGCGGCATCGTATCTCTGCTATAATCACTTTAGCTTCGGAAATAATTTGAGTTTTAGAGCGTTTGAACACTTTAGATTAGACACAATTGTCAGACCAATCCTAACATACGGCAGACTAGTATGGTGGCCGGCTTTAGATAAGTTAAATATAAAAAAAACAATGGTGCATGTATAAAGAAAGATCAGTCTTTGCATCTGCGGGGCCCTTAGGCCCACACCCTATGCTTAACCTATTACCAATAAAGATGAACATGCCCGAACCGATACAACGCTCGATCTCCAACCGGATAAGACGCTGATACCTATGCCTATAGCCACTAGCAAATTACTTATAGTTAGGGAAACCATCAAAAAGGTAAATACAAGATGGCAAAACCTCATAACATGCGAAGTAAGCAGACAGACATGGCCGAAATGGAACAGCGGTCGATCGAAAATCTTGTTTAGATATAACAAAGAAGCCATAAGAAAAATTATAGGCGTATTAACTGGTCATTGTTTAATAGGCAGCCACGCTGGAAGGTTAGGACTCCCGTACTTCGATTTCTATAGAAGCTGCCTTAATACAGAACAAGAAGAAACAGTCAGACACCTTTTATGTGAGTGTGAAAGCTTACCTATGAGGAGGATGCGCACTCTTGATAGGGCATTTTTAACTGATGTAGCGGACATAGCGCGAACGAAGCTTTGCTCGTTTATTAAAGCTACCGGATGGCTTGAAAGCGAACCCATAGGGTAAGGATAAGCTCCAGTGGTATCACAATGGACCTGCGAAAGGTCTCAGTGTGTCGTTGTGACCTTGCTATTAAAAGAAATTGTTTGCTACTAAAAATTAGATATGGAAATAGGATTACTTTTATAAATTATTTTGATAACTGTTTTTGGTATTTTTGTTTTTTCAATAATGAAGTATCATATTTATAATTAGTGGAGCGCCCGGGGGTTTTGACCTCGGATCTCATAGGGATTGAATGAATTGCCATGTAACCAATAAGATTTTCTTTTTTATGCTCTAAATTGTAACTTCTACCAATATTATATTGTGCAGTTAATTTTTTCATTGTTTAAACAAAAAAATATGAAAAATTAATATATTGGAGCATAATATTTAGTTGGAAATAATTTTTTTTAGTTCTACGTTAAATTTTACTTAAATAGATAAAGACAAACATCTTCAAGATATTATTGAAAGCACAGAAAATTTGTGTGACATATCTTTCAATAAAAGTCATCAACACAGTGATTCTACAGATGCTAGAATAGAAAGGGATGGTATCGATGTAAAAAGATTGGTAGACTTTTTCAAAGAACACAGTCCTTTTCCTGATACAGATGCAATTATGTCAATTGCCACTGGAATTACCGGTGATAAAAGTATAAATTGTTGCAATGCTTTTGAAGAAAGTTTAAAAGTTATGAAG
Organism: Anastrepha ludens; assembly: GCF_028408465.1. Classification (NCBI taxonomy): domain Eukaryota; kingdom Metazoa; phylum Arthropoda; class Insecta; order Diptera; family Tephritidae; genus Anastrepha; species Anastrepha ludens. Next base: position 94,718,412 of record NC_071501.1, read on the forward strand.
AAAATCGAAGGGAAAAATGTACGCGAATTGAAGTTATTAAGGAAAGATAAAATAAATTCTCTATTGGCTAAAAATAATAAAATAAAAATTCATGACAATGTTATTCCCGTTGATCCATTGTTGCTGTTTCAACGTATTTGTGTGTTGAAAAAAACAGATGATGAACTAAAAATTTATATGAATTATGAACTGGCACCATATCCACTTGCTCTGTTTGAAGATGGCCAACTGTGAAAGACAAAAAAATCAACTTTCTACGAATTATTCCCAGAAATTCAGATTAATTTGAAAAGCTTAGAAAATGTTCATTATGTTATTGATGGAGGCATGTTGTTATATCGTTGCAAATGCCAATTAAATGAAACATTCAAAATGATATGCGAACATTACGTAAGATATTTGAGGAATAATTATAATAACGCATACGTGGTATTTGATGGATTAAGAAGGACGGTATTAAATCTGCTGAAAGGAATCGTCGCACACTAAAAAATATAAGTACAGATATTGAATTTGATGAAAATATGCCGTTAAAAATCGCTCAAGATAAATTTCTAACGAATAAAAAAAATAAATCTCGCCTAATCGAAATGTTAAGAATAAAATTAGCTGATAACAATATTTTTACATGCCAAGCGGAAAGCGATGCAGATAAATTAATTGTTGATACAACAATTAGTTTAGAATCTCAAAATGTTGTTGTAATTTCAGAAGACATTGACGTCTTGGTTGTGTTAACGGCATTGGCGCCTACTGATCGTGAAATATATTTTTTAAAACCATCCCGAGGCAAAGTTAACCAACAAATATTTTCATCGAAAAGTTTAGAAAAATCTCTCCCAGCATGTAAAGAACATGTTCTATTTTTACATGCTTTCACGGGCTGTGATACTACTTCTGCGTTTTACAATAAAGGAAAAATTAAGTTTATCAAAAATTTTGAGAAGCGGAATGATCTACATGACTCATTTCAAGCTGATATTACATGTATTTTGGGGCTGTATGGTGCTTCGGCAAAAATTACAGATTTGAATGTATTCAGGTTCAATTCTTTCATCAAAGCAACTGCCAAAGACACAAGTGTTCTTTTATCTTCGTTACCTCCTACATTTGATGCAGCATTTGAACACTTAAAACGGGTTTACCTACAAATCCAGATGTGGTTAGGGAATGATTTAATCATCGAAAATTGGGGATGGAACTATTCCAATAATACCTATCATCCAACATTTACGAATCAATTACCTGCTCCCGAAAATTTATTAAAAATGTTATTTTGCACGTGCAAAAAAGGATGTGGAGCTGCATGCGGATGCCGAAAAAGTGGATTATACTGCAGTGTAGCATGCCTACAGTGCAACGACGACAGCTGTCTAAATGTAGCGCCTATGATTAACATCAGTGAAATTGAAGATGATATATGAAAAAATGTAAATTTTTCAATAGACAAATTTTTTTGTTAATTAATTTTTTTCTTTTAAATAGTCCTATTTTTTTGTTAATAATCTATTTATTTTTTCAGTTGCTTCCACTTCTGTTACAAAAAAAATAAATTCTACAACGTTATTTGCATTATAGCACATAAGTTATTGCAATCATACATTTTTGCTATTTAAAAATTAAGTACACAACTTTTAAATAGGTAGAGATTATTATTTATGTTATTCAAAACACATTTTCGCAAAGATAATTTAATTTCATCTAGTCCCTAAGACATCCTAGGTTTTTCATTGTTTGCTGTGATTCTTATAATCATGAGTTGCTATGATTCTTACAAATGTTTTTAACGCTCCAGACGCTCCACTAAATTTTCCATCTAAGAAGTAAATCAGATTTCACCAATTACGACTAGTTTTATTAATTATTTACACTTTTTTTGTTGTACATTTTTTTTAATGCATTATTTTTAATTTTCTAGGAAAGAAATAATTCAGATATGAGCAAATACGGTTATTTTTATTATTATCTATTATATAATTTTTTTTTTAGATTTTGTTCGTATTTTATGAATTATTTTAAATTTTCCATGAAACAAATAACTCAGATATCAGAAATACCAATATTTTTCTTAATTATTTTTTTTTTTGGTACATTTTTTTTTTGTATTTTTTTATTATTATGAATTATTTGTAGTTTTGCATTAAAGAGTAAATCTAATATCAGCAAATATGATTATTTCTATTAATTATTTAGATTATTTTTTGGTAATTTTTTTTTACTGTTATGAATTATTTGCAATTTTCCATGCATTTAATAATATTTATTTATTTATTTTTATTTATTTCTTTTTGTAAATTCTTTTTGGGATTTTTTTTTTGTTATTGTGAATGTTTTATAGTTTTCCTTTTGGGAAATAAATCAAATGTTAGTGAATTCGATTAGTTTCATTAATTATTTAGATATTTTTTTTGGAAATTTTGTATTTTTTTTAAATGGATTATTTCTAATTTTCCATGAAAAAATAAATCAGATATCAGCAAATATAATTAATTATTTTGATAATTAAAAAAAAACAAAAAGTTTTCACAATTTTTACTTTTTATTATGAATTATTATTCCATGAAAGAAATAATTCATATGTGAGCAAATACGAATATTTGTATTAATTATTTAGATAATTTTTTTTTTGTTTTTAATTTTTTTTTTATTTTTTTAATTTTTTTTATGAAGAATAATTTGTAATTTTCAATGAAAGAAATTTAATTATTAGGCAATTCGATTTTTTCGTAATTTTTTTTTTAATATATTATGAATTTTTTGTAATTTTCCGTGAAAGAAATAAATCCGATTTTTTTTATAAATCACTTAGAGTTTTTTTTTTGGTATTTTTTTATTTATGAATTACTTGCAGTTTTTTAGTTAAACTTTATAAATATAGTATATGCTTGCCCTACTGAAAAAAGCTACAACAGCTGTTATTTCTTTCAGTGAATTAAAATTTAAATTTAAATAACTCAGTATTAAAAAAATTATTAAAAACAGTCAGAATCAGTATTTTTTTTATTACAGCCATTTATGATCAGTTACGAATTCCTGGGTCATAAAAAACTACATACCTATATTTTTCATTATGATTAATAGAAACAACAAAACATTTTAATAAATCAAACGCAATCAAAATTTACCATTAAAAAAAAAATTATGCTAAAAAAATATATTGATAATTTTTTTAAATCTTCAGAGAAGTAACAGTCAAATTCTGTTTGAAAGGGAAATAGCTTAACAGCGGCTCCAGCACTTTCTCAAAGTAACTCACACTAACCACAAATAATTCTTGCATCACATATTTTTTGTTTGTTTCCTGTTTCACTCCTCTCGAGAGCATAGCGCCTGGACAAGCTTGTCTTGCGTTGGTTACATTAAACTATTTGATTTCTGACAGGGTAGGTAAATAGCCTGCCCGCTAACTGTCCTGTAATTTACATTTTTCTGCCAGAAGGATCGCACAGATGGTTGAGGACTTTGCTAAAGTTGATGTGTCTGCGCTATTACCGCGGTTGCACGCTTGCTCTTACTGGCGCCACTGATGCAATGTGTAATGCCCGCTTCCTTTTGCTGGCGCCACGATGCAATGTTGAACTGGGTGTTTTTCTTTGTATTTGCTTATTTTACCAGCCACAATGCAAAGGATTAGCTTGGGTTTGAGGAGTGAGTTTGAAAACGTTTTTGGGATGGAAAATTATTAGAAAGAGGGAAAGTAGGAAAATTTGAAAAGTGCGTGGACCTTGCTTCACGTGGGGGACTCGAACTCACAACCTCTGGGGTGGCAGGCTAGTGCACTTACGCTAGACTACCGAAGTCGCCTTCTTGACATATACACCACGTTTTAAAATTCTAAACACGCCACAATTGTTTTTATAAGTTTTGTAGTACCGTACCACAACTATTACCTTATATAAGGGAAATTGAAATTCTCCATACAATTTTAAAAAATATTTAGAAATTTTCAAAATTTTTCAACATCTATATACTTTAATCAAAATATTAAACTTTTTAACCAGAGTTTTTAAAATTTGTATGGGTATGCGGTTCTATAGCTCACTGAAACACTGTTGATTTTATCCGATTTAGCAATTTTTTTCGCTGAGGTGATACACCTTTTCTTCCAGACGAAGTGCATGTACAATTTTTTTAGAATAGAAGAAGTCTTGCATGGTCAAACAAAAAATGAAAACTGCCAATAATCGGTATTTTGCAGTCACTTGAATCGTGCACTTTGTTACATTAAAGAAGATTCAATGGGCCATAAGCCTGCGTACCTAGAAAAACTCTCAAAATTCTGGTTAAAATGTTGAAAGTTTTAATGAAAATTCTGAAAAAGCTTGAAAAATTTGTGCAAAGTTTGAAACTTTGGGCTATTTGGTGTTTGCTGTAGTATGAACAATATTTTTATATAAAAAAAAAAATTGGTGTGTTTATCATTTTGCCAAAAAGTGTATATGATAACCCAAAGTAAGGATACGAATTAATAGCAGTTAGGGCAAGTATGTATACATTAGGGTGCATCGCCAAGAAAAGGTGCAGTTTTTCCACCGGAATTATAAAATGCCTTAAACTTTAAGACTTCAGACAAATATTTCGGAAAAATATTAAGATTTATGTGCGCCGCACAGATTAGAAAGTACCCAGAAAAATAGAGTTTTTGGTAAATAAAATTAGTTTTTTAAAATAATTTTCCCGAAAAAATCAGCTTAGATGATAGAAGAGCTTAAGCTTAAAATAACTGCCTAAAAATGTTCAAAAATTGTATTAAAAGACTCAAAATAATGCCATTTTTGAGATACTTCAAAGCAGGCCAGCTCACGTCAGTCCTAATATTCTTTAAATATTTCGGCGGAAGTCTTAAATTATTAACTTGGGGAGAAAGAAACCCATTATTTTCTCGGTAGATGGCTATATTGAACTGGGGAGAAAGAAATCCATTATTTTCTTGGTAGATGGCTGTAGTGAAATAATGGATTCCTTTCGCCCCAAACAAATATGATAAGTCTTATAATATCCCTGAAAAAATAGTACCAATTTTTTTCTTATGGAGAGTGATGCACCCTAATAAACATACTTACCTGAGTGCATATAAAATTACAAGCGTTAAGTAAATCATTAGGCTGTGAAATAATGTCGCACGTAAAATTGGTTTCAAGGTCAACAAAACGTACGTACGAGTAATAAAAATTTCGTAGTCCCGAAAGCACTGAGGCGTGAGCAAGCGAAAAACAATGCAAACACATTAAAAAAATGTTTTTTTGCTTTTTTTTGTTATTTATTTATTGTAATCATAATTTCGCAAAACAAGCTTTTGCGCCAAGCTGACTTGTTCACAGCCATACACAAGCGCACAGCGCCAACTACAAGCAAATTCCACTGTTTATTTACTTATTAATTGCGCGCATTAAAAACTCATTAGTTGTGAATTTATTTAGCCTTTTGAAATTATCTTTAATTATTCCACAACCTCATCTCATCTCTTTTTCATGTCTCTTACATTTCAGTGCCCGGTCATCCACAAATCGTGCGCGCCTGCTACTTTGGTGATGTCTCGAACACTCAGTCCGGCTGCCGGCCAGATCCCTCTTTGCCGTTCGTGAGCCAGTTGTCGTGCGATGTTTGCACTGGCAATCTCTGCAACGGCTCCAGCGCCACAGCTCCTATCGCTGCAGCCATCGTGCTATTCTTCGCTTTGGCCCGCATGCTGTCCTAAACTGGTTGGCCGCCACTGTCGATGCGTAAACACACAAGCAAAACAAAATACAAATTGTCGTCTAAGGCTGTTTCTTCTGCAAAATACAGCGATAAAATAATTGTAACTGTATTTAGTTTGTAATTTTGTGCATTTTGGCCAATCTGAATTCACTTATTGTACAAGTATTTAATTTTTTTTCAAATTTTTCTCGCTTTAATGTATGCTATTTACTGGGAGTTGCGCCTCTACGTATGCTGCTCTTTGTGGGTGCACATCTACATACATACCTAAAACTTGTGTACGTTTTGTTTTTAAATAAAGTATGTATATGTAATTTTTTTAATGCTTCTAGTGTTTCTGTGGATGGTTTTATTACTGACTTCAACTATTTGTAACTACATATTATATAAATTTCCTTTCAGAAATTAAAACCCTTTCACCCGTTCTACTTAACTGTCGAAAATGTGTAGGATCGCTCAAATAGTTGGTAAAAAATCTAAATAAAATAGTATAAATATTAAATGAGCCTCTTATAATAAATATTGTTGGGTAAAGAGCGCTTATTTCAAAAGTGTAAGGAGCTGGTTTAAGTTTATTTCGTGTATTGATATAACCTCCTCGAAACCAAAAACTATCAACATGGCCGTTAGGAAGGTGGGTACATACCATAGGTACGTGAAATGGTTGAAGTGCCGGTCTGGCACTCCTTAAGTAGGGGTACGTTCAACAATGCATTATATTGCGCAACATACCATTTCAGAGTGAGCAGTGCGTTCAAAAATGCAAATATGGCAGTACTGCAAATGCAACGCGTTTTTAAACGTCATTTTAGTATCAAAAGTCGTGCATTATTTGAAGCAAAAAGTTTCACACTGCCAATAAATACGCTAGTACAATGTCTGATGAAAAGTGGGTATTTAATTTATTTAATTATTTATTTTAGCTTTTGATACAAAAATTGATGAAAAATACGAGATTTAAACTTTATTTTATTATACTTTTCTTGGTTTTAGTGATTAATTTAGTACATCGGAGATAAAATTACTGCTCAGAGTCCGACTGAGCATGGAGAACGAGTTCACGTCGGGAAGGAGGAAAGAGAGCGTGCTCTGGGCTAAGGTCGTAGGTGAAGTAAAAAAAGTTAATAAAGACTTAAAAATAGATAGAAACATCGCCCAGCGAAAATTTTCTAATTTACTCATCACATATAAGCGAATAAAAAACTCCGTCGAACTCCGTCATAATTGTTTGTTGCTGTTCAACAGATGGCCATTTTATTTCACTTTTCAATTTGCATATTGCCTCAATTGTTTTGTTGAAAAGATAATGCGCAGCTCCCTTAGCAATATCGAAGCGATCCGAAAGCTGTCGGAAAGTGACCCTGCTATTACATAACTTCCATAATGTTATGTAAAAACATTTTTCTAATGGTTTCCCACAACGACCAGTCCTTGCCGTTAACCAAACTGGAGTTAAAGCTGCTTTCAAATAATTCATAAAACATTTGATTAAAAATACTGATGCAACTGGATATCAAAAACTTACCTTAAAAGTGGACCAATTCATTCGAAAATGAGAATAAAATATATCCTCGGGAAACGATTTTATTGTTTCAAAAAAATACTTATTTTTGGGTATTTTCCGTTTTGATATTAAACTTTTGACAAGATATGTCCTTCTTTTAAGCTTTACACGGTTTTTTTTCTTAAATTTAATAAAAGACTATCGGTTTTTTCCTCACATACATCGTCCATGACCAAACCAAGTAACAATTCCATTTTACTGCACAGCGCGTTCATAAATGCAACAAATCTATTTGCAATTTTTCAACAAATCTATCAGTTGCATGAATTGTCACATTGACAGTGCTGCCAGTGCTGCAAGTACTGCGCATTATAATGCGTTTCTGAACATAGCCTAGCACTAAAGCGCCGTTTTCATACCATTATGAGACCTCCATCAGACAGTAATCTACTTTCCTGAGAAATAATTTGTGCAGTTTCTCATTAAAAATTGTCAACTGGCATTTTAATTACTTGGACCTTTTTAAACGCCTCCATAATTTTCTTTCAAATTGTAATCGCGTGCTCGAAATTTGTACATATTGTACATTTAATGGAGACAAGTACTATTGCAAAACTTTTACAGACTTCAGGTTCAGAGTTTCGAATCCACCCCATCAAAGCAAAATGCTTCTTGGGCCTACAGTTAGATGAGATAGATATTAAGGACAGGTGAATACACTTTAATGGGAGTGCACATCCATTTTGTGCGATCCAAGTATAGCAGCAAATCCTTCATCTCGATGTCTGAGATCTCATTAATTTGCTGTAAAAAAGACTTACCTATGGGATTGAAGGTGAGGTTGAGTCAGGCTACATGATCCCCTTCCAATGACCTGTAAGGGTTGCAGTGATGCGTGAAATGTTTGGTTGAGAGCATCCTAATAGATGATTCGTCCTTTGGATTTTGTACGACGGTCATGTGTTTTTTGTTGTACCCGTAATACATGTAGTTAATTGCTTCCACCTTCTTTCGGCTAAAGCATGATAGTGTGAAGCAATGGATGATTTTATTGTGTTGAGTGGGGTGGAGACTGCCACCGCCTCTGCTATGTCTAGTGTCGAACCGCTATCTCATTATCCCATATGTTCCTATGACCAGGAAACCAATTCAGAGAGTAAATTCAAGCCAATGACTAACCAGTTCTAGTTCCTCTCTACTCTGTAAGACTAGTTTGGATGAAATGGAGCTGGAGTCTAAGGTCTTGATAGCTGCTTGACTGTCTGAAAAGAAAATATACTCTTGCACCAACTTTCTTCTAGAGTTTTAGAGATTTGCATGCCTCTATGATCGCTTATAGTTTTGCCTGGAATACGTGTAGCATAGTCAGGAGGTCGAATTGACTGAAATAGGTTCATCTTAGTTCATCTTAGAACCGTCAGTGTAGCTTTCAATATCGTATCTTTCAATCACCTTCCCTTTGCCCCATTCGGCTCTCGGTGGAAAACGTACCGTAAATTCTTTTTCCAGGTTAGGGGCGGGAACTGTGTAGTCTGATCTGTTTTTGAGCAGGAGGATCTTGCTGTGAGTGTACGACCTTGTTGTCCAGCTTCCTATGTCTCTAAGCCTCACGGCGCTGCATGTAGCGATTGCTTTTATATGTAAGTCTAATGGTAATAGATGAGTTAGTACATTCAGCGCTTCAATAGGACTGGTGCTAAGCGCTCCTGTAGTTAAGATACACGCTGTTCTTTGTATCCTGTTCAGCTTGGTTTGGTTGTATTTCTTTTCTATTGCGGACCACCAGACTAGTGCCGCATATGTTAGTATTGGTCTTACAATGGCTGTGTAGAACCAATTGGATAGTTTTGGTTGGAGGCCCCATTTTTTTACCCAACATTCTCTTACGCTTGTCAAGTGCTATATTCGCTTTCTTTATTCTGTACTCTACGTTGGATCTCCCTCTGAGTTTGGTATCTAAGATAACACCTTGGTATTTTGCCTATTGGGTTAGCATAAGACTAATACCGTTTAATTTTGGGGGATTAAAGTTTGGTACCTTTGTTTTCTTAGTGAATAGCATCAGTTCAGTTTTGCTCGGGTTTACACTTAAGCCACAGTCTGTGGCCCAATTGCTGGATAGACCCAGAGGAAATTATAAATACTCAATGTGATTTTTTCACTTATTTAATGTGATTTTTTTAAATATATGTACATCAATACGTAAACCAGGGTAGCTTGTTATGTTATTGTGGTTGAAGTAAATGGGGTCGGTTGAAAAAGATGGGGAACCTACTAATGTTTTCAACCCTTCTAGTCAAAACCTGTGTGAACTCCGTGGCGTGGCACATCTATTATTGGCTTGCACGTTGTGAACCGATCTGATTCCGAGCTATCTAAAATACTATGAAAAGATGACTGATTTTAGATCAGCTCCCCTCCTTGCAGCTCATATGAGATGCAATTTCCAGGAATGTCACTGTGTTCAGTGACCCAGACAAGATTGGTGGTGTACCGCTTAGCTACCTTATTTTGAATAATTCTACATTCAACTCCAGCTATAGAGGAAGTATTATTAGTGATGTTACTTCATTTGGAAAGACACTGCAGTGGTAGCCTTATTCTTCCGATCCTATTAACATCCGCGTCGCTAGTTTTCCCACAAAAAAACAAAATTTTAGTAAATAAAAATAAATTATTTCTTACCATTACCATCAAGCAAAAAATGGGATTACCTGAGGTCGCGGCATCTTTGTTACTAATGAAACTTGTAGATTTGAAGTACTAAACGTCTTTTTTAACTTTAGGAACAACACTGAAACCATTACAAATGTTAGTCTTGAAGTCCAGTAGGAAATATTTGTTGCCAATAAGTGTTTGTTTTTTTTTAATTCAATAATCATCTGCGGAAAGTTCGTGTGGATTTTGAGTGATGGCCGACGACTAGCAGATTTGAATCCAAATCTATCTACAATTTTGACTTGATTGAGCAAAGTTGAGGGAGTTACAGCACTTTTTCCGAGGAGATACGACAGTTTTGTTGTTTGGCAAGCGATTTTCAAAACTTGTACATGGTTGGAAACGCCGGAGCCTTAGCTCTCGGGCAATGAAAGCATCAAGGCAATCGGCAATTCAAAATTTACTGAAAGGTTATTTATCAAAATTTTAGGCCAATCAGAGCAACATTGAGGGAGTTACAGCACTTTTTTCGCGGATATTTCATAATTTTGTTGTTTATCAACCGATTTCCATGACTTTTGATGATTCGGAGAGGCTGACGCTTCTGCAATTACGTGTCGAAATTTCAAGCCATTCAGAGCAAAGCTGAGCGAGTTATAGCACTTTTACCCTTTCGATCCGAACGGGACCTATGTGTCCCGGTATATGTTCGAGGATAAAATACTAGTCGGGACATATACTTAAGTCCCATTCAAAAACACTGACGGGACATATGTATATGTCCCAGCCCCTCCCACCACCCCTTTTTACCCGATTCAAGTCCTGACGTGATGGAATGCTTTTATTTTGCCTATTGTAATGATTGAAAACGTAAAACAAGTTCCCTTTACCTCAGCGGCTTTTCGGATAGAAAGGGTTAAGGTAGTATGACACAGTTTTGGGCCAATCGGAGCGCAATTCAGGGAGTTACAGCAGTTTTACATGCGGCCTCGGTAGTCTATCGTAAGTGTACTAGCCTATGTTGTGGGTTCGAATTTCTCGTGAAGCACGGTCCTCGCATATTCCCAAATTTACCTACTTTCCCTGTTTCTAAAAAACAAAAAAAAAACTCATTCTTCAAACCCAAAAACTTATTCTTTCCATTTTTACTCCTGCTCCGGAGTCCGCGCATTATTTGCTTTGTAGCTGCTAAAACAAAGAAAAACACACAGCTACACATTGCATCAGTGGCGGCAGCAAGAGTAAGCGGGCAATAGCAGTAATAGCGCAGACATACCAAATGTAGTGTAGTCTTGCTGAAAAATGTGAAATACAGGTGGCGCTGCACGCAGTAAGAAGACGTTGTTCCTAAGTAGCGACAGGTGAGCATTCCCACTATCTAGGAGTGGTGCGGCAGGCTAATCACCTATCCTGTCAGTAATCTAATAAATTAACGTAACCAACGCAAGACAAATAGTGCAGACACTAACCGACATATCGTAGTTCCTTACCGCAGCGCGTAGAGAACACAAAATTGAGCAAAACTTATCCCGTAAAAACCAACTGCGTTCTTTTAGTTACATATTTACACAATACATCGGTTTGTGTGTGTTTGTGTTTGGTTGTATCTACACAATGTTGCCATTGATATTTTTCCATACACACTTTTTCACACATCCGCGTTATCAGTTACAATTTTTTATTGTTTAATAAACCAAAGCCAAAAACCAACAAATGGAAAGAGTTCAGTTATCTATAATTAACATTATTCAACATTGTTTTTAAGTTATTTTAATAAAAATTAAAATTTTTCTAAGTTTATTTAGTAAATGATTTCGAAATGTTATGTTTGGCAACACTGTGTGATGAGAAAGCAATTCAGCTGAAACGATTGTACGGAACTATCCAAAATCCTTCCATTAAATCTACGATACGGAAGGGTGGTAATTTTTCATTTACATGGGGCTCTCATTAGTTTGATCGTAACAGCTGAGACGATCCTGCGCTAACGTCGGTGAGTGTGCGCAGCAAAAGTCTCGGATATGCGATCTCCTCTATGATGACGACATTTGGCGCACTTGCCAGGACACAAATAGCACAATGAAACGTTAGTTCTCGCAGGGAAGCATCCAGACAAGCCCAACTCGAAGTGCAGCTGGTGAGCTACAACATCGACATACTCGGCGTAAGCGAAATGAGATGGAACGGCAGCGGTGAAAGCACGTTACCGTATGGTAACCCAATACTGCACAGCGGAAAAGATGACAGAGTGACTAGGGAAGCTGTAGGCTAATTGGAAAGGATTTAGCGAGGGCAAGTAGGTGCTAGGGAGGCTATAGGTTTATTTTACCGATATTTGTTTTGATCCGATTGTTGTGTTATTTGCGTATTTGAAAAGGGTGACGCTTCCCTAGATATGTGTAAAAAGTTCAAGCAAATCAGACGAAAACTGAAGGAGTTATACAACTTTAACTGAAAGGATTTAGCGAGGGCAAGTAGGTGCTAGGGAGGCGTTAGGCTTATTTGCTTTTGCTAATAAATGAAAGAAAAGATCAAAACGATAAGGGGTGTTTTTCACAAATGCAAAAAAAAACATTTTTCCATAACTAAATTTAAAAAAAATGTAATAAATATACAGAGGGCGCCATCTTTTATGTCTGTATGAAAACATTGAATAACTTGAAAAAAAAACACCAGTCTAACGGTTAGACGCGATACAAGTGAAACCTTCCGTAAAACAAACTGAGAGAGAATGAGAGGAAAGCAGCATTAGGAGCGGGATAATTATAGGTTCATTATAATATTGCTATAAAGTTCATATTTTATTTTCTTCATTTTATTATTATTCATCTTCAATGTTTTCAATTTCAACAAATGATACGAGGGGCTTATGATAGCTAAAATATGATACAAATGCTTTGGTTTCGATGTTGTCAACATGTCTTTGAAATACCGCGTCAATGGTTGTTTTTGATCGTGTTGTCGATTCAGTGCGATTGTTACACATTTTTAAATTGAATGTTGTATTGAGAACGTCAATTAAAGGAACCGCTGTGTCCAATGCAAAATTTACGTTAAAATCGCCACTTAAAATCATTGGAACTTTATTGTAATCTTTTCTAAGTATCCGCGATACTTCTGGTGTATTACTTTATTAAATTTTCGTGAATGAATTCCGTGATGCTATTTATTGATTTTTTTTTCTGTCGATATTCACGACACTTTTCTGCATTATTTTTCGGCATAATTGCGGTAAATACTTAAAAATGAAAATATTTACGAATATAAAAATACACACGCGGTTGCTATTATGAGCGTCCCCAGCAAAACCTGCGTGACCGAAACTCTAACACAATTACATTTTTTTGAATGTTACAAACACATATGCACGCAGGTTTTGCTGGGGCGTGACCGAAACTCTAACACAATTACACATATGCACTCGTATTTGTTTGAAAATCGCCTTTTTTTTTGGTTCTCCGTCACCTTTGGAAAATGTGTAAACAGTAAGCAAACTTTATTCATATATTTTTCCTCATTTTTGCATCAGTAAAATTAAACAAACGCCGTAGCCGAATGGGTTGGTGCGTGACTACTATTCAGAATTCACAGAGAGAACGTCAGTTCGAATCTCGGTGAAAACACCAAAATTAAGGAAAACTATTTTTCTAATAGCGCTCACCCCTCAGCAGGCAATGGCAAAACACCAAGTGTATTTCTGCCATGAAAAAAAGCTCCTCATAAACAAATCATAAAATAAAATAAAATAAAATAACTGTATAAAAAAAAATTTTTTCTTGTGATTCGAACCAAGGATTTTGGATCGGAAGCTCACATTGCTAGCCGCTCGGCTATCGCGCCATGCTGTCGGCGCTGGCCTAAAAGTTATTTAGTTCGTCGCTACGTGTATATGTAATATTCGTAGCCAAGAGTGTCGCTTTTTTCGTTTCACTTTTTCTCAAATCACTCCCAACGAATCTAAAGAAGTTTTCACTTCAAAAAAAACTTATTTTTATAAGTGAGGTATTTTTATTTGGTTTGGTTATTTACAATTTATTAAAACTAGTTTTTGAATACAATATCATTATTAAGTGGCCACCTTTATTAGAAATCACAAACTGCGATCTTTTTTCTGCCTTTGTCATCACCTTGTCAAGCATTTCGGGTTTTATAGCGTCGATTTCGGCACGAATGTTTGCCTTAAGCTGGTCAATAGTCTGCGGCTTATTCGCATAAACCTTACATTTCAGATAACCCCACAAAAAGAAGTCCGGGGGGGTTAAGTCAGGTGATCTGGGGAGCCAGCCGATGTCACTTCTTTTTGACACTAGACGGGCCGTGAATTTTCGTTGCAAAAATTCAATTGTTGCATTCGCCGTGTGGCATGGCGCGCCGTCTTGTTGAAACCAGTAGCAGTCTAAACCTTTCTCACGCATTTGCGGGCAGACATAATGAGCCAACATCCATCGATATCGGTTTCCATCGACCGTTTCGTTTTCTCGGTAAAAATATGGCCCAATGATGGTTTTGGCGTAAATGCCGGCCCAAACAGTGACTTTCCGGTCATGCAATGGCGTTTCATGGATCTCGTGTGGATTCTCAGTTTCCCAAATACGGCAATTTTGTTTATTCACGCTGCCAGACAGGTTAAAATGTGCCTCGTCAGTCATTAAAATTTGCTTCCAAAAATTGGGTTCAGTGTCAACCATTCGAGCGTCTATTTGGCCGTATTTTAAGTGACGTGAATGGTCTGCCGGCAATATCCTTTGTCTCAATTGCAATTTATATGGAAACAAATTTAAATCATCCTTTAAAATGCGTCGCATTGTGCTGAGCACGACGTCGATACGACACTGTTGGCTTCTGGGCAACGCTCTCCCTCACTGCTTCAACAAGTTCATTCGTCGTCGATAAACGGCATCGATCTCATACCGTCCCGTGCTCGAAAAAAATTCCACACCAAACCGCGATGCTTTCTGTGATATGCGCGTTTTTCGATGTATACTTGTAGCGTCACCAAAAATTGTTAACAAAAAATACAAAGTTTGTATGTATGTATTATCCTAAAAATAAAAATGTAGAGAAAACAAAATGTTTGTAAAAAGCTCCATACCAACATTTTAGTGTGGTATGAAAAAAATAAGAAAAAAGTCCAAAGGTGGTGCACAAAATTAATAAAAAATAAAATGTTTTTCCAAAAATTTTTTTCTTTAATCTAAAAATTTGTAAAAATATTAAAATAAACGAAATATATTCGTTTTAAAAACTGCGCTTTTCACAAAAGTTCTTAATAAAAAATAACATTTTTTTCCAAAAATTATACATAAATAAAATTTGTTTCCAAAAATTTTTTTTTTATCTAAAAATTTGTACAAATATTAAAAGAAATGAAATATATTCGTTTTAAAAACTGCGCTTTCCACAAAAGTTCTTAATAAAAAATAACATTTTTTTCCAAAAATTATAAATACAATTTTTTTCCAAAAATTTTTTTTTTTTATTTAAAAATTTGTAAAAATATTAAAAGGCACGAAATATATTCGGTTTAAAAACTGTGCTTTTCACAAAAATTCTTAATAAAAAATACATTTTCTTTCCAAAACTTTTTCCAAAAACTTTTTTTATCATAAAATTTGTAAAAATTTTTCCAAACATTTTTTTCCTTTAATCTAAAATTTTTCCAAAAAAATTTTTTTTTTAATCTAAAATTTTTTAAAAATATTAAAAGGAACGAGAGATATTCGTTTTAAAAACTGCATATCAAAATTTTCAGCAGTGAATAAATTTCAAAATTAATCAATTTTTCTAGTTTTCTTCTTATTTTACTGAGCCTACAAATAAGCCAATTTTCAGAAAAATGTAAGAATACGGATTACGTGACATAGAATCACTCAAATACGAATTTAGCCCAAGAAACGTAGTTTGACTTGGAAATTAGTGAGTTAATCTGTTTGGCCAAATTCCACTCACAAACGATTCAAGAGCCATGTCATTGAATATAGTCATCTTGGAGACCCATGCCTCTTACCCAAGAACGCTTATGAAAAGTAGAGAGGATTTAATTTGTACGACTATCTGCTGGGTACAAGTAGCATTTGACGGCGGGAGTAATTCTCTTTTCACATATCGCACCCTAAATACAAAAGGGTCACAACTCAAAATTTTCCACACTCGAGCTTGACTTGTTTACAGTAGCACAGAAAACAAACTATGTGACATATCACGCTGAAAATTGCCATGTAAGCTTATAACAGTCCTATCAAAAAACAAAAAATTTATTTTTGCCATATGTCATCCGCGGACCGTTTTATTGATAACGTCTCGTTCATATTTGAGCAGAAGTACATTTTGAGTTGTGACCCTTTTGTATATAGGGTGCGATATGTAAAGGGTTTTCCAATAGGAGAAGTTATTCTCGAAAAATATCAATAGTTTCGTTGCTTGTGTGGCACGTAGTGCCATCTGTTGAAAATAACCATTGCCCAGATCAGTACCATCCAATTCCGGCCATAAAAAGTTGTAAATCATCTCTCGATAGCGCAATCCATTCACCGTAACGGTTGCTCCAACTTCATTTTCGAAAAAGTGAGGTCCAATGACTCCGCCGGACCATAAACCGCACCAAACAGTCACACGATTAGGATAGAGAGGCTTGGATTTTCGGAGTCCCACATTCGACAATTTTGCTTGTTGACGAAGCCACAGAGGTGGAAATGGGCCTCAGCACTCAAGATGATTTTTCAATGGAACTCTGGATCATTTTCATGCATTTCAACGACCCAATTAGCAAAGCGACGGCGTTGTTGATGATCGGCCGGCTTGAGTTCTTGTGTTAACTGGACCTTAAGACCCAAATCTTTATGTAAAATTCGGTGTAATGACGTTTGTGGAATGCCTAATTCCAAACAACGACGAGGAATGGGCTAACCTGGGTTTTCTTCAACACTTTCGGCTACAACAGCAATATTTTCGGTTGTTCTTGAGCGACTTGCACGGGTTTTATTCTTCACATCACTAACTTGCCCTCGAATTTTTTCACCAATTTCTGTATTGCGGTCCGACAATGTGCTTCACGATGACCCAAAAATGTTCGAGTTTTACGAACCATCCCTGCCAAATTTTCACCATTTTTATAGTTTTATAATTTTAATAATTTCAATGCGTTGTTTAAGCCTGTGTCGTTCCATTTTTATTAATGGCGTAGTTTCTACTTGCCAAATATCAAAAAATGACAGCTTCAAAAGTGACATCTATTCATCCTGTTACTGAAAAACCCTTTATTTCAAGTTTGAGATGCTGATCCTTGAGTGCGTGAAATCTTTTATTACTGCGAAATTTTATACTCAATAAATACGATTACAAAGCGATACAAAGATTATTAGTCCGCGTTGTTTGCATGTTTTTAAACGATATTTAAGAGAACGTAAGTTCGAATCTCGGTGAAAGACAAAAATGAGGGAAATGTTTTTTCTAATAGCGGTCGCCCCTCGCCAGGCAATGGCCACCGTCTGAGTGTATTTCTGCCATGAAAAGGCTCCTCACAAAAAATATTTGCTCTTCAGAGTCGGCTTGAAACAGTAGATCCCTCCATTTGTGGAACAATATTAAGACGCAAGCCACAAATAGGAGGGGGAAACCGGCCAAACACCTAAAAAAAAAGGTGTACGAGCCGATTATATATATAAAGTATTTAAATTTAAATATCTCTCCCAAGTATACACACAGCCTGTGACAACACTAAAAAACCGCCATTGTGAGAACTTTAGGTTTGGTTATGGCGAAAGTGACAGGTAAAAATTAGATGTCTAAATTTTGTTTACCTGCTTATTTGCTTACTTGCTGCCATTTGGCTAGTTCTCACTCGCTGCTACTGTCTGCCACTGCTGATTGTTAAATTACTTTCTTTTCCTCATACATCACAGCGACACAGTGCGGAAGGAAAACAGCTGTTTTTCTTTTTGTTTTTGTGTGTCATCTTTGTAGGCAAATGTTGCGGATACTGTCTTGTGGGTCTCATCTTAGTTGGGACAAAGTCGCTGTGACATCTTTGTCACTTCCGCGTGCTTAAGTGCTAATGTGATTTGGTATTTGGCGCAGCAACAGACAGGTTGCCCTTTAGGACTCATCTCCACACATACATACATGCTTGCATATGTGTATACTATACAACTATTTGGGAATCTGTACTCAAAAAGGGATGACCCATACACATTTATGTACACTTCCATACACATACACATATTTGTATGTATGTAAAAAGTTAGACATCTCTGCGGAGCAACAAATAGAGGTTTTACTGCTTACCTGAAGACGATTCAGCGCACGTTGGACTAGAGCTGGGCGACATGATGCTGCCTGTTTAACTTGAATTATTGCCGCACCTAAGCAAATTTGTCACTTACAATGGTAAAAAATTATGTGGCGCACCGTTGACAACGACAACGAACGACAAGGCGAATAGGAATGAAGATGGCAAGATGCCTGACGAGATAGGTAGTTAGATTGAAAACATTTGCAGATGTTGAGCGAATGCTCGGAAAAGTTTCACTTAAAAAGTTATTTTATAGAACTTTTTTGGCTTTGCTAAATAAACTTTTGCGACTTATGAAAAATGTGAGCATGTGTGTGTGTGTATGTATGTCCCTGTGTGCGCCAATTTGATGAATTCTTCAAAGTTGAAATTTTTACATTTTCAAAGAAAAACTTCTTGGCAACAATTAAATGCAGCATTGCGGAAACGCATACCGTTGAGTTGCCACAAAAAACGTTTGCGCAAGGTGAGTGTTTACACATCTGTATTTACGTCTTGTTGAATCAGAGTTTTGATTGACACGCGTCTGCCGACATGCTTGTGCGCTCGTGTGTTGGAAACACAAATTTACATGTAAAATTTCTTGTAAACATGAAAATAAATTGTATTAATTACCATACACAATAACTGAGATAAATTGTTAAAGATTAACCCTGCATTACCAATGTGAGGGTGTAAATGATCCAATGAGCTTGAATTCTTATATAATTTAAATGTATTAAGTAAAATCAACACAAAGTTAAAATTTGATATTTATTTATTTACATATTTCAGCATGTTTTAGAGTACCTACATAAAATTTTGCGGGAGAAAGCAGATGTTTTCGTAAAATATCAGATATGAGAATAAGTTTTCGTCTTTCGCAATTAAATAATATATGATTTTATGTGCCATTGGAAGCTACAACTTTTCTCCATCTATCAAGCAGCATACGGATTCCTTTGACGAAAAATTCGAGTTATTTTCACTTAATCCATTTATTGAGCCAGCTTGTGATGCTCTGGTAAGAAGTGAATCGCTCTCCAATAAGGGCTGACTGCATTGATCGGAACAGATGGTAGTCCGAAGGTGCAATGTCTGTGGATTATGGCGAATGGGGCAAGATGTCCCATTTCAGTCCCTCTAAATAAACGGTGGTTTTTTAAGAGCCATAGGAAAGTTTAAAAAAAAACTCACGTAAAATTCAGAAAAACGCATGAAATTTTTATTTCAATCGATAGTACAGTCCATATAATTTAATGTTTGAAGAATATTTCATGCAAATGTTGACCGCGACTGCGCTTCAAATGGTCCACCCGCTTACTCCAATTTTGGCCTACTCTTTCCAATGTTTCGGCCGGTATCTCACATATAAATGCCTTAATGTTGTCTTCCAATGCGTTAATTGAAGCAGGCTTGTCTGAATAGACATGAGCTTTAACATAGCCCCCCAAAAAATAATCTAAAGGCGTTATATCGCACGATATGGGTGGCCAATGGACAGGCCACGAACGTGAAATAAAATGTTCACCGAACTCCTCTCTCAACAAGTCCATTGTTCCGCGTGCTGTGTGGCATGTGGCACCGTCTTCCTGAAACCACATGTCAAGCAAGTCAAGCTCTTGCATTTTGGGCAAAAAAAAGTTGGGTATCATTTCACGGTAGCGCTTACCATTCACAGTTACATTACGATTCGCAGCATCTTTGAAGAAGTACGGTCCAATGATACCTCCAGCCCATAAACCGCACCAAACTGTGACCTTTTCAAGATGCACAACATAACCTCTGAAGCACGAATCTTTTTTTTTTCGCTGTCGATTGGTCTGGTTTACCTGGCAGGCTCCAACATTTTCGACGCTTAGGGTTATCGTAAAAGATCCATTTTTCAGCTACTACGATTGAGACCTCACATATACACCTTCAAATCACCAGTATATTACTAGAGCGAACACAAAAATAGTATCAGCAGTGACACCTTTTTACAAGGGCGGAAACTTATTCTTATACCCAATATTAGGCAGAGGTCATTCATTCTAAAGCACTCAAATTCAGGAACCATAAGAAAATAAACTGGCTAAGATTTTCTCAGGAACTAGCAAAATGTTTTCCCATGGATCCACCTTTCAACACTTCTAGCATAGAGACATTAGATAACATGGTCAATAGACTAACTAATTGCTGCAACCAAGCCCTGTACAAGGCTTGCCCAGCAGCTAAGCATAGAGGGAAGAATAAGCCAACCTGGTGTTCATCTCAACTGAAAAAGCTACAAGCAGCTAGAAACAATTAAACAACGCCAAATTCTCCCAAAGCGAAAGCGAATGGGACTTGTCCTATGGGGCCTGACATGAGATATTTGAGAACATGAGAAGTCTTCTTGTGGTTCTTACAGGGCATTGTCGGATTGGCAGGGATGCCAGTAGATTGGGAGCGCCCTATAACGACTATTGCAGAAGCTGTAACGAACCTGAAGCAGAGACTATAGAACACACTCTTTGCGGGTTCATAGCTCTGGATAGAAAAAGGTTCAATATTTTAGGAAAAAGTTTCCTGAAAAACTTGCCAGAAAGAGCCAATATAAAAATAACAAGCCATAGATCTATTAAAGCCACAGCTTGGTTCTATGAAGGCAATGTAGAGTGACCTATACTTACCTCCCTACAACTTACCCTTTCCAATTCTCCAAATACTTCTCTTCAGGGCTGGTATCGACAACCATACCCTGGAAGTATTCTACTGCTGTATATGCCACAAACGGCTCTACGCGAACTCCACCTCGGTTAGGTGGAATAAGTGCAAAGGATGGTGCCATATTTAGACCTGCTCAGGCCTTAAGACACGTAGGGTTTGGTCCATACGGTATGTGGCTACGTTTTGTTTCCGGCACCAGACAGCCCCTGCCTTAACGGCTTCATCGTCGAATGAGCTGGCACTTCAAACTGCCGCCAGGAATCAAACTTCTACGGTTAGGAGCTCACCGGTGCAACACAACTCCCTGTCTGGCCCACAACCCTCCTGCTCCAATCCCAGTGCGGGGCAAACCAGCAGCTCTGTTCCGTGTGTCAGACCAGAGATTCTCGGAACCTGACATCAGTCAAGTGCAATTCTTGCAAGGGCTGGTGCCACTTTCGGAGGTGCTCTGGTCTGCGCATAACCCTACATCCTTGCTGCAGAGCTTTAGATCCGCAACCATACCCGTGGCGCGACCGAAAGTCAACAGCGGGACCAACGCCGACAACTCCACGCGTCCCTTATACCCCGAGTTACGACTACACTCCCGAGGAGCTTTAAGCTCTTCCAACTTAACTGCGATGGAAAAAAAGTAGCCGTGGTCATAAAATACGTTATTGTGCAGGGTTAAGTTGAATTGTTAGTCTTAGTTGTCAAAAGCTCCCTAAATGTGTATGCGTGTAAATGTATGGATGAAATAGATACAAATTAATGAATATATTTTCTGATGAATGCCCAGAGTTGCTTGGCAAATTGAAATGAAATCAAACCACGTCCACGTATAGATTACTTCGTTGAAATTTATTCAAATTCAATTATCCTCATAGAAAGCTAATAAAACAATCAACTTATAATTGATTAACTTGCTGCTAATTTTGTTAACTTAGAAGGTTAAAGTTCATGGGTATTTGTGCTTCTTGAAATGTTAGATTTTCATCTTTTTTAATATTTTTAGTATAATTCAAAGCAAAAATAAGATATTCATATGAACGGGAAAGTGACGCTTGGGTAAAAATTACTTCAGAAGGAGGTATTTGTGGATTACGAACGGTGACTAATTTGCAGTTAAGCAGCAGGTTCTAATATTATTCCACCTCAACCTCCATACAGCTGCCACAAAAAGGTCTTGAAGTAATTCCGAGTCTCACCGCATGTATACCCCGCGGATAGTGCCCCGTGGGGACGCCCACGAAATTTGGAAGCTGAGATTTTGTCATCCTCAGAATATCCCTCGAACATATCCGATGTACCCGTGACCAGAAGGATTTCGTGACTTTACACGTTTGTGTAGTTTCCCAGCGCCCTTTGAGTTGACACGAATCTCATCTTTCCAGGAGTAGAGCGGAAATTGTCAAGGGGATACCAATCTTCTCCTTTCCCGGGAACAATACCTCACAGGTCCCTTCTGTGGCCAGCTCATCCGCTTCGCAGTTTCCCGTAATGTCCCGCTATGACCAAATACCCAGGTTAGCCTTATGTCACAGATTTCGGATGTAGTCGAAAGTGAACCCAGGCACTCCGTGATCAGTTTCGAGTGCACCATAATAGAGCCCAGTGCCCTAATTGCCGCTTGGCTATCGGAGTAAATGTTCACCTACTTAACAGTTATTTCGCAAGTAAGTAGCCAAACAGCAGCTTCTTTGATTGCGTCTGCCTCTGCTTGGAATACACTACAGTGGTCCAAATTTAGTGGGTTGGTTCATTGCTGAAACCCATTTGCATTGAAATGGAAGTGTAAAAAAGTGTTATTGCTCACCTAATGGACAGAGCTCACTATTAAAACATCAGAAGCCACTTCGCAGTCTCCACGTGATCATTCTCGAATAGTGGAAAAAATAGACCATAATTTTTGGAAAATCTCTTATCGGCGAACGATTATTTTCTACCAATAATGAGAGAACATCCCTCCTTCGATAGGTACATATGGTTTCAGCAGATGGTGCCACGCCTCACGCGGCCAGATATACCATGTTGATACTGCGTGATTTCTTCCCTAATAAACTGATAAGCCATTTTGGTGACAGATCCTGGCCACCCAGCTTACGCGAACTTAATCCTATGGACTATTTTCTGTGCAGGTAGCTCAAAAGTAAAGGCCATTCAACAAATCCAGTGACCAAAGGGTGGGCCTTGGGAACTCAGTACATTAACGCGGGATCTGAGTTACGGATCACGCAAGCAGGGTCTTCCTCATTGCACGCCTATGCGCCGTCTGTCTTTTTGATGCCTATTTTAATATTATATTAACTCTTTCCTTAGCCATGGAACCTAGCCAAAATTGTTAAACTATTAACTCTTTCCTCTAACACCTTATGGCCCGTCATTTTTGAACGGTTACCTATGATAGGTAGATTCATACCTAGCAGATTCCTAAACTTACCTCAGTAAGCGTTTCTGGAGTTCCTCTTCGGATTCTCTTGAGTGAGTGAAATTGGTGTACAGCCAACATTGTATATATATAAATAATTACTAATGATAAATTCTAACAGAGATTCGCCTCTCTGGTTGGAGCTTCCCCATGCCTCAAACTCTGTACCTCTTCTGGAGGAATGGGCTCTTATAGACCCAGAGCTTTTGACCCAGTATTAATCGCAGATATTTGTAAGCAGAGCTCCTTGCTACGACGCCGTAGGCCGCTACTGTACGATGTAGGTTGACCTGGGCTACTGTCAAGTGTTCTGGTATCATTTCTCTAATGGCGTCCCTGCCTCCTTCTTATCCAAGAGCTGCAACTCACTTCCACTCTTTTTTTGAACTCGAGCTTCCTTAGGTCCAGTTTCTCTATTAGATCTTGCGTAATGGGGATATATAGGCCGCTCCAGTGAATTTCCTGGGATGAACTGGTGGCTTGCTTGGGTTCCCTGCCTGTAGGGACAATTACTATGGTGGGTCTGAGCACGAATCTTCGGCAAGGACTCTCCAGCTCATAACTGATCACCAAGTTTTGAATTTGATACGGTGAGATCAATCACTCCCTGTCTTCTAGCAATTACAAACATAGGCTGTGTGCCCTTGTTGTGTTTGTCTAGGCAAAAGGAAGCGATAAACTCGAATAGCCGAGAGCCCCGTCCATTGCACTTGCTGCTTCCTCAGATTATATGCTGAGCATTAGCATCGCATAGAGCAAGGCCCTGATTGCGCCGCTCACAGGACGTCACCAGACTGGTGGCCTTCCCAGGTAGTGGCCCTTCCAGAGCATCGTAAGGAAAATAAGCAGATGCAATCACAAACCTCAACCATCCGCGTCTACACCTATAACACACCTCAGCCGCTATCAGGTCTTGGCAATAGAGTTGCTCAAAACCGTCGCAGTGAGATGAGACGATATTATAGGTCTACTCGAATTCCTGTCGTATTAAGAAGCGACCACCTTGGCTCCTTGGCTCCACAAGATCTACTCTGATTTCTTCGGAGATCTGGTTGATTTAAACAAAATTAAAAATGGAACCCGAATGCAATACTTGCTAGTCTGGCCCGACAAAAAAAAACCATGGTGGGAAAAGTTGATGCTGGGACCATCTGAACCCATGCCCTCCGGCAGCACTTTCTGGCTTTAACTATATTTAAATTTAATATTAATTAGCGCTCACACCCTTTGTTGAGTGTTAGGCTGAGATCCCCCCTCCGGTTTCTGGTGTGCGTCAGTTTTATGCCGCCTCTGAATGGCAGATACTTTTACTGAGAGAAGCTTTTTCAATGCAGAAATACACTCGGAGGCTTGCCATTGTCTGCTGAAGGGCAACCGCTATTGGAAAAAAACTTTTTCTATCAATTGGGGTTTCATGGCTAGTATTATATAGGGTGTTTTTTTAGAGGTTAGGTTTTCAAGTTGGCACTACTTTTTTCGTAGATGGTCTTTTTGACAGCTGTCACTTGATTTATGCTCAGTTTGGTTTGCCATTTCATAATGAATAGACTTGCACCTGAACAACGTTTGCAAATCGTGCAAATTTATTACGAAAATAATGGTTCGGTTCACGCGACGCATCGAAGAAAATTTTGTTCAGCGAAGAAGCTCACTTTTGGTTGAATGGGTATATCAATAAGCAAAATTGACGCATTTGGAGTGAACATAATCCACAAGCCATTGCTGAGAAGCCGTTACATCCTCAAAAAGTCACTGTTTGGTGTGCTCTATGGGCAGAGGGAATCATTGGTCCATATTTCTTTAAAAATGAAGCCGGCCATAAAGTTACAGTCAATGGAGAGCGCTATAGAGCCATGATTAATGACTTTTTCGCGCCTGAATTGGACGATGTTGATGTGGACGATCTTTGGTTCCAACAAGACGGCGCCACATGCCATACAGCCAACGCAACAATCGATTTATTGAAGGAAACTTTTGGTGAGCGCATTATCCCGCGCCGTGGACCTGTGGCGTGGCCTCCAAGATCGTGCGATATAACACCGCTGGACTATTTCTTGTGGGGCCATGTGAAGTCGCTTGTCTACGCAGATAACCCCGAGACGATTGACGTCTTGGAAGAGAATATTCGGCGCGTTATTGCTGACATACGGCCCCAAATGCTGCAAAAAGTGGTCGAAAATTGGGCCTCTCGGCTGGAATTTATTCGAGCCAGCCGCGGCGGCCACTTGCCCGAAATCATTTTTAAAACATAATGGCAAACCCTTATCTTTATAATAAAGCTAAATTCTTGGCCATAACATTAAATTATATACGTTTTATTTCATCTTGAAAACCTAACCTCTAAAAAAAACACCCTATATTTCGAACAAGGGCACTAGCGAATGATAGTCGTAAACCAATCGATTCGGCTACGGCGGCCGCCGTATGTTTGACCAATTTGGCTTTATTTTTAATATTTTTATGTTATAAAAACGACGTTTTAAAATTCTAAAAACTTTTAAATACCGATATTATCAAACAAAAATCTCAATTTTCCATTTACGCAGATAAGTGGCAGATTTTGTGGCATGAGATAAAATAGTTAGTAGAAAAGTATGCACACATACATAGCTAGTTGAATACCACTTAACGGTATTGAAATTTTCACACTCCCCATTCGTACTGCCTGTCTGTTGCAGAGCGTCAGTGGCCAAACAAAATGTGCGGTTGCAGAAGAAGTGTAGTTGTAAAATTCCTACTTGTGAGCGCATATTATATTTCAATGTGATAAAATGTTGACTTGCATGTTTTATGTAGTAGTATGTGGACACACACACACAAGAGCAAGTAGTAAATATATTCTGCATACACTTCGCTGAAAGTGCGATTGTATGGTCGGAAGTATTTTAAGAATATCAATTGCACGCTAGCTGACACTGCCGCTACCACCGGCGGCACTTCGGAAACGACGTTAAACGAAATAGCTTCCTGTGCTTGCCACAGATGCGACCAGCTTCTTATATTTAACACACTTCCTCTTTCCTGCCACACATACGTGTACATACATACAATTATTTGTTCACACATTGCCAAAACCATTGTGACATGTTGCTGGTTTCTCAGCAGTAGCCCCAGTGCAGCTTAAGGTCCAGCTTGCGTGCACTGCACCGAAACAAATTCGAATTGCTGCTGGTGTTGTTGCATTTCCGCTTCGTCACTTAGCCATTGCAATTGGCATCACTCATGCATTGCTCCATACTCGTTGCTATTTTTGTTAGTAAGTCAAGCTGCGAGGTATATGCAACTACTTTTACATACATAAATGGAGCTGTCCTTACTATGCCAGCCAGCCAGCCAACTAGCCAACCCGCATGTGCTTGGTGCTGGTTGAAGAATTTCTTGGGGATAGAGAAATGTAAAAAATAAGAATTTCCGGGGAGAAAGAAATAAAATAAATGCCAATAGAAATGCTGGCATGAAGAAATCAGATAAAGGAAGCATTGAATCGTATGCAAATTCGAATAGCTCCGGTCAATGGCAAAGCGTAGAAAGAGTGCATTTTAAAAGGACATTATGTGTTAGTAGGGATATGATTCGCTTACTCCCTGTGTATGTGTGTGACTATCTGAATATATGCTTACTTGTTTAACACAGCTGCATTCTTCCCTACATACAGCAAAGTGTAGTGGCTGGTGTTGGCTGGCCGGCAAGGGACCATCAATAAGCAGGCAACTTGGCAAGGATGTATTTTGCCTTGATAGCTTTTTCGTTTGTCAATGCAGATTTATGTGCAACGTCTGTAAAATGTAGAAGCATTTGTACTCGGTTGTATTTAAGTATTTTTATAGCTGCACGTATTTTATGTGCATTTGTTGTGTGAAAGGACATTTCAATAACAAGATTTCGTACGTTGCCAGCAGTAAAAGGACATTTATTTTTTGAATCGAAGGAAATGTCACACAGCGGCTGTATGGTAGCACACGAAAGGACGGCCACTTCAAGGGGGCTAGGTGTGACTACATAGTATGCCAGAAGGGCGTCAAGGCATCTCAAATTTGCAAGAGCAACAACGGCAACAATAGCAATAACACTGTCAAAGGGGAATTGAATTGAAACTGAGAGTTTGCTGCCTGCCATCTATACTTATGCCCAATCGTAGAAATAACAGAAGTATGCGTTCATATGTACATACATACGTACGTACTTGCAGCACAACACAATGGCACACAATTTGCCTGGCCTGTGTATTGACATGTCGGAGGCACTTGACTGGCTTGGCACTGGGCTGCCTTCGTCTGCGCGCACTTTGCTTTTATACACTTTAAGCTCATCAATGCCCATCCTAACCCACCACTTTATATTTTCAATTTATATCGGCATTGTTGCTGAATTACATAAATTTTCCACTCCATCTGCCGCATGCGCCTTGTTGTGATTGCATGGCAGAATTACTGTTGCATCCTTCCGTCGAATTTCGTTTATAATATATTATTTTCGCCTGTTTTCTCATTTTTATTTGTATGTATGTATGGTAGATTTTGTTTTTTTATATTTTTTACTCTGTAGACAGTGAGTTTTTGCTATGCAAATGTGAGTTTTCTTTTGTCACCTCTTCTCTCCCGGTAGATTGGCTTTGATTGTGATTTTTATTGCCGGCGATTAAGTCAAGATTCTGCTCATGTTTCGGCAATAAACGGAGGCGTTGCACTTGACTACAACGACACTCAGAACTCGTGGAAAGATGTTCACACAAATAGATATGCGAATTATTCGCACGCCGCATGGCCGTATGGCAACTAACCGTGGAGGGAGGGGATAGTTATCGGCAACTATGGATTGTTGGGTAGAAGTTGGTGAAAACTTTTTCAATTGCAGAATTTCAAGCGTAAAACTTTCGCCTTACATTTTCCGTTTGGAGTGTGAGTGTGTGTGTGTTATATATGTATGTACTTCAGATATATATATATATATACATACCCATATACTTACTCGTAGCAGTGTTGACTTGACTGTGGTTCATTTCGTATAATAAAGGGTGTTTTTTTTAGAGGTTAGGTTTTCAAGTTGGCACTACTTTTTTCGTAGATGGTCTTTTTGACAGCTGTCACTTGATTTATGCTCAGTTTGGTTTGCCATTTCATAATGAATAGACTTACACCTGAACAACGTTTGCAAATCGTGCAAATTTGGGCCCAAAACGAGATGGTCACCGATCCCGATTTTCACAAGAAAATTTTGTTCAGCGATGAAGCTCACTTTTAGTTGAATGGGTATGTCAATAAGCAAAATTGTCGCATTTGGAGTGAACATAATCCACAAGCCATTGCTGAGACGCCGTTACATCCTCAAAAAGTCACTGTTTGGTGGGCTCTATGGGCAGAGGGAATCATTGGTCCATATTTCTTTAAAAATGAAGCCGGCCATAATGTTACAGTCAATGGAGAGCGCTATAGAGCCATGATTAATGACTTTTTCGTGCCTGAATTGGACGATGTTGATGTGGACGACCTTTGGTTCCAACAAGACGGCGCTACATGCCATACAGCCAACGCAACAATCGATTTATTGAAGGAAACTTTTGGTGAGCGCATTATCTCGCGCCGTGGACCTGTGGCGTGGCCTCCAAGATCGTGCGATATAACACCGCTGGACTATTTCTTGTGGGGCCATGTGAAGTCGCTTGTCTACGCAGATAACCCCGAGACGATTGACGTCTTGGAATTTATTCGAGCCAGCCGCGGCGGCCACTTGCCCGAAATCATTTATAAAACATAATGGCAAACCTTTATCTTTATAATAAAGCTAAATTCTTGGCCATAACATTAAATTATATACGTTTTATTTCATCTTGAAAACCTAACCTCTAAAAAAACACCCTTTACAAAGGTATATATATATATATATAGGATCCGCCATATAACTTTACGGAATTAAAAATCCTATAAAAAAGTAACTACTCAATATTTTTCCTAACTGTTTTTTTTATTTTGAAGTAAAATCCTTCCGGTTAATGATGGAACACAACTTCATTCATATCGCTGCCTCGGCTAGCCATGCACCATCCCATACGATCGGTCCAATTTTTCAACACATTTTCGATTGTATGCGGCTGTATTTTAGCTATGACATCGCGTATGTTGGTCCTCAGTGCATCAATTGTTGCTGGTTTGTTGGCATAACACTGGTCTTTGACGGCACCCCAAAGATAATAATCCAACGGTGTCGAATCGCAGCTCCGAGGCGGCCAAACGATATCAGAATTTCGGCTTATAATGCGATCTTCGAAGACAGTGCGCAAAAGATTGATTGTAGCATTTGCTGTGTGGCAAGTAGCGCCATCTTGTTGGAACCAAATGCCACCAATATCCTCCTCTTCAATTTCTCGGAACAAAAATTCGTTCAACATGGCCCGGTAACGCTCTCCATTGACGGTTGCGGCCACTCCTCGCTCATTTTTGAAGAAAAATGGACCAATGATGCCTCTCGACCAAAATTCGCACCAAACAGTGACTCGTTGTGAATGCATCGGCTTTTCTTCGAGTGCGTGCGGGTTTTCTGAGCCCCAAATGCGGCAATTTTGCTTGTTAACATACCCGCCGAGATGGAAATGAGCTTCATCCGAAAAGATGATTTTTCGGTAAAAGTTTTCATCTTCTTCAAGTCGATCACAAGCCCATGAAGCGAAGCGAAAACGCATTGGGTGGACGGTCTTTTGGGCATATACACAACCATTTTCGTTCAGCGGAAGAATAAAACTAATTTTCTGTCAAATCAGATGACAGCTAAGTATTACCATTCTTCAAATAATACCTAGTTCAAATCCGTAACGATAGATGGCGGGCCCTGTATATATACATATGCATATGTGTGTGTTTATTTAAGTATTTTTTTTTGGATACCGGTTAGAAGCTGCGGTTTCTACAGGAAAATCTAAGTAGCAAAGGCCATTAAAGCAGAGCTTTAAAGTCCATTTCAGGCCATCCAAATTTTTAAAGAAACTATCTTTAGTTAAGCAGAAGTTAATGGGAAGATTAAAATTTACTTAAGTACATGCTATGAATGCTATTTTTTTTTAATCAAACTTTTACGAGTGATTTTTTTTAAAACGAATAACTTACTTTGGTATCAAGTTTTTAGTACAGGGTCCAGCACTCGAAGTGCAGCCGCGGGCATCAGCTGCCTGTTAGTTGGTTAAATGACAGTCCAGAGTATTATTTACAAGCGCGCAGAAGCATTTCGCCGAGAGTAAACGCGAAAAAAGAAAATCAATAATGGATTTCAAGCCTAGAAGTGTGATTGCATTATATTTGGCTGGAAAATCACAAACAGCGATTGTTCGTGAGCTCCAGCACCTTAAAGTAAATAAAGTTTTTGTTAATCGCAACATTACTCGTTACAACGACACTGGTAGTATCGCGAAACGTCATAGAGATGGCCATTTATAGACTGCAACGTCGCATGAAAGGGTTCAAAAAGTGAAGAAGCGACTTGAACGAAATCCCCGACGAAGTGCCAATCAAATGGCGAAAGAACTGAAAATATCTGACCACAGCAAACGCCGCATACTGAAAAATTAGCTCAAGAGCAAGCTTTACAAGATCCAAAAGGCGCATGATCTCACACCAAATCTGCAACAAGTCAGACGACTTGAGAGAGCGAAGGAGTTGCTTCGCTTGGCCGAAAGCGGTCAATTTCCGAACATTATGTTTTCCGACGAGAGCATTTTTCAAATTGAGGAATTCGTAAACTCCCAAAATGATATGCTTTATTTGACCGACCGGTTATATGAGAATTTGAGTCATCGGTTGGCCACCAGGAAGATTGGGCCGCTGTAAGGTAATTGAGCCGCTGTAACCGCTCTCCAATCGTTTTCATCGAGCCTGGCGTCAAGGTAAATGCGAAGTATTATCGAGAAAGTATTTTGGAGGTTGCGGTGAAGTCGTGGGCAAACAAACATTTCGGTGGGAGACCATCGCCGTTTCAACTGGACTTGTCACCGTCTCACAAAGTTTGAGTGAACCAAGAATGGTTAAAAATCCACCTTGCGAACTTCATAACGTCCACCCAATGGCTTTGAAGTTCACCAGACGCGAGTCCGATGGATTTTCTATCTGAGTCATATTGGAGAGCAAGGTTCGAAATAAAAGATTCACCAGTCTTGAGGCGCTGAAAAAAGCCTTTGTACGCGAGTGGGTCAAAATACATTCGGGTAGCTTGCGATTTGTTGCTGGACTGTCTCAAAGCCATAGTCAAGGCAAAGGGCGATCATATCGAGAAAAAGTAAATTGATTCTTAATTCTGTATTATTTTCTCACCTTGAAAGCACGACTGGCGCGCTTTGTTAAACGAGTAAGCGATTATCGTGCGAATTAAGATTTATCATCGTTTTTTACTAACAATTTTCATAGTCAAAACTCAGTATCTATTTTCGTATTAATTAAAGATATCTTCTTTCAAAATTTGGAGGCTCACAATTGACTTTGGAGATATGCTCTGGTGGACCTTTTTTCTTTTAATTTCATATAAAATATGAATCTTATAGGAGCTAAGGTTCCATACAAATTTACCCTCCCTGATATATATGGACATATGAAAAATAAGAGCGCTTAACGGTCATAATAAAAATGTTTTCTCTACTAAGCATACAAGTTATTCAAAAATGAAATTAGATGATTAGTTTTGCGCCACCTTGAATATATTGTATATGCGTGAGAATATGTATTGTGTTGAATCGGATTGTGTGAGACAACAATAATTGAATATAAAAATTAAAAAAGATGAGAAAAACTCATAAATGTTTGAACTCAACACGAAACTAAGTATTGAGACAACACAATAAATGGATTCCTGCTGGATTCCCGGTAAAAATAACATCGAAAAAAAGAAAAAAATAGTAAAATAGGCAATCATGGCAGCCGTCATAGCCAAAAGAGTTTGCTAATAACTTTTATGCTGATTCCTGTAGTGATGACCACTGATATCAATAAAATATGAAATGATGGAAAATTTTTTTTTATATCTATTCAAAAATTCTGATAAAAAGTGTGAAATTTTGAAGCAAATTTTTTATTTATTTTGAAACTAAAATTAAAATTTATATATTATATTTTTAATTTGCACAAAATTTGAAATTTGAATTTATGTGGATTTTGTGTGAGTTTTATTTTTATAAAAAATATTCAAATTAATTTTAAAAGAAGAAATTCCTGTGTTATATTGTACATATTTAAGGCATTGTATTCTCTTTCCATTGAGATTGAAATTCTGCACAAAATATAAAAAACCATTTTGCATTTTTGCTTAGCAGCTGTTGGTATTACCTGGTGTGTAGCAAATTATTTCATCGCACTTCTTGACCTACGCAAAGCAATTTCTTCCAAATATTGTATTTGTGGTGCATATGGGAATGTTTCGGTGATGGTTTCTTGCATGCAAATACTCTTCCATCTGCCGCTTTAATAAAAATAAAGTGACAAAATAATTGGCGCGTACACTTTTGTTAGGTGTTTGGCCGAGCTCCTGTTCCTATTTGTGGCGCACGTTTTGATAGCATGCGTCCACAAATAGATGGACCTATAGTCTTAAGCCGACTCCAAATGGAAAATGGTTTTATATGAGGAGCTTTTTCATAGCAGAAATACTACACTGGCATGTTTGCCATTACCTGCCGGTGGGCAACCGCTATTAAAAAAAACTTTTTCTACCATTTTGCTGTCCCATGCACGGACATTCGAGCCTACGCACTCCCGAATGGTAGTCATGCACCAGTCCATTCGGCTGCCCTGTAATACTCGTGCGTAATGCTGATTGACTTGTAAATATTTTCGCCATTCAATTAAATATCACTCATACGCCGCGTAGGACCTAACGAGTCGGATTAGCATTAGCGAATGGCGTTATATAAAGTGAAACGTTCGAATAAAGCAATGCCATTCCCTGTAGCATAATATCTACTTTACTTATAACTATAACATAAAAATAAGTCGGTGTTTCATTCCTGACGCTATAACTGCAGAACGCACGAACCGATTTCCACGGTTTTGCATTCGTTGGAAAAGTCTCGGGCTCCGTGAGGTTCATAGCATGTACTCTGCTCAGTTAATTTCATGTGGCGTTTATTATGCGCACGTTCTTTCAAACGCTAACTTAAAACCGGTATTGTGTTCACTGTCAAATTGAGGTTAAAGTTTTTCGTTTCCTAACAGTTCAATTGGGAACCATCAAATCAATCACGCGTATTGTGCAAATTTTTATTCAACTTCAACAGCAGGCATTTGTCCTTAAGGTGGTAAGTCGAACTGTGTAAATTATGTGGATCGTGCATTTGAGATTAAATTCACCAGTCTGTCCATAGTCCAAAATAGAGACAACGCGTGAGCACACGAAGATCATTCCCATCATACAATCGCTTGGCATTCCAATATGATTCCACTGCGAACTACAGTGATGATGACAATTTAGATATTGGACCAATGACGACTGTATGCCGATATTGCAATGCGTTAAAGCTCAAAAGAGAAACGGTTGGATTGTGCTGCGCAAGTGGAAAAGTCAAACTGGATCCATTACTTACACCACCACAGCCACTGAAACCATTGTTCGATGGAACTGATCCCGATTCCAACCATTTTCTTCAACGCATCCTTGAATACAATAACTGCTTTCCCATGACTTTCTTTGGAGCTAATATCATTCGACAAGGCGGCTCCATACTAACTTGCAAGGTAAAAGATACAATACACAAAATGGATTGATACGCGATGCATTCAACCAAGAATTAAATCGAGATCTGCAATACAATGTTGATACATTGCAGGAATTCGTTCGAAATGAACAGCAAAAACAAGTATACGAAACATTAATGCAAGCGGTGGACAGTAATACTGGTGGTCTATTCTTCCTGGGCGTACCTGGGAATAGGGAAAAAATTTGTAATTTCATTGATTTCGGCTACTATTCGATCAAGATGTGACATAGCTTAGACGTTAGCATCATCTGGAATTGCGGCGACTCTTCTAGATGGCGGTCGTACTGCGCATTCTGCCCACTCAATTTAAACACAATTGATACTCCAACATGCAATATTTCTCGATCCAGCGCAATGGGAAAATTGTTGATGCAATGCAAGCTCATTGTTTGGGAGGAATGCGCAATGGCACATAAGAAATCACTTGAAGCACTTAACTTCACACTGAAGGATCTTCGGAGAAATAACAACATCTTTGGCAGCTTGAGGATATTGTTGGCAGGCAATTTCAGGCAGACGTTGCCAGTAATTCCCCCTGGAACGCGTGCAGATGAATTTAATGCTTGCCTGAAGGCATCACCTTTGTGGAATAACGTAAAAACATTATTGCTAACCACCAATATGAGAGTTCAACTTCAAAGCTGTTGGAAATGTAAAAGTCCCAGTTGATGAGACAACTGGAGTAATTACTCTTACCAACGACTTTTGCCGATTTGTAGACTCTCAATTAGCTCTTATTCAAAATGTTTTCCCAAATATTAGCGAGAATTGTCAGAATTATGCTTGGTTCAGGGGGGAAGCTGATCTAGAGCGCAAAAAATGGGCATATTTTATGAATTTATTTTGACTCAACAAAGGAATCAATCGAAAATCTGTGAAATAGGTTTAATAATATAGCTTTCATGGTACAAATACAAAATTTTTCGTCTGAATTAATTTCAAAATGGCCGCTGTCCAGCAGTTCTCCTAAGGCGCCTTTTTTTGTAGTGGGTCCATTGCCGAAGACGTAAACTCCTTAATTTTTGTCCTGGATCAAAAAATTAAATTTTTTTAGTTTCTATATAACAACAGAAAGAGACGTACGTAGGATTTTTTCGATATTTTGTTTTTTCGCGAAATGGTGCACGTTTGAACAAAAAGTTACAATTTTCACTATAAAGAACGACATAAAATTGTTGATTAAAAAAAAAACTATGTAATATAAATAAAAAATCCTACGTACGTCTCCGGAGAAAGGTATTTCGAATGTATTGTCAAAATTTCGTAAGAATCGGTAAAGATTTGTTCGAGTTATGTCTTCGGCCAGTTTAAAAAAAGTGATTTCGAGAAAAACGCGTTTAAAGTTGTAAGTAGCGTTCGGGGCATACCTGCGAGGCACTGCCGTCGAATGAAAAAATTGGGCATTTAGACATTTTTGCTGGCATCCCTCATTTGGTATATTATTTCTAAGACCCTAAAGCACCTTTTAAGACAAAAAAAAATTTTTCGATTTTTTCAAAATTCTAGACCAGCTTCCCCCCTTAAGCCAACGAGCAATTCTCGCCGCAAAGAATAATGATGTACACGCACTGAATTTGGTGACATACAAATCCGTTGATTCCATAACAAATCCCGATGATGTAGGAAATTATCCAACGGAGTTTTTGAACTCTTTGGAGTTACCAGGATTTCCACCACATATTAATTATATTGAATCCACCGCAACTTTGCAACGGTACTCGACTTGCGGTGAAAAGACTTATGCCGAATTTGATTGGGGCAACCATTATTAACGGAAAGTACGCAGGTAAAAATGTATGTACTTCTCGAATACCAATGATTCCGACTGATCTTCCGTTTGACTTCAAACGATTACAATTTGCGGTTCGCCTTGCGTTCGCAATGACAATTAACAAGTCGTAAGGCCAATCGCTTAGTGTTTGCGGGATAAACTTAGAAAATCATTATTTTTCACATGGGCGTTGCGTGTTCATGAGTAGAGAAACCATCCGCTTTGTTTGTGTTAACGTCAGACCAGAGAACAAAAAATGTGGTTTACCAAAAAGCACTTCAATGAAACAGATAATTTGCGGACACGCTTGGATCCAGTATTTGGATTCACTTTCATTTTTTACTTAGAGAAGTTCCATTAAATTACACTTCATTTTCGTAATCGATATGAATTCTTTACTGCTGTGAAACGAAATGCAATTTTTCCTTTTCAAATATAAAACAAAAAAAAAATAATAATTTTTCTTCATCTTTTAATCCCCAAACGAAATGTTACAAAAAACGAAGCCATCTGGTGACGAAACGGAGTTCGCCGGGCTTGCTAGTAATCACTACATATTATAAAACAAAGTCGCTTTTTCTGTCCCTATGTCCCCTTATACGCTTAAATCTTTAAAACTACGCAACGGATTTTGATGCGGTTTTTTTTCAAGATAGATTGATTGAAGAGGAAGGTTTATATCTATATAATGTGAAGAAATATATAAAGGGGGCGTGGCAATCGGTCAAAATG
Organism: Anastrepha ludens; assembly: GCF_028408465.1. Lineage (NCBI taxonomy): Eukaryota > Metazoa > Arthropoda > Insecta > Diptera > Tephritidae > Anastrepha > Anastrepha ludens. Next base: position 94,754,870 of record NC_071501.1, read on the forward strand.
TGGCAAAAAAACATAATTTTTTTGTTTTCACGGCCATAAATCATAAACGAATCAACCAATTAAAATGAAACTTTCTTGAAGTTTAACTTTGAAATATTTACTTTCGTCCTGCATGAAAAAAAAATTGATTTATTTGTTATTTAACCAAAATTGTTTAAACAAAAGCAGCTCTTTTTCCAAAAAAGCTGTTTGTGTGTTTGTTCGCTGTCAACCGAATGAAGCAACAGGCGTTAAGCGATAATCTCACCACACCTCATTAATGTTGAATTACATCGTATGGTGACGTATGTATGTATGTATTTACGAGTCGCTCGCATTATTTCATTTCGGACGTATGTACATATGTATCTATGTATGTACTGAATTCCATGTAATTATATTTATGTACATACAATTTTACAGCGAAATAAAACGCTATTTTCAGGTTCTATATTAGTAAATCGCACATAATTAAAATACAGTTTTTGAATAGTTTTTATTGATTCGGAGCGCGTTTAGTTTGCTATCAATTCCATACAATAACATTTTTGTCATTTACTTTTACTTTTACTTGTCAACTAATAGCTTATTTTCGAAGCGATTTCAACAAATGGGTACAACATTAATCCTTATCCAATTAAATACCTTAAATACATTGTTGTTTTCATATAGATCTATGTATATGGCTCTTTACAGCATATAATTAAAAACAATATTTTTCAAGATATTTCATCAGTAATTAGTAATTAAGATCTACCGGAAAAATTGCGTTAGCTGTTGCGTCATCCGGCATTGCCGCTACTCTTTTGGAAAGAGGCCGAACCGCACACTCTACAATCAAGCTCTCGCTGAAAATCGCCAGCTATGATGATAACAGCGTCTGTAGTGTTTCTAAGCAGAGCAATACAGGAAAATTGATGCGTGGCTGCTCATTAATAGTCTGGGACGAAGCTACCATGTCAAACAAGATGTTTGTGGAAGCACTGGATAGGACAACACGCGATTTGCACAACAAAAATTCACCTATGGGTGGATGTACAATTCTGTTCTCAGGAGATTTCCGTCAAATACTACCAGTTGTGACTCGAGTAACACGTACTGACGAAATAAATGCTTCGCTAAAAAGATCCCACCTTTGGTTGCATGCCAATAAATTAGATCTTAAAACTAATATGAGGGTTTCGTCATCTTCACGTGAGAACAGGCTATTTCCAGAGATGCTGCTAAAAGTTGGCAATGGAGAATTAACACAAAGTGAGGGAAGAATTAACCTAGAAAACCATTGTGTTTTGGTAGACAACATCCAAGAGTTAGTCAACAATGTCTATTCTGACATTGATAACATAAGTTATAAGACAATATCTTGGTTTAAAGAAAGAGCTATTCTGTCACCAACTAACGAACAAGTAGATAAAGTAAATAACTTGATTATTTCAAAGATTGATGCGCCGACGAAAATATACTACTCGGTCGATACTGTTCTCGATTTGGAAGAAGCTGTTCATTTTCCTACAGAATTTCTAAATTCTTTGAACCCTTCTGGACTCCCTCCTCACAAAATGGAGCTGAAAATAGGTTGTCCTGTTATTTTATTAAGAAACCTAAGTCCACCTAAACTTTGCAATGGCACGCGTTTGCTGGTAAAATCACTGAAAACTTTCATAATAGAGTGCACAATACTCACAGGATGTGGTACCGGAGAAGATGTATTGATTCCCCGAATCCCTCTGATACCATCGGATCTACCATTCCAATTTAAACGCTTACAATTTCCGGTGAAGACATGTTTTGCAATGACCATTAATAAATCTCAGGGTCAAACCTTCAACGTTGCAGGCTTAGATTTGAGTGTTGACTGTTTTTCACATGGCCAACTGTATGTCGCTCTTTCAAGAGTAACCTCTAGAGAAAACATATTTGTATTGTCTAATGACAAGAAGGCTATGAACGTTGTATATAAAGACATTCTGTAATATATTAATTGTTGTAAAAATAAAATAAATACATATGTAAAAATGCAAAAAGGAAATATGTTAAGGTGTAGGGTATGAATTTAGATATTCCACAGATAGCAGGAAATCTTCATGATATAAAGAAAGGGGAATTGTTTTACTCCAAATTTAACGCGTGCGGGCCACGGGCACTAATGAATAAGCCAAAAGTACTGGATCGATTTTAATCATTTTTTCAGTGAGTGACATAGGGTATATATTTTATACACGTGCGAAGCCGGGCGGGTTGCTAGTTATATAATAATAGCGGAGTTTATTTCATATTTTCATTGCTTGTTGCGGGCAGGCCATTTCGATGTGCTTGCTTTAAAATTAAATTTTCCCAGCGCTTGCACCTCTCTGCCTTAAAACAACCGATTATTTTATTACTTCCAAAATAGTGAACGAGCGCTTTAGCCAGTTACGTTAACAAGGCAATATTAGAGCACAGAAGTGGTGGGAATCTGTTAAAGCGCTGTGGCGATTATTTGCTTTGTGGCTTAGTTTTATTGTGCACTACGCTGACCACCAAATGGGGTTTCAGCGAACAACAACAAAAAGAAATAAAACAATAAATGGTAGTGTCGGCACCCATAGGTCATATCGATGACATCAGACACAGCATGCAATCCTGTTGCACTGTCATTGTGCTTGTTGTCGTTGGTGCCTTTAGTGTTGTTGTTATTGCTATTTGCCTCTGTTGCTGGTGTAACTGTTTTGGTTGTGCTGATGATGTTGCTGTCATGTGTGTGCGTCAACATTTCTGTTGCTATAGTTTTTGTTGCTTTTGCTGCTTTCGTTGCCGCACTTGTTCACGCCGACACGTGCGAACAATTGCCAAAACGGCCTGCTTGGGTAATTCTATTAATCTGGCTGCATGTTCGACCGACAGTAGCCACGTGTTTTTCCACATAATCCAAAATGCGTAAATACAAACACAAACACACACACGAACGCACATAACACACGCCATAAAGCGCACACATACTCGTCCATGCCAGGGCACTTTTGTTGGCTGGCAGGTGCATTATGTGCCGCCTGCTCACCGCATCGCTCTGTCGCTCGTTCAATGATTCGGTTCTTAACGCTTTCGGTCAGTCTTGTTGTAATGTGCGTTTAATTATCGACTCAGCCAGCTAGCTGGGTGCTTTGTTGGTCAACACTGATGGCTAAACTAATACATACACGTACTTGTGTATAGGTGAATTTTCGTGTATTTGAGTGTATTTGTGCTTACGCACGAAAGGTTTGTGGCCTACATCGTTGCGGATGCAGAGATTTTCATTGTAATTTAGTCATTTAACACCGGAACGTATGGCATTTCCAGCGAATTAAATGCACTCGCGCATAATCACACTTCAACACACGCTCAGGCTCACGCTCACGCACACACACATATACGTGCGCTATTTTTTGTGTGTTTACGTGTGTTTATTGATATCTGGTCGATGGTCCGTTGACGCCTATTGAACTATTGGCCTGTGGCTTTTGGCCACATTTTGGTGGTGGCGACTTGGCAATGGCAGTGGCAGCACGACGGATATTTGGCACGCGCTTTGTTTAGAGTGGTCAAAGTGAGTTCACAGGCGTATGTGCGAGGTGAAAGCACTTTAGATGAGGTTGAACCAGATAATGATGATTGATCTAATCAACTTTGGATCAATATTGACGCAAATTATAGAAAATTGCTGAATGTGCAAAATTAATTGGACTAAATTGAAATGGAGTTGGGCTAAATTTGTTCCAGAATTAAACAGCGAAGGATGTAACAGAGCTAATTTTTAAATGCAGTTAGCCAGAGTGTAATATTTTGGATTAAGTGAAGAGAAAAAGAATTTTCTGTTAACGTTTTTAGGGAACCACATCTTTTCTCTACATTGGAGCTACTTGACCGGCCTCTGTTTCAACGAATTTAGAGCTTTTATAAATGAAAGTAAAGTTTGGGTTCTAATTTATTGATTTTTCGTAAAAAGCATTTAAAGTTCCGTTTCTTTCATCGACACTTTATGCATTTTAGATTACAGATATTACATTTAGAATAGTACTGTTCCTTGCGTTTAACTGTCACATGACGAGCTACGTCATGCGGTTCAAAAACAGCAACAGCGGCAACACCAGAAAACGTAGACAAACTACAGGAAATCGTATTGCAAAATCATCTAGTGACTGAAAGATATTTAGTAGAAGCCCTAGGCATCTCATTAGGTAGTGTAAGCAATATTTTGACTAAAGTATTGGGTTCCAGAAAAATGTATGTTCAATGGGTGCCGCATTCGTTAGCAATGGAACAAAAATACATTTGAATGCGACTTTTTCAACAACATTTATAGCATTTTCGGGAAGATAAAGTGAATTTTGTGCATTGATTCATCACCATGGATGAAACTTGGGTCTATCATCATTATCCTCAATCAAGACAAGAGGCTGTGAACCTGGTTCTTCGCCCCCTAAAAAGAGCTTTTGTTAAAAAATCGGCCAAGAAGATGTTGGCATCAGTTTTTTTGGAATGCGAAAGGAATTTTATTTATGGGCTACTTGCAAACTGGTAAAACTGATAACACAGGGTACGGCATTCGAAGTGTAACCAACTTCAGACCGCTGGTGCAGCTGATGAACGTTATTCGAAATGTTATGGGCAAAGTATTCTGGAGGTTGCTTTTAAGTCATGAGCAGACAAACATTTCACAAGTTCGAGTGAACCAAGAGTGGTTAAAAAACAACCTTCCGAACTTCATAGCGTCCAAACAATGGCTCTGAAATTCACTAGAAGCAATTCCGATGGATTATCTTCTTTGCGCCATTCTGGAGAGAAAGATCCGAACTAAAAGATTCACTAGTCCCGAGGCGCTGAAAATGGTCACTGTCCGCGGTTGGGCCAAAATACCTGCAAGTCACATTCGGGCAGCTTGCGCGTCGTTTCTAGACCGTCTCAAGGTCATAGTTAAGGCAAAAGATGGTCATATCGAGCAAAAGTAAATTGAATCTTAATTTTGTATTATTTCCACACATTTTTTACTTTGAATTGAGTAAAAGTAATTTTCCGAACTAAATTTATGGCTTTTTTAATTGGTTACAATTCGAGTACCGCAACCTACATATAAATCGACATATCAACTGTTCGACTGAGATACTATTTTTGGATTAAACCTGTGAAAATACAATACTTTTTATGGAGAATGCGAGTTTTAGTCTGTGAAACTTTTTTGTGGTAAATTAACTATTTAACTAATAATTTAATTAAAAAACAAAAAAAATTATAATAATATAGTAATTTCATTTGGTTACACAATATAGAAAATGCAATGGGTGATCCACCCGATATATGTATTTGTAATGCAAAACCCTAATGGGCTACAATTAATAAGAAAAAAAAAAATTGATTATAATTTAACCCAGACCCAAATACCTCATAAAGACGGGAATTAGTATTGAACAAAATTTAACAGACATTTCTCCATTCCTAATCAATAATAATGCGAAAAGCTTCTTACAAAAAGTTTAACCGAAGTGCAGAAATTTATTACCCTTACCGCTCGCAACTCTTCCATTTAAGTTGATGTAACTGAGCAAAAAACATTAAATGTAACCAGAGGAGTAACTAACCCTAGAAAGATAACCTACGTCGCAGAGGCGCCTGCGAAATAAACATATTGCTATCTCCTTTTATTAGGCGCGCGTATTAACTTGTCTTTCTCACTCAACTCAGTCGTCGGTCTACCCTGTCGCGGGACGGTTGTGTCTATGCTGTAAGTACCATAGTTCAGCGGCTATGACCAGTTGATGCGCTCGCGAGGCATATGGTTATTTTTTATTTTTCTGTTTTAAAGTTTATATTTTCGTTTTGACAAACATTCTTTACGCAGTTATCATGATGAGCAGAAGGGTACTGTTAGAAGATGAAATATGTTCCATTTCGAGTCGAGAAGAAGACAGCGACGGTGATGAACGTCAGGAAAGTGACAGCGAAATAGAAAATCATCTGAGCGAAGATAATGTGCGGAGTGACTTCGAAGATGTTGACGAAGATGTATCGATGACGAGGCAATAGAAGAATCGAATATTATACCAAATGAAGATTTGTCACAACCTGTACCCTCAGAGCTCGCTGGAAGTTCAGAGCGTGACCATCGTATAATTGTTCCTGCTGGCAGAGTGATCAGAGGTAAAAACAGAAATTGCTGGTCTACTACTAAGGGTCGAAGTCATGGTAGAATATCTGCCATCAATATAATTCGCACAAATAGAGGTCCAACACGTATGTGTCGAAATATATTTGATCCACCACTATGTTTTGATTTGTTCATCACCAACGAAATAGTTGAAGAGATTGTTCGGTGGACAAATGTTGAAATCTCAGTAAAACGTGGCGCTTTCATGACCAGTAGCACGTTCAAAGATATAACTTCTACAGAACTTCGAGCTTTGATTGGTATCATAACCTTGAGTGCAGTAATGAAAGACAATCTTTTATCAACTGCTGTTTGATAGTTCCTTTTCGGGAACAAGGTATGTAGCAGTAATGAGCAGGGATCGTTTTGATTAGATGTCTCAGGATGGATAATAAGTCTTTACGGCCCCTTATTCGGCAAGAATATCCTTTTATTCTAGTCAGAAAAGTTTGGGATATGTTTATAGCTCAATGCAAACTGAACTATTCACCGGGAGAGCATGTCACTATCGATGAACAATTACTGGGATTTCGAGGAAGGTGTCCATTTAGAATGTACATTCCCAATAAACTGAATAAGTACTCGTATGGCATCAAAATTATAATGATGTGCGATATTGCAACTCAGTATATGTTGAATGCAATGCCATATATCGGAAGAGCCACAAATACCAATGGACTGCCGCTGGGAGAATATTATGTACAAGAGTTATCTCGCCCTATTCATGGCACAAATCGCAACATGAATTGTGATAATTGGTTCACCTCGGTACCTCTCGCGAAATCACTTCTTCAGGCATCGTACAGACTGACCCTTGTTGGCACTATAAGATCAAATAAACGCGAGATCCCTGAAGAGTTGAAAAACATCCGATCTCGACCAATAGGCACATCAATCTTCCGTTACGATGAATGTTTGACACTAGTGTCATACAAGCCGAAGCCCTCGAAAATGGTTTATCCGTTATCATCGTGTGATGAAGAAGGTGTCATCAACCCAACAACCGGCAAGCCTGAAATAATAATGTATTCCAATCAGACTAAGGGCGGCGTTGACAATTTGATCAAATGTGCAACATCGTCCTGTTCGAGAAAAACGAATAGATGGCCAATGGCCATGTTTTATGGCATACTAAATATAGCATTTATCAATTCATATGCCATTTACTGTCACAATGTTCTAACAAAACGTGATAAGCCTTTGAATCGGAGAAAAATAATAAAACAAAAGCAAAAATAAAAGCAAAAGAAGAGGAATTAAAAGAATCATAAGGCTCTTGCAGCTTTTCAAGAATTTTTCCAGCACTTCGGCTGTTTCACTAAAAATTTCTTTACTCATATTCAAAATGGCGCAAAATTAGTCATTCAATTTTGTTTGAATAACACTTTTACCAAGTAAAAAAAAAATTATTTTGAGTGTTGAAAATCTTAGTTTTGAGCTTTGCGCAATCCGTTGCTTGTCTGTTTGTATACAGCAGCTGTCTAGTCCACAAGGGTGATTAATTTTGTGCCACCTTGCAAAGCGTTTTTCAGTAAGAGCGCTTCAACTTTTTTTTTGAATAAAACACAAACGGTTTGAATTTTTTAACTAATTTGTTTTTTATTATCGAGGTTGAACATAGGTATACATTTAAGTATGAAATTCGATTTCTTTTGCATGACCACCGCGTGCACGTTTTACGAAGTCCAATCGTTGAACCCAATTTTCGACCACTCTTTTGCATAAATCGGCCGAAATTCCAGCAATTTCGCGTTCAATATTGGCTCTGAGCTCACAAATCGTCGCCGGCTTGTTACTGTAGACCAATGACTTCACATAACCCCAAAGAAAATAGTCTAGAGGCGTCAAATCGCATGAGCGCGGCGGCCATTCGACCGGTCCATTTCTGGAAATAATGCGCTCATCGAACTTACTCTTCAACAAATCAATTGTAGCGTGTGCTGTGTGGCTTGTGGCCCCGTCCTGTTGAAACCACATGTCGTCTAAGTCCATACCATTCAATTGCGGCCAAAAATAATCGTTTATCATGTCGCGGTATCGATTTCCATTCACAGTAACGTGGCGATCGTTCTCGTCAACGAAAATATATGGGCCAATTACGCCGCCGGCATGTAAACCGCACCAAACAGTGATTTTTTCGGGATGCAACGGTGCCTCATGAGTCACGTGTGGATTGCTTTCTGCCCAGTAACGCATATTTTGCTTGTTGACAAAGCCATTGAGCCAAAAGTGAGCTTCATCACTGAAGATGATTTTTTGGAAAATTTATAAATTTTCATAAAAAATTTGCACGATTTGCGAATAAAAAATATTACGTCCTTCGCCCTCCCTATCGGAAAAAAGTTGAAGCGCACCTATTGAAAAACGCTTTATAATCTTTTTAAGATTTGCTTCACCAAAATTAACTTTCAGTTGAACTATAGTTAGTGCTTGGACCTAATCATAACATAACAGTTATTTAATCATAGATTCCAAATAATTGAATTTTCGATAATAATAGACTTCAGTTGCTCAGCCATTTTTTCACCTCTATTATTTCCACATGTTCGTTCTTTACAAAATCAAATCAAAAATCCTTCACAATACATTCGTTCCAATTATTTCCACCAATATTTTATTTACTGAATTATTGAAGTGTCAAAACATCAAAATGATGAGGACAAAAGTAGGTTACGATGTGTTGATGGGCCATTAATGGCAATGTCATGAACGCCATTGCGATTATCCGTCAATAACACATTTGCGAACAAATAAACACAATCGAAATTGTGTGCAAAGAAAGAAAACATGTCTACACACATACACGCACAAATGAAAATGCGTATTTAAGTTGTGGGCGACACTGAGTCGAACAGCGTAGAAAGAAGAAAGCAATGTCAAGTTTTCGGTTTACTTAACAATTAATTAACACAATTGGCCTTCGTGATATGGCACGTACACTTGGGCTAATAAATTCTTATGTTCGCACATATACATACATACATACATTCTCGTGCATTCGAACTTTAGCTTTAGCGCCCACATGTGAAACAATATTTACAAGAGTTAATCCCAAATAAACTGACTTAATTTTTCGGTTACTTTGTATGACCGAGGTTTCAATGAATGGGGCGGCAGTAGGCTGAGTTAGTGAGATAATTAAATCAGGGCTGACGCTTTTTGCTGATTGGCATGTCAGTGTACGTATATTATTTGTCACATATTCTACGCGTTCATTGATTTAATAACCCACATGAGGTTGCCCGTGTTTTCTAGATGTGTGAGTAGAGTAGAGTAGAGTTGCCGTTGATCTGAGTAGTTGATGAATAAGGGCGGACTACTATATATTATATATACATAAATGGCGCTTACACCCTTTTTGAGTGTTTGGCCAAGCTCAACCTCCTATTTGTGGTATGCGTCTTGATGTTGTTCCACAAAATGGAGGGACCTGCAGTTTCAAGCCGACAGCGAACGGCAGATATTCCTTTGAGGAGTTTTTTCACGGCAGAAATACACTCAGACGTTTGCCATTGCCTGCCGAGGGGCGACCGCTATTAGAAAAAACTTTTTCTTAATTTTGGTGTTTCACCGAGATTCGAACCTACGTTCTCTCTGTGAATTCCGAATGGTAGTCACGTACCAACCCATTCGGCTAGGGCGGACTATTGGGAATAAAAAATCAAATATTGACCAGTTTTTACGATATCAATCAACCTTTCCAAAACCACTAACATCCCATTTACCAGGAAACGGGGTTTAAAGATACCCACCCTAGGAATAAATGGAATAGACGTATCTCTAAAAGAAAAGGTTAAATATCTAGGAATTATTATATCTTGGATAAAAAACTCACTTGGGAGGCCCACCTTAACTCACGAATAAAAAGGGCAACGAAAAACCTTTGGATAACAAAACAACTCTTGGGCAAATCCTGGGGTCTGAACTCTAAAATGACCTTCTGGATCTACACCCAAACAGTAAGACCTATTGTACTATATGGAGCTTTGGTATGGTCGGTTAAAACAAATTAAACTACTGCTATATCAAAACTGTGTAAACTACAAAGACTGAGATGCCTAAGCATAACAGAGGCAATGAGAACTACCCCAACTGCTGGCATGGAAGCGCTTTTAAATTTACCACCGTTACATTTAGAAATACAAGAGGAAGCTACTATGCAAGTACTCTCGTTTCATACGGAACTCGTACTCAATTTTATAAACCTTGTAACTAGGTTATCTTCCCGTCTAGGGAAGAGTGGAACACTAACCCAACATGGATAAATGATGACTCACAAAAATGGTACACAGATGGCTCCAAAACGCTCCAAGGAGCAGGAGGAGGAATAGTGGGGCCTAGAGCACATAAATTCCTAACACTAAGTACAGATACTACGATTTTCCATGCGGAGTTCTTCGCCATAATCGAAACAGTGGAAATCATATCCGAAAGAGGGTTTGAGAAAGTAAAAATTAAAATACATTCGGACAGTCAATCGGTTCTCAAATCCTTGAATAGCTTCACATTCAAGTCAAAAGTCCTAATAGAGTGTAACTATGCAATCAACAAACTGGCCACTCATAATAAAGTCTCACTGATTTGGGTACAAGGACATTAGGGACACGAAGGAAACGACAAAAAAATTAGCTATTTATTGGACCAACCCCATTTTTCGGCTTTAACAAGAATAATATTATATAAATCAGGAAACCAAAAAATGGATCCAAACTAAAATCAGGGAACACTGATCCGCCACAAGCGGCCTTATTCACTCCAAAAAGTTTTTGAACTTCAATGCCAACATAGCAAAATCTGCTCTAACCCTAGATAAAAAGGGCTTCACATTACTCTGTGGAGCACTTACAGGTCACTTTGCCTGTAATAAACACTTTAACGCAATAGGATTATTTAGTACAAGATCATGCAGGTTCTGCTGTGATGAAGAGGAGTCTATGGAA